>NW_025421490.1:621533-1243066 GCF_011764305.1 Mustela putorius furo | reverse complement strand
CCCGCATTGGGCTCCTTGCTCCACAGGGAGCCTGCTTCTCTGCCTGCCGCTGCTCTTTTGTGCTCTCTCAGACAAATAAATTTAAAAAAAAAAAAGTGCATCATTAAAAAAAAAAATCTATGGCTGTGTAGCACCTTGTGGGAGTTTGTTATCAACCCGTCTGGGTTGCAGACTTCCTGAGGGCAGGGATCAGATCGTGGCCCGTGTTTCTCCAGCCCCAGGGTCTCCTGCAGCCAGAGCCTCCTGGGCATGTGTCTTAAAGTCGCAGATTCAGCAACACTAGGTTCAGTGAGTCAGAATTTCTGGGGATGTGAAGCCCAAGAGACTCACCGCAGAGAACTCTTCTGCATGCTGAGGTTTGTAGACAGCGGCCAGCGTCTACTTGCTCATCCTCTGGGCCTCCATACCTGCTGCGTCGGGTCTGGATCTGAGCACATGGTAGGTGCCCAGGAAGAATTTGCTTGTTGATTTGAGTAGCCCCCAGCCATGAGGGTTGCCTTTATCCTTAAGCAGCTTTGAGCCTTTGCGGGATGTGAGGTCTACGTGTTCTCTGAACCCGGAAAAACTCCGTTTTGTCCAAAGGTGTAAAGTTCCCTTGGTCAGTGGCTGTTCTGGAAACCTTTTGATGTCCCTTCTCTTCAACCCGTGGCTCTGACTGTCCCCTATTAGTGGCCTGGCTCCTGCTGCGTACAGCCCAGCAGTCATGTCGGCTGCGGGGAGAGGGACCGGGGTGTCAGGACAGGAGGCGATCTGAGGTGGGAGCAGTGCCGTGGGAACCCAGTCGCTTCATCCTGGGATCCCGAGGCCACGCCCGCTGCCCTTGGCAGTTTATCTCCAATGCTGTTTCTTTGAGCTCTTGGGGCTCAGGGTTGTCAATTTCAGCGGCGGGAGAGCCATCCCGCAGGGACACGGATAAAGTTCAGCCGCAGTGGACGCACATCAAAGTGTCCTCAGTGCGAGTAGCAGCTTCGAGATTTCAGTCTGATGACAGCAGCCTGCCGTGGTCACCCCAGACCCCCTCCCTACCTCCTCCACTTGCGTCCAGCAAGAGCAAGCCAAGCCTTGCCAGGTGGCATTGCTTCTAGCTCGTGATGCCCTCGCTGGCAGGTGCCACCCAGGGAAGAGATCTGACAGAAGCCAGCCCAAAGAACCCAGAGAAGTCTCACCAGTCTATAAGGGAATGAGTGGGTGCATCGGGAAATTTATTAACTGTGATGACAGCCACCACCGCCTGCATGAAGACTTTTTTTTTCAACTTTTCTTCGTTTTCACTCTCGCTTAGTCACAGTTTCACTCAAGTTGTGTCGCTCTTGAATAAAGTTTGTGTTAAAAGGCACATTCAGGCAAGGGATGGGAAGCGTCTTCTCCTGGGCGTCTGTCTAATCTTGGCGATCAGAGCATTGGGGAGTGGGAAGGTAGAACACATTGGGAAATGGATTTTTCCCCTCATTCTCAGCTAAGGGAGGAAAAGAAAGCACAGATTTCCAAAGCAGCATTAAGAGAAAAAGAGGCTTTTGCACATGGTGCTTCATCGAAACCTGATTAGACTTTTCTCTGGATGGCCCCCCTTCCAGTGGGGATGGGGCGTGGGCTGTGTTTGTGATGCAGGAGTCAAGTGCGTAGGCTGTCAGTCATGGAAGAGAAATGTGCAGTTGTTGCCATCAGTGCCCTGAGCCTTCATTAAAGGTTTCAAGGTGGAGGAATACCTACGGATGAAATTAAAGAAATTGTAAAACATACGATTTTAGTGAAATACCAAAGGCATTGCTGTTTTGGAGGTCTTCAGCAATGCATGGGATATTTCCTTATGAGTAGTCATTTGTGGTTGGAAAGGTGAAGAGCTGGTTTTAACAGAACATTTGACTGCATTCCTCGCGTTGTTTACCGTGAAGCATTCTCGAGAGCTGCAGGGTTTCCAACTGGCTTCCTAATTCATGGGCACTGCTTTTGGAAGGCAGGTAGACATAGGAAAAGAGGCAGTTTGGTACCCTCCCTGAAGACCATCGTTGGAAAGCTCTTGAAAGGCTTTCTAGCTTAGAGAAGTTAGATACACTTCATGTCCCCAAGCTGACGCTCTGTAAAGCAGTACCAAGCAAGCCTTCTGTGAAATGTGTTACAACTCGCTTCTCTTGCTCATACTATCATGCGCTAATTGCATCAGTCCCCTGGAGAAGCTGGGTGTCTGGGTATAACTGAGTGAAACCGCACCAGTTCAGGAAATGCAGTGAATGGTCTTATAATAGGCATCATCAAAACAGATGGTGATTAACTTGGAAGGTACCCTTCCTTGGTGACAGTTTGAAAGCTTTGAAAGGAGGTGTTTGCTGTGCATCAAAAGAAATTAGGATTAAACTGCCACGTGGGCACATGGTTGGAGGGAAAACAGAAAAGAACTCACCGGAGCTCCTTACTACACATGCTTTCCCCAAAGACATCATCATCACATCCCGGCATCATTACCAGTTCCGCTCGGATGACGATCATGGCTCTCTCTTCCTCTCCGGAGCTTAAGATCACTGGCTTCCATCTTCCTTCCCAGATGGCTCCAACTGGGTTAATCATAGGTGCCTCTGACTTGAGTCTACACCTCCTCCTGTCACTGTCCCGACTCCCTTTATGGGTCCTTGTCTAGAGAAACAGGATCAGCTACCAGCCAGTCATGGGTGCTGGACACCATCCTCTCTTCCTATGCTTCACCCCTGGATCACGTGCTGGAGTTTTGCCTCTTGCTTATTTCATGGTCTAGCACTCTGCTCCATTCCCCTGCCCTTGGTCTGCTTCTGTGGTTAGCATCATTTGCCTGAGTACCACAGCCGTTTCCAAAAGAGTACTACTGCCGTAAGTCTGTCCTTCTGGCATTCCATTCACCCTAGGATTTTGAGAACGGTCTTCCCAAAGAAAGGGTCTGATCGAATTACTCCCATTCCTAAAAACGCTCAGTGGCCCGTGAAGTATGGAACAGTCTTTGTAATACAATGGAAGCCTCAACTACATCCTTCAAAACTGTGCCTGCGACGGATCACCCATCGGTACACATCGATTACAAAGTCATGATGAAAATGTGTGCGTGTCCACAAAGAGTTGGAGTAAATAGAGCAAAAATGAAGATGTTTAGAGTAGTTGGTACTTTCTTTAAGAATGATAGTCTTCTGGGGCGCCTGGGTGGCTCAGTGGATTGGGCCGCTGCCTTCGGCTCGGGTCATGATCTCAGGGTCCTGGGATCGAGTCCCGCATCGGGCTCTCTGCTCGGCAGGGAGCTTGCTTCCCTCTCTCTCTCTCTCTGGCTGCCTCTCTGTCTACTTGTGATTTCTCTCTGTCAAATAAATAAATCTTTAAAAAAAAAAAAAGAATGATAGTCTTCTGGTATTTTCCAGAGGAAAGAGTGACTATGATGAAGTGGAAGAAAAAAATTCAAAGGATTTTGTTAACTTCCCTTTCCCTGCAAGATAAAATGGTAACTCCGTTGCACGCACGACATTCAGCATCCCTAGGAATTCATTATCGACTCACCACTGAAATCTCATCCCTCCTCACATCTTCCCACAGGACACTTCTTCCCTTTCTCCATACACTGTGTTCTTCAGCGACCATGCCTTCTTTCATGTTGATTCTTGTGCATGAAATTCTGTTTCTCCACCCAGTGAATTTCTCATTCATTGATGCCTACTGGGAACCCCCCCTACCCCCTCCTGTGATAGTCTGTGGGTCACAGATCTTTGTTGATGCTGGCTTCTCTGTGGTTGACCCATGAGGGTGGGGACTGGTTTATTTTAAACCTTGTCTTCTAAGTGGTAAACCCATTTCTCCACATAATACAGCTTAATAAATATTTACAAAAGGTAGAAAGAAAGAACTCATTTGGAAATATAAAAGTAATCCTTTAGGTAAGATTTCACGTTTCCTATACGCTCGGTGCGAATTACCATGTGGTAAAAACGACCCAAAGTTGATGTTTTGGGTGAAACAGTTTTTACAAAGGCAGTTGGGCTCCACATCCAAGCACTTTTAAGCCAACGAGGAGGGTGAATCTTTGGTATTTGAAAATTCTAACATCAGGTAGAATCAGTTCAGCTTCTCAGAAGCCATATTTGTGAAACGACTAGAAATTGCTTTTTAAACTGTTTTATGGCCAAATCAGAAATCCACCAAAATGACACATCCAGTGTTGGCAACATAATAGGGATATGTGGTATTTTTTTCTTAAGGGAATTTAAAAAGCCAAGACTGGGTAACATTAAAGGATTGATGTAACATTTTCAGTTCTGAAAGGCTATTCTACTCTAGAAATATACTTGTTACTATTTTTTCATTTCTAAGAATTCTGTTTGGTTAAAATTGCAAAGGAGAAAAAAATATCTTGGCTTAAACAAAATGAAAAGTCATCTCCAAAATTAATTTGGCATCCTCAAAAGTTCCTTTCCAAAGGGAGGAGGAGGAGGTTTTTTAATATCACATGTTAAAAATGCCACTAAAAAAATCATCATTTGCACTTGTGAGCAAGAAATTCAGAATGGTATTTAATGGAGAGCAATGTGTGAGGCATGTCATGCATCCTTTGAAACAATATTTTGACATTAGGGAAAGGCTATTTAATAGTATGTATTATTTTATAATGTATATTATATGTATCTACTATATTTTTCCTATTAATGTTCTAGTTAGAGTCAGTAAGTTGAAATAGATCATTTCAAGTTAAGATTTGCCACTTTCCCTGCATGATATACTTACCCAGCTTTCAGTTTGCTTGCCTGTAAAATTATGACAAAAGTTGAACCACTGTTAGAGTAACAGATTAAGAAATTGGTCAGTCCACATGTACTGATGGACTACTAACTCAGAAACCTTAAATACCACATCACTTGGCAGCATCTCACGGAAGCTGATCTTTGTCTGTTTTGCACAGTGAAGAGCCTTTGCTGAATTTATTATTTATTTATTATTTATTAATTATTTATTATTATTTTATTATTTTTCTGTTCTGAGCTTTGCATTTGACCAGGCCCAATCCTGGCCATTTGACTGCGGAGAAGATCCATCAGGAAATATGTATACTTGAAGCCATCAATGTATGTCAAGTAGTTTCATTTAAAAAAATACGCACACAGACACACAGACACAAAATGGCTAAGGTGAAATGATTTCACCTTTACCTAATTTCTCGTTCTTTAGCTATAATGAAAGCAGTTTTCATTATAGTTTGGGGTGCTTCCCGATGCAGTAGGTGCTTATCTTGAACTGACCTCCCCAGACCACGTAGATTGTGGCTGCAACTGATCGAAGGCTGCCTGGCGTCAGCACCAGCAGAGGAGGGTCTCCCAGCACAGGTAGCCTCAATGAGGAAGGTGCGAAGGGGAAGACAGCTCTTCATGAGACTTTAAAGATCTCAATACAGAACATAATTCCTTGATGGAGCTCAAAGTTTTGAAAATCCAGCCCCGAGAAAACTGATGACTGTCCTCGTAGGATTTTTTTGTTTTTTTTTTTTTGTTTTTGTTTTTGTTTTGCTTTTAGCACTACACAATCCATTGCTCTACCACTGTTGGAAAACAATGTAATGTACTGTTTAAGAGCATAGGTTCTTGAGGCAAATTTCCTGGGTTTGAGTACAGATGTGCCTCTCAATAGCTGTGCAATACTGAGCAAATTAAAACTCTTCGGGTCTGTTTATCCACCCATGGCATAGGAGAATTAAAGCAGCATCTATCAGAGCTGTAAAACCTAAATGACTTCATGCCCATGAAGCATAAACAAACAAACAAACAAACAAAGTTAGCTCTTATGGTCATGTTACTTTCGTGGTGTTCAGGTAGACAGCTACTCAGTTTGTAACAAACACTTTCCAGCCTTTATTCTTGGTGCCTTCCTTCAAACTGAATTTATGAGCTTTTACTTCCGTGAGGGAAGGTAAAATATGGGAGCGAGCCCAATCAGGGAGGGTGAGAAAGTGCGGTGGGAACGTTAAAGGAAGGAGATAGTTGGTTTAATTATTACGTGGAGGAGGCGGTCTGAGCTCCATTTTGAAGTATGGACAGGATCCCACATTGCAGGAGGACAAGGGTGAGGAGACGGGAGAGGATGGTCTGTGTCTGAGGCACGTCATGGGCTAGTTTGGATCCAGTGTGAGGTGCGTGAGCTAGAACGATGAAGGGTTAGGAGGGACAAGCTTGCTGTGATAATGATAGTAATAATAATAATAATTAGCATGAACTATGAGTTGAGTAAGCTACCTGACCCCAGTGTCTGAGTGGTGCTTTACAATCCTCCGTAACATAGTTCCAGTTTACAGGGGAAAACAATGGGTTTAATCCCATCCTAAAGGTTGGAATTTTATCTTAAGTGGTGGAGAGCCATTGAAGGTTGTGGAACAGGAGAAGGTGGAGGTCAGACTTAACTCCTGTTGACTTAGCTGCTCTGTTAGACTCTATGGAAGTTGAAAACCGGTCTCCTCCTGTCCTGTGTTCCTCAACAGGATGGCTACTCCATAAATATTGGTGGAGTCTATTTTAAAAGCTTCCTCAACAAAATTTAGGAGACACGATTGGTACATTTTCCCCTTTGAAGAGGAAACTAATCAATCTAAGAATAGTTAATAAACTAAATTCCTTTGTGCTTATACATGTTTCTTCTCATCTGATCCTCAGAAAACCTTTTATAGATTATGACTCTTTTACATTGAAATTTTATGTTATTGGAGTGGATGAGATTATTGGTGCCAAAGATTTCACTCACCTTGTAGGAAAAAAGCTAGTATTTGAACCCTGGGCTCTCTGACCCCTTACCTGTACTCTGTCTTCACTCCTACCTCTGTTGCAGCACTTCTGATTTCCAATATGCACTACGGTTGTTATTTCACTGGTTTAAGGCCACTTTGCTGGGACTCTGTTGCTTTCAGAGAAAGTAAAGCCCCACAAGGACCTAATCTACTTTGTAGAGGTTGATGGGAAAGAAATTACCTTCAGCTGTCCTCAGGACCAGCATCCTTCTAAAGGACCCTGCTGGCAGGTGGCCATTTCTAGGACCCCATCAAATTACTAGAGGAAACTAATCAATCTAAGAATAGTTAATAAAGGACCAGCATCCTTTATTAAGAGCCTGGTGTCCTGTGTTGGATACCACGCAGAGTGAACTTGCTCTTTGTAGTAAAACAGAGTTTGGGGGTGAGCACACGGCAAGAACCCTAGATATTTAAGGGAAGCACTTTGCGTCTTCTGTCTGATTGATACCGAATTTATTTCACTAAAAAACACTCAGCAACAGGCAGAGCAGCATGTGTTTCCAAATGGTGCTTGGATTTTGCAGTGACATTTAGTGAAAGGGGAAGTTCAGGTCCAACTATCAAAGGTCATAGCCTGCAAACCTACGGGCACACATTGTGTAAATTCAACCCAAATCTGTTCTAAACTGACAAGTTTTGGAGTGGTTATCTGTTCTGTGAAATTGATCTTCAGTAGGCATCTTCAGAATATCAGATCTGCTTAATGCATTTAAATCAGTACTTGTAAATTCTTGACGCCCATGTGGGTGCCAATTAGCAGAAGCTTATCTCTCGCCTGCAGCCGTACCCACTTTGCAGGAATGGACATGGTTTTCTCTAATTTCCTGGTGGGCGCCTACATTGGTCTCACCCCCTCCCTTGCCGGCCACTGCCCTCATCCACTTTCTCTGTCTCAGGTAACTCGTCATCAAGCCAGCCACTCCATTGTCAGAATGTCTTTAATTTGATTTTTAAAAATATGTTTTTTTAATTATGGTAAATACATGTAACATAAAACTTGGCACTGCAACCATAAGAGTACGATTAAGTGACTTTAAGTATGCTTGCAGTAATGTGCTACCATCAGAGATTTTCATCATCCCAAACAGAAACTCTGTACCTGTTAAACACTTACTCCCTGTTCCTTTCCCTCCTCAGCTCCTCGTGACCTCTACTCTACTTTCTATCTTGATGAGTGCCTATTTTAGCTACCACATACACCTGGAATTCTACAGCATGTCTCTTTTTGTGGCTATCCCTTAATATATTTTTAACATAGTGTTTCAAATAAACTTTCCTCATGTATTCACTTTTAATACTTTATTGTATTAATAATTATCAATAAGATATAATTCTCATTCTAATTTAGTAAACTAGGACCTGTAAGGATAGGTGTAAGCAACAAACTTTAAAGTATAAAATAAGTAAGGCACAGAGATTGAAGAATACAGCATAGGGAATAGAACCAATAATATCGTAATAATGTTGCATGGTGACAGATGGTGACTACACTTACACAGGGCTGAGCACTGAGTAATAACATGGAACTGTTGAATCAATTATGTTGCACACCTGAAATTAATGTAGCCTCGTATGCTAATTATATTCCAGTTGAAAAAAGGAATACAAGTATGCAGAAGACATAGAAAATATTTTCATTAGTAACTGAAGAAAATAGCATTTGGAAGTCAGAACTTGAATGCCTCATAGGTAATGTCACATTCCTCTTTGGGACTGATTGTCCCCTGCTTGGGGTTTGCCCCTCTTCAGCCTGCATCCTCTGCAGAATTAATAGAAGCAGGTTTGCATTTCCCTCATGCCTCCTAGGAAGAATTTGGAATTTGTTAGATACCATCTTTGGGCTGCCTTGCCTTTTCTTTTTCTTTGTGTTGATTTTCGAATTAATCATCCCATTTCCTTGTCCCCTGTCCAACAGCAGGCAGAAACATGTGATGAGTGCCCTCGGAAAATTCGTGAATCACAGCTCTCTGCTTGCGGTGATGTTACTTACGCAAAGCAGAAGTATTCCTTTCTGCAGAGGAACAGAAGCGTTGTAATTTTACTGCAGCAGTGAAATTGTAGTAGAGGTGAACATAAGTCTTCTTCTATTTACATCTTTAATGAGCCACAATTAAAAGTAGTGGGTTGGCGTGTCAGAGTGAATGTGTTATTTTCAGATTTCTATTCTAGGCATTGCTGCTGCTGGTCTAAGCGGCACTTCCCTGGCACCCTGGGGCTCCGGGAGCCGTAAGAAAGAAAGCCCAGAAAGGTCTAATCTACTTCCTGAACGTTAATGGAACAGTAATGACTTTCTGCTGTGCTAAAGGTAGAGCTTTGCCTACCAGAAGCCTGTGATTCTCAAATCTTCCATCATGGTACATCTTTTTCTTCTGGTGAAAGGTTCCGTGGATTGATTTAATGTTGAGGTGCTCAGAGAGTTTTCCCCCTTCCCATTTTGCCTTGCCGTAATTAAGATGTAGTGGGGTGGGGCGCCTGCATGGCTCAGTCGGTTGGGCGTCTATCTTCCTTCCGCCCAGGTCATCATCCCAGGGTCCCAGGATCAAGTCCCGAGTCAGGCTGCCTGCTCAGCGAGAAGTCTGCTTCTCCCTCTCCGCTCATGCACTCTCTCTCTCTCTCTCAAAATATATATCTCCCTACCTCTCTCTCTCTCTCTCCCAAATAAGTAAATAAAATCTTTTAAAAGATGTACTGGGGTGCTCTCCTGGCACTGGATACCTGGTGTGGGGCGAAACTGAACATCGTATTGTAAGAGGCCGTTTCCCCAGCTCTGACTGAGCCCAGACCCGAGCTCATCCCGTCTCAGGGGCACTGTGTCAGACCACTCAGCACTGTGTTCCCCTACCTCCTCCACAACCAAGGATAACTGCTGAGTTTAGCTGCACTGTGATGCTAACCTGAGACAATCTCTTAGGAACCCTTAGGTGGGTGTCCACAGATCATGCATGGCTGCTAAGTAAGTGACTTTGGCCAACAGCCTTTCCTCACAAGGTGGTGAATCCCACAAACTGGGATTCACATCGTAGGTCATCCAAAACATCATGTGTCAAGATTTCTGTTTGCCTGCTTGAGCTCAGCCAAAAGGTGCCTGGAGGTATCCGCAGTCTAGCGTCAGAGAGGACTGTGAAGAACCATGTAGATCTTGGCCGATGGCAGGTGTCCCCACCCTTGTGACGCATGCGTACGTCTGAATGTGTCCCGGACCAGGCACACTTGTCCTGGCTTTAGCTGAGAAGCTCCTGTGGGGTACAGGCCCCTCCTAAGACCTGGTGTCAAATTCGAGGATGACAATTTCGGGAACTCTTTCTGGAAGACCCACCCACCAGTACTCTCTCCCATTCTTTGACTAACTTTTTAAACTTCAGACCCCACAGACTGGACCCGGCCCTGAGGAAGAATATGTATAAAGCAAGCATCTCCTGTGCGTATGGTAATTAAATCCCTTCACTTCTTCACACCCGTGGTGAAATTCCCCCAAATCCGCCAGCCCACAAAATAGGAAAATTAAGGGTCTGTGCGGAGCCCTTAGTATTGCTGCTGGTTGTTCCCAAGGAAATTTGTATCTTGGACATTTAGCAAATAATAATATGTTTAACTGATAGTGATTGTGTCCTAAATTTCCCAAAGTGATGACTAACAGTCATGAATCACATATTCCTTGGACCCTTCCTTCCCCCTCTTGCCCTTTGCCTGCAGCATTTACAGTGGGTCAGAGTTTCTTAGGAGTTTGCTACAGTCCAACTATATATAACTTCTTGGCTTGTCCCCGGGCCATCTAAAGAGAAATTCATTTAGTGGCGATTTTATGAAACTTTTTTTCCTAGCTTGACATGATTATTTGAAAGTAGATAATTTTCCCTGGGAGGGAGTCACTTGTTACAGGTGACTTTGATTTGAGAAACAGCTGTTGATTTCTGGTGCACTACATTAATTTCTTTCTTCCTTTTCCAAAGAGTAGTTTTATGGTTCCCAGTCTTTCGTTAGGTGTAAAAGTGAGTTTGGTCTCGATTAGTTCTTCAAGTGCACCTGGTATTCAAGCTATGACATTTCCTACTGAAATAACACAACCATGGCCTGGGCAGAAAAGACCCCAGTTAAATAAAACCCATTTTTTTTTTTTAAAAGAAGAATGAAGTATTTGTCTATAGAAAGATTCTAAATTAATTAGTGATATTTATTAACCATTTACATTTTTTATTAGTCTGACATCTTAAGGAGGTGTGATATTGTAGACCATGAAGGGCGAATGACAGTCGGTGTAGGCAGAAAGTCCCTAGGCATGAGTCAGAGCAGAGTGACCGCCAGGTGCAAAACAGGCATATCTATTTCGTCCTGCCTGAAAAAGGAGGCCTATTCCAATGGCCTGCTTAACAACAAAACTTCTCTTGATGACTTAGGCACAGTGGAGGGCTGGGAAGGGGGGATGATGCAGAGTTAGAAAGTAGACTGCTTTGGGAAGAGGGGGTGGCTACATGATCTAGGCTTCAGGTTTTGCTATACCATGAATTTTTGTGCCCTTTGGAAGATTACTAACCTTTTTGGAACAGCTTCCTCCTCCAGGAGAGGAGGGCAGTAGCCCGGGTAATCCTTGGAGGTTCCCTTCTCCAGTGACGTTCAGTAGCTGAGGATTAAGAGACATCAGATTCTTATGGGAAAGGAGAGGGTTAGAATAGAACCAGAGCAGGTGGAAGGGGGGGCAGGTGTGTAAATGGTGGTCTAGCACACAAGGTGGAAATACCCCTGGTGTAAATTCAGGTGTGTGTTTCTCTCCACGGGCAAGTGACTTTGACTGGGGAACTGAGCACCGCCTGAGGTTAGGGTTACACCTTCCAAAGAACCCTAGTTCCCTTGCACGGCCTGTGCTCCCCGCCCTTCCCCAGCACAGGAAGCTTTGTATTTGTGCTCAGGGCTGTGCCGCCTTCCTTGCTGCATCAGTCCGCCCATTCTCCTCTCTCCTTCAGTCGCGCTTTCAGGAAGCTTCTGGAGATGCTCATGAGCCACAGCAGGTCATCCTTCCCGTCCTGAAGCCCTGCTGAAATTCTGTCTCTGCAAATTTAGACGTATTTATTTATCTTGCCACTGTCCTACTTAGAGAATCAGATACGATTGCCTTTGTTTGTGCCTGAACTCACCGTGTGAATGAGCTCTTGTCATCAGCACAGTGGGTTGAGTCTGAAGGATGTGAGTCCTTGCCAGGCTGCTGCTTTGTTGTTCAGTCAGCATCGAGCTCCCTCCCAGCCTCAGGTTTCTGGGCAGTGTGGGAAAATAGCTCTTACTTCTGAGAGTCAAGTAGGCAGGTGACGCGGACCGATGCCGTTGTGAGCGCGAGTCACAGAGCAATAAGAATAGGAATGTTCATGAAAGCAATGGACGTTTTCTGAGCGCTCTCTCTGTACCCAGGTACTGGGCTAATTAGCACTTTACGTGCACTAAACGTGCGTGTCTGCATACAGACACAACAGAGCAAAAATAGACCTTTAATTCTCATGGCTCTAAGAGATTGGCATTATTATTATCCGCCTTCTACAGACGAGAAAGCCGAGGCCCGGGAAGGAGAAATAACTTGGCCAAAGTTACAGGTTAGGCATGCAGAGAATTAACGTTTTCACCAAGAGAAATCTTTGTTAGCGCTAAGAAAGTGCGAAGTCTGTGGGTTGGATGGGTGCCAGAACTGGTCAGGGTTCATTCAGGTGGGAATAAGGGGGAGCGTGGTTTCAGTGGGGTTTTGTAGGAAGGAAAGCATCCTGATTGTGCGAAGTGGAGACAAAAGGGCATTTCAAGCTGGAGATGCTTGCCTGGGAGGGTCCGACGCAAAGAAGCTGGACGACAGACAGGTTGGTTCGGCTGGCGGGAAGTACATCTCCCCCGATAGCAGCTAGGTAATCAAAATCAAATGAGCAGGGACCTGTTTTGTTAGCTGTCATGTAGGCATTGCCATAATTAGTAGCAGGTCAACACCTTATAAAATCCCTCTGGAGTGTAAAGACATGTTTCTAACAGCAGTGTGTTAGTCTGCGAAGGAAATAAGGTGCAGGCATTAACGTCCTGTCCTTAGGAGATTTCCTCTTGGGTTCTCTTTACCAAACGACACGAACTTCACACCCTTGCCTTGCGCTGTCACCATCTTTCCTTGGGTTTCCATTAATTAGTTTCAACTCTTAGGTCTGCAGTCACTTGGGGTTGCTCAGGACAGATTTGCTCTGGCGTCCCTGGGCAGCTTGGGAGATTTGCCTTTTCTGACACATCTGCCTTGTCCCGGCAGCCACATTCCGTGCTCTGCACAGCGGGTGCCTCTCAGGGAGGGGAGTGCAGCAGCATCTGTTGGCAAACGTGCGTGGGCAGTGACAGCCTATGGAGGGCTCCAGATGGTAAGCATTAGGTAAGAGATTTGAACTTGGGCAAGAATGGGAGAAGCAGACTGGGGCGACCTGGATTTGTGGGTGCTTGGGGAGAAAACCTCAAAACGAGGAATTGTAGATGTCATACATAGGTCATGCTTTTTTTGAGGCTTCCTGCCTCCAAACCTGGAAAAGAATTAAAAAAGGCATTGGGAGGGATTTCCCTAGGCTTGTCAATGGCTGGTTTGTGTGTTTAATTATTGAATTAACTAATTGCTTTGTTTATAATCCTCCTTGTTTGGAAAAGATTTATGGCCGTGCCTTAGATCTCTAAATCTGTCAAGCAAGAAAGTCATATGAAGTAGTCAAATTAGCAGGTTATAGTGCCTTTTAAATGTTTCTTTATAATAAAATGATTGTATATCAGTAAGAGATTTCTAAAAATTACTAGTTCATGGATTTACATTTCTCCTCTGTTTTCCGCTTTATAAAAAATGCGCTTTTCTTTGAACTTCAAACTGGGTAGCAATTTCACGTTTTCGAGCTTCTGTAGAGGTCGGTGTTTGTGAAACTCCGGTGTTGACATGGTAACTCTTGTTTTTTTGTTTTTCGTAAAGCCCCTCCTGCTCTTTGGAACTCTATGAATACAGTGGGGGCTGCCTCCCCAACCCTTCATCCCTGGGCTTCCTTATCTAGTCGTGCTGTGCTTGGCTGCGTGGCTCTGGGGAAGTCTGAGTGGTTCTGGGTCGTTGACAGAAATCTTGCCTATAGGAATTCAGATCAGAAGTCTGGAGAGCAAGGACTTCCTGTGCCCCTCTCAGCCCACCAGTCTCATGGAAATAACGGAGGCCCCCAGTGCTTACCTCCTGCTTTAGTTCATCAGGCTTTCGTGCCCATTGCCATGTGAAATCCTCATTAACAGCTCTGTGTGGTGGTTTTGACAGATAAGCAGACTTTGCTGGGTCACCCCAGGGGGTGACAAGACTGACTCAGTGCCTCCCCCACCACGCTGCCCCAGGAAGGGTGTCTCCAGCCTGTGCAACACGGGCCAGTGGCTGGGGCTTATATGGGGAGGCAGTGGGGAAAGATAGGGAATAGGGGAAGAGATAGTGCTCAGAATCCACTCCTTGTCAGACTAGAGCAGAAGAGGAAGGGACTTTACCTCATGCCGGGCCCCCCATTAGGACCATGACTTACCACCTCCCATCTAGACCTCATCACATGTAGGAGATGAGCACTATTGCTTTTGATTTACAGACGATGCAAGACAAAGACTGAGTCGAAAAGGGTCCTAGCTACCATAGAACAAGGATCCTAAACCAGGCCTGCCGGATCCTAAACTCACGCTGTTTCCAAGCACGAGTGGGTTATTTTTGAGCTGTTCTCTTCCACTTTCCTTCTGAGGCTCGATTTTTAGTTATTTTATGGCAAAGGGAAACATTCCACAAAGGGTCTATAAGGGAGGTGGCAGATGTATCTGAAACAAAACTGGATTAACTAGCCCTTCGAAAGAAGTTTTGTGGCTGAGAGTTTTACAGTCCCCTTGGGATTTCACAGCACTGATTTGAAAGACCGAGAACTAAAGGAGCGAGAGTCCCATAGAAATGTGGATCAGGAAGCCAAGGATCTGAGTGAGAGGTAGTGGGGGAGGGCCGCTGATGTTAGAGGCCCATGGAGTGTCCATTGAGACCTCTGGGGTACTGTGGGACCAATGGAGGGCCTTGGGGGATTTAGCTCTGGAGTGACAGGGGATTTTGACCTATGACACCTGTGCTTTGTGTCCTAGCAAGAGCTGACCAGGTGTGGCACCGATATCCAAGGGTGTCAGGTGGCAAATGGAGGTGCCCCTTGGGTCGGAGCAGATACTGAGTTTTACAAACAGGGGTGACCAGAAGTGCCCGTCTTTCTAGACCCATTTCTGTGGTCATTATCCATTTCTATGGCCCCGTGTCTCTGTAGGAAACACCATGCTTATGATGTCACCAGACTTTGGACCGTGGATATTCATGGCAGGGGGAGGAAGCATGGGCTTGGGGGTCAGAGAAACAAAGTTCAAGTCCAGCGTTAATTATGAGAGGATGAGCAAGTTCCTCCAAGCCTCCATTCTTTGAGTGATACAGCAGGAAGAATAAGTGTGTCTCATAGGATTGTTGCATCAAATTCAGTCAGCACAGAGCTTGGCACCTAAAAGCACCTAATTATTATCACTATCTAAGAGCAACGGTGGGTTTTTGTTTGTTTGTTTTTATTGTGATTGTAAAGGCTGTGGTGTTCCAATGAAAGGGTCCTTCATCATTCGCCAGAAGAAATCCTTGAAATCTGCAGCAAATCCTTGTAATTTGCAGCAAAAATGCAAATTATCACTGGGTACATTTCTGGCAGACGTAGAAGCCATTTACATAATGAAACCTCTCTAATATTATTTCTATTAATAGCCACACTTCTAAGTATCAATCTGACCATTTTGTATTTAGAATCATTCTCTCTGTGAACAGATCCCTTTTCTTGCCGCATCTTCTTAATATCTTCTGACAAGTGTCATTATGTCTTTCCTTCATCTTCTAGTGTTTGTGATTTTATGAACTCTCCCAATGTTAGTTTACCACCCAAGCAGCACATTTTTAAATAATGCATCCCTCGAATGTCAGAATTTTCTAAGGCACATGCAGTGCTATGGTAAGCACAGTACTAGGTGGGTTCCTAGTACCCAGGAGAACTAGGTCCTCAACACTTTTACGCTCCGCTGTCATCATCTGCTTTGATGTAGTCGCTTCTGTGAGCTGTCGCCTACCTCCTCCCCTGTCAATGCCTCTTCGTTCTGGTCCAAGTTTGTTCGCACGTTTGGCCCACATGGTCGTCCGTCCCCTTGGACCCTTGGATTTCCCTCCAACCAGCCTTGCAATTTTAACTGGCCTTGCAACAGGCAGTTTTAACTTCACAGCAACATGGCTCGTGTCCTTTGTTAGGAGGAGTGCTCCTTGATGGCATATATGACTTTTTCTCGTGTTTGCTTCTGAACCCCAGCAAGTGGGTTGCAAAATACAGAAGTCCTCTGATGCTTGTTGGAAGAATGAATGAGAGCGCTCCTTGTGAGGGCAAGCTTGGAGATTCAAGGGCTTACCCTTGGTAGGCAAGAGTCCCAAGACCCATTCAGGTCCCTGACAGGAAGAACGCGACCGGCGCGCTCTCCGAAAGCATTCTTCTCTCAGCCTTTGTGATATCTAAGAAATGGTCAGGAGTGTTCTTCTGTTAAGTTGCCCTTTCCACTAAAGGGTTAGAAAGGCTCTAAGCAGGCCACATGGATAAGTCTTAAAAAAAATTTTTTTAGGTGTCTATTATTATTTTTTTATTTTATTTTTAAAAAGATTTTATTTATTTATTTGACAGAGAGAGATCATAAGTAGACAGAGAGGCAGGCGGAGAGACAGAGAGAGGGAAGCAGGCTCCCCGCTGAGCAGAGAGCCTGATGCAGAATTCGATCCCAGGACCCTGAGATCATGACCTGAACCGAAGGCAGTGGCTTAACCCACTGAGCCACCCAGGTGCCCTATTATTATTATTTTTTAAAATTTTATTTATTTATTGGACAGGCAGAGATCACAAGTAGGCAGAGAGGCAGGCAGAGAGTGGGGGGGTGGGAAGCAGGCTCCCCGCCGAGCAGAGAGCCTGATCCAGGGCTCGATCTCAGGACTCTGAGATCATGACCTGGGCCGAAGCCACCCAGGTGCCCCTCTTACTATTATTTTTTAATGTTACTGCTTTCCTGTTGTCTTTGAATTAGGGGTTCACTGATGAGAACTCTTTTTTCATTGCCAGTGAGGGAAACTCATCAGGGGCAGTTTCAAAGAGATGGGCACTTTGACGAGGACATGGGAGCATCTCCTGGACTTTCGGGAAGGATGGCAGCCGGACCTTAGGTGCTACAAAGCAAAGCAAACAAACCCCAAGCCACAACCCACAGTCTGCAGTGTATCTGGGGCTTGGGTGATGTAGTAGGAACAGGACTGTCGCCCCCAGGGTGGGTAGGCGCTTTCTAGAAAGATGAATGCTGGACACACAGTCCGCTGTGTGGCTTTAGAGATCGTACCACGGGTACGTGATTGTTTCTTTGCCTTCACTTGTGCCGCTGTTGAGGATTTTTATAATCATTAGTGCTAATATTGCTGGAGAAAAAAAATTAATTAAGACATCTATTCTTCTGTTGTGGTAATTTCTGTTTGTAGGGCTCATTACCATCTGGGCTCTGAAGGAGCAGCTCTTTCCTGGCTGGCGTACGCGACAGTTACACGGTGTGCGAGCCTTCTTCTGCTTGTTCTTGTCACTTCCTCACGTTGCTTCAACCTGCTGTCCCCCAGGGGCCGGGTGGCACAGCGGGGCTGACTTGCATGGGTGATCCCCTCGATGATAGGACGCTTACGGAGAGAGGGTCTTGCATGTGGAGCGATGCTGGCTGATGTTGATGAAAAGGTTCAAGTGGGAAATGGGAAGTGTTTGAGGGGACGCCCTGATGGCTGAACGTAAAGGAAATGCACACGCACTCCACTGTCCTTTCTGTCCTGTCCTGGAAGGCAACGCTGAGTTCCCCATAGGGTGGCCCCTGAAACAGCTTGCTCCTGAGATCTGCACTTGTGTCTTAAAAGGAGGAAACAGACCCAGAGTAATGATGGGCTTGAGCGAGAGGTGAGGCTGGAACCAGACGCCGATATGTAGGCTCCTGACTCCTGTCCCAGCACTCTCTCCGCCGCGTAGCAGTAAACATTTCCGCTTTCCAGAATGACCATTTACAAGACCGTAGCTCAGTCTTTGGAAACCTCTGTGGAGGGCAGCCATAGCAAAGAAGCACAGACTCAGTGGCTTAAACAAAAGAAATGTATTTCTCACAGTTCTGGAGGCTGGAAGTTCAAGTTCAAGGTGTCGGCTAGGTTGGTTTCTCCCAGGCTTACGGTGCCCTCTCTTTCCTTGGCTTATAGATGGCCCTCATCTCCCTGTTGTCCTCAACTGGTCTTTCCTCCGAGTCTCTGTGTTCTGACCTCTCTCTCTCTCTCTTCTAAAAAATCTTTAAAAATGATTTTATTTCAACAGAAAATATTTGTCTTTGGAATTAACATGTCACCCAGGACCACATATCAAAAACGTGTTTACTCGCAAACTAATCGCCTTCATTTTACTAGTAAATGCTTTATTTTTTTTTCTTTTTGCACGTGTTAGTTGGGTATTCCGCGGTCTGTATTTCTTCAAAGTCGAAGCTGTTCTCTTGCTGTATGGAGAGGCACCTTTGGCATTTCTGTTAACTCTTATAATAGGACACTCGAGTGCCATTTAATACACCAGACCAGTACTATTTAGCACCCGTACAACAGAGTCCCTTACACACCTGGGAGATTGGATTCAGCACCTGTGTTATTGTTTTAGAATTCCTCCCCAAAGGACACATTTCTCAAGGTAATGAAAAATACCTTGAAAAGAGAGAGAGCTTTCAAATTTTGCCGACCTCCTCTTATAAGGGCACCAGTCCTATGGGACTGAGATCCCACCCGTTGGACCTCATTTGACCTGAATTATCTCTTTAAAGGCCCTATCTCCAAATACAGTCATATTCCGAGGAGCTGGGAAGTAGGAATTCCAACATACAAATTGGGATGAAGGGACACAACCCAGCCCATAACAGTGTATTAAATCGTCTTGATTCATTCACTGAACTCACTCATTGATTGATATCGATAATAGATTGTATTCGTGATCCAGTCTTTAGAAATCCATTTTAGCAGATTTTACCGTCCTGGGCCACCAGCTAATTTAAAACTCTGTTGCCATTAATGTTTCTAATTGCTCAGTGGGAACCAGGCTCTGTGCTAGTCACCGGGGAGAACCGCACACAGGAGACGCTCAGGAAAAACCGCACACAGGAAAGTCTTTTTCGAGGCTGGAGTCTGTCAGGGAAGGCAGACAGAAAAAAAGGAGTTGTGAAGTCTGTTATGAAAGCGGAAGTACACGTCCCATCTCTAGATCTTTGGTAAAATCACCCCTTTTTATTATTGAGATCTCCCATGGTGGCCAACTTGCATTAAGGAAAGTTGGTCCTTTGTCTCTCTGTGGGTACTGGAGCATTCGTGCATCTGGAATGCCCGGAAACTAAGGTTCAGAAGAGAAAAGCTTCAGAAGATAACACTGTGCGCATTGCAAAAATGTTCTCCTGTGGCCAGAATGTTCACTCACTAACTGGATTACTTATGTGTGCTCACTGCAAATTTTTTTTTTTTTTTTGGAGAGGGCAAAGCTGCTATTTTTACCAGCTGTAGTGTTGCAAAGACTCCATGATGAAACTGTTCGATACTGAACCCCCATCTGTCTCTCTTCTGAGGCCACGTCGCTGTCCTGTTTTCGTCCCTGACGTCTGGCACAGTGCCTGGCATTTAGTAGGTCTGCAGTAAATATTTGCTGAATGAATGTGTGCTGATTAAAAAATGATCTATTATGACTAGTTCCCTGCACTTAGGATAAATGCCTTGCCTCTCCAGAGAGACGTGGGCTTCTGAGCAGGAACCTGGTAAGTCACACGTTGTCTACCTGACTTCTCTCCACGGAAGTGATAGATATCCATCCCTCCATCCTCCAGACCCTGCAGAGTGGCCAGTCATCCTTCTCTCGGGGACCGAGGAAGATCCTTCAAGGTGGGAAAAACAGATACAGGTTATTGCACAGACATACATTAGAAACGTAAGCCAAGCAATTGCCATGCAATTTACTATTTGGGGACCTACGGACATAAATGCACACTCATTCCTTGTCCCCGGGGTAGTTCGTACTGTCTTCTTCGCTTCTGCAATCACAGCTGCCTTCATTAAAAAATCACAGGGAAGTGAATTAAGGTGAGCTCCGAGAGAAGGAGGAGAAGGAGGAGCTGTAGCTCGCTGGACCCACGTGGGAGCAGGAGTGGGAAGGTTGTTCTAGACATAAAGACAGCATCAAAGGCGGCTTGCCTGTTTCTCTGTTGCCGGTAATCGTTGACAGTTTTTATGGTTTCACATTTTTTAAAGTGTCCTCTGAACCTCAGGCTGTTCAGAAACAAGCATTTCAGGGTAGAGATTATGTCAAATGATAAGAGATGCATTGTGTCATCAGTGGCAGACACAAAGGTTGAAGCTGCCGAGTGATGAGAATCTAAACATACAGAAGTCAAAAAATTCAGGAGTTTAAGTGAAGCTGCAAGCGTGACTCAGTCCCCTTGGGCATATGTTAGTAGCGTTTTCTGAATCGTGGCATATTCTGTTAAATTTAAGCCCTTGTTTTTGCAAAGTCGTTGTGTCAAGGTTGCAATGTGAGCAGTAACTTTAGACTCAGGATTTTTTTTTTAATCTTCTTCTCACCCACAGTAGATGCTGTTGTAGCATTTGTGCACTGAAATTCGGTATTGCTTATAAAAATAAGAAAAGTGGGAAAATGCTCAGACTTTGGTGCACAGGCTATGTGACTTCGTGAAAAAAGAAATTCTCTTTGCTTGAACATGACCGTATTAACACTGAAACAAAGCTACTTCTGGGATACATTTAGATACATACATCATATACAAATATATATACACTATGTATATATATATTAGTGTAATATGCAGTGTATATATTATATGTTGCATACATATAACACCTATTATCATTTACACTTCTATATTACATGAATATATATTACACTAATATAAAGACATAGGAGTGTAAAGTACACGTAAAATTTACCATCTTAATAATTTTTCAGTGTAGAGCTCAGGGGCATTAAGTACATTCACATGGGTGTGCATCTGTCTCCAGCACCCATCTCCAGAACTCTCTGTTTCGCAAAACTGGAACTGTCCGCATGGACTGCTGACTCCCTATTCTGCCCATCCCCCCAGCCCCTGGCGACCACCTACGTTCTGTCTCTGTGAATTGGACTATTCTAGGGTCTTCATGTAAGTGAGGTCAAAAAATATTTGTCCTTTTGTGACTGGCTGTTTACACGTTGCTGATGCATTTTTAATAATAGCTTTATGGTGAGATAATTCACATACCATAAAATTCACCTCTTAAAATGTACAATGCTGTGGTTTTTAGTATATTCATAGCTACCATATTTTTGAAGGGAGGATGAATTCAGTCCTTTTTTCTTGGTTCTCAGAAATGTGCACATGCCTTCTATCAGACAAGTTTAGTTATAAAAATGCCACGAAATAAAAGGAGCAGGAGGCCAGGGGCAGATATCTAGATTATGCTCAGTTTGGTTCAGATTAATGCAGAGACCCACAATATCTTTAAGCATGTCTGCTTTCCTTGAAACATCTTGTTTTTGCATCATGGCTCCAGCAAGAGCTGGTTCTTGATCGTTGTTCTTGTCTGTGTGTGAAGTTTTTGTGAGGAGTTAGCCAGACATCCACTGGAAGTGACATTTCTTCAATTCTGGATTTGTTCAAAGGCCAGCCTTGACTTCACTGAGGCACTTGAAGGATTCGAGGTCCGGCATTCCCAGTGGCAAGGAGCATATTTTGGTCTAAGGTAGAAAAATGGCATTTCATGCTTATGGACAGCCGGTGGGAGTGTTGATTGGTACAAACATTTAGGCAAGAGTTAAACATTATCCAGTAAATGTGGACCCCCCCATGACTCGGCAGTTTTCCTTCCACGTTGGTTCCCTAGAAGAACTTCCGTATACACATACCAGAAACCATGTGTGCTGTCCATCACAGCTTTACTGGTATTACTAATGGCTTAAAAAATACACCCAAACCACCCAAATATTTCAGAGTAGAATAGATGAGCAAAGCGTGATATAATCAAAGAATATTGTACAACAATGAAAACATGTATATAAACCAATACAGGTAAATCCCAACAGTCTGATAATTAAGCCAAAAAAAAAGTAGGTTGCAGAAATATTCATACAGTGTGAATGACTCAGTTTATCAAATTCCAAAAATATGTATAACTAAACAGTAAAGTAGAATTATCCCGAGACAGTTAAGGCCGAAAGCTTAGAAAGACATCTGCTAGAACCCTTTTCCCTCTGAGAGCATAGGTGGAAATGAAAACGTATTGGCTATTTCTGCCACTTACGTGCTCCTATGAAATTTTTAAATACCCTGCCTCCTAACTCTTTAAGATACCACATACACGCTCTTATCAGGCTAAAGCCCAACAGAAGGATGGCTGGGGTAACAAACAAACATGCATGCAGAATATTTTCATTTCAAATAATTTACATTCCTGAAATAGAATTTTCAGAGAAGCTTTTCTTGAATGATGTTAGATTGACGGATACACCTAAAAATAGAGCTGTAGTTTTTAATAAATGAAAATTAGTCAAGATCCTTATCAGTACTTCCTGTGTTCGATACTAATTTTGTCACTTTATGGCTTTAGTTACCAAGGGCGGTGCCTGTTCTCACATCCCCTGCATGCGGCTGGCTTTGGTGTCCTGGTAAGACCACCGCCAACCAACAGCAGCATCGTCTGGGCACATGTTTCGTAAGCTCTGAGCTTATCAGCTCCTTGCAAATGTCCTGTGGAATGCAAGCCTGTTCCTGCTTCAATCTGTTTGCATTACTGGTCCCTCTCCTTACGGGTCCCCCAACCCCCACCCCCGTCCTCTGGCCTCATGACTCACTCTCTTACTTGTTTTGGATCTTTGCTCAAATGTCACTTTAACTGAGAATTAACTGTAAAATAACACCCCCATCACTTTCCATTCCTTTAACTGCCTTCATTTTTCCTGATACCATTTTCATAAGTTTGTTTCTCTCTCCTTGCACTCAATTAACCAGAGATTTTGAGTCTATGTAGGTCGAGGCTGGTCTCCTCTGGCCTCTCTGGTCTCAGCATCTGGCCCTGCGCCAGCATATCTCGAGGCTCCCTAATTATGCCCGGGGTAAATGACTAACTCAGTCTTTCCAGTCATCTTTGAGAGAGACATGGCTACTACCATTCTACGTCCTTTTCAAAATGGAGGCTCCGAGAGCTTAAACTGCTTGCCCATGTTCACCCAGCTGGTGAGCTTACGGTAAGGGCTAGAATTCAAAACTAGAGCTCCAGACCCCAAAGCCTGTCCTCCTGCTCCCCTTTATCTGCCTTCTGTCACCTACCCCTGATGCTGATATGTGTGTGTGTGTGTGCGTGCGTGCATCTTTGCTCCTCTTGAGATGATGGAATCATCAATGGTTTATTTCCCTAAACCCACCTGAATAACAAATAGCTAGGTCCCCTTTTAGGATTATTTTGGTCTTGTGTGCAAAGATTTCCTCCATGTTTCAGATTCAGTAAAAACATTTCCTTTTCGGTCCTCTGTATTGCCTTCTCCAGCCATGGTTAGTGCCGTTGTCCGGGCTCTGAGCACTGCCGGTGTGTGAGAGCCGCAGACAAGACTCGGAGCGGAACGATTTATAGATAACCCGCAGAGCTGCGTTATCTCCCAAATGCATGTGTCCTTAGACCATTTCTGATGGCATCTCATGACCTTGCCCGAGCCTGGTAATCTGCACTCATTTGTCACTTTCTAGATTTTGTCACTTTCTGCTAGATTTACTAAAATAACACGGATGGGGAAAGCAACATAAATATTAGAGATGCCTGGGATGCTTTATTTTTTTTAATTTTCTTGGGCTTGTTTGGGAATACTGGAGCTGGTTCTCAGGTTAAAAATAAAACCACTGACGCGAGGAGCTGAAGTTGTCATCCTATGTAATAGAAACTCCAATGCTGATGGGGCCCCCGAGAGTTCCCGTGGGGTCAGTAAGGAGCATGTGGTCTTGCAGGATGACATGCTCATGCTCGGCTGGTGGGGGGAGGGAGCGGTGGTCCTAGAAACTGGGTGTACCAGCTCGCTTTCGGGGGCTCCTTCCACAGTCCCCCTGCCTTTCCCTGGGTGTTTGCTCACCCAGTTGTAACACTGTGTATACCACGTTCGAGTAAAAACCTTTTCTGGGACCACACATTGGCCAACTAATTATCAGCAGTCTCTGTTCTCTTAGATCATCCGGCTTCCTTATCAAAACCATCTTCTTTTGACCTTGGCTGACCATAGTGGACTGTCCACATAGCTCAAATGACCTCTGTCGAGGCTGCACGTTAACTGTTGCTCAAACTTGTCCTAATCCTAGGGCATGAGGATCTTCATCATGGGGTAGGTGGGTATGTGTGAGAGAGACAGAGACAGAGAAGGGAGAAGGAGAAACAGAAGAAAAAGGGAAAAAGACTGCGGGAGGGGACGGGTAGGAGGGAGAAAGAAAGAGGAGGAGAGGGAGGGAGGGAGGAAGAGAGAGGAGAGAGGGAATGAATATAAATAATGAGCATTTTGGGTGTACAACTGTCAGAGACTTTTTTCCTCTGGCACGGGAATAAGCCCAGACAAAATCTCTTCTATTGTAAAAGTTTGGAGGTGGATACTGTGGCTTTAAAGTCAAAATAATACTAATAAATATTATATACTAGTATATATTATAACTTGCCATGGTCCAGATGCCGTACTAAGCACTTTATATACAATGTAACATTCGGTTGCCACAGCAACCCAGTGCGGTGGTTACTGTTACTAGTCTCACTCGACAGAGGAGGAAGTTGAGGACAGAGTGGATAAGCAATGTGCCCAGGGTGGCAGAGGCTTAGAATGCTGGTGCTTTGGTTGTGAATCTGAGTAGTCTAACTCCAGAGCCTGTTTCATGGTTTCCCTGATCACAGAAAGGGCGTATATTCGTTTTAGAAAACTGAAAATGCAGAAAAGAAGTGAAAGGCAAATCCCACCCCGCCACCCCCCAGCCAAGATAACCATGAACGGGTTAGTATTTCTAGTCCTATACCCTCTTAAACTGGGATCAGTTAAATTGATCAGTGAACTGGCCCACGGAAGGGGAACATGTCGTCTTGCCAGTTGTTAGTCCCGCGTGGCACGATTGTATTGCCTATGTAGTTTTCCATCTCTTGTAGGTAACTGTAATTTACACAAGTAATCTAATGACTGAGCATTTAATTCTCCAGAGATTTTCCAATTCTTAGTAATGCTCTGTTGGATTTTCTCAAACATGTGTCTTCTCTGGACCTCTCTGTGTTTTTAGGACACATTTTTAAAATAGGAACTGGGGGTTCAAATAGAACCTTTGTATGGTTTTGATACATATGATTAACATCAGGGGGACTTTTCCCCCTCATGTTTTCTGTTTCTTATGTATTTTTAAAAACTGTGTTCTCTGCTTATTTTTATATTAGGTGTTTTTTTTTTTACTTATATATATGTTCATTTTACATAAGATTGTTAACTCTGATGTTACGAATACTTTTCCCACTTTGATGTTTTCCTTTGAATTTTAGTCACAATGAATTTGATGTACAGATACTCAAGGTGCATGTGTAGTCAAACATATTTTATTTTTATATTTTATACATAAAACAGCCTCCCATGCACCAGGGTCAGGCAAATATTCACCTATAATTTCTTCTAGCTCTTTTATTGTCTTATAGTTTATATTTAGAGCTTATTTTGATGTGTGATCTCAGGCATGAGGATCAGATGAATCTTGCCAAATAGCTCATCAGTTTCCACACGCCATTTATTTAATACTCTTTTCCCCCCAGTGCTAGGAAATGCCACCTTTATCATGTACTAGGTACTTTTACAAACTTGGTATCTTTCTGAGCTTAGATGCTATTTTCTCCACCTTTGTAGTTTGGCATTTTAGTTTGGATTCTCTGGCTTTCATAGTTTTTAATGTGCTGTCTTAGATTCCTCCATATAATTTTGTTTTTCCCAAAGCCCTTCGCTCTTTTTATCTATTTGCTAATTTATTCTGCCATGTAAATATAAGGCCAATTGGGCCATATCTTTTCTTCTTCTTTTTTAAAATATTTTATTTATTTATCTGACGGAGAGAGAGATCACAAGTAGGCAGAGAGGCGGCACAGAGAGAGGAGGAAGCAGGCTCCCTGGGATCACGACCTGAGCCGAAAGCAGAGGCTTAATCCACTGAGCCAGCCAGGCACCCGGGCCATATCTTTTCAAAATAGATTTTAATGGTCATAGATGACATGTTAGCATGGAGAGAATTGAAGTCTTTATACTTTTGCAAGTTTTGATCCATGTACTTAGTCTTACTGAAGACTCCTGTTTTCTACCTGAGTCAGGCATTGTCTGTTTTCGTAGGATTTGAGTATTCTTGTTACATTTTCCTTAGAGATTTTATAGTGTTGGTTACACTTAGAGATATTATAGTGTTGGTCTTTATTTCTCTTATATTTTCAGCTTATCCGTGGTTTATAGGAAAACATTCCCTCTCTCTTTCTGTATAAGCATATATATGTATATATATATGTGTATATGTGTATATGTATATATATATGTGTGTGTGTGTATATATATATTTATAAAACACAGATATAAATGTGTGTGTGTTCATGTACGTCTAACAATGGGCCATTTTGTGGACCTCACAAAGTTGCAGTAGTATTTCTGCTAATCCCCTTAGATGGTCTAATTAGACAATAATAACATTTCTTTTCTGGTGGGGAGGAGCAGAGGGAGAGAGAGAGAATCCAAAGCAGACTCCATGCCCAGTCCAGCAGGGAGTTCTACACCCGGCTCTATCTCACGAACCTGAGATCATGACCTGAGCAGAAATCAAGAGTTGAATGCTTAACTGACTGAGCCACCCAGGCGCCCCAATCATAACATTTTTAATAATGAAAATATTGTCTCCTACGTTGTGATGTTTTTAATTTTCATTTCTTCTAGAACATCCCAGTGCCATGTTAAATAATGGTAGAGCCAGATACACTGACTTCATTCTTGAATTTAATTACTGACTCTTTTAACTTTTAGTATGTTGGCTATTGGTGTAGGTCAGATCTCTTTTACTGGCAAATAAGCAACATCCTATTCCAATTTTCAATAACCCTTCCCACAGAATATTTTTTAAAATGCCTTTCTGGCATCTTTAATAATGATAACTTTTTCTATTGAACCAGTGATGCTGTGAATGGAATAATGTAATCTCTGTATTATGTCCATGCCTGGAAGCTTTAACATTACTTGTCCCTCATGGGGCGCCTGGGTGGCTCATTGGGTTAAGCCTCTGCCTTCCGCTCAGGTCATGATCTCAGGGTCCTGGGATCGAGTACTGTGTTGGGCTCCCTGCTCAGTGGGGAGCCTGCTTCCTCCTCTCTCCCTGCCTGCCTCTCTGTCTACTTGTGATCTTTCTCTCTCTGTCAAATAAATAAATAGAATCTTTAAAAAAAAAAATTACTTGTCCCCCAAATTATTTAACTCAGGTCCTTTTCCCATTATATTATAAAAGCCTATCCTCCTGCCCCTGCTCAACACACAGTATTTTTCTACAGTAATTTTTCTGATCAAGATTTTTACTTCTCAAATTAATATTCAAGGTTTTAACTTTTCTAGGATATCTGCCATTTCCATATTTAACATTTTATTAATGTAGACCCAAATTTTACATATCCTTAAAATTTTAAAAATCCTCAATATTTTTGGTTTTATTCTAGTTGTTCATTCTTTAGCACATTACATTAACTAGCAGTAATTCTGTTCTATTTGGGGGATATTTTTAAGGGCCACCTTTTGAAGTCTTTCTGTTTTGTGTTTTGTTTTTTGTTTTTTTAAAGATCTTATTTATTTGACAGAGAGAGATCAGAAGTGGGCAGAGCAGCAGCCAGAGAGAGAGGGGGAAGCAGGCTCCCCGCTGAGCAGAGAGCCTGATGCGGGGCTCCATCCCAGGACCCTGAGATCATGACCTGAGCCAGAGGCAGATGCTTACTTAACCCACAGAGCCAATCAGGCGCCCTTGGCACATACAATGTTAATATTTCTTTTGAATGTAGCCCTTGTCAGTAGAAACTGATACTCCTGTTTAATGCTTTAAATATTTAATTCTTATTTTATTTTAATGTATCACTTTTTTAAAGTTCCATTTAATTTATTTTTTAATGCTTTTATTTATTTTAAGTAAGCTCTCTGTGCAAGATGGGGCTTGAACTCACAACCCCAAGATCAAGAGTGGCACACTTTACCAACTGAGACAGCCAGGTGCCCTTAACACACTGCTTTTCGATGTGTGATTTCCTAGTGTTCCTTTGTCCCAGTCCTCTTGTCTTTACTGTTACAGGTTTTTTGCAGATAGCATAGAGGTCATTCTTAATTTATGACTCCACCGGAGACTCTTTTGTTCTTAAAAGAGAATGAATACTGGTCTTCAGTGTCGATCTACTTGTACTCACTCTTGTCATCATTTTATTCTTTTCCCTTTTATGATTCCTTAATGTTTGCACCATTTTCCATTTCCAGGTGATAAGAGTTACTCTATGACAGTTTTCAAGTTACAATGTTTAATTTTTCAGTTATCTTCTTAAGTTTGAAAAAAAAAAATCCCCTGAATTTCTTTATGAGCAATGTCGAGAAGCTTGTTGACCTTACCTTTTCTTTGTGTAAGATGAGATTAACACGTCTTTGTTCTTCTTTGGGGTTCTCCTTTCCTTTTAAAAAAATAAATCTATAGATATTTTGATTCAGCTGATCATTTTTTAAATGTTTGTAAATTTTCTTGATAAGAATTATCTAGTGACCTGTATCATTCTCTAACTATATTTGGTTGTTTGCCATTTCTATCATTTGATTACATATATTTGTTAAAGATTTTATGTATTTATTCGAGGTCGAGAGAGAAAGAGAGAGAGAGAGAGAGAGAAGCAGCTCCACGCTGAGCAGGGAGCCCAACTTGGGGCTTAATCCCAGGACCCTAAGATCATGACCTGACCTGAAGGCAGATGCTTAACCAACTGAGCCACCCATGCCCAGTTTGATTACATATTATAAACTGTCTTAAAGCACAACTACTCCTTTCTTTTCTTCTTTTTTTTTTTTTAATTAAATTTTTGGCTGAATATAGAACTTCTTCAAATACAGTTGACCCTTGAACAACATGAGTTTGAACCCTGAGGATCCACTGATATGCAGGTGGTTTTCAGTAACTATATTACAACCCTGTGAATGTGTTTTCTCTTCCTTATGCTTTTCTTAGTAACGTTGTCTTTTCTCTAGCTTACTTTAAGATTGTGGTTTATGATGCATACATGAAAAATGTGTTAATCGACTGTTTATGTTATTGGTAAGGCTTCCAACAACAGTAGATTATTTGTTAGTTGTATGTTGGGGGAATCAGATTTATACTCAGATTTTCAGCAGCACAGGGGTCGGTGCCCTTAACCACTGGGTTGTTCAAGGCTCAGCTGTATAATATTTTTATGAAGTACATTTTCTTAATGATGTTTTGCATCCAGAATACCTCTTGCATTTTTTTTAGATCTCATACCTTAACAGAAAACTTGGTTTGTTAAAATCCTTTTTTTTTTTTTTGAAGACTTATTTATTTATTTGAGAGAGAGAGAGAGAGAGAGAGAATGAGCAAGGGGGAGGGGCAGAGGGAGAAGCAGACTCCCTACATGGAGGGACTCCATCCCAGGACTCTGGGGTCATGGCCTGAACCAAAGGCAGATGGTTAACCGCTTAACCGACTGAGCCCCTACGTTCCCCTTGTTGGAATTCTCGTATCAACATTCTCTGCCTTCAGAGCTATGCAGTTTGTTGCTTGCTTTCTTCTGTTGTCAACTAGAAGTCCAAGACCAGCCTGATTTTGTTCTTGCATCTTAGTGGACTGGGTACCTGTATTTTTTCCCTTCCTCATGTGATGCTGGCAATCTTCTTATTTTGACCTCAGAATTCAAAAGTTTCCCTGGAAAGTAAATAAAAGACAGTTTTCCTTAATTTATGTATGTGCTTATGCAGATGTATCTATGTTTTCGTTTCTTGGTTGTCTCGTACAGAGTGAATTCCCACCCCCCCCCCCGCCCTTTGGGAACCAGGTATTCCTTCGGGTCAGAAAAGTTTCCTTACATGGTATCTTTCAGAATCGCTTCTGTGATATTTGTTCTGACTACTCCAGGTACCGGAAGTGTCTGTATCTTGGCTTCCTCTTCTGTCTTCAATATCCATGATAATCGACCTTTTTGTCTCTTTGCTCTCCATTGGGTATGATTTTTGAAGTTTGTTTTTCACATCGCTGATAGGATTTTTGAGTCTTGTCTTTCCTTGGTATGGGCCCTAATGTAGGGCCAATACCTACCTTTTGAATTACACTTTTGAAAACTGACAGTTGAAAACATTCCTAATTATTTTTTGTATTTCAGTTTCTTTTTGGTTTCATTCACGTGTCTTTCTTTAATCTTTCACGTCTTGTTCCAGAGTCTGGGTTTTCTCCCCACCCCCACCCCCCTATTTTTGGCAAGCAAAAATCACATCTCTTTTTTTTTTTTTTTAAGATTTTATTTATTTATTTGAGAGAAAGAGAGAGAAAGCGCACACACAAGAGCATGAGCAGGGACAGGGGCAGAGGGAGAAGCAGACTCCCCACTGAGCAAGGAACCTAACGCAGGGCTCCAACCCAGGACCCTAAGATCATGACCTGAGCCGAAGGCAGATGCTTAACTGACTGAGCCACCCAGGGTGTCCCAAGCAAAAATCACATCTTGTTTGAAACTTATTTCTATTTCCAATAGTGTATCTTTTTCAACATTACCTTTTTCCTTCATTTCTTAGATGTTTTAAGTTGTTTTTATCAACAAGTCTTTCGCGGCCCAATGTGGCATCGTTTTGGCTTACTCATCATTGAATGATTAAAAGTCTAGCCCAGCCTGAAACTTGTTCCTAAAAGATCCCATACCTTCTGGAGAAGATAAGATTCCTTCTCTCAGTCAGAAACTGACTGAGACAAAATGACCTCCGTGGTCCAGCAGCTGCTGCACAGACTTGGAGGGAGCTGGAATCATGGGCACTTTCTGCTGGTGTTCTTTGCACGGTTTCTGCTATGTGTCAGAAGAAGCCACGGAAGGAGAGAGTTTCCTGATCCCAGATTTCTCCCTGACTCTGCTCTCACTCCACATACCCTGTGTGATGCTGACTAAATGCCTCTGATATCAGGGCCCTGCTATGCAGCAAGATCTCCCGCCTCTGGTAGGGTAACCTTGGGTGTGGTGGTGCTTCTTCTAGGTCCTTCTACTCTCATGCCTTCTGAATGCTGTGGTCCAGATCCCAGGGAGTAGTTTTGTCTCCTATCAGCCATGACCTCCAGCTTTCATTCTTCTCGTTTAGGATGGGTACTCACGCGTTTCTCTCAAGATCTCTGCTTGTTTTATCCTCGATAGTGCTGCACTCCTTTCTCAAGAAGGAGAATCAAAAGTCTCATCTGTGGATCGACCTTTATGCTACACTTCCTATGTTCTGTCAAACAAAGGTGTTTTTAAAATGATGGCATGTGTCTGGTACCCCTGCCCTGTTTTCTCTTCTTTTATTTCTTTTTTTTTTTTTGTTTAAGATTATTTATTTATTTATTTATTTGACAGAGATCACAAGTAGGCAGAGAGGCAGGCAGAGAGAGAGGAGGAAGCAGGCTCCCCCCCTGAGCAGAGACCCCGATGCGGGGCTCGATCCCAGGACCGTGGGATCATGACCTGAGCCGAAGGCAGAGGCCTTAACCCACTGAGCCACCCAGGAGTCCCATGCCCTGCTCTGTTTTCCAGCAACTCGTGCATAGTTCCTCCTGTATCTACATTCTTTGGCTAGTGATGTTGAGGTCGATGGAGAGTGGGGCAGGGAGAGAGACTTCTGGAAGAAAATCTGGTATTTAGGGGCACCTGGCTGGCTCCCATCAGTGGAGCGTGCAGCTCTCAATCTCGGGGTTGTGAGTTCAAGCCCCATATTGGGTGAAGAGATGACTTAGAGGGAGGTTAAACATAAGAGACTCTTATTCTCAGGAAACAAACTGAGGGTTGCTGGCGGGCCAGAGCAGGGCATGGAGAGGGTGGCTGGGTTATGGACACTAGAGAGGGAATGTGCTATGGTGAACGCTATGAAATGTGTAAGCCTGATGATTCACAGACCTGTACCTCTGGGGCAAATAATACATTATATGTTAATTAAAAAAAAAAAAATAAATAAAAATAAAAATATCAAAAGCACCCCCCAAAATAAAATCTTAAAAAAAAAAAAGGAAATCTGATATTTCAAGATCTACATCTCTGAAAACACAGATGGAGAGGACTGTGAATTTTATAAAACATTTGTGAAATTCTCTTAAATAATGAACTCCCCCAGGACACCTAGCACATAAAGTAATTTATAAAAGTTAGGCTTACACAGAAATTGTCAGACACACAGTCTTTGTTTATAGTAAACTACACCTGTATCTCTGTAGTAGTCCCCATGAGCGTGAAGCTGAGTGTGGTCCAGTTAGGCACAGAAGAACACCCAAGTGGCAGACAGTCACTCTGCCTGCGATAGTGTTTAGGATTCACAAGGATGTCCGTTTCACCCTTTGCACTTTCCCTGGCAGCGTTTGGGTTCTGGTTTTTCAGCCTAGCACGTGATTGCTTCACTCCAGAAGCTTCGGGGATCCTCGCAGGACCTCTCCTACTAAGGAGAGCAAGACTGCCCACATACTTTAAGGAAACAAAGAACAGTAGTGTCCCATGTCTTTGAATAAGAGTGGAGAAATAGCTCTTTCCACATCTGAGCACAATGTAGTCAGAAGCAACAAGAGAGTGGCAAAGCACACTTCCCTTTCTTTCCTTTGACTGGTCCACCTTCAATTACTATCCATCAAGGCGGCTCAGAAAAAGAGACTGCTGGGGGCGGGGGCAGCAAGGGAGGGAGGAAGATGGTGGGGGGAGGAGGAGTGTGGGGGTGGAGTTGGGGGGGATTGGAAGAAGACCTAGGTGGAGCTGGTCTGCTTCCTGCCAGGACATCCAGGTCACAGACAGTTCTAGAACAGAGGGAGGGCAGCATGTGGGGGCTCTGTGGAAGAGACCCAGACTTAGTGCTGTGGCTTGCAGGCCGGGTCAGTGGCTCATACTGAAATGTCACTGTGTGCATTGCAGTTTGGGCTAGAGATCCACTTACAGCTTAAGACACAAACTCCTGACTTTTTTTTTTTTTTTCCTATGAGACTTTAATCTCTTATTTACTGATAAAATTATATATGGGGAGGAGACAGGAGGAGAAAACAGACGAGGAATCCTTCACCGGTCCCTCAGCCCGGGTTGAGGGGCCTTGGTCTATAGAGTGAGCTGCTTCCTGTTCTTTGGCACATCAGACCAGCTCATGGATCCCCGGAAGCAGGCCTGGCGGTGACCACCTTAGGATCCCTGATCAATGTCTTTGAGATTTTGCATGTGAAAAATGGGCCAGAAGTCATCATTACAGATTAAGAAACAATGGGGGGGGGGGGATGCCCTGGACCTAGGGTATTGTTGTTTCCCGTGAAACATTCTGATGTAAAAGCAAGGGCTGGTTCCTAATGATAGACCGTGTTACCTGTGGCAGATGGGGACATTGCTGTGTGTTTTGACATGTCAGATGGAAACACACCTGGCTCCTGCATGTCCCCCTTAGATTTCCCACCCCAGAAACGGACAGGCAATCTATTTTGAAATCGTACGTGAATATAACACTGACACATTGGAACGTGCTTTCCACGGTTACTCATGAACTAACACGTACCTGACCTTGTAAACACCTTTCACATCCAGGTAACCATCACGTATTTAACACCAAGGCTCTCTTAGTGGCCTTGATTGATTACTGAATATTGATTGAGCGTACGTACTGTGCAAGGTGTTCTTAATATACAATTTCATCTCCTGTCATAGCTCATTTGAATAAGTATCATCATTGTGCCCGTTTTATGTTTAAGGGAGTATAGACTTGGAAAGTTTCTGTAACTTGTCCTAGGTCACATAGCTAGTAAGCTTTGAGGCTCATCCCGGGGTCTCTGACTTGATAACCTACATTTTTTCCCTACTGCACTGTGCTGACTCTTGATTTTCTTACAGAAGAGAGGCTTTGTTTCTCCTAAAGGTCGTGTCATCCCAGAGTCTCTTAACCCAGAGTTCCAGAATCTCTCCTCCTGAGCTGTCCCTTTCCCCAAAGATCACACCTGTTTCCCATGTCTCTTGGATAATCCTGACTCATGAGCAAATGGTCCTACAGAAGGAGCGGGAGGGGAATTGTGTCCCCACAGTGTTGTCTAAGCACGCAGTGTTGTAAGGATAAGCCTTGCAGCGGTGCAGGGATCATGAGCTGTATTCGCAGGTCCGTTCGGAACTGGTTCTCCGTGGCTTTGGGAAGGCAGGACCCTGTCCAAGTTTCTACGTCAGTGAAATGAAAGGGTGAGGGTAAGGTCCGATCTAGTGCAGTCAATATGCAGTGGAAAATAGGAAGCCTGAACATCTAAAACTGAATTTAACACTGTCATAAAATGGAGCATACACAGTGAGTTAATGGAACACATAGCTCATGATACAATTCACTGATACTGTGCCCCGTAGTAGTTGGCTATTAGTGGGAACAGATCACATAACTGACTATAATTTGTAGTACTTTTACACAATTAAAACATTTTGTCATTTTTCACTTCTTGGTTTGTTGACTAATGTCTATAATGAGTGGGTTTTCTTCTGATATGATACATAATTTTGATATATACATGTGTATGTATAATTTACATATAACCTTCTAATAGTTGGGCTTCTCTGTAGCTTCCTCTTCCAAAAAACCTAAGTGTGAAGCATTTTCTTGATCCCATTATTCTTTGTCTCTTTTTATTGAGGGGCTCTTGGAAAGCATTTGCAGCTGTTCGCCATTGCTCAGATCTGGGCCTTTCCCGATCTCCCCTTCGTAAAGTCTTAGCCTAGGAGACAAGGAGACCCCTGGTTTGTGGATTCAGCTTCCATGGCCCTTCCCACCAGGTCCTGTTCTTTTGGGGGGAGGTTGGGGCTCCTAATGCCAACCTAGGAGCAGACCCAGGGACTGATGGGGACTCAGCTTGTGTCCCTCACGTTACAGCTGTGTTGGCTGCAAGCATCCCACATGCTCTCTGCCCTGAATCTTGCCTGTGGGTCCTCCTCCTCCCTGTACCCCTTCTCCAGCCTGGATGCCTCTTTGCCCCATAACTTCCTTTCCCTGGCATTCTGTTTGCCCCGCTTGGCATTTCAAGCCTCACCTGCTTCTTCTGCCTGTTCTGCTCTTGTGATCATGCCCTCTCCTGCCTCTCTAAACCTCTGCCACAGTGTTTATATTTGATCTGTGCAACTCCACTCAGATCCCCACAAAGCCTGAGTCAAGCCTGGTGCTTTGGTGAGCTCACCGCATTTATGGTGGGGTGGGGCCTCTCTTCCTGCCAGGTCACTTGCACATCTCAAAACTTGCCTTTCCCTGTGAAATTTGTTTTAAATAAATTATGCTCCAGCTGCCGGGGGCTCAAGGCTGACTAACCTCAATTGTGGGGCTGTTGGAGGCACCCTCCCCCGAAAATTGCTACCGGATGGAGGACTGGGAAGAGGAGGGGGCGCCCTGGGGACTGGTGCTATATCCCTAGAATCCTGGCTTCCAGGGCCTGGTGGGGGGCTAAGAGGAGAGGCACAGAGAAGGGTGTAGGTGACCTCAGGCAGGAAGAGAGCCCCAAAAAAGAATGGCATCTGAGAGAAGGACTAGCCCCCGACCTGCCTTTAGGGGGCGCCTGGCTCCAGGCGCACAAGCTCCAAAGCTGGTCAGAACCAGGTCCTTTGCAGTTCCCAGTGATTGTGGACAGATGGCCTTAGATGGGGAGGAATCAGCCCCAGGGGCTGCACCCACCTCCACCGGGGAAACCCCGGCGTTCTTTCTGAGGGTAATGTATAGTCTTCAAGATAGCACTCTGCTAGGCACTTTATATTCATGATCTCCTAATGAGCATATCATATTACATGGTATCATAATAATTCCTACTTCACGAACACATTCCTGAGGCTCCCATGGTCCTAAGTTTGCCCATCGTCTTAGCAGAGAATGACCCCAGCCTGGGATTTTGACGTTTTTCCGTCATTACGGTGGGCCTTAAGAGTGAAGCAAAATCAGCTTTTTACAATGAGAGAGTTACTGTAACTTATCTCCTGGTTCAGAATGCTGGCGGCTGGCCTATGCTGGCGTTTAAAGGAAAGCAAAGCTTTCGATTCTTTGGTTAAAAAAAAGAAATCAAAAGTTTTAAAGGACAAGTATTTTTTTTCCGGAGGGCAGAACACTGACCAGAGTATATTCATAGTGAAACAATGTGTTTCACTGGTGTTAATATTGACAGGTTAAGAGGGGGAAGAGTTACAGAGCAGAAACCCCTGGGGCTTGAAGGGGAGGCACCGTGGGGGACCAGTGGGGAAGGATCCTGTAGACAAACTTCACCTACTTTACAATCTGGGTTAGCACAGCTCTGCTTCACCTTCCCCTGGGATCAGAAAAATAGATGTTAGGCCAGTTCCTTGGCTTCTGCTTCGCTCACAAAGGACAGTTTAGTGTGGGGGTAATATTCATTCCTTGAATTCCCCTGGCGTGGGTTTTGAAAACTTTTAAGATTTATGGATTAGTTGAGAACCCTCACTCTGAAATGCATGAGAATTTTCTCCTTGCAAAATAGATTCCACTTGGACAAAATCTCGTTGTATTTCTCCTCTTGAGTTATTGAAACAAATAGATTTTAAGTGTCTGGCTGGCTCTTCACCGCATCCTGTTAGAAGGTCAGAATGGAAAAAGATGGGTGTTAGCCGTGCTGCTGGAAGAATACATTCGAAGCCCCCTGGGGAACCTTGGAACTCCACAGCTCATCCAGTATCCTGCAGGCACATTTTTTTTCCCTTCCTCTTGGTATAAAATCAATGCTGGCATGGAGCGGTTTGCTCTCCGTGTCTCATTAGAGTGAAGACATTAATATTAGGAATTTTGTGTTCGGTTTTAGCCTTTTGATGGGGGTTTTTCCTTTTTCGTTCTTTCTTTTCTTTTCTTTTTTTTCCTTTTGGACTACCTGTGTAATTTCAGGAACAAGCCCGGCTTTGTTATGCTTCCTTAATCTTACCTCACCTGGCCTAGATAACATGCATTCCAAATTGAATTGAGAGTTTGCAGGGAGGCAGCTAAGCAACAGGCTCTAACAGCTGGGTCATTTTCTAAGAATCAAAGGACGTGGCTTCAGTTTCCAGGTCTGGCTTTGGCCTGCTTGGTGAGAGCTGACATTTAACTTGTCTCAGCCTGTGCACTTGGGGATGATTAAAGTGGCTGTCTGATTCATAACTTATAGGTGATTACACTTGTAAAGTATTTGGAAGCCCTCTTCTTTCATTCATTTATTCAAACAAACATTTGTTGTTGAATGAATGGTGACTTTGATTTAAAAACACGACAGACATAAAACACTGGCAGCTTGTAGATAGCAATTTTTTTATTTGCTCTCCTAAAGGAATTTCATTACCAAATCCTCGTGAATCTTGAACCTCTGAGAAGAATAATCCTTTCCTTTGTTGGAGTTTTAAATTTAGAATAATCAGACAATAGTGAAACATTCTGTTCAAAGCATTCCTTTTAGGCTACCCATTTATTATACACTGCTCTTAAGAAGAGATGAATTTGATTAGCATTGAACATTCAAGTCGGTGTTTTTGCATTGCTAATACTGGGGAGAAATTTTCAAAAAGTTGTGCCTGCTGTTTAATATTATTATATAGTCAACTTTTAATTATCTGTACTGATGGAATATAATCAGCGATGTGTGGACTCCAAAATCATTTCCCTTGGCTTTGGGAAGCTTTTATTTACCTTCCATTATGGTTTTGCTCAGACTAGTATTAGAATTGTGCCACATTCTTTGTGCACACAGCTCATCATAGAACGTAGGATGAAAAGCCCAAAAGTATACCAGGGGGTTAGGGAAAGGTCAACTGGAATTCAAAACATTTATTACAGATAATACACAGAATGGAGGATTCCAAGATTATTCATCTTGATTATTAGATAGAAACTAATGGCCCATCTTTCACGGCAGTTGTCTAAGGGGGGAAAAAAGCACAATAAACCACTTACAAGTTTTCTGTGTACTGTTCTATTATTGTTTCCCCTTTTGCCTTTTGAAATTTTGTAAAGTCTAACCTGCTTAAGTCACCCCAGTAACCCAGCAGCAGTAAACGCTGCCGGATCTGTGACCTCCAAAGTGTGCTGTGCACACCCCATGGGGCTCTAGGTGGGCCTTTTGGGGGAGTAGAAGGGCTGGAGTCTTGACCTATTAACGTTTCTAAACAATGTCACTGTTACTTGTGTTGGCTGTTACTGTTTATTACTAAAAATACCTCTTCCCTTTTTGTTATTCAGGCTAATCTTGTTTTTTATGGGCAGCAATTACAGAAGGGAATTTTTGGAGGGTTTGTCTTCTGCATAGTGGCCTTCTGGATCTCAAAGGTCTTCTCCTCATAAAAATATATTTCTGTGTCAGCCGGCTCTAGAGCCCTCCCCGCCTATCATTTTTAGCCCTGTGTGGTTCATTCACCTGAGCGATTGTGAAATTGCTTAGTTGTGCTTTTGGAAGCCCATGAAAGCTGGCTCTTCAGTGTGAGATAAGGGATGCTCCGTGAGCATGAGGTTGCGGACACACAGGAAAAGAAAACCATGGCGATGCAGTTTGGTGTGGCACCAGTCCTTGGTAAGTCAGGAAGGAGGTCTCCAGCCCCGCTCACCTGGCCTGTTGGTTGGTGGAATCTGGTTGCCATTGCTGGGCTTCAACAAGTTGGAAACTGCACTTCATATCTTCTGCTGGCCCACGTGGCATCTGGTCAGGGTTTCACCTGATTCCACGCCCGTGCAGGTGATGCTGTAGTACACAACACCTCATCACCCCAGCTGGACACCAAGCAAGGAGAGCCTTGAGAAGGGTGAGGCGTGGCTCTTTGGTGGAGGCTGGTTTCTAAGTTCATGTTCTTTCCAGCCAGCCAGCATTGCAAATACATGTCCGCTTGCAACCACCACAGGCCCTGGAGCAAAGCTGACTTCACATTTGGGAAGCAGACTCTTTGTCTGGCCCCAGGTCTCTTGCTCTCCGGCTGCCCCGTCCCCATCTTTGCTGACCCGTTCACATCATTTCCACATCTGGAAGCCAGCGTCCTCGTGTTGGCCTGACTTACTCCCTTGCTCTGACCTCCTGGAAAGGAAAAAAAAAAAAAAAACAGTTTCTGAATGTCTGCTCTGCGTGTGGTTTGGGCCGCATACTTTTATATACATAATTGAACTTTATCTTTGCACCAACTTTCTGAGGCAGGTGTTTGTCTCTCTTCACAGCTGATGAACTTGAGAGTCAAGCTAATACATAACTTCCCCAAAGTTACAGTAAAACTAAGATAAGTACTTAGCTTTGATTCAAAATCTGTTCTCTTTCCATATATGTGTGTAGTTCTTTCTTTCTTTCTTTCTTTCTTTCTTATTTCTTTGATATTCCACTTCCAAGGTAGCATATTATTCCTACATTTAAAGAGAGAATCCTTAAGCCAAAGGAAAGATTCTAATTATAGAGTTTCAGGTATCCCTGAGTTGTTGGAGGGCTGTGGCCTTCCACAGTACCAACCTGGCAGCCGGTTGTGACAAGCTCTGTCATGTGCATCAAAGCATCATTCTGGACGCGCTTTCTTTCTTTTCCTGAATCCTAGACGGCTCGCTTCTGTTTCCAGCAGTGTGGAGAACTCGGTGGCTTCTCTTTGCTCTGCTGGCCAGGGATGTGTGCTTTCCTGGTTTCCTAATAACACTTGAACGGTGTCGGGAGCGCAGATACCTGACTTGCAGCCTTCTCTCCTAAGTGTAGGATTTGGCAGCCCTGCACTGAGGTCTATGCTTCCCCTTCCACTGAAGGGAGCTTTGTGGTGTTCATCAGAGAGCTGCGGGAGACATTCCTCCCAAAGAAACACTTTCCTGCCCTGCTGCCGTCATGGTGACCGGCAGAAGGCGCGGTCCCTACATGCTCAGCAGGGCTAAGGGGCGTGGGTGAGCACATCCGTCTTGTACCCTGGAGACACTTCGCTGCTGACGAAGTTCCCTTACAGAGCCCAGAGGAATTTTCCTCCTTCCACCGGAGGTGTTCATAACCTCTAATTTGCTCACCATGCCTCTTGTAGAAAGGAGTAGGAGCTGAAGCCCCTGGCGGGCTGCCACGCAGCCGCTGCGGGCGCGAGTCCCAGAGCGGTGGCGCTCCCGCGCGGGTGCAGGGATGCAGATGGGGCGGGCCAGGGAGGCGGAGCCCCTGGCCCGGCCCCGCCCCACGCCCGGAGGTGTGTGCCTCGGCCCCCGGACAGCCAATCAGGGAGCGGGGCGTGGCAGCAAAGGGTAGGGGGAGGGGGAGGGGAGGAGCTGAGCTGAACCGGTGGGTGGGTGGTCCGGCTTGCTGGAAAGAGCGCCTTTGCAAGACCTTAGAATAAATGTTTCGCCTTTTTTTGGTACTCTGTGCCTGACAGCGAAGGGCATAGCCCTTGCTGGAGATGTGTCTTCATACAGGTTCTGCCTTGGGAAAAGGGCTCCTCTGTGCCGCTGCGGTAACCTCCACTTGCTGCTGTGGGCATAGAAGTGGGCGCTGACCTCATTTCCCGGAGGAGTTTATGGGGATGGGAGGAGGACTAATTAGTCCTTCATTAAGCACGTACCACGAAGTACAGTAATTCTCCTGAAAAGGTAATCTAGTCGCGGAATAAAAACCAGACACCCTTGCGAATCGGAATACAGAGTCATTTTAAATCAAACATTTTGTAGTTGTGGAAGATGATTGTGTTTGAATAGGATCTTTCCATTACCCTGTTACAAAGGGATCCTTTAAAATGTGATTTGAAGGGCACCTGACTGGCTCAGTGGGTAGAGCATGCGAGGTTTGAACTGGGGGTTTTGAGTTCGAGCCCCACACTAGGTGTAGAGGTTACTTAAAAATAAAATATTAAAGAAATTTTTTTAAAAAGGCAAATTTTATTTTAATATTTTTACCCAGGTTGAAAGTTGTTTCAATCTGGAGTTTCAGCTGAGGTTCCAGACACTTTTTTTTTTAATGTAAAAAAAAAAAATGCTTCCAGCACCAGATACTAAATATCAAAATAGAATTGCTTTGTTTACCACACTTTTCAAAGTAAGTGGGAGTCGGAGGGCTTTCTTGACCAGGAAGGAAAGGCTCACCCTTTTTTATACTCCCTGGCTAGGTTCCAGCTTACTGGCCTAAAAAGTAAAGGCACTACCAGTGTGATTAGTATAAGGCCCCTTGGCCCTACTTAATTAAAACAGTGAGAGAATATAATAAGAAACAGAAGACTTCACTGTAGATGCCAGAAAGAAAACACACACACACACACACACTTAACAGTCCTTGATAACACTGGTTGGTTGTTTGACTTTTTATCACATACAGTGTTTCAGAGACATGCATCCTATAGTTGAAGCCTTTGATTTTTCCTCCTCCACCCCCCCCCCCCGCCCTGCCTCCCACCCTGGTCCCCTTGCTGTCTGCCTCTTACACATTTCTTTGCTTATTGGGGTTAACCAGTAAGAAAGAGACCAGAGCAGAGAAAGAATGCAGAAACATGGTCAGGATAATTTAAAATTCAGATAGTGGTTATGACCCATAACAGATGCTGTGGGGAAGAAAGTCAAAACTGTTGACAACAATATTGGCCAAAAGCTATGTTTCACACACCTCGGTTCATGTAAGTTACAGAAAGTAGACTAGCTCCTCAGTATTAGAGAGAACCAGAACTGATATTCAAGAGATGAAGAGCACCTTCCCTGTCTGCTGTGCACTTGTGCTGTCCCTTGTTACTGTTTCAGTAAAAAGAGGTTCTGTTCATTGTCTTTGCTTCTCCTTATGCCCTTTATTTGCTAACTCTCCACGGGGCCTCAGCCCAGTCTGTTGCTACTGGACAGGGAAAGATCCAGAACTGACTAGTGTGGCATTCACACTCTGAGCTAGGATCAAAGGTCAGGAGCCTTATGCTCTGATTCTGGTTTTGGGGAGAGGGAAGAAACCTTTCCCTCTATGCCTACAGCTGTCAATATCCAATTTTTAAAATTCTGCCATTGTGAAATAAAAGCTAATAAAGCTCTTCATCTCTTGAATATCAGTTCTGGTTCTCTCTAATACTGAAGGAAATAAGGAATTCTCTCAATTTGCCGTAGTGTTGTGTGTTTTAGGGTCCTACGTGACTTCCTATTCCCAGTACACAGTTTCGGTCTCTGGAACATAACGTACTCTAGGTTCACACTCTTTGACACCATTGGTAGCCACCTTGCTTAAGAATTAAATGATTGGGAAATACGGCCATGAGGAACTTTCAGATTATTTATCCTCATCCACTCTAAATTATCAGTTAATGCACATTTGAAGGTGAAGAAATAAACCTATCTTGGGAAGGAGCTCTCCCTTGTTATGGTTAGTGAGGAGTAAAGTATAAATTCACCAACGTGACAGGTGTAGGATGTTTATTTCTTTGTGGATATTGATAAGTTGGGGCTACCAAGTAAAATTTTTAAAAATTACATTAAATAGGTCTTCTTCTTGATTTTTTTTCCTAGATTTTATTTATTTATTTGACAGAGAGAGAGATCACAAATAGGCAGAGAGACAGACAGAGAGAGAGATGAGGAGAAGCAGGCTCCCTGGTGAGCAGAGAGCCCCATGCGGGACTCGATCCCAGGCCCCTGGGATCATGACCTGAGCCGAAGGTAGAGGCTCAACCCACTGAGCCACTCAGGCGTCCCCTTCTTCTTGATTTTAATATGATTTAAAGACTGGTGGTATACACTGCTGTTAGGACCACAGATTAGCATAGCCATTTTGGAAAACAGCTCAGCGGTGTTGGCTAAGTCTGCATGTTCACATGCCTTGTGACCCAGCCAGTCTACCCTTAGGCAGCACCCCAGAGGAACTTGGCTTCTTTGTATTGTTTCTAATGGAAACCACATTGTTTCTAATAGGGGGAAAATTAAAAATAACACTAGAAACTGAAAGTGTCTTAAATCTATCAGAAGTAGAGTGTTGAAAAACTGGCACAAGGGAGTATTATACAGCCATAAAAATGAATAGAGCACAGGTTATTTGCAACACCATAGTTAAATACTAGAAACAGCATGGTGTGAAAAAATACTGAGGCCCAGAAGACTCCATGTAATAGGAGAGAATGGTTTATAAAGCACAAAATTAAATTGTGTATTTTAGGGCATGATACATATAAAATTCAGGGTTGTGGTTACCTTTGGTGAAGGGCTTAAGGAAATTGCAAATAGGGGTATGCAGCACTGCCAGCAATGTCTTGAATAGGATGGTAGATTCATGAACATTCTGTTGTTACATTTTGTAGATTATATACACATGGCTTGTATTCTCATGGAAGGTTCAAATTGTGCATAATACAAATATATATTTTTTGGATTGAAAGTTTTTCCCCATTTTTATGAGATAGAATTGACATATGGCAGTGGTCTAAGTTTAGGGTCCTAGTGCTGTGTAACGGTTTGACTTAACATATATCGTGACATGATCACCATGATAAGTTTAGTTAACAGCTAACATCTCATATAGATACAAAAAATAAAAAGAAAAAAATTGTTTTTTGTCTTTCTTTTTTACCTGTGAAGAGATGTCAGGGTTTACCTTTCTTAGCCATATCCTTATATATTATAGAGTAGTATTAACTGTTGTTACCATGTGGGCAAATACATGTTAAAAATACAAATATTTTTAAGGTGATAACGTATAACACAAGTCAGAATTTTTTCTTGTTACTTTCACGTTCTACCCATTTCTTAGTAGAGTCCCCGGGGTCTTTATATCACACAGGCGTGGTTGGGAAGGTCTAGTCCGACAGTGAAATCCCCAGGGTCGTTTGGGTGGCGTGGGGTATAAAGCGAGGCTGACAGTAACCACTAAGTGGAATGAGCTAGAAGACAACACACAGAAACCCCCACTTCCTTCCTTCCTGTGAACACCCCGAAAATCTTGGGGGATGGAGGAAAGAGGACCCAGCAGGTAAGGCTTGGTGACCTTTTGGAAAATCCATATTTATTGCCTCAACAGTGACAAATGGTTCCAAATGTGGACAGTTGGCGTGGCTGGGTTATTACGAGAAACTTGCTCTTTTGCTGCCCACTGTTCTTTCCCGAACAAAATATGGCCTTTTGAGTGAGGGGGGATTTGGCATGTGTGCGATGATGTAATCTGTTACGCAGCCAGGCAAAGTGTCACCGGCTCAAAGGTTCAGTCTTGCAGAATTAACAGCAGATCTGCGAGAAATTGGTCCACGTGGGAGTAGGAATTACAACCAAAGTGGAAAATGCACGCCAGGGCTGGTCTTGGGTCCCGAAGTTCTCCACTGCCGAGACGCGTCGCGCTGGAGGGGCAGCAGGTCCAGGAGGGGAGGGCAGCTGTCCCCAGGGAATCGTCAGCTCCATCTTCAGAAGCTGAACAGAGGAAGGTGTGACAAGCTGGTGTGCAGAGGGGGAGCCTGACTCTCGATTTCCATTACATGAGTGCGTGGAATCAATACCCAACTGAGCGTTGGTCACGAGGACACCAGAGCGCCCCCCCCAACCCCCGCCCCGTGTAGTGTGGTATTTTTCAGACTAATTCTCAGACAGGAAAATGTGCAGCGTGGCTCTTGTCTAAAATAGTTTCGACATCATTTATGTAATGTCAGTACATCTGGAAGTGAAAATGCTAAGAGTTTCATTTCACTAAAAGTGGAAAAAAAAATTTTTTAAACTTTAACCTTTAACTTTAGATCACAATTAGCGGCATTTTCACCACCGCATTGAGAGTATCGAAGTGTGTGTAATCATTGACACCTCGAGCCAGAATCAACTGAGAACATTTTATGCACCAGGAACCTTATGTAGGTTGTTAGGGAAAATGTGGAGAGATGGTCAGTGACTTTCAGGGCCTCATAGTCGAGAGAGGGAAACATTACGTTGGACAAATAGGGTATGTGTGGGGGCATGTCCTAGGGGAAGTGAGGTTAGTGGTATCTGAGCTATATCTTAAAGCAGGAGTAACATTTGAATGAGTGCAAAGGACATCCCCAACTGTCGATGAACCAGCATAAAGAGGAATTTTGCCTTATAAATTCCTAAGATTTCACCGGATTTTATGACACAAACACAAGCATCATGCTAATGAAATTAATAGTAAATTCAAATAAAAATAAAGTAAATTGAGACTTTTTCCCCCTCAATTTGTTCAACCTTTCCACCTTAATTATGTTATAAAGAACAGCATATTTGGGGTGCCTGGGTGGCTCAGTGGTTTCAGCCTCTGCCTTTGGGTCAACAGGGAGCCTGCTTCCCCGCTGTACTTGTGATCTCTCTCTCTCTCTCTGTCAAATAAATAAATAAAATCTTTAAAAAAGAAAAAAAAAAGAACAGTATGTTTGCATTACGTTAAAGTGCCCAGTGGTTGTGGCCAACGAATAGAATCATAACTCAGTTGAAGAGTAGTTTCATATTCTAGTGGTAAAACAATTAGAAGTTAAGAATTTAGCATTTTTATAATACTTTTGCTCTGTAATTCTAGTTTGTTTCAAAAAATGGGTGAGCCCCAGTTAGAAATCTGACTTGCTTTTTCCTGTATCACAGAGCTCAAGAGGAGCTGAGAACAGAAATCTCAAAATGCAATAATGCTGGTACGTTACATTGCAGTACTTTAGCATTTATTATGCCTTTGGGCCAGCATGCAGGAGAGAGAATGGTAAAGGGCCAAATTAAAAGTTTGCTTCTTAAGGTAAAGTATTACCAGTTCATTCTGCTCAAGCGTGTACTGGCAACACTTGTAAACAGTTCGTTCTCACATTATTTTTTTTTTCCAAAAAACTGTTACAAAATTGCCTTGCCTGTTTTTCTCTCCTTTGCACAGTCTGTGTCCTTACGTTTCAGCAATTCTAAATCAGAACGGCATCTGATAGATGACACATGGAATGAATTTGCTAATCATCTATGGCCTATTCATTAGGCTTATAGGGAATATTTATTTATCAAATCATGACTCTGTCCAGTAATTAGAAGAAAAGGATGAATTTGTATCTCCATCATTTTTTTTTTAAGCAAAAGAAGTAGTTTGTAGTAAGCACTTCTAATCATCTCAGCTGAATGTTAATAGCGTTGGAAGGATAAGATTTGTTGTTTCAATCATTTAGATTTTATAGATAATTTTTATATAGAAATACATTTCTTCTGTTGAGGCTTTTGTATCTTTCCACATATGTGGCAGATTACTGAAAGAACAGTTTGTCCTTTAGCTATAGTAAAACTCATCTTTATCCCTAGTTTACTAGATGCAAACTTCAGCCATTTTTATGGCCTTACAGAGACAGTAATACTAATTAATGTTTTAATAGGAAAAAGTGTTGGCCAATAAAACTGTTAAATTTGAAGCTTTGATTGTAAATTCAAGTTGGTTGCCCTAATGACAATGTTGATACTGATAATGATTATGCAATTAATATTTATGGAGTGCTTCTAGAATGCTGAGCTCTGTTGTAAATATTTTACTTATATGATTTAATTTCCCCAACTGCTCAGTCAAAGGAGGTGTTCTTAGGCCCACTTTACAGATGAATTCATAACCATTATATCTCACATTTAGTAATGATTAAAATATACTATGTTAATAAGTATATTAACTGGGTGGCTCAGTTGGCTAAGCATCTGCCTTCCGCTCAGGTCATGATCCCAGGGTCTTGGGATCGAGCCCCGCATCAGGCTTCTTGCTCAGTGGGGAGCCTAGTTCTCCCTCTCCCACTTTCTCCCAACTCATGCTCTCAGTGTCTCTCTATCTCAAATAAATAAATAAAATCTTTTAAAAAATAACATTTTAGGGGCACCTGTGTGACTCAGTGGGTTAAAGCCTCTGCCTTCAGCTCAGGTCATGATCCCAGGGTCCTGGGATTGAGCCCCACATCGGGCTCTCTGCTCAACGGGGAGCCTGCTTCCTCCTCTCTCTGCCTACTTGTGATCTGTCTGTCAAATAAATAAATAAAACCTTTAAAAAAATTAAAAAATAACATTTTAAATACTCAACTCTGAAGCTTTGCACATATGAAATTTGTATGTATCATAATAGCTATGTTTGTATATGTATATGGCATATATATGCATATACATGTTTGTACGTGTATATATATCTATGTATATATGTTCTTTTGTTCATTCACAAATATTGATTTGTAGACTGTGTGTTATAGGCTGCTGTGTTTAACTCTGGAGATAGTATAGTCCCTTGCCTTTAAGGGACTTCCAGTATATTGGGAGAAGTGGACTCATTTAAGATAAAAGTACAAGAAAATATGATAATTGCTTAATATTTTTAAAAGATTTTATTTATTCACTAGAGAGACAGAGAGAGCACAAGTAGAGGGAGCAGCAGGCCAAGCAAGAAGCAGGCTCCCTGCGATGCGGGGCTCGATCCCAGGACTCTAGGATCATGACCTGAGCCAAAGGCAGACACTTAACCGACTGAGCCACCCAGGGCGCCCCTGATAACTGCTTTAAAAGGGAAAGTACAGGGTGTTGTAGAAAAATCGGCAACGAATGGGCACCAGCTTCCTAGAAAGTACCAGAGAGGTTTTCACAGAGAGGAGTCCTATTTCTGAGACTTGAAGAATGGATTTGAAACAATGATGTGCCAAAGGGACAGAGAAGATTAGGGTACAGAGAGGAGCTAAAGCAAGGCAGGGTTGGTCAGGTCCGGAAGCCATAGGGATGGAAGTGCTACCAGACCAGGGACATGGCGAGCTGGGGTCGGATCTCAAGGAATCTCGCATGCTGTCCGAAGGAATGCGGACCTTACATTCTGTGTGTTGAGAAGCCATCAGGAAATTAATTCAGCAAACACTCATTAAATTATGATAAAGGATGTTCTTCTTCCCGCCTTCTCTCCTTCCTTTTCTCATTTATTCATTCAGCAGATTTCTACTGAGTGTCTCTAATGTGCCAAGCGTGTGTTGAATACTGAGGGTAAAGGGTGGGCAGGAACATACACAGTTTTGCTTTCCTGGAGCTTACTAGTTAGTAGGAGAAACAAGCAATCAATGAATCTAGAAAAAAATTTAAAAAGAGGCAAAATTAAAAAGGTGACTGGTATTAAAAAAAAAAAGAATCAAAGTGTTTCCATCAGAGCATGTGGTAGGAGGTAGTGATCTGGTGGAGGTCAGGAAAGGCTCCCCCAATGGGAAGAGGGCCGAGCTGAGATCTGAAGGAAAAAAGAGTACAAGGTCATCTGAAGAAGGTGGGTGATTTGGGGAGAAGTCTTAGTGAAGAGGAGATCATGTGCAAGGGTCCTGAGGCCTAGGAGAGCAAAGTACTTTTTAGGAATTAAAAGAAAGCTGGAAAAGCTGGAGTGCAGGCTGCAAAAGAACACAAGGACTGGACCCTAACTGGGCCCTGCTGGCCACATTAGGAATTTAGCTCAATGGAAAGTCATTTCATTACAGTAAGAAGGAGAGTAGGCTGAAGGGTGGCAGGAGCAAGGGCAGGGAGACCATTTGGAAGGCCAGTGCAAATTTCCAGTGAGCCGTGCTACTTGGTGGCCTAGAGCAGGGGTGGTGCTGGTGGGGAGAGGTAGAAGGCAGTGTGCTGGTGGTGGAATCCATGACTGGTTGGTTGGGTGTAGGGCATGATTAGGGAGAGGAGGATGTCAGGGTGATGTTGGTGCCCATTGCTGAGCTAGGAAAGCAGGGGAGGGCAAAATCCACTGCTTGAACTTGCAGGAAATATCAACTGGGTAGTGGGGGGGGGTGGGGAGTGGATATCGTAAGGAATTGAGGTTTGAGGTTGGCCTTGAAGAATGAGTAGGCATTTTCTAGTTGGCAAGATGGAAAAGGCATGCTAATCAAAGGGACAGGCATGCACAAAAACACAGAGATATCACCAGAATAGTCCAAAGAAATACACACACACATGGCTAAAAGGGAAATTAATATGTGACCCACAAGTAACTTTGCTGGTTTCCTGACGTGCTCACATTTGTTTTGTGTTGCAGTGATTTGAAAACCTCTAGTATACAGAATTTGTAAATAGGTAAAAATGTTTAAGTGTTTTTTTAAACCACAGACATATAAAATATAGAAATTCCTTTCTTTACTTCCATATCTTAAATTAGGGCTTCACATATGGCTCTTGATTTTGTTAATCTGTCTTCTTTCCAATAAAATGTAGCCATTTAGGGAGGACTTGGATTTTAGGTTTTTCCTTTGTGGCTTGACATCTGGATTTGGGATTAGTTGGCATTTTTAATTGACTAAAATAACTATGAATTTACTCTTGATTGAAATAGGAACATGTTGATTTCAGTTTAGCTTGGGAATTAAAATTGCAGGGTAGCCACATCCAAAAAGACTGAGTAATGCTAAGACCTATGTAACATATCAACTCGGTGGGAAAAAAATAAGGTGGTGTCAATTTGATAGTTGTTTTTATAATAAATGCAGGCATGTTGATAGCAGGATCAATTTGGGAGAGATGGTACAGTCCTGGAATTATAAACATGGCCTCTGTGCACAGTATTGGCTTAAATCCTGGCTTTAACACCTGCTAGCTCTCCGAACACTCAGATCTCTTGAGTAATGATTGCTAGCTACTTTGCAGGATACAATACAATGGGGGTAATGTGCATAAAGCCAAGAACATAGTAAGTGTTCAGTAAACGTTAGTGAGGACTTGGAGTTTTACCACCAATAGCATGCTAGACCTCAGCCATCCACAGGGAGACACATACAGTTGTGAAAGCGGATGCTGGGCTGTTATGGTAAAAGCAGGTACCAAATTTGCTTCCCTTGTGGCTGGAAGGAATCTTAAGACACCATCAAATTCTGTAATGTTGCTGACATTTTCTGGAGGAGAACTTTTTTTTTTTTTTTAAATTCCTCTGAAGTTCTGGAATCATTAGGGAAGGAGGAGAGAGAACGACATCATCTTGATGGGGACATCCCCGAATTTAGAAGATGGCCAGAAAGCTTCCATCCCCGGAGATGAGGACCAGCCGTGGGCCTGCTTGCTGAGTTCTTGACATTCTGCCATCAGAATTGTGGGTGTGGGTGTGCGAAGCCCGCAGGAGAGAGATTATGCAACTATGTTTCTCTTTTTTGTGACTTCAGCTGATGTGAATGAAGGCCACAGAAAGCTGCCTCACTCAGTGGGAAATTGTTTTTATAATTACAGGTCTAGCCATTTTACCCTGAGTTTCTCAACTGCCACCCCTTCCACTCCAGCAAAATCGGTGTGGAGAGATCTGCGGGGAAGGAACTGACTGCTTATGTGTCTCCAGTGTGATGAAAGCACATGGTACAGGTAAAGACCTCCCAGATCTTTAACTATGAAAGCAACTGTCATTTAGTATAAGTTTCCCAAGGTAGTGCTGACGATGTTTGCCTACCTGGTCTCATGCACACACAAACCCACTACTTAAATGTACACCTAGAGATTCACATATTCTCCGGGTACTCATTCTTTCTGTCTTGTAAAAATGGAACCCTTGCTTTTTGTGTGGGAAAGAAAAGAGCTTCTAATTATTTCGGGATCACTGTTTAGGATGGATGATAAAGCATTGATAAGAAAGAGAGAATTCTGATGATGGTGTTCATAACCTCAGCTGGGAGAAATGACCATCCGACAGCAGTAGGGAATAATATAATATGTACTATTACCTAACTTTTTTGTTCCTCTTGAATATGTAATAATGAATATCTTTTGATACCAATGGATATATATTTATAGCATGATATTTAATGATTATATACAGTGGACCATTGAATGCATATCCTAAAATTTATTTAATTGATCTCCTCTATTGGACACTTAGGGTGTCTGTAATTTTTTTGGGGGGGCTTTTTTGCTACCATGAATGTTCTTATAGCTTTATATCAGTTGCCATTACTAGTGACTTCCTTAGGATACTGCCTTACCAGTAAATCGGAGAGTTTAGAAGTTTTCGAGTCTTAAGACTTTTTGATACTACTTGTTGCCAAATCATTTTTTCTATAAAGTCATACCAGTTTATATTTCCAGAGGCAGTATATGAGAGTACGTTTCCATACAGTTTTGCCAGTGCTGAGAATTTTGAAAACAAAGTGTCTTGCCAATTGATTATGAGAAATGGTATCTCTGTCTTATTTTTATTTTATTTTCTGTTATTTTATTTATTTATTTGACAGAGAGATCACAAGTAGGCAGAGAGGCAGGCAGGGGCGGGGGAAGCAGGCTCCCCGCCGAGCAGAGAGCCCAAAGTGAGGTTCAATCCTGGGCCCCTGGGATCATGACCTGAGCCGAAGGCAGAGGCTTTAACCCACTGAGCCACCCAGGCCCCCCTCGGTCTTATTTTATTTTATTTTTGTGCAAGGAGGTGTTTATTTGTAAATTTATAATTCATACTGTTTTGAAGAACCTTCCTCCAATAGACAGTAGCATGGATAAAACTCACCAGTTTTTTACATCGGTGAGATAATACTTAAATGGAGAAGGCACGGAAGGGTCCTAGAGAATTTTGTGTTCCCCCTTTTTATGGCCAAGTATTTTTCAACAACCACAGTATCACCAGAGAGCAATTCTTTTTCAATTTTTTCATTTCTTAGTAGAAGTATTTGCTCATGGCCCACATTAAACATGGATCTGAAATTATTATGAAATTAAAAGTACAGGTATGTGTGTATATTTATTTATGCATGCACCTGCCCAGCGTCGGGAGCCTGAGTCAATGTGATGATGACAGCTCCACACGATTCAGGGGCTGCAGATCACCACAGAGAAGGCTCCAGATTTCTTGGATTCAAATTCCAGCTTTGCTGTTCTCCTGAGGTGTGACATTGGGCAACTTCCTTCACATCTCTAGTGTCTTAGGTTATAAAATTTGAAGAATAATAGTACTTACCTCCTTGGGTGTGGTTGCAACAAAACATAGGTGAAATGTTGAAAATTATTAAAAAATCCCATTTCAGAACCATAATTGATGATAGTAGAAAATGCTTAGGATAAATGGAAAAAGAAAGCAAAATACGACGCTTAAACATAGCGTACCTCAGTCTTGTTTGCACACATACAAAAATTGTTACTTTTTTCTTCTGCCTCTTTCTTTTCATCCTCATCTGGCATCCCCACCCCCCAATGTGTAATATATTTCTAAATGGGTTTAATTTGAATTAATGGAGTCATCGCAGTTCTGGAAAAAGTGTCCGACCAAAGTCTGCAAGTCAGAGAGAACCATTCACCCACAGAGTGGTGACATCTGTTGATGTCCCCTGGCCCGTGGGACCCTGGGAGCAGCCCTTGCATGAGGGCAGGCTGCCTAACTCCTGTCCCCCAGTGAGCGCCTCAGGTCAGGCAGGCTTCCTGGACTCTTTGAGCTGCACGTGGAGAATCTCCATCTGGTCCGTGCGTGAGCCGTATGCCCCATCTCTTCCCCCACGATAAACAAGCTTCCTTTCCCTAATTAAATGAACGAGAAGGTAGAGTGAGAGACCCCCCCCTACCCCCAGCTGTTAGGAAGCATATGTTGCATCCCACATAAACACAGAAGGGAAACCTGTGGGGTTGTGCGGTGCCTCCATCCTTTAGCTACATCAGTCAGTTGAAAAATAGAAGGAAGAAGAGGCAACAGATGATTTGACGTTAGCGAGACAAACGCAAGGCCATTCGGCGAGCTTCGGCTAACGCTCTCCACTGGCCTGCCCCGCAACCCTTGCGTGTGAATCCGCACGTTTGCTTTGGCCCACGCTTACAGTCTAATTTGAACAGCTCTGTATTTTTCAATACGAGGAGGAACCTCTGAGTTCCTAATTAAGACAGTTTAGCTTAAGAATTCCTCTTTAATGGCTCATAAATTATTCTCCTGTAAATGATCGTGAGAGCGAATAAGAAAATGCAACTTGTGTTTGTACACATACATCGTTATTTTGATTAAATGAGTGAGTGCATAAAGGGAGAGAGGTCAAGTGTGTCGGCAAATATGGGTCAGGGAAAGAGTTCGCAGTGTCCTGCCAGACTTCAGCGAGGCAGCTCACGGGCGTAGGTAGGAAGGCTGGACGTCATGGTGGTGAGAACGGTAATGGCACTGCCATATGGAACATTTGGTATTTGGATAGCACTTGAACTCCTCCTGAACTACAGAATCAATAGGAACTCAAACAGCGAGGAAGAAACCGTTTCCTTGCTGCAGATCACTGGCTGGGCCGCAGAAATGCAGACATGTGGATTCTCTAGGGCTTTCCCTTCTCTAGGAAGGCAGAAGAGTGGGGTACTATCCCATCATATTTAACTGTGCTGTGGCCTCACACCTGTGGTCCCATCCTTTTTGCTTATCTCTATAACCAAACCATTTTTTGCAATCGTGGAGGAGATCTGTCTGCAAGGCCAGGTCAAGATCACTGTTGAAAACTCAGTTCGCAGAGTCCCATGGGGCTTGTGGGGTGATGAGGATTCTGCTGGTATAGAGTGAAGTATAAGAGGCTGAGACCATGTCTTCACATTCTAACTCCATTCAGTCCTGTTTTACCCATTTATTCATCCAGCAAATACCTCTTTGGTAGGGGTACTATGTACTGGTATGGGTCTAAGCACTAGAGACTGGGAATGTAACAAGATAGAGAGGAAGCCTGCCCTAAGGGTGTTCACATTTCCAAGGGCAGCACCGTCCAGAGCATCAGAACCTAGTTCAGGTGGACGTGGAGCTGAACTGGTCTGTTTTAAAAGGAGGTAGAGAATGCATCTGAAATGAGAGAACCCAATGGAGAAAGACCTGTTGATCTGAAAGTCAGAAAGAACCAGAGAACGGTCGGCCATTGGCCGTGAGGTGTTGGTTACTAACAGCAGTACTGGATTGGGAACGGAGTAGAAAGTGGAGAGAGAAGACAGCTGGTGTGGTACTCTGCTTGGATGCACACAGTCAGGGCCGGGAACATTCCAGCAGCTACGGACTCAACGTAGGTAGGTCATCGAAATGGTGCCCGCGATTGGCAAGCCATATTTTAAACCATCGTGGAATGAATATGTTGTTGTCTACGACTCTGTGAACGTGCTAGACGGAGGGGTGGGCGGCCCACGGTAGATGGCGGCAGTTGCTGTCTTCAGCCACGACCCAAAGAATGGGGGGAAGAGTTGATTTACCAGAACCTGCATACCTTATTCTGATTTTGATTAACCGCATCCTTTTTCTTACCTTATCCACCGTCATTCATGTTACAAGGGGAGATTAAGTATACAATTAATTCCACCTTCCGTGCACGAGCATAGTTAACTTTACGTGGTTAACTTGAAACGGACAAAAGTTCCAGATCAAAAGAGTCTCTTTGGCCGTCACATCTTGGCCTCTCCAGTATTTGGTGGCCTTCTGCTCTTCTTGTTTCTGGGACTGAAACCAGAAACAAGATTCTTGGTTCTTCTGACTTTCTTCTCTCCATTCCTGGGTGATTTAGTGGTCTCTTAAATAATAAGATCTGCTCAAGAGATTTCTTTTGTCTTCTTTGGCCTCCAGCATGGGTTTGGTAAAAGCTTCTTTTCTGGCTTTGGATTGACTGTCACTAGTATGGGGGTGGCTTTTTCTCTATTTTGTCTCTCCCTGGTCAATGGCTTTCTTCTGGGGCTCAAACCTCTACCATATATTTTACCTAAATGCTTTTTCCTTCTTTGACTTGCCCATTTTAGTCACTGATCCCACTCCCCAACCCAACCCACCCAACTACCCAACACATGCATATACTATGCATTCTGCATAGTACCTCAGCAACGCACATTTTCACAGTTAAGAAAACCCTATTGCTATTCGTTAAATATTTAAAATAGACATCTCCTCCAAACTTCTCTTCCAGCATCGATATGTTCTTCCGCATTCCACTCCAGTTCCTGAAAAAAAAAAAGCCTCCATAATTCATAGCCACTTTGGGGGAAGGTATTTATTTTGAAACATTTAATGATGTGTTTCATAGCAAAATGAAAAACGTAGAGACAAAGACTCAAGAGTACATAGTGTTTTAGATGTAGGCCTAGCTTTTCAAGACTATTGTGGAGTGTGTTTGAGTTTCTAAAATAATTTACCAGACTCCCGTGTAAAGCACTTTATTCTTGGAAAGCCTTATAAATCATGTGATTTTGTTAATGCACAGACCTTCACATAGCTCCTTTACCTCATGAAATAAGGTAGATTATTGTGTCACCTGATGGAGGAAAACATGTAAGAAAATGGTTGACTCCAAAGCCTACCATTTTGTCTTTGGGACCCTGAGGTGGAAAGCTGCAGAAATCCTTTCCTCTCGACTACATTGATGCTGCCCTTGACATTGGCACACTGCATTGTTCCAAGTGTAAGCAGTGAGTAGAAAGAGAAATATCCAAGGGTCAGTTTTCTGGAGTACCTTTCAAATTAATGCTGTTTGTTTTTTTTCCCCCTTGTAGAGTTCATCAACGGAGAGGAAACATTTAAACACGTTTTCTGAATTGTAGAATGTTAGGTATTATAGCTTCCGATGTTGTAGTACTTGGACGTGGAAGGGAACCTGAAGATCATTTAGTCGCCTTGACTCGCTACCTCAAGACCTCCTCCAATTTAGGATTTCACTACATGTTTTAGTAAAATTGGGGGAGGTAGCGTTCATGACTTGGCGGCTATATTTGGTCCTCCTGTTTTCTCTTCAGAAAGTTTCTGTCTTCTCTAGCGTTCATTTTCCTGTTCTTTAAAGTGAGGACAACAGGTCACTGTGAAGATCATATACATACAGACTTTGCACATTTCCTGGCCTGGTGCCGTGTACTGCTGCTGCTTCTACTCTTCTTCTCCCTCTATTTCCACTCTGGTTTCTTGCTCACAGAGATCAACTTTAGATCCCAAGTGTCTAAAACAAATCAAGGGTCACCAAACAGAACAAGAAATTTAGTGCTGATACCACATGCTTTAGAAGCTGGAGCTGTCTTTGGTCCCCCAGGCAGAGCTGTGATCCTTTGTGCATGTCTGTGGCTGAACCCAAGTTCAGCTGGTAAGCCCTTGGCCTGGGGGTCAGGAAGATCAGGAGGTCCACATACGCTGCGCCTCCAAATATTATATCTGTAACGAATGGGTTACTCTCTGCGGCCTCTTCCCTTCTAAAAATGATCATCATCTTCCATTCTAGATGTTTTAAGGCTTTGAAGTCCCTGTAGGAAAGAACCTGGGAAAAGTCCTAATGGGTCTTTATATTCTCTTGGCGCATTTGAGTATCTGCGTGTGGTGTTTTCTGGTAGGTTCCCCCGTTCACGCTCAGGTAGAGTTGATGACCTGCTCCTCCAGGAATGATAAGACAGAATAAAACAAAACACTCCTACTTCAGGGATCATTTCTATAGTTTGTTACTAGAGAAGTTTCTCTGAATGTGTAGAGTACCTAAAACAAAACACTCCCTTCCTGCATAAAGGTGCCCCCCCCCCCAGATGCTTAACCTCTGAAGCTAGCGTTTCAGATGATATCAAGGGAATAACACTTCACTTGCCACTGAAATACAGCCGTCTCGGGAGTAGGATTTGGCAGCTGAGTTACAGTCAAGCTGCAGTACTTACATGACAGTTTGGGGAAAGGAGCGAGACAGAAATAGCAGATTCCAAAATAATCCAATTAAAACAGCAGGAAAGCGGAGTTGGGCGGCAAGAAGGGAGGGGTGGGGCACCCGGAGCCCGATCATTGCTAAGGTTGACCGTGTGGCCGGCGGCCTTGGCAGCCCCACGCTGACCGCCATGAACACTCCCCTACGCTCACGCCAAAGAGGGGTCTCGCCCGATGTCCCATTAAGCTGTCATCTGGGGAGTTTCTCTCTCTTTCTTTTCCTAGTGGTCTAATTATCGGGCTGTGTCGGCACATAAATAGATCTGTCTGTTTGGAGCTACTTTTCGTTTTGCCTCCCTCGTAGGGATTATATCGTGTTCAGTATCTATGACATCAGAATTTACTATGCTGAGAAGTCATTCTGTTGAGGCACCTTCTGAAAGGCTCAGGAAGAATGAGCTGGCAGACGACGCTTCTGTTTCATTCAAGGGTCTTCATAATAACAGTGGCCGGAAAGGAAAATTTAAGAAATGTGCATGCTAGATAAAGGCCGTTGAATAAACATGTAGAACTCTTTAGATTTTTCTGGGGTAGAAGGTAACCACTGTGATAGCTGTTAGAACAAGGACATGGAGGGGCGCCTGGCTGGTGCAGTCGGTTAAGTGTCCAACTCTTGGTTTTGGCTCAGGCCAAGACCTTGGGGTTCTGAGATCGAGCCCCGCGTCGAGCTCCATGCTCGGTACAGTCTGCTTGGGATTCTCTCTCCCTCTGTCCCTCCAGTGTGTGCTTTCTCTCTTTCTGGAGTAAATGATAAATCTTCAACAAACATGGAAGTAGCAGTGGTTAAAATTGAAAAATACTGAGTAATGTGTGCAAGAATAGGAATTTTTAAAAAGCAAAGAATAAGAGTTTTTAAAAAGCAAATAATTTTTAAAAAGCATAGAAATAATCAGATCATTTGATAATAGGACATCTGGTCTCTCAAAAGGGGGGGTCTGGGGATGAAGGAAGCAGGTGCTAAAGGAATGTGGGCATTTTAATTTAACCAGAAAAGAGAGAACTTTAAAAAGAAATATACGGCTTCAAGGGTTAGTTACATTTAGAGGCACATACAGTCTTTAGGCAGTAAGCAGAGTTCATACTATTATACTAGTATATTGTATATATTATATTATACTATTAAGTTCATACTATATACTATTATAAAAATGGAACTGATGAATTCAGGGATAATTAAGTAAAATTCATGTCATGGGGAAAAAATGATGCGTGGTATCAGAAATTCTGGTTTTGAGTTTCAGTTGTGTAACTTACTAACTCTGAAATCACTTAAAATCTGAGGAGATTTTTTTTTATAATCTACAAAAATGGAGACAATTGTATCTAATAGGGTGTTGTCAAGATCAAGTGAGGGATGCTTGGGTGGCTCAGTCTGTTAAGCAGCTGCCTGCAGCTCAGGTCATGATTCCAGGGTCCCAGGATCGAGTCCCGCATCAGGCTCCCTGCTCAATGGGGAGTCTGCTTCTTCCTCTGCCTGCCACTACCCTGCCCCCTGCTTGTGTGCTTTCTTTCTGTTTCTCAAATAAATACAATCTACAAAAAAAAAAAAAAAAAAAAAAAAAGAGAGAGAGAGAGAGAGAGAGAGAGAGATCAAGGAGGTAGTGCGTAAAAAATGTTTTGTGAACTCTGACGCCCGCTCCATGCTATTTCTATCAGTGTGCAGTGTGCTTGCGGTGTGAGGAAGGTATCGGGCCGTGATCACCTTCGAGATCACCTATTAGAATACCCCCCAGAGAACCAGTCATGGACAGGGGAAAAAAAATCTATTGTGAAAACACTGAAAAATATTCACGAATTATTATTTTTTTCCTGCTCCTCATTTTTCTGGCCCAGCACCCTTCTGTGTATATGGGATTTTCCCAAAATGTTTCCATTGAATTCCATAACAGAGTTGTCCACGCTCTCTCAGGGCTTTACACCACATCATTTTATAGTAATTTCTTTTTTCTCGGAGTCAATGTTGAATAACAGCCTAACAAAAAGGCATGCTCTTTTGTTACATTTAATAATGCTCCTTTGGGGGGGATTCGTGGGGGAGAGATGGGGCGGGGCAGCATGCAGGCTAGGAACAAGAGGCAGGTAAGTAGGATGCTGAAGGAGGAAGGCTTGAAGCGGGAAAGGTGAAACACGGTAAAGCTTCATCAGCGTGGGCTGGCACGCCCAACTTCCCTTTATGCGGCAGCCCATGTGTCTCCTTGGCTTCTGTTTCTTAATCACAGACGCCATGAAGTGTCTTCTTGGCTTTTTTTTTTTTTTTTAATGCTTTCTATCTTAATCTCCTACCAAAGGTAACAAAAGGAAAGCCACCGGATTGCATGCTGTGTGTGTGTGTTTGTGTGTGTGTGTGTGTGTGTTCATGGACATGTCAGGCAGCAGAACAAGCTAGATTTCTACGTGAATACGGACATGGGGATGAATCGGCATGCCTATGAGGCTGTGTGTGTGTGCATCCGTGAATGTGCGTGCATGCATGGGGATAGCCACAGACGCGACACGCAGGTGTGTCTGTGTTGCATCTGTTGTATACACCCTAACATAGAAAAGACACATGGATAGGACTTAGGGCGCAACGGCATATACTGTTGCAACCAAAGTGCATGATGTAACATCAGGCATGTTGGAGAGCGTTTGCTTGTTCATCACAGAGAACAATGGTAGGAGTTAAATAGTAACAGGTTGAAGTGTCAAGAAGTATCTAAAAATACAAATTCTCTATTGTTTGCTGCTCTTGCAATAAGGCAAGGTCTCTTTGTGTGTTGGATGTGTCTCTGCTGGGGGAGTTCAAAATGCTTTGGATAAAGAATGTTACAGAGTGTAATTTGTGACAGAAGATGTGCCCCAATTGTTTGTTTAGTATTCTGGAGGATATCTGCAGGTCTGAACGCGGAAAAGAACAGCTTTGTTTGGAAAATACAGTAGGAGCGGTACAAGAAAACTGAATTAAGTAAAGAAACTTAGGGAGTGCATCTCTGATTGATGATGCTTCTTATTTGCTCTTCATTATTCCCTGTGAAGGCATAAAAACTATGAAATTGCATTTGGAAACTGGATTAAGATAAATGGCTTCTCAGATTTTTTTTTTTTTACCTTAGCTCTTTCCAATTTTCTTCGTAAAGTATATAGTCACTATATAAAGAGTCTGTGTTTATTACATTAAATCTTCCTAAAAAGCATGCCCTTGAGGTTTGATTTTAAGAATTAGTTTAGAAGATACAGAGGCAGGGTATACCTGCTAATAACCGTGTTACGGTATTTGTCTCTAGATATTTTATATGCCCACTTATTTTTATTATTTTATAGAGCAATGGTGTAAAAGGGAATGAAACATTGTTTTTCTTAAGGCAGTTTTTTTTTCTCCTACCACCCTACTCTTTTTTCTCTAGGCAGAGTTTAGTGTAGTCACATTTGAGCTCTTGTGTTATTCCTCCAAATATTTTTTTAAGTGAGTTTTCCTTTTTTTTTTTAAAGATTATTTTTTTATTTATTTGACAGAGAGAGTGATCACAAGTAGGCAGAGAGGCACGCGGAAGCAGAGGGGAGCAGGCTCCTCACTGAGCAGAGAGCCCTATGTGGGGCTTGATCCCAGGACCCTGAGATCATGAGCTGAAGGCAGAAGCTCAACCCACTGAGCCACCCAGGTGCCCCACTCCAAATATTTTTATCAGGGACTGGTAGATACACACACATGAATCTCTATTAACTAGACTGCAAATCTGAAATAAGGAACTGTTTATTTGTTATAACTCTGGCACCTAAGTTAAGGCCATGAACATTATCAGTCGAGTGACTGAATCAGTCAGTCAATGAGTCAGACACCTACTGTGTCTCTATCATTGTCTTAGACACAAGGGAAAATATCTAAGAATAGGATGTGGCCATATTTGCTCTAATCGGGCCTAAAATTTAGCTGGGGGTTAGAACAGCTCTCATGATGAAATAATAGTGGACTGCAATCAAAGAATAAAATAAATCTCCATGAGTCCATATTGATATAAGTAAATAATTGAATAAGTAAATTGGTAGGGCAAAAGAATTCTCCTTATGGAAGAATTCCAATAAATAAACAAATGAGAGGCATCATTAGAACCCATAGCAGTAGATGTCATAGGAAAGTTCCACTGATGAATGCTAGAGCTGGTGAGCCAAAGATTAAGGAGAAACAGCATATATGTAGCATCGTAAACTATCTCCCTCCAAAATACTTAGTAATCACAAAAAGAAGTAGGTAACTCCACCTAGAGAATCCTGACGGACTTGCCCTAACTAAGTGAGTAAGTTTTAGGGCCACCAATAATGCATACCGACATTGGGTGCCCCTTCATGGGAAATGCTGAGAAGGACACACCGCTGCTGTAGTATCCTTCCCATTCCTGTGTCATCCCACTCTAATCCAGAGAAAATAGCCAACCCAAGTTGAAGAACATTCTAGAAAACAGTTGATGATGAGTACTCTTTGAAAGTGTCATGGTCTTAAAGATAAGGATTGAGGGACTGCACAGATTGGAGGAGACAGGATGTGAACAGGTCCTGTGAAAACCTAGACGGACTCCTGAAACAGAACAAGGATGTGAGTGGAAAAAACTGGTGAAATCCTAAGAAATTCCATGATTTAGTTGGTAGTGTTGACCAGGCTTAATGTTCTAGTTCTGATCATTGTCCCATGATTATGTAAGATTTGAACATAAAGCCTGGTGCTGGGGACAGATAACTCAGTACTATTTTTGCAACTGCCTATAAATCTAAAGTTATCTTTATGAAAATCTAGCTGAGGAAACAGTACCAATCCCCAAGGAGCAATACATGACCGTATACAACCGAGAATTTGCAGGAGGCAAGGCAGGTGTGTGTCAGTGAGTGTTGAGAGGAAGAGGGTATGGCTGGAGGGGTGAGGAGTCAGGACGAGTTTCATAGGAGAAGCACCTGGAAAGCAGGTGTAGAGGTGATGGGTGCTGCAAACAGGGATAGGTCTGGGGGTACCTGGGGGGCTTAGTTTGTTGAGCGTTCAACTCTTTATTTCCGCTCAGGTCATGATCTCCGGGTCATGAGATCTAGCCCTACGTCAGACTCCATGCTCAGTGGGGAGACTGCTTGAAGATTCTGTCCCTCTCCCTCTGCCCCTTACCCCCTATGTGCTCTCTCTCTCTCTCTCTCTTTCAAATAAATAAATATATTTTTTTAAAAAGGCAAAATAGGGATGGATCTAAGAGCAGGGACAAAGGCTCAAGGGAGGGATGTAGGTCACCTGTGTGGGAAAGGTGGAGAGGCTGGCCGAGGGATGTGTGCACTGTTGCTGGAGATCAGCCTGAAAGGAAGCTGGACCCGAGGGGAGGACAGAGGAGAGGGCGACTAAGTTGTGGCACTGGAGTTGGAAGCTCATGGGGCAGGTGACGTGGTTGCAAATTCTTGCTCAAGGAAGTGACCCAGTGAGCTGGTACATATATAAAATTGGCAAAAGCATGTCGAGCTGGCTGGGACTTGGGAAAGATGAGGACAGGTGAGTTAGGAGTGAGAAATAGGTAAGGAGGGCTTACAGACGCCGCCGCCCAGCCATGGTCCAACCTACTGAGTTTTTCAGCATTGCAGTGGCCGGTGAGCCCTTGGACTGCGTCTCCTTTGAGCTATTGGCAGACAAAGTTCCTAAGACAGCAGAGAATTTTCCTGCTCAGAGCATCGGGGAGGAAGGATTTGGTTGTAAAGCTTCTTGCTTTCACAGGATTGTTCTGGGTTCTCTGCACGGGGGTGGTGACGTCGTCACTTGCCATCACGGCCTGGGAGGCCGATCCTTCGGCAGAGAGGAAGTGGATGATGAGAATTTCATCCCAAAACACATGGGGCCTGGCGTCTTGTCCATGGGGGATGCTGGACCCAACACGAATGGTTCCAGGGTGTTCATCTGCCAAGACTGAGTGGTTGGATGGCAAGTGTGTGGTCTTTGGCAAAGTGAGCGAGGACAGGAGGACTGGGTCCAGGAATGCGGCACTTTGGGTCCAGGAGTGGCAGGACCAGCAAGAAGATCACCATTGCTGACTGTGGACAAATGTAAATCTGGCTTGCGTGTTATCTTAGCCACCCGACCATTCCTTCTGTCCTCAAGAGAGCCCCCCCCCCATCACCCCCAACTGCTCCAAACATCCTGTAAGCTGTGTGTTCTCGCTAGGGTCCTGTGGGTCCATATTTTCCTGAACTCCCCTCCAAGTGTAGCTGGACCGCAGAGTTAAGTAAACAGTATCAGACCTCTTCTCACAAGAGGCCCTAAGAAGCTATTCATCTGAGGCCTGGGGAGGGGCAGGAGGGTCAGGAAAAAGAAGTAGGAGCCTATCTAAAAGCCCTGGAAGAGGTAGACTTGTAGAACTTAGTGGTGGATGGAGGTAGGGCATGAAGAAGGAGAAGTCAAAGATGATTCCCCGGTCAAGCTCACAGGACAGACAGGTGATGCAGGTGTCTGTAATTGAAATAATTCCATCAGCAGGTATTTGAGGATGTACATTGAGGAATTATGTGTTCTAGGCAAAGAGGGGAGATGAAAAAGCTGCCAGTGAAACACGAACAGGAAAGCCCATGGCTTGAGCTGGGCCGAACGGCTTCATAAGTGACCAGCTCACTTGCTGGGGAGGGGGTGGTGGTCCCTGTCCTCCAGATGAAAAGAAGGGAGGAGATTTGAGGCGATTGCGGTCTTCCTAACAGCAGCCATGGACAGTGTTAGGGTTTTTTTTTCAAGTTGACATTTCTCTCTGCTTCATAAAGATGTCAAGCCTACTGTTCAGTCTACTCACCAAAAACCCTATTAAATCACCATTCTGCTTGGAAAAACCCCACACGTACTCTTTGAACTCTGCCAAGATAGAGACCCTGGGTCCCAATGGTCCCAGACACAAAAGTTAAAATACTATACGAGCACAAGGAACTTTCTAGAAGAAATAGAAAATTAAGGTGGGGCGCTGAAGGCTTAGGCTCCCAATCTTTTGGCACTGTGTCTTCTGGACTTGTTTTATATAATGATGCCCATCGGGCAGACCCTTCGTTAATGTTGTTCTGCTCAGATTTGGCTGTGTTCTTCTCTTGGGCTTGTCCCTTCTCTGTGTTACTTAGCAAAGGGTTTCTGTATCCTTCATTCTTTTGTTTTCATCATTTATTTCACAATTTTCCACTTAAGCCTCAAAGATGACTATATATATGTATGTATATATATATACATGTCCATAAATGTATGTGTGTATATATATATGTGTGTGTATATATATGTGTATGTGTGTATATGTGTGTGTGTGTATATATATATATATATATATATATATATATATATACTTTTTTTTTTAAATCTCTGCCACAAGCTGGTAGCCTTCTCATCAGCAGCTATGAGCTGTTACCACACAGTCGGAATCAGTCTTGGGGCTTGACTAACATTAGGCTTGGGGCCGAAGAGTGGGTGTATTCACTTCGTACTCCCTTGGACTCACGCATTTGATTATGGCTGGTAGTAACCGGATTTACGTATTAAAGGCCTTTGCAGGTTATTTCCATTCCTCTCCCAATCAACATTTTTTTTAAAGTTATGTTTCTTAAACATTGAGTTCTTGCCCCCTTTTTTTTGATATTAGTCAACGGTTAGACAAAAAGAGACCATAAATAGACATTTGATTGAGAAAAGGAAACTGAAGACCAAGTCAGCCCCTTTTGGGGTTACCTGGACGTGGAAATCGCTCGGTATTCTTACAGGCATGCAATTGTGGTGGTTCTGATTCTGGTGCAGAATAACGCATTGCGTATCACTTTTGCAGCGTGTAAACGTCAGCTCCAAACATCTTCTTAATGATGAGAGCACTCCATGAACTACGAATTGCCTACAGTGTTACTTGAAACATGGTTTAAATGGTGGTGTGTTTCATAATACGAACAGGTGTTTTGTGTAGAATTAAAAAGAAATGATGTCTTTTGTAGAGTGGACATGGGCAGTGACACTCTATGGGGTGAGCACGAGGTCCCCTCTATGTTCAAACTAGCAGGATGACGAATCTTTGTATGGTCTTTGTGTGGACGTCAGTATTTGTTTCATAAGGAATTTAGTTCTATATTTTAATCATAGTCAGTGCTTCCATATAAAGGTGCTTCCTTTGTCCACTGGTTCTTCCCACAGAGCCGTATACACCAGTCGGCACCGTATCAGAGTACCCGATGCATCCGAGTAGAGTGCATTCGCGACAGTGGCTGTCTGCTTTTCCTTTAGTGGCAGAAGTTGGTGTCATATGCTGAAATTAGGGAACGATTTGGGACTTAATCTCAGAAGCTTGTAAGGTTAACAAACGCAGGCACAATTCCTGCTCTATAACCCTCAGCGGAGCCCCATAGGGATTGAGAAACCTATCAGGCTATCCTTTGTCACAGAGTTCATACAAGCATATTATACAGGTTAATTCTTTTTTTTTTTTTTTTTTTTTTTTTTTTTTAAGAGAGAGAGCATGAGTGAGGAGGGGAGGGGCAGAGGGAGAGAGAATCCCAAGCAGGTTCCATGCCCTGTGTGGAGCCCAAGGCAGGGCTCGATCTCCCAATCCTAAGATCATGACCTGATTGGAAATCAAGAGTCCAAGGCTTAACTGACTGAATCAGCTGGATGACCCTATACAGGTCAATTCTTTAATTTTTCAGGATGCTCCATGGGAAGTGAATGGTCACTTCACTTAGCGGACCTTTCAGAAACGCAACAAAGAGGGGAGGGTGGAGAGTGCTAGAAAATTCCCGCGGGAGAAGCAAGGATAGAGAGCCAAGTCTTAGGAATGAACAAAATCAAAGTTCTGTCTTTAGTTAGAGCCTGTCCTATACCCTGTAACCTTCAGTAATGTAATCAGGGGGATACATTCCGAGTCAAAGGTGGGTGTGGTCGCGGGTCCCGTCCCTTCTTTACTGTCATCTTTTCTTCCCGAGCTTCTTTCCTCCCCTTCCCCGTGTAAGTAAACCGAGTGAGTAAGAATGAAGTGAGCGAGCTGTTTTAACAGCTTTCACGTGATGTCACTTCTGTGAAATTTGTCATACCGTGTATATGATCCTAGTTTCCTTACCCAGTATACATACTTTTGTGACCCGCACCCACTTAGGAAATCTTCACATAGTCAGAAGAAGACTTCTCAAGGAAAAGAATGACCAGCAGAATGATTCTATACTTGTCCCAGTAGAGGAGACCCTGGGATGCCTGGAGCCCCAATGGCTCAGCAGGACACTGACAGTGAGGTTAATAATGTAATGAGTTCACTTACCCAGTTCCCCAAGTAGATTAAAGGGAATAAGGGGGCTTTTTAGTGTTAACTGTATTGGTGAAGCACATGGAAAAACTAGAAGCATTATAAAATCTTAGTGGTGTGGGGCCATTCCTTTTTGTTTTTTTTAAGATTTTATTTATTTATTTGACAGAGAAAGAGCATAAGCAGGGGGAGTGGCAGGCAGAGGGAGAGGGAGAAGCAGGCTTCCCACTGAGCAGGGAGCCCCATCCCAGGACTCTGGGATCATGACCCGATCTGAAGGCAGAGGTTTAACTGACTGAGCCACCCAGGGGCCTTGGGCCATTCATTTTAAGAGACCAACCAACCTAGTGGATTATTTGGGGCGGGTGAACATAAAGGACCTTTTCCCAACAAGATGCAACAAAGAGAAAGGCACAGAAAGCAAGAATGGTGCATGAAGAACGCCCGCTGGTGAGAGTTAACTTCCAGGATCCACAGTTGGGGTGAACGTATCCACGGGGTGGAGACCCCCAGACCCAGACTCCTTCCATCTCAGGGCTCAGCCTCTCCCTAAGGTCACTGGGATACCTGAAGTTTCCTCTGCAGCAGTTGCGGGGAAGAGAGCGTGAGAGCTCTCATTGGAGATTTAATAATGGAAGAGGTGTACATCACTCTCTTTCATGATCCCTTGGCCAGATTTAGCCAAATGGACACACCCAACAGCCGGGAAAGGTGGGGAATGCCAACCTTTATGCCTTGGGAGGATGAGAAAGCCGGTGTGGGGAACACTAACCAGCCTCCGCTGGGTACTGGCAGGTACTGGTACCTTCTTGAGCCTGATGTCTTCCTTCAGCTCCATCCCAGCTGCTCTTGGGGGCACCCCTGGGGGAGAACCCGGTTCTTGGCAGAACAGCACAGCTCCATCCTCGGAAATTCAGGAGCCCACTGAGGTTGCGTGTCAGGACTCCTCATTCTTCAGACCATCTTCCTCTGAACACCCATTCCCTGATGTTCTCTTCAGTGGGAAAGAGAGCAAGCAATCGTGTGTGGCTCCACATGGAAAGTCAAAATACGGCACCCCCGCCCCCATCCTGGGCTTTAATCTGTGTCGATTGGTGAGGAAACTGCTTCTCCTTAAGTTCTTCCAACTGCACTTGCAGGGCCCTGTTCCTGTTAACATAGCTAAATTACAAAAGAATTTCTGAGATCATCCCAGCCCTTCCAACTGTCTCATTATCCGTGTTCTATGCTGAGAGCCTGGTTTCCCCCCATCGCACTCTCTGGAGATGCTATCTCCCACCAAACTCTGAAGCAAGCGTTTACTGAACTGAACTCTCTGGAAGCTCTGGTCAGTCATCTGAGCACAAGAAGGGAAGTATGGGGGAGGGTCAACTATATAAAATTATTTGGGTGCTCTCTTCCACACTTTGGGACGAAGTATTTAGATAGAGGGGTTCGAATGAAAGTAGGGCTAGAAGTTTATCAAGAGAGGCAGGCAGATGCCAGAAGAAAACTTTGGAAGGTCCAGGTGAGGAAGGAGAAACCTTCTCCCCACTCCCTGAAAACTCCTCTTGATTTCTGGACCTGTTGTTCCCTGCTCAACAGAGGGACAACTTGCTTAAGAGCTGTCAGTACGAGAATTTGTCAACATTATGGCCTTAATAGCTCTTGTTTGCCTTCCTGCAAAGCAAAGCACTATTTATAAACTTTGTTTCTCTGAGAAAATGGGTTTGGAGTTCCAACTGACTGACTTACAAATGAACTTTGTGTGCACAGATCATTCATAAATTGAGGACTGCCTGTACTGGGCTTGTAACCCAGAGATAACATTTATCTGTGCTTTATCAGTATGGGCTTGTCAAGTTAACTTATGTTTACTCTTTTCTGCATTCATTTTGATGATAGCCCTGCTCTTAAAATTTAATACTGTCTTTATGTTTGGAGAAACATTTCCTTTGGAGGTGCCTCAAATATTCTCGTGAATTGGGAGAGCAATTTTATTTTATCTACCCATTTATCTTTAATACGATTCATGGCTATGAAAATCTTTTCTGCAGTGAGTCTGTAAATTGAGGAAAAATCGAGAACCATTTAGAGGAAGTGGAGGAAAAAGAGTTCTTTGCTCATTACCTCAGTTTGTTAGATATCTTGCAGTATAATTACTGTGTTGGTTTGTAAAGGTTAAAGAACACTGAAGTTTATAATTCTCTTTTGTGTATGTTTTCCACACATACAAGGGGAAAAAAATCCAACACATCAAAGCAAAATGCCTTGTTAACATAAAAGTTCTGAACAGTTTATAGTTTTTCCACACAGAGACATAATTCATGGATTTTACATTTGCTTTTACAAATATCTGATGAGCCCAGTTATTTGCTCCAAGGAGCCAATTTGCAGATTACAGACCTTGTTTATCTCAAGTCTGTTTATAGGTGTAACGCCTGCACTGAACTATTCTTGCTGGCCTCATATGGTAAAGCAAAAAGGTAGAACCCTGGTCTTAGAGCTGCTCCTTCTTAGGGAACTCAGTATCCATATACAAGTGAAAAATTCTGCTGTGAGCAGAGCAGCTGACAGAATATGATCACAAATGTTACTGATGCTGTTCTGTTAGGAAGCAGAAATAGAATGCCCAGGATGGTGCAAGCTTGTCACAGTTAGATTGTCAGGGCTATGTGCTGCTGCATTGAAAAGAATACTTTGTTCCCCCCTCACACACACCCCTGCAATGGTAAGAAACTGCTTCAGCTGTTACTCTGATTTGCACTTGAGGCTCAGATGCTGATGCTAGTGTAGTTGAAATTTAGTGACTAGCAGTCATGTTTAATGGTCTTCCCCTCGTGTGGCCCTTGCTGGAAACATTTCCTTTTAGTTTTAAGTTTATGTATTTTGTTGTATCTTTTGCTGGTTCTTCTTTACTGTCAAAACTACCAGAACAATTACGATGTCATGATCTTTCTGCCCTCCCCAGTCTGCAGTCACTTTCTTCCAAATTGTCCTCATGGATTTCAGGCACCTCTACTCTATGTTAAGTGATCAGTAACTGACTAATACTTTTGAAAGGGTTTAACAGAAATTGAACTGCAGAGCTATGGTTTAATACAAAGAAGTCTACATAGGTGTGAAAGAAAGCCCTTTATGAGCTATAGATTACTATAGAAAAGTCAGGCATTATAAGTAAATACTGTCAGGTTATTACTGAGCATTGACTGTCAAAACGTATAAAAGGCAACTTATATTTTCCCCATAAGTACACTGCTTATAATGTTTCAAGTGGAGCTCGAAGTTATTCCAATACAGCAAGGGAGTGTTTGGTGGAATCCAGAGTCTTAAAAAATGCCAACAATAGTCGTTAATGAAGGAAGAACTCTTGAAGCTACCTCCTTAAGACCCCACAAGAAATATGGTACCATTTGAATTTTTCAACCTTAGCCAAATGAAAGCAGAATAAGGCATTGTCCTTCTTATATTTGGATGCAACCAATCAACAAACAAACAAAAGAAAAGCAAACCATGAAATTCTGAATGTAGAATAAAAATCATTAAGTTTAATGGATTTCTGTTTTATGAACAGCTTGAGCTTACAGCTTTCTGGATATCTGGAGATCCATGAAAGCTTTGCTGTTATTACTCAACTTAAATCTTATATAATCTTCTCTTAACTTCCGATGTCATGAAAAATCTTTTTTCTCGGGGTGCCTGGGTGGCTCAGTGGGTTAAAGCCTCTGCCTTTCTCTCAGGTCATGATCCCGGGGTCCTGGGATCGAGTTCTGAATCAGGCTCTCTGCTCAGCAGAGAGCCTGCTCCCCCCCCCCAACCCCCGATCTGCCTCTCTGCCTACTTGTGATCTCTTTTGAATAAATAAATAAATAAAATCTTTTTAAAAAATCCTTTTTCTCCCTTTCTGGAGACCTCCTCCCCACCCCTCCCCGCCATGCCCTGCCAGCTTGAGTCTTGTAGGTTTCAGCACTGATAGTATTTGGATTCATTTGTAGATTATACACACCAAATGGGGTTGGCACCTCTTCATGAAAATTGGACCCAGTAGGCTACTTACAGTCACTGAATGTACTTGTCTCCATGGAAGTTTATGTATTACAGCTGACATGCCACTGACCTGTGTAACCTGTCATAAAACATGGGACTTCATCATCTGTTCTGTGCCTTTGGTCCTGAACCTTGAAGCTGAAACACATGAAGAGACTTTATTGACATTTATTTTATTTTTTTAAAGATTTTATTCATTTATTTGGCAGACAGATATCACAAGTAGGCAGAGAGGCAGGCAGAGAGGAGGAAGCAGGCTCCCCGCTGAGCAGAGAGCCTGATGTGGGGCTCTATCACAGGACCCCGGGATCATGACCGAGCCGAAGGCAGAGGCTTTAACCCACTGAGCCCCCCAGGCACCCCAACTTTATTGACATTTAAAGAGACCCAATTAACCCTATGGAGTAAAACAGTTTTCATGGAAGTCTCTTAGAAATACTTTTGTGTTCGATTCCTGGAATGTTTGAAGACTACAGCCGGGTGTGCTTTTGGGGGTCAAAAGCCAGCACTACCCAGAAGCCTTTCAGAGCCATGCAGACATACTCTTTGCTGTTGCATTTTGTTATCGTGATGATGAGGATTGCAAATGAATAAATGGGGATTCTGACTTTTTGACCGAAGTATTCCCTTAAAAACACTGCTGACTTTTGTGAAAAACATTGATTTCCTGGAACCGATAATACTACAGGCGTGCTTTGTGTAGGCAGAGTTATTGGCGTGTTTATCAGATAAATCAAACATCAAATGGGCCACGGGGAGTGGTTTTTCAATACCTCATCCTTGCAATTTGTTCCCTAAAGAAAATCATGTTGCCTATTAACTGGAGTGGTCTGGAGAAAGCATTGCTTTTAGGGCCCCTGTCCTCGTGATGTGGAGAAGCCTAAAACCAGTGCTCCCACACGCACCCCCTCGGTATTTTTTTCATAAGCTTGAAACTAGGTATGAAAAGGCCTATCCACTGAAAGCTTTTGCCTGAGAAGATCAACCAGAGATTGATTTCTAACCACTGTGCTCGTGGGGAAACCGAACGCAGTAGCTAGGACTAAAAGAAGCAGCTAGAAAGAAAAAGCAAAATGACCTCCCCGGCGCCCACCTGACAGTGTCCCCAGAGGACGAGGATCGATGTCTTCTGATATTCACAGTTAAAGAAATTGCTGGAATTCTGCATTGCATATGCGCTGCCCATCAAGATCTCTCACCCAGGCAAGACAAATGCTCTTTATTCAGGAGGTGGGAAGCAGGAGGCGTTAAGAGCTGTATAGCTGGGTTTTTTTTTAAACATACAATCTTTCATTGTTGCTTTCTTCACAGAGTTGGGCATCATCATCACCCCCCCAAAGAACTCCCTGTGCATTAGCCGTCACTTCCCATCTCCCCCAGCCCCTCACCCCCAGCTTCTGGCAACCACTAGTCTGTTTTCTCTGTCCGTAGATTTGACTGTTCTCGACACGTCACATAGATAGAATCGGGCAGTACGTGGACTCTCGTGTTTGGCTCTTGCACTTAACATAATGTTTCCAAGCTCCGTGCCCCTGGGAGCGCGCACGCCATGCTGATTCCTTGGTAGGACTGAATTCTGTTCCATTCCGTGGAGGTGCTACATTCTCCTGACCCACTCGTGAGCTGACAGCCATTGACTGTTGTTCCTTCTTGGCTGTCATGAGTTCCTGCTGCCAGGAACTTTCCCAGACAAGCTTCTGGATGGGCATGCTTTCATTTCTCGATGTAGCTGACATGTAGGCATTTATAAATGAAGATAGTAAATGACCCCCCCTCCCCCCGCCAGCCCCGCTGTCATTTGTTTGTTTCACTATTCTCTCTTCTAACCTATCTCACTTTCCAAAAAAAGATTTTCCTTGAGCAGGTGGTTGTTAGAAGAGTAAGAACCTCAATGAATTTTTCACCATGCCCAGCCACCAGACTCTTCTCCTACACACTGGATATGTGTTCCAGTATTTCTCAGACGGCTTCGCTTTCCAGATGCCAGGGCTGGGGTGTAGATGGGCCTCCTCAAACCTGAAGTGATTGAACCAAAAAGTGGAAGGAGCTGGGATTGGGACCCACGTCTATTTCACTCTTCATCACAGGGCTGTCTGCTGCCTTCCCCATCCTAAGATTAACCCACCTGTTCAGGCTCCTGTTCCCCTGTCCGAGAACTCACTTTCTCTGCGTGAGCCTCCCCTCCATCTGATTTGGTTGGGAAAACTAAAAATGTGGCACAGGACCCTTTACTGTTTGAGCAAGGGGCTCAGTCCAGCCCAGCCCTTCTTAGGCTCTGCCCCGACACTCTGTCTCCTCACCTGAATCTCACCTCTTTGGGGCCAGACCCGCATATCCTGCCACCTCTACAGCCTGTTTATCCGCTCGGGCCGACGCTGCTTTACACCTGTCCACATCCGAAAACCCCAACTCCCTATGACGCCCTTCTCTGGGCACAGCTTGGGGTCTCCTGCTGCCCGTCCTGCCCACTCTCTTTGAAACTTACCACCAATCCTGCTTTCTGCAGAGGATAGTTACTCCTCCTGCTTTCTGAAACTCTCAAACATAAGTCCTTCACCTGTCTCTTCTCTTCATTCTGCGTGGTGGCCCAGTCCCATGGCCTCAGACATAGCAGTGGGCTGACCTCCAGGATCAGATACACTGTGCACCAGACAATGCAAGCCATCAGGAATTCAGAGGAGTCTTTCAGAGGCCAGTTGGGTAGGAAGCCTGAGTTTTATAGGATGTTTCTTGAAATTCTTTTGATTTTTCATTTCCGGGAGTTTCTTTGTGTTATGCACAAGCCTATTAACTGCTTACGCCCTCCTTCGTGAACGCAGATGGGAACGCGAAAGGGTCATATTTCTCATCTATAGGACAGGAGGTTGAAATTTGGGGCTAAAACAAAGTTGCGCATTACCTGTGAATTTCAGCCACCTCTGCCCTCCAGACTGTCAGGTGGACAATGGAAAAAAAGGCCTCTAATGGCTGAGAAGGTCATAAATGGGGAAAAATAGGAGAGACGTGTGTCTTCAAGGGATTCCAAAAAGTTCCACTTGACAGAAGAGGTGAGGACAAATGGATTTTCTGCAGTCTCTGGGAGAGGGTTAGAACGAACAGTTCTGTTTGAGTCTGAACGCGCTTTGCTTTTGCTGACTGGTCCGTTCTGCCTCAGTGCCCAGGTCTCCTTCGCAGGAAATCTGAAAGGAGCCAAGTGGGTACAGATTGGTCTCCATCTTCCTGTCCTTACCCCCCTAGATACACACCACCCCCTTAGGACAAATGCATTAAGGAAATGTATGATGAATTCATTATAGTGTTTATCAGGACATTTTTATAGCTCTTTTTTTAACTGATGATTTTTTGTTTTGTTTTGTTTTTTATAAACATATATTTTTATCCCCAGGGGTACAGGTCTGTGAATCGCCAGGTTTACACACTTCACAGCACTCACCATAGCACATACCCTCCCCAATGTCCATAATCCTACCCCCTTCTCCCAACCCCCCTCCCCCCAGCAACCCTTAGTTTGTTTTGTGAGATTAAGAGTCACTTATGGTTTGTCTCCCTCCCAATCCCATCTTGTTTCATTGATTCTTCTCCTACCCCCTTCACCCCCCACGTTGCATCTCCACTTCCTCATATCAGGGAGATCATATGATAGTTGTCTTTCTCTGCTTGACTTATTTCGCTAAGCATGATACGCTCTAGTTCCATCCATGTTGTCGCAAATGGCAAGATTTCATTTCTTTTGATGGCTGCATAGTATTCCGTTGTGTATCTTTTGTTCTAAATTTAACTGATGGCCAATGAGAGACTTAATAATTCAATAAGTACCAATAGGCAAGTCTTAGAAATAGGCAAAATTGGCCTTTTTGGTGTCCCAAGGATAGATCTAAACAAACCTCCCGAGTTGGGACATGTCCAGCTGTTGCACTCACTGTATTCGAGTGAATTATGAAGGTGGAATCACCCTCCTGGGTGTGGAGGGTAGCCCCGCTCACTGTGGGGATGTGAGGATACGAGGGGAGAGGGGGAGCTCACCAAAGCCCCACGCATCGGAAGCTTCGCTGAATCCATCTGTTTTGCAAAAAAGTTGAGTCAGCCTCCTGGATGGTCACTGCATGATGAGGGGTTTTCTTTCATTATTAGTTTTTTCTGAAATATAACTATATTAAAAATAACCCCCAAACCTCTCACACATTCGATCCCATATTTTGTTTATTTTGTATTTCAGTGTCCTTGCCATAGTTTTTTTTTTTAACTAAGAGAATTAACTAATTTGTTTTAAGTCCCTAGAAGTATAAAAGGTGCCCTATAAAAGTCTAAGGAAAAATAAGTTTCTTAGTTCTGTTCCCAAGTCATGAAATTCACTCCTCGTGGCACTCCTAGAGGCTCCATTACTGTTTTCTTTCCTTAGCATTCACGTAGCCTGAAATACCTTTCAGGATATTTTACAACTACATAAGCAAAAATATGTTTGTTAAAAAAAAAAAAAAGAAAGAAACCATAATGTTTACACCGTGCAAACTGTTCTTTACTTTTTTTTTTTTTTTTTGTAACCTAACTGTGTATCCTGGAATGTCTTTTTGTCAGAACTTAGAGAGCAGCCCTTACTCTTTTTAGTATCTAAATAGTATTCAGTTGTATGGTTTTGCTACACTCTGTTCCGGTCCCACATTGATGGACTTTCGCTTGTTTGCAATTATTTGCTACTATGAACAATGCTTGGGTGAATTACTTTCTATAAATAGCATTTTATATGTCAGCAAGGATCTCTGGAGGAGAAATTACTCAAGTGGAATTGTTGGATCAAAAGGAATGTGCAGTTTTAATTTTGATAAACCTTGCCAAATTGCCCTCCAATTTGGCATCCGTGCTAATGTACGCTCCCACCAGCACTGCGTGAGTGCGCTTTTTCTCCACAGACAGTGATATTAAACTTCATGGTCTGTGCCAATCGAAGAGGTGAAAAAATACTATCTTTTAGTAGCTTTCATGTGAGTTAGCTCATTACAGTGATGATTGAATATGTTTTCACATGTTGAAGAGCCAGTCCTATTTGCTTTTCTGAGAATTGCATGCTGACATTCATTGCCCGTGTTTTCCGGGGTTTTTGGTCTTTCCAGCAAATGGATTTTTAGGAGCGCTTAGTAGTTCAAGCAAATTCGTCCTTTTGTCTTGTACTTTTCAATTTTCCCTTTTATTTTTTGACCTATTTTCTTTATGCAGGATTTGTTTTTAAAATTATGTAGTTGTATCACATTTTGTTCTCTGGCTTTCTGCCTTTTTTTTTTTTTTTTAAGATTTTTGTTTATTTATTTGACAGAGAGATAGAGAGCACAAGTAGGCAGAGAGAGAGGGAGAAGCAGGCTCTCCACTGAGCAGGAAGCCTGATGCGGGACTTGATCCCAGGACCCTGGGATCATGACCTGAGGTGAAGGCCAGCTGCTTAACCTACTGAGCCACCCTGGCGCCCTCCGCTTTTTGATATGCATAGGTCTTCTCCAGTCAAACATTATGTAAAAAAATGGTCTCGTAGGTTTGCTTAGTATTTTTTAAATCATAGCTTTATGGAGCTAGAACCCACATACCATAAAATGCACTCTTTTAATGTGTACTGTTTAGTGGTTTTAGTGCATTTATGGAGTTGGGCAACCATCACCACAATCTAATTTCAGAAAATTTTCATTACCCCCCAAAGAAACCCCATAGGCATTAGCTGACAACTCCCCCTTCCGCACCCCCAGCCCCCAGGAACCACTAATCTGCTTTCGTTATGGATTGGCCTCTTCTGGACATTCTATAAGTGGAGTTACATACTTTTTAGTTCTCTGTGACTGGCTGCTTCTACTCAGCATCGTGTTTTCAAGGTTCTTTCTAGTATTTTTATGTTTTCGGTTTTTGCATTTAAATCTTTGGTCACCCTGGAACTTGTTGTAGTGTAGGTTGGGAACTAGCGATCAGATTCGACTTTTTCTAGGTGGTCATCTAAGTATTGAAGGTTCCTTCTCCCATTATCGTGCACTGAATTCGGTATGTGTTTGAGTTTATGTATTTGTTTTTTTATTGATCTTACTTGCTGTTCCTGTGCCAGTGCCCACTGAGGTAGTTTCCGCAGCTTTATAATAAGTATTTCTGTTACCTGCTCCATTAGTCTTTCCTTATTGCTTTTTGCATCATTTCTCTGGATATTCCTTCCTATTTATTTTTCCATATGAACTTCAGAGTTAACTTCCTTATCACATTTTTTGACATTGTATCAAGCTTATAGATTCGTTTGGGGGAGAATTACTGTCTTTCTTGATAGTGACTTCCTGTTTAAGAATAGGTAGAGCTTTCCAGATGTTCTCGGCCTCCCTGTTCCTCAGGAGTGTTTCAGATTTTTTTTTCATACCTCTTGCATATTTCTCATCCAGTTTATCATCTGAGTATCTTGGATTTTAGTTGCTGTTAAAAACGGGGCATCTTTTTACCAGCTGTCACTGAGGAAGGCTATTGATTTTTGCATATGACTTTTGTTAATTACCTTATGAAATTCTCTAATGGTCTACAGTAGTTGTTCAGCTGATTTGCTCAGATCTGCAGCCACAGCATATGCAAGTAATGATTTTATTGCCTCTTTTCCAATTTTATACCCCTCCTTCCTTTCTCCTTTGTAATTAAATTGGCTAATTCCTCTGGAACAGCTTTAAATCACAGCGACAATGGTGGACAGCCTGGTGGTGTTTCTAACGTTAATGGAATGCTTCTTGTGTCTCCCCCATTAACAGTGAGGCCGCCTTTGGGGTTGAGCAGGGTTAATGTCCATTGGTGTTTGTAAGGCTTTATCACGAGCAGAGAGCAGTTTGGAAGTGCTGCCAATTCTCCTGCAGTGACGTAATGGTAGGCTGATTTTCCTTACCAGCACTGAGGACTTTGAGTGGGAAGTCCACGCTGGAACGGAAGAAGGTGGCAATTATATCTCAATCCCCTGCTATTTTTCTTTTGCCAATCAAGTGAAAAGACCAAGGAGCTATACGAATATATAGCAGCGTATTTACCGATCCATGAGGATTAGGTAAGGGCTTTTGCTAAAGGAGAAACAGAGGAGAGGAGAGAGAACGGGATAGGAAGGAAGAAGAGGTAAAAATGTCTTTTTCTTCACTGTTCCCTCCTTCCCCAATCAAGGCATGGGATAAACCAAAATATTTCTAGGGTCATCCCCCCCCCCCCAGAATATTATGAGCCAAAGAATGGTACAAAACAGAAATTATCAGCAAATGTGATGAAGAGTTCAGAAAAGGCTTAGCAGAAACAGTGAAATCTACCATTTGTAAGCAGAAGTGACTAATAAAAGAGTTCCAAATATTGAGAAATCACTGAAGGGAAAGGCATTCGTGCCGAAACATGTTTACATGTAGATTCTTTTTGATGTTGCCATTAAGAGAGCGTTTTGATCTCTCGCAAAGAAACTGGAGAGGTATTTTATGTGCTAACCCTGAACCTGACATTACTCTAGTAATAAATACTAGGACGGGCTGTCCCTTGCATTAGCAGAATCAGAAAACAGTGACAACTGAGCCTTTGATGCTTGTTGGAAACGTTTAATATACAGAGCTGGTAGGTTGTAGTTAAAAACAAAAGGAGTTTAGGCTGACTCCACAAATGAGAGAAGCTGGTGGGTGATTCTTGGCGACTCACTATCCAATCATCTGTATAGCATGCAGGAAAGAGAGAGTCTTGGGGAGTGAACAGACTGCATGGGTATGACCCCCGCTCCAGCCCAGAGAATATGCGCACCCCTGGCTGGTCTCGCGCCAGAGCCCCAGATGCGACTTTCACTCTGCACTCTGGGCACGTGTCTTCTCATCTTCCTGAGCTTGGAGCAGGAGGATCTGGCTCTAACGTTTGCCGGCTGGTGAACTTGACCAAGTTCCTAAACCTCTCTGAGCTTACTTGCTCATCAGAAGTCGTGCCTATAATCAAGGACTTGTGCGGGTTGATCAGGGCTATTGTATACATCTGGCATAGCACAGGGCTTTGTGGGAGCAGTCGCTCTGTAAGTGTTTGTAGACGGGCAGAGGAAGCAGTGGGGAGGAGGAAAGAAGGAAGAAGTCCATGTTTCAGGCGCCGTGATACACAGACAACGCTGGGGAGACTCGGACAGAGAACCACAGCAGGATGGGGATGGAGAAGGGTTTACTGGAAGGATTTGTCTGAGAGATGAGTTAGGAAGACTAAGTCGGCAACATGTTCCAGGGAGTGCAGAGAAGGGCAGTGTTTTCAAAGGCTGTCAAAGAGTCAAGGAGCCTTAAACCCAGGGAGGCATGAGTAAGAGATTATGGCCGAGGCAATGAGAGGTTACAAAGTGGTAGACGGGAGCAGTTGTCAGACCTGCGGTTGAAGAAGGTCTTGTTTGTCTTGCTTGAAATATGGTTATGATGGGGGTGGCTGGAAGCATGAGGGCACTATTGCATTCATATTTTGGAAACCTGGCAGTAGGGTCTACAGGGCGGGTTTAGAAACTGGTGGGAGGGACTGGGGTCTGAACCGCGGTGATGCTTTCTTCCATATTCCCCACAAATCCTGGCATGGTGCCAAGCACGAAGTAGGTCTTCAGGAGAAACTTCTGGATGTACTTGAACAAAAGCTGTTGTTTTGTCTGGCATCAAATTTTCCGTGATTCACTTGCTTTACCATGTATAGATTAGTCTCATGCGGATTTGATCATTTCCCCCCAAATTATCTTTTGCCCTCAGTTGAATTATCTTCAACCATGTGTGTCATGGCATAAACACAACTAGTCTACTTAAAGCATGTCGTGCAAATGTCAGTGTCATAAAAGAGATCTTATTTAAAGGGCATTAGCCTCAAACTGCATGAAAAATTGCCACTCAAGTGTTGCCCTCTCCCACCAAAAAATGGCCTATGTGTAGAGGGATAATTGTTCCTAGCCCTAAATGCTGTAGGTTTCAAAAAAGCTTTCCTTTTTTTAAGATTCTTTCAAGCCTCCTGGTTCTCTCAAAGGAGAGAGCTTATAAAAGCTCTTAGTTCCTGATGGACTTCAAATGTTGCAAGTTCAATGTCTCATTTAGGGGAGATGATCCTCCCCTACTTAGGATGGCCACAGGCACAGGGCATGGAGGGCCATGGTCAATGCCAGATATGGCAAAAGATCATTGTACTTACCATGACTGGATGAATGAATAGAACATTGGAGTTTATGTTCAGTCAGTCCACTCATATTTTTTGAGATTCTACGTTTGTGCTGAGTAGGTTGCTAAGAAATTGGTCCCTATTCTGTGACCCTGTACATCATCATCATTATTGTAGTACAGTAGGTGAACAAGTAACTGGTCAATTGCAATAGAGGGAGCATCTAAGAGGGGCCCCGACTCTCCCTTGGGAGGCCATAGGAGACTACCATGAAGATCCAGAGTTTCCTAAACAGGAAGAGGACTGAGGTAGATCTTAAAAAAAAAAAAAAGAAAAATTGAAGCATTGTGGATTTTGCTGTGGATTTATTTTTTTTTATTTATTTTTAAAGATTTTATTTATTTGTCAGAGAGAGAGAGAGAGCAAGAGCGAGCATAGGCAGAGTGGCAGGCAGAGTCAGAGGGAGAAGCAGGCTCCCTGCGGAGCAAGGAGCCCGATATGGGACTCGATCCCAGGACGCTGGGATCATGACCTGAGCTGCTTAACCAACTGAGCCACCAGGCGTCCCTGCTGTGGATTTATTATGGACTTTTCATATATCCGTCAAAATTGCCTTTGAGCCGTGGAGTATCTGGAAGGTATGCTTGGCTACCATGATGGGACTCAGTAGGGCCATTGGTCTTCTCAGACCCCAGCTGTAGGGTGTGTGTGTGTGTGTGTGTGTGTGTGTGTGTTCCCTGTGTGTCTTGACCATGTCAATTGTCCAAGGAGCACAAATCATAGAGGCCCATGGCCCGAAAGAGCAGAACCTGGATAATATCTCAGAAGAGATCTCCAGGTCATGGGATGTGTGCTGTTGCCATAGGCAGTGTTCCTGAAGTTGGAGCCATTGTGCTCTGTGTGGTTTTAACAGTGTAGTGTCCTATCAGTTGGGATACACGGAGCAGCCATCCCGCTCTGACAGGGAAGCCGGGGTCAGATTGCTCTCAGGGAGAATTCGCTCTGTGATCAAGGTGCTGTGCGGAGTGTGAGTGGCTGTCAGACAGGTGTGGAAATCTCGAGGGTATTTGAACAGGACCCATGTGCACCGGCAGAAGGAGACATCAAGGGGACACTGGCCCGTGAGATGACATTCTGATCAGATCCTGGATAGCAGACCACAGTGGTGGCTTCTGTCAGAGCCAAGAGAAACGTTGAACGTGGGCCAAAGGAGGTAGGCTCGTCGGGAGAGTATGAGTGTCTTTCTAAATTCGGTGTGTGGAGTGGCAGCCCACCTACACTCTGAATTTTTGTGTTTGGAAGCGATGTCCGGAAGAGGGAAGCGGAATTCCTCTACATTATAAATGCTGCTTTATTCAAAACACACTGTATGAATTAATGTGCTACTTCTCCTCTTTGGGAAAGCAAAGGTTTTCACGGTCGTGTTTCTTTTGAAGCAGCAGAGTGAAACTTTAACAGGAAAAGACTAGTTTAGCCCTATTTTAAAAGGCTCTCATGGAAGTTGTTCACTGGTCTTTGGGGGGTTGCTGTCTGCCACATAGTGTCCTAAGAATTCAGGGGCCACTTGGTCTCTAGGAATAGAATGAGTTGGTGAGAGAGATGAGTGTGGGTCATTTTGGGTCCAGGGACAAGGGATGCTTGAGATACTGAGCCATTCAAGGTTCTGACTCTGTGCTGTAATTGCTATTTCTAAAGCCAACCTCTGCAGGTGCACGGGGGCAGCTCTGATGGGCAGAAAGTCACTCTAGCTTGTCACTGAGAGCTTGTGTCCTTGGATGGTATCTAACCACACTGCCCCAGGTCTCCCACTGCAAATACACATGTGCACGTTCCTTTCCAGGATTAGATGTCTCATACCGTTAAGAGCCTGGGCACAAGTTAGAAAGGAATGACTAACACAGATACTTTTTTTCCCCCCAATTTAAAGACACTGCTCTTTTTGCCCTGCCTCTTGAACAGGATTTCTCTGTTCCTCGTTAATGTTCGGTCTCCTCCAGGGAAATGTCAGTTTTTCAGACCCGCCACTTTGGGTAGAATCACAGAATGTTAGATCTAGAAAAGACCATGGAGATCTAACCTACGCAGTTGGAAGTGCCTGTAGGATAGCCACGTAGAGACACCCAGCAGGCATTCTGGAAGACATATCTAGATCCTGGCAGAGGGGTCAGGGCCTGACTTGTGGGTTTGAGAGTCCCTCCCTTAGAGGGAACAGGCAGCACACATCTGGTGAGGTCGTTCTCCTGCTCAATCCCACCGGAAGCACCTTCACGTTTTCCAGAATCCTCTCCGCTACTCAGAAGGGCCTTAGAGACCCTGCCTAGAATGGTCTCCGTGTTTCCCTCCCACTGCCGCCTCCCCACACGTGCCCCTCCCACCACAGCGGTCTGGTGACCACGCTGGGACGCACATGTTCGTCAGCTCTCTTGTCTAAAACTGTTATCGCCCCTTCCACTTCCTTCTGGAAGCCTGCTGTCGTGAATTCGGGCTGTGAAAGACCAAAGGGAACCTGGTGGTCTGTCATGATCGAGAAAGCATATTGTCTTTCACCAGACACAGATCTCAGGGGACTTGCTGAGAATAGTCTTTTCACATTTTAAGGGACATCTGAGGTAACCGAGACTGTCCTGTCTCCCAGCGCAGGCAGGTGTCTGTCCATTCTGACACCTGTGACACACGGGTGTACCGCTGCTTCCTGCAGTAAAATCAATGGGAAGTTATTCAGTTTTTTTTTTCTTTTTATCCTTCAACGCACATTATTGTCTTTCCATTTTACCTATCTCCAAGGATGCTGATGTCCCATTACCCCCTTTGTAAAGTCATACCTGTTTTTTAGTTAGTATGCAGAAATTCTTAATTTCTCTCCACTGTCAACTCCTTGGTCTCTTCAGGCAAATTACTTAACCTCTGCCTTCATTTATCATCCATAAAATGGGCCTAAGGGTGTCTCACCTGTTTTTTTAGAAGGATACATAAAACCTCAAATTGGAACATTTCGAAAAATGTCTTAAAATGTGGAATTATAAACATAAGGCTTTATTGTTGCTACCATACTGCTTAGAGTCAAGAAAAAAGCTGAATCCTTGACAATCTCACATCGACTATGTCATATGATGTATTGCGTAAGAATACGGCTCTTGATGTCAGAAGAGATGAGTCTATATTTGAGCTCTGTGATTTCCCAGCTGTGTGCCCATTACTGAATTACCCGACCCTTTAGGTTCCTCCTCTGGAAACTGGGAATCCCGATGTGGTCACTGCCTGTAAGAATTGTTGAACAGTTATAGTGTGCAATGGTCATCCTTGGAAGAACCCTTTTAAAACTGTAGAAGAGCATATTCATTTTTTAAATTTATTTTTTAAGATTTTATTTATTTGACAGAGAGAGAGAGCATGTGCACAAGCAGAGTCTCGGAGAGGGAGAGGGAGAAGCAGGCTCCCCACTGAGCAGGGAGCCCGATGCAGGACTCCATCCTAGGACCCTGGGATCATGACCTGAGCTGAAGGCAGAGGCGCTGAGCCACCCAGGCGCCCCAGAAGAGCATATTGAACAGTGACCATCATGGTCCAGTCATTCTGCTGGCTATAGAAATAGGTCAAAAATGTATTTTGATTCCCTTTTCTAAGATACCTCTTGGCTCGTCCTAGATGCAGAAGGACAAAGAAGAGTGGAAAATGTCGCAGAGGATATAAAATTGGCAGATGCTGTGAATGACTTCTGGGCAGTCCTGAGGTTGAAAGGGACCAAAGTGACATGCAGACTGCACGGGACCCACATGGCCCAAGCTGAGACCAGGTGCAGGAGGGAGGGCCCTGCAAACGGGTTCCGCTAACACGATAAAGCTGAGCGATGCTTTGCTAGGGTCTGTCCAGAGGCATGGTGTGCTTATTCTTGAGTGCTCCTCTGAGCAGCCGTGGGCCAGCTAAAACTCGGGTGGCATGCTCTGTGGGACAAGAGGGACCTCATGGGAGCTGGCTTGGCTTCCCTCCCTTGTCTCTCTGAAGTTAGGTGCGGATACGGCGGTGTTTTGCGTTAAATTGTGTCCCCCGGCTCCCCAGATGTGGAAGTCCTAGCCCCCTGTATCTATGAATGTGCCGTTAACTTGAAAATAGGGTCTTTGCAGATGACCCTGTGGAGATGAGGTCATTAGGATGGGCCCTAGGCCAGTAGGACCAGTGTCCTCATAAAAAGAAGGAATTTGGACATCAAGACAGATGCTGGGAGAATGCCACATGAAGACGGGACTGAAGACAGGCCAGTGAATACCAAAGATAGCCTGCCAAACACCAGAAGCTAGGAGAGGGGCCTGGAACAGATCCTTCTTTCATGGTCTCCGAAGGAACCAACCCTACCGATATCCTGACCTTGGACTTCCAGCCTGCAGAACTGGGGGAAATAAACATCTGTTGTTGGAGCACCCCCCTTCTCCCAGCGTGGGGTACTTTGGTTTATGGCCATCCCAGAAAGTCAACACAGGCGGGTAGGCCATTTTCCCAGACCCGTCTGCTTTTCTGTGACCTTGGCCCCGTCGTTCGGGCTTTATGGTGAGGTTACACATGGAAGGCATTTGTTGCCAGCGTCTAGGAAGCAATGACAAGATTTTCTGTGGTTTGGCGTTTGAAAGCAAGTGCATTTAAAGCCTCAGCTCAAGGTTTGGGGTTGACTTCGAACGGGGTTTCTTAAACGTTGTAACGACTTCCCTCCTGTAACCTCCCCTGGACGGGAGCTTGTGTTTTTTTGAGAAGGAAAAAGGATGCATTGAGCAGCGTAGTTTGGTCCCATCGCACAAAACCCTGCATTCAGTTATTATTTTTCCAGGCTTGGACACTTCCTTGAGAATATTTGGTGTTCTATTGTACGTCCCCTTCAGTTCGGGGTTTGGCAAGTCCATCGCAAAGGGAGGGAATGTTTCTTTTTTTCCTTTTCACTTTCCTTGGGCTTGCCTGTTCTTTTTCTGAAAGATGCTAGAATTCCCCCCAGGGAGAGGGCCTGCCTCTTTCCTCTTTGGGAAATGTTGATTTATATTATATGAAACATTTGTTTTTCATAGAAACTTTCATTTCAACATGTTGAAATAGTTGGTTCTAATTTATATGTGAAAAATAAATAAACGTGTCATGGAAACGCTCTCAGGGTACAGTTACATAATAATTATGTGTGCCCTCCCCCAAAGCCTTAACATGGGAGACCTCACCTCGCGGGCGTTTCCAGAGCTCCATGGTTTCTCACAGTTCGTCCCCAAATCTATGAGAACACATCAGAAATAACTGTTGCGAGTTGGAGATAACTTTTTTAAGTGTGTTGTAAGTAATTGTATCTCATGGTGGCAATCTCGTAGCTCTACTTAATAGCCGGGACAATTACGGCTCAGTAAAGTGCCAAATTAAAATTAAAATTAGATTAAAATGGAGGATTTGGTGATGTCTAACCCAGCGCGATGCTTGTTTTCTGTGTTCTTATTAACTGTGGTCCGGGGGTGGCTAGGGCAAGAGAGACAGGGGTGCTTCGAGGAGAGAGAACATTTGACCCTCAGGTGAGAAGACCTGGTTCCGGCCCCAGGACATTTGACTTGTCAGGCACTCGAGAAAATGAGGGAGTTTCCCAATGCCATGCTTCACACTGAAATATTTAGGGAGTCAATGGTATTTCTGGGATTTGTTTGCAGGCAGAGATCGACCACGAGTTGGTCATTATTGGTGCTGCCTATCTCATCTTCTCTTGCAAGTCCTTTGGGCTCGTTTGAAATTTTCCATGTAGTAGTTAAGAGAAAATGTTATGCTTCTAAATGTCTACCTTTCATTCTTTCCATCTACTCTTCTACTGGATGCTTTTCTTTAGCTCACTTACTTCTCCCGAACAACAGACTCCTTCCTGGGAAAGCAAGCAAGCCCTTTCCGTTGGTGTGATCCTAACATATGTCTTATTTGAGGCTTTCTGACGCCTTGCCCATTTTTCAAAAAAAAAAAAAAAAATTTTAACAGATAATACGGTGGCTGTGTTTTCATAATAAATTCAGAAGCTGCTCCCTTTTCCTTACCAGTTTGAATTGTTAAAAAAAAAAATGCAGCACAAAAGATTAGAGTACTTTAAAATAAATTTCAGCTAATTATACATACAACCACATTCACGAAATGTGAATATTTTCAGGGCTTTCTTTGCTACCGAGTGCCACCTGCTCATGATTTAAATGGGCACAAATTTAGTTCCATTAAACGAAATACAGCAACTCTTCTCCTAGAGCACCGACTTTGTTAGGTCCTATTTTGGAGGTAGGAAGCCGGTCCTAGGGTTCCTTTGTGAGCTCCGGGCCCATGTCGACTGTTGGTGACTTGAATATTTTGCAGCCTTGTTTTACCAGTCCCAACTGGGAAGTACTGTGTGATCAAGCCCCTTTGCGTAGTGTTTGAGCAGTTACCAGGCCTCTGAATTAAGGAAGAGATACTTGCCTTGGCTTTTACAGCTCATTACTTTTTACGATCTATTGCCAAAAAAAAAAAAAGAGAGAGAGAGAGAGAGAGAGAGAGAAAGAAAGAAAAAAGAAAAAAAGGAAGAAAAAAAAAATCCTTCCTCAAAACGTTATGTTCTTGACCCAGATTTTGGTCACCCCAGAAGCCGTGGGGTCCCACCTTGCCGTTTTAAAGTTATAAAGTCATTCAGAAGAATCCATTCATCTCCTTTTCATGTGGACCATTCAGGATCTCTGTGCATCCAGAAGAGGGTGTTTCTGGGGGGTTCGGGTTTGCTGGGGCAGCTTTCCCACCCAGAGAAGGGCTATCAAACTCTTTTTTATGAGAAGGGCTTTCTAGGAGGGCCTCATCTGCTACATTTGGAAGGTTAAAAAAAAAAAAAGAAAAAGAAAGAGAAAAAATCCCACAAGCTGAAGTGCACATTTACCATGCTTGCAGAAACCTGATTTCCTTCCAGAAACTTCTTTGTCTCCAGATCTCTGGACCTGAAGTCCTGGATATGGTTTTGGCCACAGCTGTCTATCAAGAAAGGAGGAAGGAGCTGCTTCTCTGTCCTGCAAGTCCTTATTTTCTCAATCTTCCCCTCTCTCCACCACCCCCCACACACCCTTGCCCTACATTCCTTTCCATTCTGCCCTTTCAAACACTCCTCCCTCCCTTAGAAAAGCTAAAAATAATGGTAATGCTTTCCAGTGATCTTCCCTCATTAGGATCGCAGATGCAGGCTGCAGGCAAAGAGGAAATCCTTCATGGGCTTGCCAGGGCAGAACTGCATGCTTACAAATCTTGGCTCACCCCAAGATTTTCTGATGAAGATCTCATCTTAGCTTTTCACTCTCACTCGAGTCCCCTTCTTCGAATAGGACTTAGCGTCATCACACACTCAGAAAGAGACCTTCCCTCTTCTAGGCACCCTGACCCCGAATGCTGCACATCCCACCCCCCCGCCGCCACACCCCACCGCCACCCCGGGTTGCTTGCAGATTCAGAGAAGCAGGGACATACCTGTGTCCTCTCGCTGTGCTTGGGGGAGCCTCAGGCCATTGTGGCTACACTCCAGATTTTAAAGCCTCCACTGTTATTTATTAAAGATCACAGACCCATTCTTGTGTTCCCAGGAGGGTGCTGACCTGCAGACCAGGGCCCAGAGGAAGTGGGGAAACCTGGAGGTGGGGTCTTCTACGCACAGTCCCCAGTTGTAGGCGTCCGTGCTCCCTAACTTGGCTGGCCTGCCTGGACAGCTGGGGTTACTGTGGGAACAATGCAAGGAAGGCCCTTGTCACATTCCTCTGGGGTCAAAGGCACAACATTTCTAACACTCTTAGTCCCTATTGGCAAGAGGGAAAGACAAGGAGCGTGGAAGCAGAGGCTTAGAGAATGCAGATGACTGTAGAAATCCATGAACTCCCTTGTTTCCCCTGGCATTAAAAACCGGGGCCCAGAGAAGTCCTGTGAATTCCTCAGGCTCCCCAGCCAGTAGGTGGCAGACCCAGGAGACAGGACTCTTCTAACTCCCGGTCCCAGAATACCCCGATGTGTCTCTTAGTGTTTTGAATACTTCAGGCCTGTCGTGAAAAAGAATTATGGGTAAAGATGTATTTTGTCATGTTGTCATGTGCTGTCACTGAGTTGGGGTTTAGGGGTGACAACCTCTGTTACTTTGGCTAAGTCCTTTCAGCAACCCTAGGGTAGGACGGGTCTAGCCCACTGACTGCATCTCCAGTAATCCTGTGGGAAGGCGTTGGCCTTGAGCCCCTAACCCAGAAGTTAGGGTTTATTTTTAAGGACCCGTCTTCTCTGCACTCAGCTATGGATACCTGAAGCCATCTAAATCCCTCTGAGCCCTGACCTTGCTGAGGCTCTTGCTTAGAAAGGAGCTGAAGTCATAGAGGTTAGGACACATGACAACAGAATTACTGGGTAACATTTGTCACACATGCCTTGCTATAAGGCACAGTGCGTAGTTCAACTGGGAGGGAATGGGTCATTCTTTTTTTTTTTTTTTTCAAGATTTTATTTATTTGAAAGACAGAGATCACAAGTAGGCAGAGAGATAGGCAGAGGGAGAGGAAGGGAAGCAGGCTCCCCGCCGAGCAGAGAGCCCGACGCGGGACTCGATCCCAGGACGCTGGGATCGTGATCTGAGCCGAAGGCAGAGGCCCCAACCCACTGAGCCACCCAGGCGCCCCGGAATAGGTCATTCTTATTGTCTGAGCCTGCCTTTCTGGAAGGAGTCTTCTGCAAACCTTCCTTTAGCATATGTGCAAGCCAATAAAGGGATTTCATTTAAGATTTTTACTCTTTTAAAAATACACCCTGGTGTGTGTGTGCCCCGGTCATGTCCTGTCCCCCAACTAGAAGAACTAGAGACAATACTTTTGAACAGACGCTTCTAGGTGATGAGGCCAATTTTCCTCTCACAGGAAAAGGCACCGTACATTTCTTCTCATCCGGAAAAGCGGGGCTGCTGGGACATGGGCCTTCCCCCATAGAGTGCGGCGGCGGCCACGGTGGGAAGCGACCAGCAGAAACCACCGTGGCCCCGTGTGCTCTGCCTGCTGCTCATTTTCTGGACCCTGTGTCCCGTCATTCCTGGAGATCATTTGTGGACATCCATAGTTTAATGCCTCACTTTCTGTTAAAAAAAAAAAAAAAAAAAAAAACATATTCTTTATCTCCAAGCAGACTTTTCCAGGTTCAGACACATGACTGTCTTCTCAGAAAGGCTGTAATCTTGGTCGTCTTTTGTCTGCCAGTGAGTTCTGTTTGGCTGCTGTGAAGGTGTCTGGGCTCACCTCCAGCGGGACTTCCTAGGTGCTCCTGCAGCATTTGGTGGGAAGGTTGAGGGCCACCATATTTTCCCTCCACCGAGAGCCGCCCCCTGTGAGAAACCAAAGACGTCTGCGTATTCCCTGAGCCCTGGGATGAGCCCGGGAAGGGTGCAGCCCGTGGGAGGGAGAGCAGAAGAAAGCACTGCGCGCCTCTCCCCGTGATGATCTCTTTCCCCTTACCCAAGCACAGTGCTCTCTGCTATTTGAAGAGAGCAATTTAGATTTATATTAAGGGATGAATAAATATGATGCAATGATGAAATCTCATCTGGAGTGAATGCAAATCGGGTATGCTAATGATTGAGCGGCCGCTCTCACATTCCGGCAGAAGCCGGGAGCCCATTGAAAGACCTGGGTGCTTCTCCTGTCTCTTCCCCATTCACCCATTACAGAGCCATGTGGGCAGCACGGAAAGGTGATCTTTCTGTAAGATCTTTCATTATTGCCCTTTGCATTAGGGGACCTCCCAGCACTTGGGACAAACCTTCGGGTGACTGGGGGGTAGGATGTTTTTTCCTGGAGGGCCTTCAGAGAGAATTTTGCACAGATGCGTACTTCTTGCATCATTTGACATTGCAAGACAGTCTTTTGGTGCCTCCTGCAGTTTCCATCCTACTTTTGTTCCTTGTGGTTCTGCATGTTCAGGAGCAGGAAGCCAGAGATCTCTAGCTGGAGCCGTGCCCCTCCGAACCCGGGGTGAAGTCATTGTATGTTGGAGGGTCACAGCGTCCCTGTGTGTTGGACAGGGAGGCTGGACTGCTGGCTCAGAGGCCCTGGCTCTGGACGATCCATGATGCCCGGGGCCTCCTGCCTGCTGAGAGTTGGAGCAACAGAAGTCTCCCAAAACTTGCTCCCTCCCTGCTCAGCTCGGTCACCCCTGTGGACTCGAGTCTGCCATTTTGAAGAATCCCAGATCTGATCCAAGGTGCCCCCGTTCTAGGGAGCCACTTGCAAGGCCCCTCTATTCCCACGTTGCTCTCTCTTGCTCCAGTCGGGGATGATGAAGTAGGTCACGAGAGCTTGCCCCTTTTCCAGTCATCAGCAGGGGAAACCCCCAGGGCTGAAAAGGGAACAGATACAGAACAGCTCCAAAGAAGAAAACAGAAAGAAATGGCTGAGAAAGGAGGCCAAGAACAGGGCTCTGAGCCCCACTCCTCCCGAGAGGGAGAAGAACACAGACCCAGAACGCCAGTGGTTGACGAGGAGAGGGAATGCTATCCTCTACCTCCTGCCCAAGGAGCAGGAGACCCATGGGGCTTGGAAATGGTTGGTCGTCCTCTGCTGGAGTTCCAGGGGGCTGCTCCTGGATTTTCTCCTGGTCGGGGTCCTGGCGGCCATGCGAGGTGCCACAGCGGTTCTCTGCCTGAGGGCTGCAGGTAGACACGGGGTGGTCATGGGCCGGACCCAGCCTGTGGCCCCTGCACCAGCTTCTCCTTTCACTCCTTTATGTTCTGAGTGTCTGTAAAAAGATTGTGTTTTCTTAAAAACGTTGCACAGCTTTGGAACATTTAAAAACCACTGGTAAGTCGGGGAGGAGCGTGTCTTTGAAGCCGCAGGACCCTGGACAAGTCCTTGGCTTTGCCTGGACTTCGTTTTTTCCTGTCGGAAGCCAAGGTTCATTGTATGTCCTCTGTCTCTGGCACAGACGGATTGAAGGATTAATTTCGAGTCAGTTACTCATTCCTTCACTCCACAAGCATATATGGACACTTCTCCTATGCAAGGCTCTGATGGGAGAGAAATTCATAAGTGAATATGTGGGACTGTTACGCTAAGGAAAGGGTAGAGCGCGTGCAAAAACAAAAACAAAACTTCTTACCGTGGTTGCTGGTGCTGCCGTGGACTGAAGTTCAAGGCGGTGACTCTGCAACTGAACTGGGTCTGAATCCCAACTCAGGCCACTTACCAGGGGGACGTCAGACACCTTACTTCACTTCCTCGCACCTTGGTGTTCCCATCTGTGCAATGGGGATGATCATAATAATAGAACGTCAGGTTGTTGGGAGAGCGAAATGAGTTAATACGGGTCAATTAAAAAAGAACAATGACTCGTACGCGGTGAGCAGTCTCCGGCGACTCTTACCGTTACTGGTTTTGATCCTTGCACCAATGCATTGTGACATGGGCGCTGCAGGGCGTGTTCTTTTTTTTTTTTTTTTTTTTTTAAGGATTTTATTTATTTATTTGTCAGAGAGAGACAGAGCACAAGCAGGGGGAGCGGCAGGCAGAGGGAGAAGCCCACTCCCCGCTGAGCAGGGAGCCCGATGCAGGGCTCCATCCCAGGACCCCGGGATCATGACCTGAGCCGAAGGTAGAGGCTTAACTGAGCCACCCAGGCGCGCCGAGTAGAGCAGGTTCTTGCTGGAGGGGCCAGGTGTGCTGTTCTTAGTGCCCCCAGCAATTACGCTTCCATTTTTGTCTTCCGTCCTGCCCTGTGCATCCCCAGAGGACGCATCCTGTGTCCCAGAGGAAGGTGGGACAAGTGTCACATCAACGAGAGCGTGCTCGGTTTCCATTGTGTGGAATCTCTCTTCTCTTCCCTGCTTTCGAGGTGGGAAGGCTGCTTCTCTCGGACCCAAGGCTCGGTGTTCCGCGTGTCCTCCGCCTTTTAGGGAGCCGTGTTGTATCCGACGGACGCGGGGTGCTCCCTGGAGGAGGCTGTGTCAGTGACGCGCACGGGCCTCCGTATTGATCGGTGACATAACGGTTCTATAGCGGGTGAATGAGGTCATTCTCACCGTGTTACTCAAGCCGCTGACCTTGAGGCCCATCGCCTGACTAAGCCACATAGGTGGATCCCTGGTTCCAGAATGTCCTTGTTTAAAGGTAAACCGGTGTGAGGGTGACTAATGGTTTTAAAGAATTGACTGCAGGCGAATTGCATGCCCCTAACTGAGAGGCAGTCTGTGTGAATAAACCGCGAGGCCACCAGGCCTGGTGACGCGATCAGGGGGGCTGATTTTCAAGAGTTCCTTTTTCTGGGCTCCTCTCTTATCTTTTCTCATTAGATTCCAATTTTCTGTTAAGCTGGCCCTGGCAGTGTGTAATAGCGTCAGTGTGAAGTTCAGAGCAAAAGACTCAGGCCTCTGAGCTCGCGGGCTGGTTGGCTTTTTCTGTCCCTTTAAAAAAAAAATTCAACAGGAAGGCGGGACCGAGCTGAAAAGGAAAAGATTTTTAATACTGCAAGAAAAGAGAGGAAGTAGAAGCGTGATGATAAAATCTGCATGTGAAAAACCCTGACTTTAAAAAGGAGAAGTGGACAGCACCGTGAACTCTGCATTTAATCGGATGAACACCTCCGGCTTGCAAATAAGAGTTTCTGCCCGCTGACATCGCTGCTGGGGGTGACCAGGCCTTATTTACATGGGAATAGGTGGGGGTCTTCCATGAGCAGATTTTGGACAGGCGGGCAGGTGAAGGGCAGTTTGGGGGTCAGGTGGGTGGGGTTCGTTACTTGGGAATCCCTGGTGACAATGAACTGTTTCGGCCTTTGTCAACAATAGCAAATGCTGGTGTATATACAGTACTTCCTGCCAGGACCCTTGGGAGTGCTTTTTTACATGTTAACCCTTTCATCTTTACCACGATTGTTCTGTAAATGCTGTGCTTCTTCCTCTTATTTTTTTTTTTAAGATTTTATTTATTTATTTGTGTATTTGACAGAGACATAGAGAGCCCAAGTAGGCAGAGCAGCAGGGAGGGGGAGCAGCAGACTCCCCACTGAGCAGGGAGCCCAGTGTGGGGCTCCATCCCAAGCACCATGACCCCAGCCAAAGGCAGATGCTTAACCACTGAGCCACCGAGGTGCTCCTGCAAATTGTGTGTCTTGAACAATGAGGTTAGGAAATATTTCCAAGGTCTTCAGGGGGCTCTGGAGTTGGCGCCCTGACCACTTACAACATGGGGAATGGGTGTTGGAGCTGCAGAGAAGGAGGGAGTTCCTGTCCTCCAGAGGCACATATCTCGTGCTGGTCCACAGAATTTAATTATTCCAAATCCGGCCAGTTGCTGAGCTGCTCACCATGACAGGGTCAGGAGACTAGGGTGCAGACTGTGCACGTTATTCCCGAGAAGACCCTCCCTCTTCCTGGACCACAGCTCTATTCTGATTAGAGTGCGTTTCCAATCCACAGCTCCTCCCGCTCTGGACCCTTGTCTGAGGGTAAGCAGAGAGCCGGCTCCCGCCCGAGGGGGCATCGCCTCGCAGGACAAAGACACTTGTTTCCTATGACCTTTGGAGAGGCTGTCGATTTGTAGAGAAGGCTTGTGGGACAGACCTCTGGACAGCTTTCCTATTTGCCGGTGCCCATAAATTTGTCAGGCATCTAAACTCAGGACAGCGTACACCTAAAATGATCCAGAATGAGATTTTTATCTGTTAAAAAACACAGCAACAAGCTGATCATTGGAATCAGAAGAGGCACTTTTTTTCCCCCTAAATCATTTAATTAACTCCTATTTCAATAAAAACTTCTGTGTGTGAAACAAACAAAGAAAAGCGCTATAGGAGCTCAGGCCAAGTAAGAATTGCAGGTCGAGTGAGTAAATGGGCAGGTTCATGGAAATTATAAAAGAAATAAATGTGTTATAACTGTGCCATTTCACTGAGCTGTTTATTGACTGAGGCAATAATGATATATTTTTGATCGGTGATGAGTACAAGTGTTGAAATCCATCCAAGCCACAGAAGTGGTTAGAAAGTTCCGCAGAGCCTGGAGCTCATGTAATATGCAGCTTTTTGCTAATTAATAAACATGGGCCTCATGTCTGTTACTTAACCACCAAAGCCTAGCACACGGGCTGGCAAAAATGCTGTCTTTCACTGCAGGACGATGGGAGGAAGTTTTTAGGTGAAAGATGTGAAAAGGAGAAATCAGGAAACTAATTTTTAAGACGTGTGATTCCAAAAAAGAAAGAGATACATGTGTATTTGGGCCAAATAAACAATTCCCGAGAAACCATTTTATGATGATCATACACAATCATCCACAGATTTTTGAAATATACACACTTTTTTAAGCATAATTTTAAACATACAGAGAGGTTAGATGAGTTGCAAAGTTAATACCCATATACTTTCTTTGTGCCTCAGTGTTCCTATCTGTGCAGTGGGAATAATAATAGAACCTATCTCATGGGGTTGTTGGGAGGGCTAAGCACATTGATCTTTATAGTCATTGGCATGTCCTATGCACTCTACAGAGTTTATTATTATTACGTTTATCGTTGATTTCAACAGCCCGCTGTGAAATGGGCACTGCAGGAGAAGTTCTTCATGGAGGGGCTGAGTGTGCTGTTTTTGGTCCTCGGCTTTGGAGTACCTTGTAATTCAGATTCAGGTCCTGCCACTTACCAGCTCTCTCCCCTTCCCCCCCACCAAGTGACTCAGCCAGCCTCCCTCTCCTTCAGCTTCCTCCCTGGGACTGGGAATCATGGGAGTGCTGCTTGGCTCTCTTGGGTTGTTGTGGGGATTGATGAAGTTGAGACATCTAAGAGTCTTCGAACAATTCAAGGGGAGTGTCACCTTGAATTCCTCCAGCTACCGACTCTGTTGTCTCAGGCAAAAGAGTTATATCTCTTATCGTGTTCATCTGTAAAGTGGGAATGAAGCCATTTAACAGCCTTGTGAGGATTAAGCAAAATAACCTGTGTAAGTCACTTAACAGAGTGCTTGGCAGAATTTCTTCATAGTAGGAGGAAGAGAAAGGAGAAGGAGTATTAACCAAAGTCCCTACTTCATTGACATTTCCTTAGTTTTCACCTGATGTCCCTTCTCGGTGCCGGGATCCCTCCAGGGGACCACAGCCTGTGAGATGTCATGTCTCCTGCAGTTCCTCTGAACATGACAGTTTCTCTGACTTCTGATTTGATGACCTTGACAGTGCTGAGGAGTGCTGATCAGTCGTTTTGTGGAATGTCCCTCAGTTGGGGTTTTTCCTCTGTTGTTGTTATGATTAGAAAAACTCCGGTCGAGGGACAGTCTACAAAATGACTGATGAGTATTTCTCGAAGTTGGTCGATTGCCCTATCTCTCCCGGACCGTGCGTATCAAGGGCACACACTGTCGGTGTGACTTCCCATGGCTATGTGGCACTTGATCTCCCTGCTGAGGTGGCGTGTGTCAGGTTTTCGACACTTTCAAGGTACTCTTTTCATACACACCCCCATCTTGGGAAAGAATTCCCCATCTAAGGAGAGGGGAGCTAGGTTCCTACATGGGCTGAGTACCTACACAGAGTTTTCAGAATTCTTGTACACGGAGACTGGTCTGTTCTTCCTCCACTCACGTATTTATTCAGTCGTTTCTTTGTATCTCTGTGAGCGTGTGGGGTTTATTTCATACTATAGGTCACGATCTAGTACTAGTACATTGCTGTTTGCTTTGTGGTATACGTTGTTCCAGTCTGGGCCATTGGCAGCTCTTTCAAGGGAGATTGTCTCCTGTTTCCCTCTGATACGCTCCAGTCATGGTGCTGGTGTTTGGGAGCATTTCCTTCATGCTCATCTTGACTCTTCCCTGCCCCAGTCTCGGAATCAGCCATCTCTCCCGTGAGCTCTGGTGCCTTTTCTCGAAGAATGGTGTTAGGGACCAAGTTCCGGGCATAGGGGCTTGCAGGAATTGGATGTTCAACCAATATTCGTTCCATCCCTCCTTGGGTGGGCGTTGGGCGTACACCGGAGGAGAGCGAACTCACTGGAGCTGTCAGGGCAGAAGTTAGCCCCACCAGTCAAGCCAGCGGGTTTCAGTGAGTTCAGGCCGGGTCAGACCCTGCCCTGCGCTTAGCCAGCACTGTGAGAACTTCCCCTGCCTTCACGGAACCTGGCCCTCTAGAATCCCATGAGAGGACAGTAGACTCGATGTGCTGGAGAAACTTGGCCTAGAGAAGAGCTCGTAAGATCTCAGAGCCGTTGGAGAAGGTTTCTTACATGAGATCGGACTTGAGTGGGATTAATTCAAGATGAGAACAAGAAAGAAAGTAAGAAAGTATGTGAGGAACAGATATCTTCTGGTGGATATGAAGAGGCTTGATTCCTGACAGACTTTAGCCTTGGTGGGGGAGCAGGGTTATTTTCGATAGGAAATGGGGTTTATTGATCTTGGTGGGATGATGGAGATGGGTTTCAGCCAGTGGTGTGTGTTGGAGCGAGACTCACTGGCTCTCACCAGCCAACTGTTCCATTTTGAGGAATTTGGAGTGCAGGTTGGCACCGTGTTGTTAGCTTGAAATCGGCCATGGTGGGAATGTTTATACTACAGACATCTGCAAACACTACAAATCGGGGCTCCCTCTCCCCTCCAGCTAGTTCTTCAGCATTTTCCTGCACGCTGCTGGCTTTAGCATTCTCAGTATCTGGTATACACCCTTATCCTGAATTTTTTTTTTTCCTTCCTGTCATTTTTGGGGTTTTTTTGTTTGTTTGTTTTTCATATACACGTTTTTGTTCAATACTTTGAATTCTCTGACAAAAACCTCTCAGAAATGATAAGAAGAGATGTGTGCCCTCCAATGTAAACTACATTTTCCTATATATTGGTGAAAACTCTAATAGCCAGAAAACATTGCAGTTTAGCTGGGAGATACGGAAGCTTTGATGACCATTCTGGGTAACTGAGTTGGAAAGCCACAGCCCTCTGTCTTACCTGTAACACCTGTGAGGGTCGGTCATCACCTAAGGGTAATCACCAATGTCTTCCCATCAGCAGCCTGGCATAGGACTTTTCTCCTCTCTCAGGGTTGGGCTGGCTTGGAGGTATCTTCCTATTTCTTATCAAAAATACAGGAAGAAGTGGTACCATTTTTGTTCAGCTGAGAAACCATGACTCGGCATCATTTTGCTTGTAGTAGGAAATGCAGCCCTCCATTAGCTTGACTTTTGCAAGGATGATACCTGAGTAATCCATGGAATAATGCTAAATAAAGACAGCTTTCATGAGGTCACCTCTTATGCATGCGATATGGTATTAAGTGTTATGCGGAATTAGATTCAGAGGAACTTACATTTCATGCTGGTCAACTAATGGTGGTCCTATGTGGGTAGCCAAGGGGAGCAAGGTTAGGGAGAGAGAGAGAGACATACTCTTACCTGGAGATGGTGAATTTCTCACTGTGATCCTAAAAGAAGATAGAGTTGCTGTGTCTTAATTACCAGGATTTTTTTTTTAACCTTTTACCTTGCTTTGCGCCTTCCATCAAGGAGGTAAACTTCCCTAACTTTTATTCCTGCCTATAATTGACATTCCTCCTGGTCTACTTGTCAAATGGAAATCTGTGGGGCTAGAACATTCAGAATATTGCAGGCATCCTGGCCGTATCACAATTCTTTGCAGAGTTCACTCTGAGTCATCATATTCCCTTTTAGTCCAAATGGTTCCTAGATGGGAAGGCTCTCAAATTTTCACTGAATTCCTAGAATCCTCAGCCCCCTTAGCTGCCTCCCATAAATCAGCCACCTCAAGCAAGAGTGACTTGGACGTCTTTGGGATATCCTGGTCCAAATAAATCACTTAAAAAGCTCCCACAGAGGACCAAGGGTTCATGAAGCTGTTTGTTTGTTTGTTTGTTTTAATTGTGGGAAAATATATGTAACATAGAATTTACTGTTATTTTTAAGGATTTTATTTATTTATTTTGAGAGAGAGCGAGCACGCAGGAGAGCGTACGAGTGGGAGTTGGGAGGAGGGGGGGAGGCAGAGGAAGAAGCAGACTCCCGGCTGGCTGAACAGGAAGTCTGACGGGGGACTCACTCCCAGGACCCTGGCGTCATGACCTGAGCTGAAGGCAGGCGTTTCACTGACTGAACCACCCAGGCGCCCCTAAGATTTACTGTTTTTAAGTACACAGTTGACTGACATTAAGTTCATTCACCTGGATGTGCAGCTACACCACCGTCCATCTCCAGAATGCTTTTCATCTTCCCAAAGTGAAACTCTGAACTCATTGGGCAGGAACCCTCCCCACCCCCTTCCCCTCCACCTCCATCCCCCAGCGACTGGTTCCACTTCCTGTCTCTGCGGATTTTATGCTCTGAGCACCTCAGATAGGTGGGATCATGCAGTATTTGTCTTTTAATGACTGGCTTACTTCACTTAGCAAATGGCCTCCAGGTTTCGGGTATCGAGAGGGGCAATTTTTCCACATGCTAGCCAGCATGGTTATTTTCTGTTTTCATTGCTTTGTGTTCATCGTTGTTTGTGAATGGCCACCATCATGGGTGTGAGCGACCTCACCATGGCTTTGATTGGGGATGTTGAGCAGCTTTTCAAGGGTTTGTTGGCCACTCGGGTATCTTCCCCATAGGAATGTCAGTTCAAGTCCTTTGCCCATTTTTAAAATCAGGGTTTTTTTTTTTGTTTTGTTTTGTTTTGTTTTGTTTGTGGTTGCACAGGTGTTTTCTTGATTACCCGGGTAGCACACAACTTGGAGAAGCTGAGGAACATTTATTTGGTGTCCTGTGGGGGCAGCCCATTCTGTTGGCACATACGTGACGCAGAGATGAGCACACAGAGACTTGCCAGTCTGTAGAGCTCCATCTCGTATTGAAAGATCTGCCCTTGCTGCTTCTCGGTGAGGGGTGTTTAACTAAGTCACTCACTGCTTTTGGACACTGTGTGTGTGGTATGACCATCTAACTTTGTACAAAGTATTAACCTTAAAAAGAAAACTTTCAGTTACTTGTCAGCAAAAAAAGAATGACTGCTTGGGACGTGGAAGCTATAGAAATAAGCAAGTCCAACAAACAAAGAAGAAGAACGCTATTTTATGGAGAAGGAGGAAGTTGGGAGGGGTTGTGTGGAATGATCTATTGGAGAAGAACAAGGGCTCAAGGTGATGACCGTTTCTCACTGGTTGAGTTGCAGGGGTGGTCGAATTACAGGAGATGCGACGTGCATCTCTCCCTGTTTGGACGTGTAATTGAGGATTCTTTTCTGCTGATGATTCTTGTCTTGGGATCTGTAATTAACAATTTTCTTACAATTGATGCTGAGTGGTGCAGCTCCTCCTCACCAGCCTCCCCTTCTAGTCTCCCAAGTCTACGTTAATGAGGTTTCCTTTCTTAATTTCCACATAAACAGCAATATAATCTATTTGGGGGAAAAGGAGGAAGCTGAGATGATGTCTTCTCATTTCCCAGCATGATGATATTCTGGACCAGGGGTTGACAGACTCTGGCCTGTGGGCCAAATGCTACCCCCACCTGTTTTTGTAAATAAAGCTTTATTGGAACCCAGCCATGTCCATTGGGGCAGTATTGTCTGTGGCTTCTGTGGTGTGGTTATGATACAAATCATCAGGCCCACAGATCCTAAAACATTTGCTTTCTGGCCCTTTCCTGGGAAAGTTTGCGAGCCTTTGGCTTGTTGTAGACATTTAAAAGATACCCTTTAAAAAAAAATCTCTTATATAATATAACAATGTTGAAAGCTTGCTCTTCACTCTATGGTGAGCATTTTGCAAACTATAAAGCTCACATAGATACATGTAGGATAGCTTTTCAAGCTTGCCCCCAACAATGTATACTTTTGGCCCTTGTTATTTGGCGGGACCAGTAGCTCTGCACCCAGCACTCCCCTGTGCTGGTGCCAGAGGAGGCTGAGACGTGGCTGAGACATGGCTCTGTGCAGGGAGCCCCTGCAGAGTCATCGTCCCTAACTCTGGCCTTTCCCCGGTGCTCTTCCTGTTGATACTGAACTTGGGTGAGGTTGCTGTGATCTTGAACAGCAGTGAGAGGAGTTGTATGGCAGGGGCATGGCCCGAGAGTGTGCAGCACAAAAACCTTGCTGCCTTTTACCCTAAAAATAGCATCCTGCTTCTCTTACTCCTCCCTCCAAGTCCAAGGTGCAGCTTTGCCAAGGCAGTGATTGCCAAGTTTGGAATTCTGAGATACTGTTGGTTTTGCTGATTTTGTTTCATCATCTGTTTCGCCTTTTGGCTGTGCATACGATAAATGTATGCTGACTGCTTGAAGAATTGTTGAGCTATAGGGACAGGACACTGCCTTTGAAAAGTCTACATGGCATGTTTTGGCAATTCCAGAATAGTAAACATTTACTATATTTATATATCACCTTATTACTATAGATAATACTCTTTGAGACCATTGGAAATCCTACACACACACACACACTCTCACTCACTCACTCACTCACTCACTCACTCATACCCACCCACAGATACCCAAGAAATCATCAAGCCAGGAGCGGCATCTACCTATTTTTCTTATAAGTCATTTTGTATAATCCAAATAGGATCCCACTAATGGGGGAACCTCCTCACATTTTCCTATAGATATCATACTTACCTAAAAGCAAAATAGAGTTCTTGCCCCATTTCATAGACTCTTACTGCCTCAACTGAGATGTGTCAATGAAGTGATAGGCATTGGTCGCGATAGTGCTGATACATTGAACACTTGGTAGTTCTTTTCCTTAACTTTGTGAGAAGGAAAGTTGACCTCTCTTCCCCCCAGCCCACTGCCCCATAATCCAATCATCATTCTTTCTCTTCCTGATCTGGCACTCTAACCTCCAGTGATTTTAATTACTCTCCTTGGGAACCATTCTCCAGACGCCATCTCCCTCCTCAGTGATCAGCTTTGCTGTTGAGGTTGGCTCTCTTGGGATGGTCTCTCTGTAGATGACCTTCTTTAGTCAGCATGAGGGCCGTATTTTTTTTTTTAATTTTGATATTTGTGTATTTTTACTCCCTAAGAGCAATTTTCCACTAAATGTTTGGTATGTATATGCCATTATCTTTCCAGTTTGAAGACAAGTTTTGCAATTCAGACCCTGCCCTTTGAAGTCCTGGTGACTTCTCAGAACAACTTGGCTTCCTTCATGCTTTCAGTAGCAGGCTTCTTCTTCACGGTCCAGTGAGAATTCATTCATTTCTGCATATTTTGAATGTCTGCCGTAGAGGCCAGACCCTGGGCCAGGGGTTGGGAAGACAGAAATAAATGATGTAATTTCCAACCTCTCCAAGCTGGGCCACAACGGGGGAGCACATCCCACAAAAATGTATAACAGAAAACGGGAAGTGTTCTTTGTAGAGGGATGTACGACTTGGCGATATTAAGCCTGGGGAACTTGTAAACTTCCTTGAATCTTTGATTTGAGTTTGATGGTGGATAAACGGATCGGATGAGAAACACATAAATATTATTACCTTTTTTTTTTTTTTTTAACTCTGAGGTAATAGATGGAAACACGGAATGAAATAAAATGCCCGTATCGTAACCAAGGGCCCCCAGCCAGGCTGGTGCTCTTGCATCATTATTGTTCTGGCACATTCTTGGCGTGTGGGTCATTAACATTGAGTCGAGGTCAGACGAGCGCGCGCTCCATCTGCCACGCTTTGATAAGTCAAGTAAAATGCTGATGGAGATCATTTGAGATCGTCTCTGAGCTGTTGATTGCATGCTTGCAGTTCGTAATCAGAATGATGCAAAGTAATTGTTAGACCAACTTGCCAAGGCTACATTTTGTGTCGTTGCGACTGTCAGCACTTTGGGGCTGCTGTTCTGCGTGGAGAATGCTTGCCTGGCACCTGTTGGACGACTGACGCCGTGCTCGCCGCACAATAGCCTGGATGACTCTTCTGGGTCCTTGCTTGCCGCCTCCATACAGCCACTTGGAAAAGGAGCATCGGCGTATTGGGTGAGAGCAAGTGCTCTGTTTTGTGTGGTCGACAGAATGCGGCGTATCGCAGCTTTCTTGTAAAAATCCCCACGTGTGGTGGGTGTTTTGCCTTCTCGCTGCGTCAGTGACTGGTTATGGGACCTCGGGTAGCTTGCGTGTCCTGAGCCTTGTTTTCCTCCTCTGAACAATGGGGCTAAGAGAACTTATTTTGCAGAGCGTTTGGGAAGATCAGAGATGACAGGTGCCATCTTGTCGGCACGAAATAGCCACTTGGAACATGCTAGAAGCTAATGGGAAGGCGTCCAGTGTGGTTAGCCAGGATGATACCACACGATTATACAATGAGAAGTCAACAATTTCCAAAGTCGGTAGTCCAAAAATATATCGTAAGTGTGGAATGTATGGTGTCAACCCAGTTTTCCTGGCTAGGTCGTACTTGCCAGAGGCACACCAGCGGACAGGGATGTTAGAATGCACAGTTGTCTGTGGCTCTGCAGGTCTGCTATACAGAATGCATACTGGGCCATCCCATGTACACCATCAAAAGATAGGAAGGACCTTTCTAAAGCAAAGTTAAGGAGGTGTATCGTTTAGCCTTGACTACATAGAAGAGATGTTGCCTAGCACACAACATGGCCCAACCATCTGGTTCTTTCTCATTGTGGAAAAAGCATTGACTATAAGAGAGTTAAGCAAAGCAAAATCTCCCTTCCTTGAAGAAGTTCACTGTCCGATCTAGGGACAGCCCACCGGCTCCTGAATCATACCATCAAAGGAGATCTGGGAGGAGTAGCTCAGTCTGTATTCTGTGGAACAAAGTCGCTGGTGTGAGTTGCTGAAATGTCTCTCTGATTCTATCCAGTGCTAAATTCTAACATCTGTGTTCTTACCTCCTAACATCGACTCTTCCACGTGGTCAAAATAGAACAGTAGAAATCTCTTCCAAGAGCATGACTCCTTCACAGACTGTCACTTCCCCCCCAAAATTGCATCAGCTTGGAAGAGGGATAAAGTCTTAGAGAATTTTTGTTGGAAGGTAGCACGCAAAGGGGCCATCGCCTGTCCATTCGTGGTTTCACAAATCAAACTGTTAACGTTTCTCTCCTTTGTTCCTCCACTTTGGGTGCCTCCGAGATTTTCTAGCTGGTAGTGGATTTGGCATTTTTCTGATGCCAACATTCAGTCCTGCCTTTCTCGGCTGCTCCCTCCCCGTCCCCCACCTCCTGCCTGCTTGTCCAAGCAATGTCGACCGTACTTAGGGTGCCTCATAACTGGGGGAGGCATTAGTCCCACACTCTTTGCAGATCATGGGGATACATTCACTCCCTCAGCCTCCCCTCAAAAGTGGTATTTTCCTGACATGTTGCTAGTCAGTCACATTTCGAGGCATGGCACGATTTTCTCAATCGAGGACAAGGATATGTCGTGCAACTGAAGCAAAACTGTATCACATATGTTTTACCAAATCAACCATTCCCTTCGAGGAGGAAACTAGATTAGAAATACTGAGTCTGTACAAACGTTCCACCTCTTGATGTTTTCTAAATATGGTAAATCCTGATTTTTTTTTTTTAGGTTTTTTAAAGTTTACGTAATGCGATTATAATTTTGAAGGTTAGTCAAGACTCTGCGGTTTTCAGTTTACCTTTGTATCATTAAGTCACTTCACCGTGATCATGCTGAGAACAGGACACTCCCGTGATGTCACACTTGGGATTTCATAGCTGGACCGTTGGCATCTTTGTCTACCCTCAGCCAGAGGCTTTAAAGCATTGTCCTCTTCCAATATATTGGAAACTCACCGAATATTGTCATTGGCGATGTTCCCTGTGGTGTTTAGTGCCGGTTTGTAATCTCAGGGACACCCACACAAACCCAAACAGTTTTTTGTTGTTGAGATTTCTGAAATTTATCACAGTTTGCTTTGCTCGATCTTGACAGAAATGTAAGAGAAAAAAGAACCGTGTGCTACCATGTGTAGTCATCTCTCGTAAACGTGGGGGCATGTCGGTAGACTCTGTACATTCAAAAACTGTTTATCTAATGGTTCGTTCTTTGAATGGAGGAGTCCAGCATTAGGATAGAGGAGCACCTCGCCGGCTCAGTGAGGAGAGCAGGCGACTCTTGACCTTGGAGTTGTGAGTTCAAACCCCATGCTGGGTGTGGAGAGTACTTAAAAAAAAATCTTAAAAAAAAAAAAAAAAAAAAGAATGATGCTGGGATGGATTTATTGTTATTAAAAGAGATTTGTAATATAATAAGGAAAATATCATCAGCTGCAAAACAGCACGAGTGCTGTCATAATATGTTAGGAATAAATTACAGGTATGTGTATAATTTTATTTATGTAAGTGTTTGTGTAATAAACTCTGTGTACCTGACTGTAGGAGAGATCCTGAAGCCACATAAGCGAGATGTTCATAGTGATTATTAGTGGGGCCTACTGACTTATTTTCTTTGTTTTTTTCCCTCAAGTGTGTTCTCTAATTACTCACAGTAAATGTTTTGTGCTGCTCTCATTCGACGACTCTAATTTTGCGAGCTTGGGGCACAAGCAAGGGCAATACAGGTACTCACATTCTGGCAAGTTACAAAAATCTCTCTGTGTCTTCCGGATTGATGCAGACCTAGAAAGGCCTCGTGCCAAATGGCCCGAAAGCGGTTTCTTTCCCCCAGTCTCTCCCACAGGCCAAACGCTGCCCTGAGAACAAGGAACGGGCTAGGAAGTGGGCACTCGTATTGCCACGGGGGAGAGCATTTTGAGAGTTTATACAACGTGAGTCCCACAGCTGATGTGCACCTGAGCTGAGAGGCAGGCTCGGGTCTGACTCTGAAATTAGCTGTTCTCATCTTGCCGGTTCTTGCCGTAGACATCTTGCTGCCGTTAGGATGAAAAGGTTAATGTATGTGAGCGGATTCTGAAGTGTTGCTTTAAAAAGAAGGTGCTCAGAGCTTGTACCAGAGCTTGTACTCAGAGCGTGTACCTTCTTTTGCTCCTGCAAGTGTTTTCAGTGAGACTCTGAGCTTCTCAGGAGGCAGAACCACATGCTCTGAGTCGCCCTGCCAAGCCCCAGGCCTGTGGGACAGTCTAGTGGGCAGGCTGGTCTCTGGGACTTGTGGGGGGTGCACCTTGCAGAATCCCGGGTCTGGGAACTTGCAGCCCGTGGACATCCCAAGGAGGAGACTGTCCCCGCTGCCTGAGGGGCCACAGCACTCCCTTCCCTGTAGGGCAAGCCGTGGTCTTCTTGGAGCCCGCAGACTTCATCCCGAAGGCTCTGGGGTCTTGAACGATTTGCCAGTCCGGGAGCAGCTCTGCCTCACATCCCCTCCTAAACCTGCCAAGGCGTCTTTAAAACAGTCTCTGGAAGTTTCTAAAAACTTGGATCTTGAGCCGAGTTCCTTCTGTGATGTAGATTACACAATCTGTTGCTGTCACCCCCTTATCTCTCTTTGTCTTTCAGGCTTCCGCTTCCAACACTCACATCAGCTCGGTTCTTTCCCACACTTGATCCCAAACACTGTGGCTTCCTCACGGGATTACTCAGTCGGGCGTCTCTCTGCCAACTCCATATTCCCCCCGAGCCGTGTTACAGACCCCTTTGGGGTGACTGGCTTCAGTGGCGGGGGGGGGGGTGTGCAGCGGGGGGGGGGTGCCGTTTTGGGGAGGGGAAGGTGTGTGGGGAGAGGGCCCAGGGCAGTCATGGGGTACGCTGGTCACTTATTAAGACATCCTCAGTTAGCCCCACAGTGGGGCTGCAGACATAGTTTAAAAGACCCACTTGATAAATGAGTTTCCAGGCACGACCCTCAGCCCCCGTTCTGTCGTGAGGTTATCGTTTCGTGATAAAGGAGTCGCTCACAGGCTTACTTCCTACATATTAAATGTTCAAAGCTCTGTTTTCAAAATTCGTGCAGCGAGTGCCCCGTCCATCCGGCATCAGGGTTTCACCTACTAAATATCAAAGCGACAGGATTTCATGTTATTTATTTAAAATCTCTTTCTCTTCCAGTTTTCCAAAGAAATTAGTCCTTTTTCTGGGTGAAACGAAACCAGTTTGCTGTTTTCCTAGGGTGAGTGATCCTTTAACCCTTTTATCTATTTTGGAGATGACTTTATCTTTTATATGTATTTTGTTTTGCATAAAATATATTTTATATATTTTCCCATCAAAATTGTATCCGGTTCTCATGATGCTCCAAGAAAAGGGCTTGCTAGCATCCATTTCCCACTTGGCACCAAAGCGTTCTTTCCACTTCTCATATCTCTTCCATCCAGAAAGAACGGTTTCACTCCTGTATTTTTCGGCCATTTCTTTTTGCTGTAACACGTTTTGCCTCTTAGGAATTATTACCATTGTTGCGCTTACCTTGTCCGGCTTACAGGGAGGAGGAGAGAGGGAGGTTTCTCTTTTTCTCAATGACTGATGCATAGAAATACTGTGGGCGAGGAGAAGCCATCCGTTTTGTTCATGTGACACGCTGTCTCGTGAATATCACGACGGAGAGTAATAAGATGTGAACGTGAGATGGGACTTTAGAGCCCATCTGGCAAAGCCCTTCTGTACAGCTGGGGCAACTGAGGCCCAGAGGACCTCCCACCCCCCATCTAGGGACCTCTCGGACAGCAGCAGAGCTGGGATGTTGAGAAGTGCTCTGACTTCGGGACGCATGGTGGTCTCCCCTTGCTTTCCCCGCCACCGCCCCGACCCACCCTGCATAGATCTGTCTTTCAAATCCCCTTTATTCCTGAGGTTACAGAGCTGTAGGTGGTTAGACCGAATAACATCCTTCCAAGACATGCATCAGGAGGGATGCTGTTTAACTCATTAACTTTGCAGTAATCGTGCTTGGCTACTACCAAGTGGGTGGAGGGGACAAATCCAGAACACTTCTGTTACAGACCTTCTCCCACAGGGTGTATTTTTCCTTGGTGCTTCCCAAACCTCTGCATTTGCAAAGTTCTGTGTCGTGCCTGGGCGGGGGTGGTGCACTGCTTTGCAGCTAGAAAGTGCGGTGCACCTGCAGGGTCTGGCCAGCTGCAGACCCGTACCGCCCCCTCCCCTGAGCCGGACTGTATGCTCCTGCAGAGAAGCACCTACAGGCTTCCCTAGCCGGCAGCATAGATTTGACCCACAGTCTCTGAGGCTTACGGAGAAACATTTCTTCATTAAAAAAAAATAAAAAAGAAAAAATTTGTACTGTTTTTCACGTGAGAGTGCAGTTGTGGTATATGATGGAGGGAGGGGTGAGACTCTGATCGTCCACTGGAATCCTAGTAGGCGAGCTTATCTGCGGCTTTTTCAAGGATGCCTATGCCGGAGCGGGCTCTGGGTCGTGTTCATGTAGTTTGGTGAGCTAAGTGCACTCATTTCCACATTTCATCTCACCTGGGGACGGTCTAAGTATAGTCTTGAGAGCCTGTGTCTGTTATTTTATCCCACTTGTCAACTTAATCATCGTAGCTTAACGAATGGGGGCTTCTCTTCTGCCCGAACTGGGATCATTATTAAGGAACTTGATGGCTTCTTAGCGGGGTGCAGAGATAGTCGGCTTTCTGCCATTGTCCAGAATGAGATTTGGAACATGGATTGCTAATTCACTGGCCATCGAATGCTTCCTTCTCTCATCCTGATCATCCTGTCCTGAACTGCGTGATGTGCGTGAATGTGCGTCCAACAGAGGTCTCCACTTTGGGGTTTCCATTTCTTCCTCTTATCCAAGAAGAGCCCAACGACAGGTTTATCCCCAGAGCACACCGGAGTATGATAGTGGGACGTGAGCTCTCCTGCTCTCTGGAGAACCTCAGGGCCTCCACGGAACCAACTGATGGATGGAGACTAAAAGAAAGGACAGTTTAGGGCCCCCACAAAGTGGGGAGGGGACACATCCCATGCCTGCTCTGTACTCATCATTTAGTAAAGAAGAAGCTCGCTGGAGAGGCCTGAAGCTAGAGAGAGAAAGTTGGGCCCCCTGAATGCATGCCTGCCACTTGGGAGAGAGAAAGTTGGGGCCCCCTGAATGCATGCCTGCCACTTGGGGGCCTCTTTGGTTCCCTCTGGGGTGATAAGTGGTTGAAGGTGACAGTTGGGAGTCACCAAATCATTACCCCCAAAATACCCCGGGCTGTTTGCTTTTACCACTTGCAGGAAATGAAACAAAACATAAAAAGCCGCTCCTAGGCTGGTCGGCACGCTCTGGGCTCCTACCGTGGAGGCCCACACGCCCCACGTAGGTTCGCCTCATAGAACCTGCGGGGCTGGGCTCCATTCCATGGTTTGCAGGAGGCTGGACCCTGGAACAAGCCCACTGTTGTGCTCGATGGTATCCCTTTAAGGGAAATCTGGGAAAACGCTCCTGCCAGTGATGTGATTTTCTTTGCTAGAGGCCAAGTCACAATGGCAGTCCTGGTTCCATAGCAACATGTCTGCGGCCAGAAAAAATATAATGACTGTGGCAGCCCGTATATCTCGGGCAGGAGGAGCCAGCCCACATGCCCCTTTCCATTGCCCAAATCAAATCATTGAACTTGGCCCTGGCCGGCCTTAGCCCTCTTTCAGAGAGCGAGGATATCGTAATTGCTATGAACTGTCCCCACCGTGAACAGTTACTCCCTGTCCCCACGTCCAGCTCGGGACTTAACAAGGGAGAAGACGATGTCTGTAGTAGAATTCTGCAAGCCCCATCATGCCAGCAGAGCTTCGTAGGGGGAATGTCAGTGGAGAGTCTGGGCCTCTCATCGGCCCTGTAGCAAAGCAGCACCATCAGGATGGCACCGTGGGTAGAGCGTGTCCTGGGCATCACAGTCAACAGCTTCTGGCTGGAAAGTGGACAGCCACATGGACCCGTGGGGGATCTCGGGAAACAGAGGACCCATTCTGCTACTTGGAGTTAGGACACATGTCCCAGCATAGAATGTAATGCCAAGCACAGAAGGACTGCACAAAGACATGTGGTACACAGGGCTTCTGTTCTAGAAGCTTCTACCAGAGGTGTGGTCTCTGATTCCAGTTTCTCCGGCATGTGTAGGTGGGGTTTTTAACGTGTCTCTGATGTTGTCCTATCTCTACACTCCTCCATGAAACCATTGTGATCACTTCTGAATTCAACAGATGCTATTCTCGCCCTGAACTCTAGGAGCATCTTTAAAAATCTCTACCATGTATCTGACATGCGTCTGGTGTTTCCTTTTTTTGATACATATTGCTTTAGGGGGTCTGAGCAGACTTTCTAGATGAAGGTAAGGCATTCAAGGTCAGGGACCATTTATCTTATTTGTTGGCATTTTTTTTTGTTGTTTTAATTTCCCTGATGTTCAGAATTGAGTCCTGTAGATAGTAACCAGGTCATTAATATTTCTCCCCAATAACGTTAGAGTCCCATCCTGTCTCCTAAGGAAATTGTGAAGCTAGTGTGTAAATATATTGAGAACGCTTTTAAATTCTTCGAAGATAAATCGAGCAATTCTTTTTCTAGCATGGTTTAAAAAAAAAAAAGACTGTAGATATGAAATCAAAAGCTAAGAATGTCTGAAGATTTCACATGTCTCCATCTTCTCCTTGTGGCTCCTGACCGTGACCTGTGGGCTCTAGGGTTCGACGCTGGCACTGAAATCTTCCTGTTCCTCATCCCATGCCCCGATACTTGTGGCTTCTGTTGAATTTGCCTTTTTATACCATTCGGGCCACACTTCTCAGTCACACCCCTAGCAGTGTCTTTGGAGCTACTAAGTAAAAGATTTGAAAGATTTTTCATTAAGGTTGACAGGTTTGATAGATTAGGATAGTGGTTCCTAATTTAGTTTTGAGGTCTGTTGAGGGAGGGAAGGTTTTGATCGTATAAAAACTTTTATCTTAATCATCAGAGTTCTCTTGCCTTCCCAAGTAGTTCTGAGACAGCCGAGAACGAAGACAAGCATAATAAGGCAGATGGAAGCCGAAATGCACGTATGCGGCTGCTAACAGTGAGCTGAGTTAGAAGCTGCGTCTTGGGTTGAGAGCCCAAAATGGGCTTCCCGCTCCCTCGTCCCTTGTCTGGGTCTGGAACAGCCCACCTGCAGGGACATTTGGAGTCTGTGGGCCACTGTCTGTGTGAAGAGAGAAGGAAAACACACTCAACATTTTAAGACTACTCAGTGGGAGACTCAAGGTTGGGGGTAAGGGGAGGGAAAATTCTCAGCATGGATAACAGAAGTGGGGGGGGGGTGTTCCCTCTGGCTCTGCTCACGCCTCTCCCCATTCGACTCGCTACTCGGGCAAATGATCCCCAGCCTCACTCCAGACATCTTACCCGCTGTGTTTTCTCCATAGCTCTTTGGTTGATAAACTGGCTTACTGGGTTTGTTGTTTGTCCCTTTTATTAGAATGTTAGCTCAGTGAAAGCAAGAACCTCATCAGTATCCTTGACTTTCATATCCCAGCACTTAACGCTGTGCCCAGTGCGTAGGAAGCATTTGATACCTATTTGTTAAATGATGGCCTGTTGTTTTATGCCTCTTCTCACACGCCTTTAAGGGCCTGGATGTCCTTGTGCTCTCTCCTGTCTGGAAAATACCTACTCGTACCATAAGACTAGGCTGAGCTCTGATGTTCCCAGCAGAGCCTTTCCTGGGTTCCCTTCTTCCAAGGGGAAGTAGCACCTTCTTGTTTGTAACTTACTTGCTTGTATATTCATCACCCTGACTGGATTGTAAACTCCTGGGGATCTGGACAACCTCTTGTTCTTGTTCATCCTTGTTTCTCTGATATCTGCCATGTAGTAGGTGCTCAGTAAATAATAATATTAGCGTTCAGAGTACCGACAGCATGGCAGGAACTGTATCTTAGTGCTGTATCTTAGTACTTAACTGTATCTTTGTACTTAAAACTACTTTCTAAGTTCTTTATGAATGTTCCCTTGTATGATTCTCATAACCAATTTACAAGACAGATTTTTAACTCCTGCTTTCAGGGAAGAAAACCCAGGGCATAAAGAGATGAAGTGACTACCTGATGCTCTTATGGCAGGTCTGATTCCATTAGTGTTATTCTCAGCTGACTCTCAGAGAATGAGTTTATCAATGGATGAATGAATCAGAATCCCAGAATCCCAGATCTGTCTCATTTAATAGGGCCACTGCCATTGGGATCAACAAAATAAGTGAGTAAGAACTGATCAGCAAGCAACCTGGTGATGAGCCATGGTTAAAATAGGATATTGAGGCCACGGCTCAAGTAAATCCATACATGAATCCCTAAAGTCTTACTGTAGCTCTTGAGCTTAATTCCTAATTATCCATGCCGGCATAGTGCTTTCGGTTAATGAAAATCAACAATTATCATTATATTGGGGGTATTATTTCCTAATGTGAGGGAGAATATGAAGTCATCCGTTAGGAGTTAAACCATTGCTGTGCATGAAGCTCACTCCTGAATTTGGGGGAAATGGTGGATGGGGGGGGGGACTCCTACTAAACGTGGGGGCGGAAATGGTGTGAGGGGCATGTGAGTTGGGAGTTGAAGAGGAGATCTCCAAAAGGATAAACCAAGGTCACTGTATATGAAAGACTCCAGCCTAGTTGCAAGGACAGGGCATGATTACAACCCAGTTAAGGAAATGTAAAGAAATAAAGAGCAGCAAATAGAACTATCACAAAGCATTAGTACCTGTGATTATTTGCCAGATGGTAACATTAGAGAAAATGAAAGCTGTTGTATCAGTCAGGGTAGGATGGGGTTATGCTGCGTGAAGAGTCAACCCAACACTCTCACGAGTGAGAAGTTTAGTTCTCACTCATAGGGTGTCTGCGGTGGATCTCGTGAGTCTCCAGGATGTCCTCCAGGCATAGCTCTGTGACACAGGCTGCTCTGATCTTGGTGCCCTGTCGTCTGGGGGTCTCCTTCATGATCGCAGGGCAAGAGGGAAAGACTGGAGAATTGCACCAGCATTGAAATGCTTCAGAGCTTTGCCCTGGAAGGGACACGAGCCACCTGCTCTGTCCTAGACGTGGCATCCGCCTTTTATATAGCTCATAACATTCCAGCCCTCTCATTCGTTTTTGGGTCTTTCTCCCGCCTAGCATATGGTGGGTGCTCAGTGAATGCTGGTTAGGTGGAAGAATGAGAACATACCATATTGCCTGATGGTTTTTACCGCAGTATGGTCACCGCAGCCTCAGAAGCCCGGACTTGGTCAAAGACGTTTACTGCAAAGAGCATGAACAAAGGCAACTGCGTAGCTAGCATTAATTAGCTATGGTGAGTGGGACATCATAAAGACATGGTGAGGCGACAACCAAATCCGTTGGTGGTTGAACTCACACTTCAGTCCCGTCTCTTGGCCACATCCCTATCTAGCGGTCCACAGTGAGATTCGCAGTGTGTTGTCTGGTGTCAGCCTGCCTTTTAGAAAAGGCTTCTTCCTGAATGAGATACAGATCACTATCCTTATTTAAAAATTAAGAAACTTAATTAAGGAGAGGTTAATCAGTTCGGAATGCTTCCATGATTGCCACCCGGGTGTCTTTGACCGCACCGCACCATCTCTCCCCTGTTTTAGGCTCACTTCTTCACCCGCAGTTTCACATCCTGGGGTCCTGGTGGGTGGGCAGCATCTAGCTCCAGATCAGCGGGGCAGGAGCTGGGGGAGGACTGGTTTAGACAGGAGCAAAACATGTGCTGAGCAAAGCATAAGCTGCTGAAGATGAAAAACAAATTGGAAACTGTATGTGTGATTCAGTACAGAGTGAGTGGAGAGTTTATAGAAAGGAAGTGGAAAATTGCCTTGGAAGGGTAGGCTGGGGTCATACCACTGTGTCAAACCAAAAAATGGGTCTCTCAACCACATCTTGCTACATAATCATTTGTCAAGAGAAACCAGAGTACAACGGGGGACCCATGATCACGGCCACTAACAAATCCTAGAAAATGGTGCTTCTTTGTTTGTGGTTTGGGGTGGAGGTGGTGGAGAGGGAGGGAGCTGAGCCCTCTAACGGTCACTCTTCAAACATGAACACAGGGTCCTAAACCAGGGGTTGCTGGTCACTAGAGATGTTGCAGCAAGCCGGTGACATGACCGACCATGTAACCATGCAACCGGTGAGGTTAGCTTTGCCACTGTGTTCATGATGTATGAGAGGGCGGGGAGAAAACCGGACACGAGCACCCCGTGAGGGGTGAGGAGGTTATTCCAAGCATGAGGAGATGAGATTTGAAAAGCTCATGTGGGAGCATGATGAAGAGGCAGATGTGGGAGACAATTCAAAGAAAAGCTGACCAATGCAGTGCAATCCTTTGGACTTGAGAAACAAGAGAATAGAAGGAGTTGGCGGTAACTGGATTTTTGAGTCCCACTGGCCTTGTAAGGTGCCCTGTCTTCTTTAGTTTGGGGGCTTATTTAAGTAACAGTGTCATTCTGTGAGTCAGAGCCTCCTAGCTCGACCTGGGGCATAGCTTTGGACCAACGCAAGCCCCTTTCCGTAACTGAGAATGGTCTTAACCTTGACCCTCCCACCATCTCTCCCTTCCCCTACCCCTCCTTCCCGGAGGTTTGGGATTAAATCTTCAATCAGCAGTAAAAACCAATTGTCAGGCTGAAATTTCATCTCCACCCAGGCCCTCTAGTGGAGATAAAACGGTTTAAACGTGGGCCAAAGAAGCAAAATGAAATGTGTGATTCTGCGCCTCGCTCCTGATAAGAGAGGGCTCCCCGTCCATGCCGTGGGACCTGTCCCCATCCTGCAGACTTGCCTTGCCATCAGACACAACCTCCTCACAGTTCTGGGAAACAAGTGTGGTAGTGTTCTGCCGGCTAGTCAAATTTTTGCAAGCGGACCGTTCTGAGGCTCGCGAGGCCGCCGTGCACCACTTTCTCAGTCCTTCTGGTCGAATGAGAGACTCAGTGTTGAATTGAGAGAAAGGAGAAAGATGCTCTCTGATGGCAGAGCGGACGAAGGACCTGCATCCCATTTTTCCTTGACAGGGCTAGTCTGCTTCACTTTGTCCCAGGTGTCGGTCTGTGGCGGTAGAGGACAGTCCAGTGAGACAGGCTGAGGCTGTGCTCAGCCCACACACAACACCTGTTACCTCTAAGGAGCCGGAGAGAGTGCGTGGGCTCCCAGGGCTCCAGGACTCCTTCAGCCCCACATCTCGTTCCCCTGAAAGTCGGTGGGAGCTGGACAGATGCTACAGGGGAGGACAGAACGCCTCACGCCGTACCTTTCCCCCTTGCTCTCCGCACGGCTACGTGGAGCAGACACCTGGAGCAGATGCACAAAGTTTAACAGGGCAGGAGGGCCTCTTCCACAGGTGCCCTAGCGCTGCCCTTAGTGGTCAGACCCTCCTTCTTACCCTGCTGCTGCCCTCTACAAAGCCTCTCCCCATTCCTGGGGCCAGGCAAGGCATAGGACCGGCTCGTATGGAAGACTGATGGCCTTGGCGATCCCTGCAGTGCCTCGTACATACCCAACAATTCGGCACGATTTGTTAGATTGATTTGTAAGTCAGGTTACTTTGGAGTAGCAAGATGATCGGGGTCCTCTCTCATCTCGGGGTGAGGGGGTCTATATTTAGACAGAAAGCTCCCCTATTAATGGGCCATTCTGTGTTGTGTTGCTGGAGAACAGAAACAAGTTTTGTTCCACATCTTCTGTAGTTTCAAAGGTATTTTCTCACTAGTACTAGAGACTTTAAACATTTCGAGTCTCCCATGATATCTATATTCTTTTGATGTAGTCTACATGGAAACTAGAGCAGGAACGGGCTTCAGAGTAAGCCAACCAAAGCATCTTGGGGCTTTTGATCACTTTCCATTAGCACGAACAGAAATCTGTGTCCTGTCGGATTTTGTATGAAAGGCCGTTCATTGTTTAATGAAGATAAACATGTTGCTGGGTATTTTAGGGCTGACTTGTCTCCTCAAGTCAGGAGCTAAAAAATTCATATGTGAGATCAGCCCGGTTGGCACAGAGGGCATCCTGAATGCCCCGAACATTTCCCTGGCCATTGGCTGAACTTTTGAAGTCGGCTTGCACTTAAAGAACAGATAACCAGAAAAGAGGCTTTACTTGAGTCCGATGGGCCCCTCAGCCACGTCTTTGCTACATAATATTTGGTCAAAAGAAACCTGAGTGCAGGGGCGCCGGGGTGGCTCAGTCAGTTAAGCAAGCGTCTGCCTTCGGCTCAGGTCATGATCCCAGGGTCCTGGGATTGACTCCCACATCGAGCTCCCTGCTCACTGCGAGACTGCTTCTCCCTCTCCCTCTGCCCCTCCCCCCCAGGCTCTTGCTCTCTCTCGCTCGCTCTCTCTCCAATAAATAAATAAAATCTGAAGAAGGAAACTTAGTGCAAAGAGGACACGTGATCCCAACCACTAACAAATTCCTAGAAAGTGATGCCTGTTGTTTCCTTCTGGTGAGATGGTGGCGGTGGTGGGCAGAGGGTCCTACCCACTCTTCCCTGTCCCTGCTGTATGTTCCGAGGACGCTTCTGGCTCTTGCATGGCCATTGCTGGTGGCATCTGAAAACCGGTGGACAGAACTCTGGGGAAGCAGCTCTCAGCCTCCGCTGCATGAGTTCCTCAAGCTCATTCTGGTCCTCGGGGCTTTTTGACGTTTGGGGAGAAAAAAGGAAAAAAAAAAAAAAAAGGCTTGCATTCTAAATTTGTTTCTAAAAGGGAGTGCCTTTCCAATGCTTAGAACTTGGAAGTGCTGTTTTTTGCTTTTGTTTTCTTTCTTTTCCCATGTAGTATGTGACAAAAGGGGCTGCTGACGTCACCCTTGGAGTATGGAGTCCAGGTTCCTCCCCAGAGAGAACAGTAAACAAAGTGCTTACTTTGTTTTTCATCTAAAAATGCGCCTCTTTCTGTAGAGTTGAGAGGTGACTCGAGATGTTCCTGTTTTCCCGTTCAGCTGTTTCCTGGTTCTGGGAGCTACACTACATTCCATGGCTCAAAAGTATTTGAGCAAATTGTGTCTTCTGCCGGAGCTATTTATGGATTCTCAAACAAATGGTGCTTTCTGAGGAAGGAGAAGCGTGTATGAAAACTTTGTGGTAAAGCCTTTTGTGTGAGGCGTGGCGGCGGAACTTCTGAGAAGCTGGCTTTGGGGGGAATGGCATCCCCGCCGGAGCCCGTGAGGCCCCGGGGAGGGCAGCCCTCCTCCTGTGTTCTGCTGTGAGCGAGCACCTGGCTGCCTCAGGGCGCCCGGCTGGGATGAGCCAGGGGACGAGGAGGATGGGGTACGAGCTCAGAGCCTCGTCCCTACCAGCGAGGTGCAGGAGGAAGCCAGGCTACGTGGTTCTCTGGTTCTGGGGCAGCCACAAAGGCCTCAGACGAACATTCTCACTGCCCCCTCAGAGTGAACGCCATTGTCTCCAGACCTCCTGCCCTTGTAGGCCTGTCTCCTGCTCCCAGGAAAACACGTTTGCAGAAGACATAAGCTCAGTCAGAACTTCTGAGAACGTTAGTGAACAGTCCGGGGAACAAGGCGGATGATGCAGGCTTTTTGGCTGTTGCTGCTGACGTACTTCTGAGGGAGAAAGCAGGAGTAGAAGGTTGGAGACCTCTGATTAGTGGAAGGCAAGCCCACTGATGGCAGGGTCAGGTGTCAGCCCCCAGTCCTGCTGTGTGTCACGACTCAAGCTTATGCACTTAAATGTCTGTGTGTGAAAAGAGGAAAGAGGTCTGTGAGCCACTTTTATGTCTTCTTGGGTGATGGGCCTTACGGAGGGCACTCCTTCGTGACAAGCGCTGGGTGTTTTAGGCAACTGATGAGTCACTGAATTCTACCCATGAAACTAAGAATACACTGTATATTACCTAAATTGAATTAAAAAAAATAATAATAATAAAGATAAAGGAGGTCAGGTGTAAGTTCCACATCACTGAAGCTGTGAGCTCGTTCCCTGCCCGTTTATGAGGGGGGAGTGGGAGATTGAAGCGGGGGTGGGGGGGTGCGCTTAATTCACAAGCAGAACACCATCTGTGGGAACGATGAAGCCAGGATCTTTGTTTTCACATCGCAGTGCCCTCTAGTGGTCAGCCTGGGGCCCTTCTAGAAGGTCATTCCAGACTCCCAGGAACCTCCTGTTTCCTCACGGAGTGAAGTGAAGCACCCACTTCCCAGTGGTGGAGTCTGTGTCTCCTGATCGTGATCTGTCTTCCACGTAGGGAAAAAAAATCAGAAGCTTTGTTACAGAGCAGAGAAGATAGTGCTATTGCTATGTCACCTTAGGATGAATCTTCCTGTGGCACATCCCAGTTGTAAATCTGCAGGATAGGACACCGGCCTCTGAGACTCCGATGCAAGGATTTTCACAGCCAACCGATCCGTTTCCAAGGAGGAGACTGAGTAGAACAAGTCCTGTGCTGGCTTCCCACCCATACGCAGACAAGCTTTACAAAACGGCAAAACCTTCTCAAGCTATGTAGTTGGCCAACGCAAAATTTGTTTTCCTCCCTCAGAAGGTTGATGTCGTTAACCGTCTGCCGTCTATACAGCTTTGATAGGGTTTTCCATAGTGAAAGCATTAGTCACTCACAATTATCTTTGAATGAATTATGTAAATCGTGTTTTGGTTTTGATATCTTGTTTTTCTCGTCACTTCAGCCAGTTAAGTGGCTCCTGAGTGGTTCCTGTGGCTGTGGTCAAGTACGTAGGCATCACCTTAGGAATCTCGTTAAAGGCAGCTTCTCACTCTTGTAGGTCTGATGTGGGGCCCAAGATTCTGCATTTCCAGGGACCACACTTGGAATAACAAAGTAATAGGTGAATAACAAGGTGTTTGTGATGCAGGCAGACAGTCTGTGTCCTCAAAGGGACTAGAGAAAGTTTACAAGTAATAATGTCATGAAAACAGAATGTGATGAGACACCTGGGTGGCTCAGTCAGTTGAGCATCTGCCTCTTGATTTCAGCTCAGGTCCTGATCTCAGGGTCCTGGGATTACACCCCACATAGGGCTCTGCCTTCAGTGGGGAGTCTGCTTAAGGATTATCTCTCTCAGTCTCCCCCTGCCCCTTCCCCTGCTCATGCATGCTCTCTGTCTCTCTCTTGCTCAAATAAATACATCTTCTTAAAAAGACAGAATGTGGTCATATGTGTAATAAAATTTAAAACATGCTTAATGTGATCACTTCTGACTGGAAAGATCAGGAAACATTTTCTGAAGAAGGTGATTTTGAAACGGGACCAGAGATTTGGGTTAGTTTGTGACAGGGATGGGTAGGTAAGTAGGACAAAGGCGAACGAGTCAGAAAGTACAGGTTCTGGAAAAGGAAGAGTATGTGCGAGGAACAGGAAGCTGCCATGTGCTTGAGATGGGGAAAACACGAGGTACTTGGAAAGGCAGGTTGGAGTCCTGTTGTGGACTATCAGGAAATCTAGGGTGAAAAGTCTGGACTTGGGAAGCAAAGAGGAACCAGCCACGAGAGATTTTGAAACAAGATGAATTGATTGAAACAAGATGAATTTGGCCCATGTATGTAGAATAGACGGGAACAGGGAGTGATGTCATTTTCTGGACAGGAAGGGACAGCACGGAGAGCATGAGGCATATTAGCAAGTGGGAGAATGAAGGATGAAGAATCCGAAGGCTCCCTGGAGAGCATCAGCATTCCTGTCCTGGATGGTGAGAAGCGCAGTCGCACCATAATCCTACATGGGGAAGTCAGCTGAGCTATCAAACGTGTTCAAACGGGAAAATGACCTGGATGAATACTCGAACGTCATTTCCAAGAGGCCTTCCTTGTCTGTCCTATGTAAAATAGCACCCAGTCTTCGTACCCTGCTTTACTGTTTTCATGACACTTTTCAGTGTCTACATCATTCTCTACGAATTTATTTGTGCCATGTCGCTCCCAGGAGTTTATACTCTACTGGAAGAAACAGACAATAAACGTGTAAACTAGTAAATATAATTAGAAATGAAGAGGAGAGAACAGTCACACATGCAAAAGAAGAACAAAATTGGGGGGTGGATCTATGTTAGATCAGATGGGTAAGGAAAGGCTCTCTTTGGAGATGACATTAGATCAAGAAGGGGCACACTGTGGGAGTGAGAGTGTGGGCAGAGAGAATGGCATATGCAAAGGTCCTGAGGTGAGATGTGCCAGGAACATCCAGAGATCATGAACTCGAACCACTGTTGCTGGAAGCTAGAGGGAGCTGGGAGAAGAGTAGGAGAGATTGATGTTAGAATAGACAAGCCACAGATAGTACAGAGCCTTGTGTCTGGCAAGGGGATTCAGTTTTATTCTAAATGCTTAGAAAGTCATGCAAGGGTCTAAACATGCAAGGTGGATTGGAGGATGACAAAGAAGAACAGGGAAATAGGGTAGAAAACCTGCAGTTGACCAGACGAGAAGCAATAATGGTTTGGACCTGATTGATAGCAGGAGAGTCAGAAGAGGAGTAGATGGGTTCATGATATAGTTCATTTTCAAGACCATGTACATTTTTTATGTGAACAAAGACATGGTGGTGATCACCAGAATTCCCCAGCTTCAGGCTTGAGCAACTAATGAAATGAATGCACCGTCCACAGAGGTGGGGAGGACAGGCACATAGCAGAGTTTGGAAAATGTTGAGTTTAAGGTATACATGAGATTTTTTTTTTTTAATTGTGGCAAAATACTCATAAACTCTGCTGTCATAAAGCCTTTGTAGATTACAGTTCAGTAGTGGTGAGTATGTTCACATCATGCATTCAGCCTCCAGAACTCTATTCATCTTGCAAGACTAGAACCCCCACGCTCACCAGACTGCAACAGTCCTTCTTCCCTTCCCCAGCCCCTGGCAGCCACCACTCAACTTTCTCTGTCTGTCTGACTGCTCTTGATCCCTCATATAAGTGGAATCAGACCATATTTGTCCTTTTGTGTCTGGCTTATTTCACTTAGCATAGTGTCCTCAAGGTTTATCATACTGTAGCATATGACAGAATTTCCTTCCTTTTTAAGGCTGAATAATATTACACACACACACACACACACACACACACACACACACACATTTTATTTATCCATTTATCCCCTGGTAGACGCTTGGGTTGCTTCCACCTTTTGGCTGTTGTGAATAATGCTGTGAACATGGATCGACAAATACCAAAATACCTTTTCAGGATCCCACTTTCAGTTCTTTGGGGAATACACCTAGAAGTAGAATTTGATGGATCATATGGTAAATCTATTTTTATTTTTTTGAGGAACCCCTGTACTGTTTCCCAAAGTGGCCGCACCATTTGATATTCCCACTAGCAGCGCGCAAGTGTTCCAATTTCTCCACATCCTTGCCAACAATTACTGTTTTCTGGTTTTGATAGTAGCCATCCTAATGAGGATGAGGTGGTGAGACATTGTTTTTAGTGAGTATTTCAGATAGACTGCTTAGTCTTCAGGTCTTCAGATCAAGAAGAGGTCTGGCCTGAGATACACCATAAAGTTCAAGTTTAAGCCGTCTTCCATCTTTTCAATGAATTGGGTTTTTTTTAATCAAGTATTTTTTGAGATTTTATTGATTGATTGAGAGAGAATATGCATGAGTGGGGGTGGGCAAAGAGAGAGAGAATCTCAACAGACTGCCCACTGAGTGCAGAGCCCAACGTGGGGCTCGATCCCATGACCCCAAGATCACAACCTGAACCAAAATCAAGAGTCGGATGCTTAACCGATTGAGCTACTCAAGCGCCCTTTCAATGAGTTTTTATGCCAACTTAACTGTAAGCATCTAAGAACTTGGAAATTTAGATAAAGCCATTAGATTTCTGTTTAAACTACTTAGTCTCACAAACATGTTGGAAGTCTTGTATAGATTGATTTAGAAATATTGCTTTCGTGTGCTTTCTTGCTATGTGAAAGAATTCATTTGCAGCCTTCATCTTTGGTACTGTATCCTCATCATCTTTTGAACCACTTTGTCAGTCATCTCACACAGTTCTCCGAATGACATCACCTTGACTTCCATCTGTGTCATCATCTTGACTTCCAAAACACATGCTGTGTTTTGAACCTGTGTGTGATGCTATCACCAGGAATTTTATTCCCAGCCACAGGCACCGATTCCTAGATCTATGGGTTACATTTGTAGAGCTTATTGGCCAAAGCAAATCCCATAGTCAAGCCCACAATTAATGTAACCATAGACACAGGGAGGCATGATATATTGGGAACTGTTATTGTAACAATAGGGGTCCCAACTGGTATTATTCCATTCTTCTAGTGAGTATCTATTCATGAATTATACAACTTCCATTTATTGTGTTGCTCTTGAAAGCAATCTTTATAATGCTTTTTAAAATTTATAATAACATCCAGTGTTTGTGACTGTATAGTCATACTCCAAAGAATAATTACTAGTTAAATATATTTTCTTCCCCCCCCAAAAAAAAAAATTCTGTTACTTGACTTTTATAAGCATGCAAAACCAGCAGTTGGCCCAGGGGGTTCCAAGGGATTATCTTTTCCCCATAAAAAGAAATTTGTTGTTTCAGAGAGAATTTATTGAGCAACAAAGAATATGATAAGCTTTATAAAGACTTAGAAATTAAGGGAAGTCAGTCTTTTTTGAGTTTGGGGAAAACCTTACCTTGTATCAGGCTTACAGGATAAATTATAAACCTGACTTTGGAGACTTGAGTGTAAGGAAGAGTTTCCACACAGTGGAAGTCCTTAAACGCTACACTAGTGAATGAGCCCATTTCTCATAAATGTTTAAGAATAATACAGGTCTGGCATGTTTGAAGTTTAGTCTTTCCTGGAGGCATGGGACGTCTCTCATGGTTTTTTCTCATCTTCAACAGTGTGATTGAGTGATACCTCTTACCTACCTAGTCACCCATCTGTTAGTTCATTAATATCAAGCAGCCTCTCAAGCCCAGGATTTCTGAGTACAACGTAATAGAAAATCTTTGTTTTATCAGTTTAACAACAGAGAAACAGAAAAGCAACAGAAAGTGAACCAAATGATTTCATTATCTCAAAATTCCCCACCCCAAACTATATATAATATATAAAAACCCCAAACAAAATACAATTCTGTAATTGAAATCCATTATATTCTAAGGTCTGTTTCTCCAGGGATAATTGGGATTAGGAAAACAGGGTTGTAAAGAAGTGGCCTTAATATTATATTGGATATTAATAGAATATTAATAGAAGTGGCCTTCGTATAATGATATGATATTTTTGGTTGCCAGCTGGATATTTGTATAGCCCACCATCCATCCATCCATCCGTTCATATATCCATACAACCTTTGGTTAATTTTTACCTGTATCAACTTGTTACATGGTATTGGGTGAAGTTTTTAATAATCATGGACATGAGCTTTACTCACTTAGGTAAAAGTGAATACTGCAAACAAGTTCTCCCTCTTATCTTAAAGTTAATGGGCTTTTAAAAATCCTAATTAGACCCACTAGACCACAGTTCATCATTGAGATTCCACTGAAACAAATAATGATAATGTTCATGGCACATCTTTGACCTGGGAATTGCAACGTGATTTACCAACATTAACTCATCAATCCTCTTAACACTTCTGAAGAAGACACTGATATTTTTAAACTCAACATATAAATGGATTCCCCATTTTCCAGTGAATTTACATGTCTGTGCCACCGTCAAATATGGAGTGAGGAGAGCAATTAAAGCTAAAATCATCCTTTTCTGAACCACTGCTCGGTGGTCCGACCTACACAAGAATATCTTATTTCCTGGAAATTAAAAAAAAAAAAAAAAAACAAAACAAAAAAAAAACCAGAGAGGTAGTGAGGGGAGACCCCCAACTTGACTTATGTCAAAGGATTCAATAAAACCATACTAGAGACCAAAAATCTTACAGCCCCCAAATGACAATGTTCCTTAAAACTCTCCCTCCCTCCGATTTGATGCTTAATAAAACGATGGACCTGCTCTGCGTTGCTCCAGGGATGAGTCAGAGCCTGTGAGCAAATGAAAACAAATCAGCAGAGAAAAGGCCAACTTCTGTGTTACCCTAGAAATATTTCTTATTTTCCCAGGGCTTCCGATGTTCTTCCATTCCTGCGTAAACTCAGCTTATAGTAAGCCCTGGTGCCAAGATTTTTCAGTCAGTTCTCTGCCAAAACCATGATACTCTCAGCCTGGGACGAGCCACCGTCCCGCTGAGGAAGAACAGGGGAGAATTACTGAGCCATATTTCTCATGGGAGGCGGTGGGGCGGTGTGCTGTTCACAGAATATCGTTCCCGGTCACTAGGCACGTGGAGGCTAAGAGAAAGCAGAGACTTTTTTTTTTTTTTTAAGTTTTTAATTTTAATTCCGGTAGAGTTAACATATGGCATGATACTAGTGTCAGGTGTACAAGATTCCACAATTCTATGTATGACTCTGTCCGTGCTCATCATGGTGAGAATATTCCTTTTTTTTTTTTTTAAGATTTTATTTATTTATTTGATAGAGATTAGAAGCAGGCAGAGAGGCAGGCAGAGAGAGAGAGGAGGAAGCAGGCTCCCTGCTGAGCAGAGAGCCCGATGCGGGGCTCGATCCCAGGACCCCGGAATCATGACCTGAGCTGAAGGGAGAGGCTTTAACCCACTGAGCCACCCAGGCGCCCCGGTAAGAATATTCTTAATTTCCTTCACCTGTTCCAACCATGACCCCACCCACAGAAAGTAGAGGGTTTTGTTTTTGCTTTTGTTTTTTGTTGTTGTTGTTTTTGATAACTTATGTAGTCTGGCAATTGAAGCAATGCTAAAATGACTTAAATGTTTTAAAGATAGAGGTTGTCCCAGTTTATGTTCTCAATCATCTGAAGTCATCCCTGAGACCCTAAATTGCTTTCTTTATATATTGCTGGTTCTTCCTGAACATGCTTTCGGAATAGGGGCCGTGTCACAATGTCCACGGGTCGGTTATAGTACAATATTTCAGGAAATGTAAGTACTCTGTGAAGAGTCAGCTTCAGTTTTGTGGAGGAACAAAGACTGCTTTTTCAGCAAATCTGGCTCGCGTTCATGTTAAATCCTACCCTCCCCCTTTTCTTGCAAGGGGAAATTTCAAGATCTCATTGCTGTATTTAACTTTCTATTTTAGACGCTGCCAATGCACTTTTCCTCTCAAATAAAACCTATATGTGTATTTCCCCTAATTACCTTTTTTAAGGCTTGGGATGTCCACCCTGACCTGATGTTGGAATGCTCAAAAATAGTACTGATACCAGCACCCTAGGCAAGACCGATGGGGCCCTTTTCCATGCTGTTGGCTTATTTCTTGGTGAAGGAAGGTTTGGTGCTATGGCTCCAGCGAGTTAAGCTTGGCAGAGGATAGGCATATCAGTCAAGAAGTTGGTCCTCTGGGGCACCGATATGATGCCTTTTTTCAAGCAAGGATTTGAGTGGCTTCCTCATGTGTGTCTAGGTATCCGGGCTCACCACAGGTAGGAGGGAGAACTGTAGGCTGTGTCTGGCCAAGTTTTGGCCCCTCATACAGCCTCGGTTCCCTGGACAGGTACATAATTAGGTGCTGGGGGAGGTAGAAAGCAGTAATGGTCATCCAAGGTGGAAAACAGAGCTAGAATTACAGTGCTTCAAGAGTGAGAGTAGGAGAGCTGAACTCAGGGGGCAGAGGCTCTCCCCATTATCTGATGCCAGAACCAACCATGCCAAGGAAACCAGTTGGCCCTTGAGCTTGTGTCCCGGTGAGAACTCTAGAGCAGTGTCAGAGAGCTACTGGATGTTGGGAGAGGAAGGAGGTCAGGAAGAGCTTGACCCTGTTTGAATTTTAGTCCACCCCATGTAATCGATACATGGCAAGCCTGAGGCTGGAGAAGGGGAGAGATTTTCATGGGGTGGCAGTTGGTACTAAATCCTGGCCTCGTGTCTGGGTCCTTTGCTGCCCACTGCCGGCCTCCCTCGTTCACCAGGGTGACTTGTCACCCCTTCAAGTCCTTTTACTTCTTTGCCTTAGACTCCTCTACATGTCAGATTGGAAGTGGGATCATGATAGGCCGGCATTTTAGACTAAAAATCTTCCTGTACAAATATGAAATATTTACCAGCTTGCCCTAATTTCTCTGATGCCCTGATTATAAGATGCACCACAGATTTAATGATTAGTTTCCTTGCAGGGGGAGGGGGAGATAGAAGTGCTACCACTTTTTTATATAGTCATCATATGTAAAAGAAGTTCTAAGTTCAGAAATGTCCAAATACGAAAAACTCACGTGGATATCACATTCAGACTATGTGTGTTGTTCCTAGGCTCTGTTACACACATCCTCCTTAAAAGCGTGCTTTCCGTGAAGCCCAAAATAGTCCCCGGGTTGAAAGCTGACTCTTAACAATTCATGGTGGTAAGAATCAGGGAGGGCTTAGGAAAACAATTTAGAAATCATTTTGAACAACTTAAGCTGCTAGCTTTTAGCTAAACTAGTAGCTAAGAGTTTCATTGACCACATGTCTCAACCACACTGACCACATTTCTCACAAAGGAGCATCCTAACTGTGGATGAAAAGGCATGAGCTGTACAGCAGGTGGGGACAAAGGGGAAGTGAAGACGCTGGGCATTCCACACCCGAGATCATTAAACTATGTTATTAAGAGTTTCTTGAGTGTATGTGTAGGTAAGAATTTCAGTTATGCAAAATGAAGAATTCTGGAGATGGATGGTGATGATGGCTGCACACAGTGTGAATGTACTTAATGCCCCTGAACTGTACATTTAAAAGAGGTTAAGATGATAAATTTTATGTTCTGTGTACTTTATCACAAGTTTAAGAAAAATATGGATTTAATATATACATATGCTTATAAATGTTTCCCACCAGTTTGATTAAAGAACAGCAAGCCATATCGTCCGTCTCTCCATCCGTCCACCCGAGCTTATCCATCTTTATTCATTTACTCAACAGTTATGAGCCCCATATTATGTGCCAGGACCTGTGCTGAGAGCTGGAGTAAACTAGAAATACAGTATACTCTTTATCCTTGAGATACTCGTGGCTTAGTTTTGGTGAAGGCGGCATGAGTAATTACCACCCAGCACCGGCAAAAATGGGTGCATATACGGAGTTAAGATGGTGTCCAAGTGTGCAGAGTTGTGGGGTGTCTCTCACCACATTGGCGAGGGGTATGAAGGGATCACCTGCTTTGGAAAAACATGAACAAAGCACGGGGAGCAAAGAACAGGGTATCTAGTGTGCACAGAGACCGGTTGGTTCTCCATCACTAATGACGCGTCGTGTGACGGGGGTGGTGAGCTTGTAAGGCAGAGAAGTAAAGGAGCAAAGCATAGAAGGTCCCTGATGCCATGTTTAAGGAGTACAGACTCCTCAGACCGATGGAGGTCAGATCACACTCTCCAATGGGCTAAGGATTCCTCAAAGCCCACTAACCCTCCAAGGGCTGCCTTGAGAAGTCCTTGGTTATGATGGGTACAAAAGTGGGGGAACCAATGCAGGTCAACATGAATGGCCTCCATTTTATTTGTTTTATGTATAGTTGACCCTTGAAAAATACAGATTGAAACTGTGGGGCCACTTGTTTCTGGATTTTTTCCTGTACAGGACAGTAAATGTATTTTCCCTTAGTAACATTTTCTCTAGTTTACTTTATTGTAAGAATACAGTATATGATCTATACAACATACCAAAAAAAAGTGTCAATTGACCCTTTTGGTAAAATTTTTGGTTAACACTAAGCTATTAGCAGTTAAGTTTTGGGGGAGTTAAAGTTATATGTGGATTTTTGACTGGTGGGTTTCTATGTTTCTATGCAAAATTTTCTATGCAGAATTCTATGCAAAATTTCCTTTGAAGATAGGGTTGTGGCTAAACAAACAAACAAAAAAAAAAAAAGCAAAAAATGAACCATATCACACATTCACAAAAACTGTTGTTGGCAAAGAGGACTAGCCAAAAATTATTAGAATTGGTTATATTTAGCTTTTTGTTTTAAAAAATCGATATCCTGAATTCAAAGCAATGGATATGTTTTATTCATTTCTGAACCTTGTATCTTACCTAGCAGTACTTTGCGCATGACATACACTCAATGAAATGTCCAATGGGAATTATTGTAGGAATCTGATTTACACGCTATTTCTATGAGGTCAAGTTCGATAGCATATTGTCCACTCACTCAAAAGCAATTTGTAGAAATATAAATGAATTTTCCCTTTACTCTCTTTTTCTCTATGTAAAAATTGGAGTGCACTAGCTGGTTTTTTTTTTTTTTCTTCTCTGTTTCCTGTGTGTTGTTGAGACATTGGCTTTTCTAATTTGATGCCTTGGACCTGGTTGACAAGTCTGATTATATGGGATTGAACTTCGTAGAAAATAACAGTTAATTGTATTTTTTTTAATGCTTAACATGATATTCTGGGCAAGTTTTGTTTCTTTATGGACTAGAGCCAGAATCCTACTGTTTTTCAATTTGTTTAAATGCAACAGCTTATACAACATATGTACATGTTCAGTTGAAGATAAAGGATATCATTATTTTTAGCCTATTACAAAGAAAACCACATTCTCTCTTAAATGTCTTGGCATAAAGTAATTTGAACACAATTTCTGCACAAATCATTTTCAAGAGATTGGCTGTCAAGTGTATTTTTTAAAGTAGCACTCTCTCAAGAACCAATGAGACTTTGCAAATTTAGGTATATTCTCAGCCTGAAATGTGGTTGAAGATGTCAGTTTTTAAACAGCACTTTGAGAAGTAGTTAGCTTAAAAGTACAGCAATTCAGAGCACACTGAGAATGATTTTGAAGAGTAAAGTCTTGATACACTGGAAAGAAAGTTGACAGATTCACTACAATTAGGAGACAAGCAGGTATAACTCCCACTTGTAAAAACTTTTCTCATCTAACGCACTTCTGATCCTGGCCTACGAAGACATTCAGCAAATCCTTACTGCTTTCTAGTGTCTGAGTCCGTTGGACAGAAATTCTCCCAGCTTCCTTTTGTAGGACACAAGCAGTATACCCACCACTGCTTTTCTTAAAAATAAATAAATGAGACCTATAAAAAAAAAATGACAGGACCGAAATGTATTTTTCCTTCAAGCCTGGTGTGTGCATGTGAGTACACATTCACGCATACACACACACTCCTACATGTGTTTACACAAGCAGTCATGCCCAGACGCAAACGTTGGTTTGAGTGCACATGTCTGAGGAGGAAAAGGTGACTTGAAACCTATTTCCCAGCTTTTACTGCCACTACCGATAGATTTTACCAATTCTGACATTATTCTGCTATTGTATAAAGGGTGGGAGCATGCCCTGTACTTCGGCAGGCAAGAGGATATTGTGAGGATGTTGTACCTTCTCCACCACAAGAACCTGAATATTTAAGGACTGGAGATTTTTGCCTGATATCCTTTGGCCTTGCTGTCTTCAACGATGGAGCTTTGTAATCATATGTGGGCATCAGATTAAATTCACGAAGGAAGAATTAGTCCCCTCAGTGTTTGTTTTTTGTGCACCGTAATAAAAGTTTATCGTTGCCTGTTGCCAGTCTTATCAAAATACTGGAAAGAATTACTGCTGCCCAGCTGTCTCTGAAAACCTGACCCAGCTGCATTTTTGGAAGCATGTCATATCTTCCTAAATTCAGATAAATCCCCGAGGCCCACTTCCCTTCTTTGGACACACGCACACGCATGTACACACGCAACAGAAAGGACAGTAGATACCACTGTTCTCTTCAGTGAGGGTGCACCCTCAGCCCCATCCTACAAAATGAGTGACGGAGGGAAGATGTGAAATGGCTATTCTCTTTGTGGGTCTTGGAACGAAACCATAGGACCCTCGTCCTAATGGTTGGCTCTTTTTTTTTTTTTTTTTAAGATTTTATTTATTTATTTGACAGAGAGATCACAAGTAGGCAGAGAGGCAGGCAGAGAGGTGGGGGAGCAGACTCCCCGCTGAGCAGAGAGCCTGATGTGGGGCTCGATTCCAGGACCCTGGGATCATGACCTGAGCTGAAGGCAGAGGCTTAACCCACTAAGCCACCCAGGAGTCCCATGGTTGGCTCTTCTAAAATTATCGAGAGGGTTTACATGGTACAGACTTTGGGTTCGCAAATCCACTTCACTGAAATCCATTTCTCTGCCACTTAGAAGTTTCGGGCTCTGGGGCTGTTGCTTAATCTCTCAGTTGGTTTTGTCCCTGGTCATTGGGAATACTAACAGCGTGTGGGGGAAGACTAAATGAGAACTAATAGAAGAAATTCAGTATTTGTTAGTTTTAAAATGAGAAAACTGAACAGAAATGGAAGAATGTACATCCCTAACACACCGCAAGTGGTGTGAGGTAGCCAGGAAGGCTGGCTCCGAGGGTGGGCGGGTCAGGAGCCACTTCTGACCACTGACTTAGGTCACTGGCTCTCGTCTTCGGTTGTACATTAGAGCCCCATTGACCAGGCAGTACCCCGGATCCATTAAGTAAGGGCCTCGGGATTCTTAAAGCTCCCTGTGCGATCTCCGTGTGCGACAAGTTTGAGCAATGATGCCGGAGGGGGATTCGAAAGTCTCTGGTTCTTCCAGTGACTGAATGGTTGATGCCTGGAATTCTAAACTTTAATTCTTTTTCCTTAAAACTGGAATTTGGATGTCATATTTGATGTATATTATGTCTGGCTTACTATCAACTAGATTATTAAGTTCTCTTAATAGGCAGATATTGGGGTGGGGAAGAGAACAGAGGTGTTTAGATGTCTAAAGACTAAAACAATTCACTAGAGGGGAACAGACATGGAAACAAATGGAACTAAAAGAACAGAAGACCGAGCCATTTCAAGCTCCTCCTCATTGCTTTAGGAAATTAGTCCCTGCAAAAGCACCACCCAAGAGCTCATTCTTTCTCTGAAAGCTCAGGATTATGGTCCTTTTCAGTCAGAACCATTGAAAATTTGTTATATCTTCAAAATGTGGGATGTATTTGCTGTAACCATAAAGTCATTCAAAGGTAATTTGCTAAATTTTTTTCCAAAACACACACACACACACCCACACACGCACATATAACACCTTTTTGGAAGAGAACAGATTAAAATAATTCCATATTCAAAACCTCTTTGACCTCTTTTCCACAAGTGGTGCTGGGACATCTGGGAAGGACAGATGAGACACATGCAAAGAAAAAAAAGAAAGCTGGACCCTTCGCACCACATACAAAAGATTAACTAAGATGAGCCAATGATCTAAATGTAAGAGCCAGAGTATAAAACTCTTAGAAGAAAACAGTGGGGTGGATCTTCATGACCTTGGGTTTGGCCATGGATCGTTAGGTGTGACACCAAAAACAGAAACAACAACAACAACGACAACAAAAATAGATAAATTGAACTTCAACTAAATCAATAACTTTGGTGACTCAAAAAACACTATCAAGAAAATCAAAAGACAACCCTGCAGAATGGGAAAAAATACTTGCAAATCATGTATCTGATCAGATTCTGGCTTCCACCATATATAAAGAACTCTCAGAACTGAACCACAAAAAGACAGACCACCCAATTTTTAAAAGGACAAAGGACTGGATGGACATTTCTCCAAAGAAGATATACAAATGGCCTCCAAGCAATTGATAAGACATTCAGCATCATTAGTGGCTATGAAAATGCAGCCCAAACCACAGTGAGATCCCACCTCATACCCACCGGGATGGCCATAATGAATAATAAAAGGAGAATAACCGATGTTAGCAAAGAAGGAAGATCGGAGACTTCATACATTTCCAGAAAATGGAGCAGCCAGTGTGGAAAACCTCAGAATATAAAACATGGAATGACCATATGACCCAGCAATCCCTCTGTGTACACCCAAGAGAACTGAAAACAGGCATTCAAACAAAAGTAGGTAGAGTAATGTTCAAAGCACTCTTCCTAATAACCACAAAGTGGAAATAACCCAAATGTCCATCCGCTGATAGAGATACAGTCTCTACCTACAACCGACTATTATGTAACCAGGAAGGGAACAAAGTACTAGATGAATCCTGAAAATGGGATGCTAAGTGGAAAGAGGTAGGCACAAAAGGCCATATAGTACAGAAGTCCATTTATAGGCAACATCCAGAATAGGCAGAGCCATAGAACAGAGAGTAGATGAGTGGTGGCCAGGAACAGGAGGAGGTGGGAATGGAGAGTGAGTATGGAGTTCCTTCCTGAGATGATGAAAATCTTCTGGAATGAGCTAATGGTAAAAACCACAGCATTGTACACTTCACAGATGATTGAAATGGTTTTACCGTGACTTTTACTTCAATTACAAAATCTCTCTCTGATCCTGTCTGTTGTCTCATCTCTCATTCTGCTCAAGGGGACATAAACCAATCACTTAGCCATGCCTGGAGGTCTTGCTCCATCCGTTAGCCTTGTAATTCCACTCTGATGCTAAGACTTTTTTTTCTCTCCAATGTCATACTTCTGTAGCATCATCCTCACTGGTCTCCTCTTCCCTACCAGAACTTCCATCCATCACCCCTCCTTAGGCTTTGGTCCCCAGCAGAGCCATTCGGAGGAACATGGCAGACTGTTTGCCAACTCGGTATGGCGGACTGTTTGCCAATCTCCATCTGTAGATTCCATAATCTGACCTGGAAGGCTGTGCATTTGCACAGACAGAAGCTCAGACACCTTTTGGTGCCTCGGGGACCTTCCAGGTTTTGAAATTAGACATCGGGTTTCCAAAGTGGCCATGTCACATAGACGGACTCCTCCATCACTGCCTCACCAAGGACTGTCAACTCTTGAGGACAGATGGAAGAGCTCACCCAGTATTTCCCGGCAGGCCCCGGTGATTCCTGCAGACTCACAATGAAAGTCACACGTACAAAAATGTAAATTTGTGTGAAATGGGATGCTGTTACTCACAGAGTTTAAGTGCTTTTAATTCCGGATAATAGATTGCTCTGAAAGCTTTAGAGATTGATCTCTGAGTCTAAGGAGTGGTCCAAATGTGGAAGGAAACGGTATTTGTCATTCTAATCTTTTTTCTTTCTTCTTTTTTTTTTTCCTTCCACTCTTTTTCTGCTGGGGTCAGCAGAAATGGGATTTTTTTTTTTTTTTGTAGATCAGTATTATTATGATTATGATTATCTGAAAGACCTGTATGGGAGGAATGCTGCAATCTGAATTAAAAATAGCATTTTTCCTCGCCCACACACAGCACTTGAGTGCTCTGAATGCCTTTTATAAATGCAGACTTTCTGCCTGGTTAGATAAAAGAAGCTGTCACTTCATTTCCATAACGAAGTCATTCCCGGGAGAATGCCATTGTTTTAGCAATAGAATTTTTGTAAAAGGCCTCTTATTTTGCCTGAAAAAAGGTAACAAAAATGAACTTTTGAGAGCTTATTCGACAAAACAATTAAGGAGCGAGAGATTTTCTCCTCCTTGGATATGTTGGGAGTTGCTAAGTGTGAGAATCCCCTGAGCCATGATAGGAGGATAAACCCCTAAACCCAGAGGCTGAAGGAGGAGGGGAGAAAACCCCTTATTCTTTCTTCTGGTAGACATGGGGGGGGGTAATTCTGTTCCCTGAGAATGTGTGTTCTCAGGCCATGTGACAAACAGATGTTGCTATGTCTGTGGAGTTTTTTAATAATTATTTTTAAAGAGGTGCAGGGAACTTTTAGAATGCTCATGACAAGAAACTCCTTGGGATCTTTGATGAAACACCATCGTTAGGTATTTTGATGGTGTTTCAGGACTGTGAAGGCAAATCATGGCTGTATCTTGCGGGGGCGGAGGGAGCTTGGGGGGGGGGCTGTCCTTTGCTCAGAAAACAATACTTGGTATTTCCCTTTGTTTGGCCTTTGAACATTGTAGCAAGTGGGATAGGAGGTTTTTCTTTAGACAGTGTAACTTGTAACTAGCTCAAGCTGGCCCATGCCATGCACAGGCCCTCCAGCACCCGTCCCCGGGCTCCCCCAACCCCACCCGTGGATCATCTTTACTCCAAATACGGTATCCTCTCTTCACCTCCAGATTCATAGAAAAAAGAATAATTGTATTTCTTGGTAGTTCCCCGGAACCAGGTAACCCACATCAAAGTATGCCTGCCTTTGGTGTTTCAACAGGTAATCCCCAGATTTCATGCCAAGTGGCATTTCTGTTACTTGGTGTTTACAGCTCAGACCATTGAAATCTCAGGTTTTAGGCTAGAATAGTTTTATTAAGCCTCCTCTAAAAGGAGAGAAGTTTACAATAGCCCCTTTGTCCTGCAATACTTTTGTTCTGATTGCATCAGAAAGTTGTAATAGTTAAACAAGGAGGCAGCTACTTGGAATAGTATGAAAAAGAGATTAAAATATAAGGTCATGGGGGTGGGGGAACCTGGGTGGCTCAGTCGGTTGAGCATCTGACCTTCAGTTTCAGTTTAGGTCATGATCTCAGGATGGTGAGATAGAGCCCCCAGGCTCCATGCTCAGTGTGGAGTCTGCTTGAAATTCTCTCTCCCTCTCCTTCTGCCCCTCCCACTCATGCTTTCTCTCTCTCTCAAATAAATATTGTTTTAAAAATACATAGGTCTTTATATTAGTTGGCTTTATTAATTCAGTAAAGCAGACAAAAAGGAAGACAAATGAGATTCTCCTAATAAAATTACAGAAAGTCCTCTTCCCTGAACCTTCTGCAGAAGTTGGGTAGTTGTGCCTATCTTGAGTTTTGGAAAATAATTCTATTTTTAAAAAATCTTTGAAGAGCCTTTTTCATGTAACCACACTCAAACTTACTTCTAAAGCATGAGTTGTAGCCGTGCTTTTACATAGTAGTATTTCATTAAATGGAAACGAAGTTGTGGCTTTGATAGGATGCTTTCAGAGTTCTGTTTTGAATACCTTCGGTGAATTCTGTTACTTGTATCTGTTCAAAAGTAGGGAGGTGGAGGAGTATGTGGATTCTGTCTTTGTCATTTTCCTTTGACCCATCGAAAGAAAGTATTTTGTGAAGTCAGACCAAATCAAATGAAGATGCTATCATAGCATTACTAATATTATGTCAAAAGAGAACGAGAGGGAAATATTTACATTTCTTTCTTAGAATGTTTACTAATTGTGTTCTAAATTTTGGTCTAATTTTCTCAGTTTTGTCCTAGAGCCAAAAGAGCAGAAATGGAAAGCCAGTTAAAATCAGAGCACTCTGCCCAGAGGAGACCCTCTCACTGCTCCTGATTTGTAATTGCTTTTGTGACTGATGAACCCACAAAGAGAGGGCCCCTCCTCACCTTCCCCATTTCTCCCAAGCCCTTCGGCAGCACCCAGGCATGAACACAACTCCTTCAGAGAACAGGTGTGTGATGACTCATTGTGGTGGGAAAGGGGCTCATAACCCATAGAATGTGGAGCCTCAGTATGCTGTCTGGGCTTCTGGAGCAAGATTCCTTCGTGTCCTGGGCCAAGAGCCTTCTGATGGGCTCGCCAAGTTTTAAACAAATAAGGCCAGGAAGAAATTGTCAATAAGGAGCACGTGCCATCTTGGTCTTAAAAATTATGATTTCCTAGAGATAATCGTTCTACAGCTGTTCAATGTGGACGGCATGTTTCTCATCTGTATTTTCATTTTATTCTTGCTATGCAGACCTACTTTTCCCTGGATACATAATTATTATCTCTTAGTAAACTTTGATCTATGCTGGTAAGGAGATGTAGTCTGCACATAGACACTTGCTGAGCCTAATGTGTGTGGGCAAAGCTCTACTTTGTGTGATAAGCTCTGCCACATAGTAGGAGAGAAACCATGGCATGAATCAACAAGAATTAGAATTTTTTTTTAAGTTTGGTCACAGGATTTTTTCCCAGCGTACGTATGTCTCCGATGATGTGTTCTTTAGACACATAATAATTTTAGTTTTTATTACCGAAACACAAACCGGTCAATATCAGGAGAAAATATCCCAGATGCCACCCAATGCATAATCCAAGGATTACCAGTTTGGAAAAAGATTTGATAATGGATAAGTCACACAAATCATCAAATGTGGATTGAGTAGGGGGTCCCACGAGGTGACGAATCCATCGTATTCTTCAGAATTCCTTCCTTCCAGGCTTCATGTGGCCCTTCCCCTTCCTCCAGTTCTTCTTAAAATCAGGCCGAACACCATCCCCTCGGGAAAGTTCTGCATTGACATTCATTGCTTTTTGGGGACAGAGGAGCTTTGGGGCCTCCGTGACTGACATTTATGCTCTTTTGTGAGCAGAATGGAGACAGAGGCTGGGGACCCTGCTGAGCTGAGCCTGCTTACCTAGAGGAGGTGATTCTGAACTCTGCAATTTCCAGCAGCGCTGGTTGCTTCTCTTTCTTCCTCAGAACAAAAATACAGAGTCCGCTTTGGTCCTGAGTTGGAAAAGGAGGCTCTTGCCCAACATATCACTGATTGAGCAGTTTCCATAGAGGCTTATGTAATGGTTTTTCTCTCAAGTCACCAGAAAGGGAGCTCTCCTGTCTTGGAACCACAGAGTAGAGGAGACATGTCAGAGTGAAAGTAAAATATCCCATTCTTAGTTCACTGATAAATATTTATCGTTTACCATTTATAAAAGCACTCTGACCAAGAAGGCAGATTCAAGCCCTGACTTCATAGAGTTTCCCGCAGTCGACTGGGGAAATGTTATCTGTCTTACATAAGGAATAAAATTATTACTATTTTAAGGCAAAGGAATAAAAAAACTGTCAGAGTTCACTTTTTTTTTTTTAAGGGCACAGGAGTGCCCCATTTTCCACAGGGACTCCATTCTAAGACCCCTGTGGATGTCCAGAACCATGGATGGTTCCAAACCCAGGATACACTTCTTTTTCTTCCTATACATGCAAAGCTGTGCTAAAGTTTCATGTATAAATTAATCAATTTACAAATGATAAATTTATTTGTGATCTATTAATTATAATGTATAAACTAATAAATTTAAAAAATAATAACTAATAACAAAGTAGAAAATTCATAGTGTACTATAAGAAAAGTTAGGTCAGTGTGGTCTCGGTCTCTCAAAATATCTTATTGTGCTGTACTCACCCTTCTTTGTAGGATGAGGTGAGATGGTAAATGTCCTCCGGGACTGGGCACAGTGAGGTGAATGACGTAGGCATTGACCTTCTGACCGTACATCAGAAGGAGGATCCTGGGGGCGCCTGGGTGGCTCAGTGGGTTAAGCCGCTGCCTTCGGCTCAGGTCATGATCTCAGGGTCCTGGGATCGAGTCCCGCATTGGGCTCTCTGCTCAGCAGGGAGCCTGCTTCCCTCTCTCTCTCTCTCTGCCTACTTGTGATCTCTGTCTGTCAAATAAATAAATAAAATCTTTAAAAAAAAAGAAGGAGGATCCTGGGGTTTTGGACCTTGATTGCCTGAAGGTAGCTAAAATCGAAGAAAGCAAAATCACAGATGAGTGAGAAAGTTGTAAGATAGCAGGTTGGAGGAAAGAGTGAGGGGGAAAGAAGGCTTTGTGTGGGCTTTGGGAGCCGTGGCTTAAATTCCAAGCTGTGGCGTGGAAATGGGAGCTTAGAGACGAAGAAGGAGCAGCGCCTCTGGCTGGGATGAGATGCATCAGGAAGAAAATACGTAGGGACCAAACTGTGAGGGTCTCTGCCATCAGACTGTGGACAGTTCCCACACGCTGTAGGAACCCGTGATGGTACAGTATGGAGAAGTTGTATTACCTGATCTACTTTAGGAAGTACGATCCAACGGGGATGACCCACGCAGGGTGCGCAGGGAGAAGACTGCCGGCGAGAAGACCCGGGAGCCAGTGGCTGGTGGAGGAACGGGGTCTGAGCCAGCCTGGCGGCGTGGGCTTGGAGGTCGGGCTCCATGACACTCGACAGCGAAGGGGCGCAGGGAGGAAGAGAAGAAGGCAGTGGTGCCCATAGCTAGAGTCAGAAAGAAAAGAGGAGCCCTGGCTCGGGGGCAACAATGGGAAGTTTTGAAACAGACGTGATTTCTGAAGACTGGCTTAATCCAGCAGCTTGAAAGGGGGAGATGCCAGGGCCCAGGGTACAGGTTGAAAAACTCGAGGCAAGAAAAGGAAATTGGCAAAGAAAGAGAAGAGGGCTGAGCGTGTCACCTTGGGGAACACATACCCTGGGTCTAGAAGGAGTAACAAGAGGGGACACAAGCGGAAAAGAGGAGCAGCAGAGTGATGGGAAGACACCAGATTAGTACCGCCAGGGAGCAATCAAGAGGACTAGGATATTTTGGTTATAAGAGACAAATGAAACTCAAGGTGATTTAAACAAACAACAAACAAAAACCAAAAAGAAAACACCCCAAATTTGTTGTATCTCATATATATTTGTTGTCTATTGCTGCATAACGAATTACCGTCATTTAGGGGCTTCAAACCACACCCCTGTTATCTTTGCCTCTGCACCTATCCTAGCTTAGCTGGCTTCTCCATTCAAGGTTTCATAGGGATGAAATCAAGGTGTTGGTTGGGCCACATTTTCATCGGGGGCCCACCATCCTCTTTCAAGGATGTGGTAATTGACAGAACTTATTTCCTTGCAGGTGTAGGTCTAAGACCCCCATTCCAGGGCTGTCAGCTGGTGCCTCTCTTGTACCTTTTCATGGGATGCAAGCCCCTCCCCCAACCCAAATATGTCCTCTCATTTTGAATCACAATCTTGGAAGAGCCCGTTCCTAGGAAGGGGTCGCCTGATTAGGTCAGGCCCACCAAGGACAACCTTTCTCTTTTAAGGTCCATTGATTGGGGTCCTTACTTTTAGCTGCCAAATCCCCTCACAGTAGCAGCCGCTGAATTTGTGCTTGAGTGAATAACTAGGAGAAGGTGTGTGTGCACTGGGACATTGGGCTTCTAGGGGACCACTGTGGATTTTTGTCTCTCACAGCATAACTGAAAAATTCAGGGATAAATTTCACTTTTGGCATGGCTGGATCCAAGGCACCTCACCGTCATCAGGAATTGGACTTTCTGTCTTGGGTTTGCTCCCTGTTACAGAACCTCATTCTCAAATAGGTTTTCCTCACAAGGGAGCAAAACAGCTCTTAGGAGAACCACACTTTCATGTTCCAGCGTGTCCAAGAGAGGAGCTGATTGGCTTTGATTATGTGCCTGTCCCTAAAACCAGTCCTCATAGTGAAAGGGATGTGTATTCTAATCTTCCAGAACTAGGTCATGTGCCCATCTTTGCACCCAAGACGTAAGACCACCCCAACCCAGATAATGAAAGAATGGGGAGAGGTCACTCCAGAAAGACACTGTTGAGGCAGAAATGCTCGTCCACTGAACTAAAGTTAAAGGAAACTGAAGGAACTATTGAGAAGCCGTAACCAAAGAGTGGAAGAGAAGTCAGGGAGGGAAAGGCCACTGCTTTTAGGAGGCAAGTTGAGCTCTATCTGGTATAATACCAGCACTGAATTTATACCACAGTCTCATGTTCGTTAGTGAACAGGAGAGAGGCAACAGCCATCTGGGAACATCTCCTAGGGATAGCAGTGGCTGAGTGTCTTGGCCAAGAAGTTTCCAGCAGAGAAGAAGACCCATGGGGAGAAAGAGGGCAGAATTGACCCAGATAGGTTGGAGCCAGTAGAGGGGAGAGCAGACAACAGCCCAACACCAAAGCAACAGAAATTTCCCCCAGCTTATAAGGTATGTGGGCCTCTGGGGGGTTTTTTGCCATTGCCACCTCTCTAGACCAGACAGGTGTTCCTCTTTCCACTGTAGCCATCTTAGAGTGATTAAATATACCCGAAAGATTTGTGGCCTCTGTCTGGCTAGATCATTGACTGGAAGTCTTAATCTTTAGGGCAGGCTTAGCTTTCATGGTTCTTAAAGTGTGGTCCGTGGACCAGCAGCACCAGCAAAACCCGGGAACGTGTTAGAGATGCAAGTTCTCTGCGCCACACACCACCCCCCACCAGGTCTAATGACGGAGACATTGGGGAAGGAGGGAACCCAGGCATCTGTGACCTCTGGGCGTTTCTTAAGACCTCCAAGTTTTTCTTTCTTTTTTTTTTTTTAAGGTTTTATTTTTTATTTATTTGAGAGGGAGAGAGCACAAGCAGATGGAGGGGCAGAGGGAAAGGGAGAAGGAGATGCCCTGCTGAGCAAGGAGCCCTGCTGGGGCTCGAACCCAGGACCCTGAGATCATGACCTGAGCCAAAGACAGACATTAACCGGCTGAGCCACCCAGGAGCCCTGACCCCCAGATTTTTCTGATAATGGTTCAGGTTCAAGGGCCCCTGCCTCAGAACATCCATACCTCCCCTCCACATACCACCAGGGTTTTCTTAACAGAGGCTTGGGAAGCTACGAGAATCAAGGATATTTATGGGAACTGTTGAAAAGTCGCTAATGACTCCAAATGTAATGGGTTGGAAAACAAAAGACAGAAGGGGAAGTTGTAACTTAATTGTTCTCCCATTCATGGAGGGTTTTCATGTAGATGATAGACATCATAGGAGCTACAGGACCCCAGAAGAAGGGCTTAAATGATAAGCTGTAGAGCATTCCTTTGGAGTAAAGTTTAAGTGGTAGAACAGGTTTTGGCTATGGTTCATTTAATTTAAATGCAAGGTCTCCTACTAGACACTGTGAGGGGTTTGCAAAAGAAAGGCACGGCAAGGTTTCTTTCATCAAGGAGCTTATAAACTTTTTGAACCTCCAAGACTTAAGTAAATCCAGTGGCAAAAAGAAAGACAGTATAATGGAGTGCTGAATTGAAAAGGATCTCAAGTCCAAATGTGTGGTAGACGCTGTGAGTGCTAGAGGCAGTCAGGGAAAGGAGACCTTGGCATTGTGTCATTTTCTTCTCTGGACCACAGAATGCAATTGTCAGCCTGGTACCATTTCCCAGGTCTGACGGTGGGGGTAGTGGCCGCTTGGGTTGGAGAATTCCTTTTTCCTGCTGTCTCTTCTTTCCCAGTTTGTTGAAGTTTGTCAAAACTGCAAAATCAAAACAAGGAGCTGTGTTTCGAGACTTTGAACTTGAAGTATTCTTAATGTCTTTGGTTATATGAGAAACTTGTAGGAGAAATTCCATGTCGTCCTGGGTGTCTTTAGATGGGACAAGACTCGAGTGGAAGTTTGGCTTATTTGTTTCAAACAGACTTTCAGACTTGAACTTCGTTCACGGGGAGGACATGAATGAACCTGTCCCAGGATGCCTTTGTTTTGCCGGATGAAGAAAGAATGAGCTGATTTTCCTTCGCAGAAGGATTAAGTTGTACCAGATCGGGGATGATAGGGAACGAGAAAACACTTCAGATGAACGCAATATTTCCATTGCTTTTTATGCTTTTCATCCTGCTGCTTCCCTGGGTAAATAAACAGATGATCAAGGCTAGAACCAAAGGAGAAGGCTCACAGGACGCGGACATAAAGGCTGTTTAGAGTCCCAGAGAAAAATAATAAAAACATCTTAATAGTAAAGAGGAAGCCAGCAAATTTGGAACCTACTGCAAAGCACTAGGAAGATTTTTTCAGAAGTTTATGGGTGATGCGATCTGTTTTTAGCCCTTGGAGGTAGGGGGAGGGTTTTCTTAACTCCAGCTGTGGCGTGCAGGTGTTAACAGAGAGCTCCCTTCTCTTTCTCCGTGATGACTGATGACGGGGTGACATGAGATGCATTAGGAAACCAGAGGCTTCCTCTCCTGTCACATCAAATGTAATACCTGTCTTGAACCAGGCTCCTCTAGCAGAAATTACTCGTGTTTGTTGTTCTGGTAGTTGGGAAGAAGAAACCACTCTTATTTCAAGGTCCTGACAACAGCTCTTGGGCTCATTTCTTGATAAAGGAGACCCAGCTAAAATGGCCGGGGGTGGGGTGGGGAGAAAATAAAATACCAGAAACGAATGGTACCCGTCCAGTCAGATCACATCACGCAGAGGCTGTGTTCTCGACCTGCTGAACTTCTCTCACCTGGTCGTTTTGTAAGAAAAGCCGTCCGAAGTGCCCCATGGCGAATGCGGTACCCCCAATATGACTACAAATCACAGTGTTTCTTTTTTCTTCCTAATGCCTATCCGATTTGCAAATTTCACACATGGACTACAAATGGTACCCACTGGTTCTTGTCTGCTCCTCTTGATGCAGTGATCTCCTTAAAGGCTGGGTCCTTGGCTGTTTTGTTCACTATTATGAACATACACCCTGCTGAATATAGGAAGAACCAAGTAAAAATTTGCCCAGTGAGTGAATGAATGAATGAATGAATGATGAAAGCACTTCGTACACCTGAAACTAATATAAAAGTATCTGTCAGTTATCCCTCAATCAAGAAGAAGGAGAAGAAGAAAGCACCTTGTAAACTATATTCACTCGAAAAGCCCCCCATTAATTATATTTGTATCAGCTTCCTCCTATCTCCCTTCTGTCCTAATTTCCTTCTTTCCATTTTTTTAGTTTTTTTGAGGTATACTTTGTCAGTGTCTTAACAATTCCAAATCGAAGATTTGCTGTTCTTCGTTTTTGCCTTTTTTTTTTTTTTAGGGGATGAGGACTGCATTTTTCCCTCAAAAACAGGGTCACTCCTACAGGGCTAGCCCCGAGCCTCCCGTCTTTGTTCGGCATGTGCTTTGCGGCTTTGAAAGGGAACTCGTTCGTGGATGATTTGTCTGGGAAACTAAAAGGGCGCCAGCGCGGCACTTAAATTCATGGTTTCTCACGGTCCCCAAAGCCCGTCACGTATGTTCCCATACCTCAAGCCTAGTCCCCCAAGAATACCCAAGTCAAAATAACTTGATCGTGTTGGCCCAGACAGCGCCGTTCCTGGCTCTGTGTTCAAGGAGGGGGGAAAAAAAAATCAAGAAATCCAGGTGTGGAAAATATTAAGGATTGGGATATGAATAGGGCTTTTCTTTAAAAGCAACAAACAAACAAAAACTCTTCCAGTCCTCTCCAGCAGGGCCTCGGTGTGCACTTCTGGGCGTGTGTGTGGAAGTGTTACCCTCGGTGGGCGGGAATGGCAGACAGCCAAGTGGAAAATTTCACAGCCCTGCAAACCTCCAGTGCACTGAGCGCTGTCAACCAGCCATCGGAGGCAGCCCAGTGGCAGGGACCAAAGAACCATGCGCCTGCACAGGCCTGAGTTGTCAGCCACCTTCCACCCTCCCCCCCCTCCCCCTCCCCCTTCCCTTTGCTTCCCGCTCTCTTCCAAGCCTTCACTTTCTTTCTCCCTGAGCTTCCAGAAGGCTCTGTTTCCACTGCTGGGCTTCCCCGGGCCCCTCCGTGGCTGGGACGTTTTCGCACAGCAGCCCATGTAGACTTCTTTGCACATTCGGGTGCCCCAGGGAGAGCGGACCGTTGGTGGCTAGCCAAAGCTGGCTTTTAAATTCTGGCTCAGAGCTCAGTAACAGGCTTATGACCACTAATAATACTTGGCGATTACATAGTGCCTTTCTTCTCAGGAACTGTGAGTACTTTGCCAGAGTGATCTTATTGATTTTCCCAACAACCCAGTGAGGTAGGAAAATGGCAAGAGGTGATCGTCCCAGCTCCCTCCCTTTTGCAGAGAGTAAAATCAGGTGGCGTGTTATGAGACCGTATTGCAAGTTTGCATCTCAGCTGGGATTACATCGGGACTGCCCCAGAACCGGCTTCAACTTTATGGGTGGGTGGGGGGGGGGGGATGGTGGGGAGGGACAGAGGGAAAAGGCTGACGAGGCCACGCTGTGTCTCCTGGGCCTGGAGCAAAAGTCCTACGCTGCTTTTTTTAAGGAAAGGGTCCTGGAAAGTGGTCTTGGGCGAGTCATCAGTGAGTGGCATGGACCACGAGACTTCATTTGTTGGGATAACCGAGTGATCGGATGGGGCATTTACCTGTCCCTTTTTTTTCTCTTTGACTCCCGCTCTAGGGATTTCTCACTCCTCTGGAAGGAAGAAAGAACACGCCTGAGCCCGGGAGCGCTCCAGCTTCTTGTGGGGAGTCTCTATGGTGAAGGCTCAGCCCCCGCTACCTTCGAACAGCGCGCAGTGAATGTCGTAAGTGAACGCGCGCGGCGTCTGGGGTGGTTGCTTCGCAAGGATCCGTGAATCATCGCGTGTCACCGAGCCAGGGAAACGAAGGGGCATGAGCATGAGTTCTAAGGGATCATCCAATTAATTTCTTTTTTTAGCAGAGAGGTGCTGTTTCTATTTGCCGCGAACTTGCCTCTCTCTCTACTCATTATTTCCTTCTGGTGTAGAAGAGTGGAAGACAGTGATTCTTTTCAATGGTTAGTGCCCCCCTGTCCTGGGACAGTTACACAGAATCCACCGCAGAGTGGACTCTTTTAGCTGGGCTGTCCAGCTTCTTTGGGGTTCGGTGGGTAAAAATCCTCCGGGCGAACGATCAGCCACGAGAACTGGCACCCAGCCGATATTTTTATTCGTGGAACGTTTTATTGTTGTTGTTGGTTGGTTGGTTGGTTTTTGGAATGAAACTTTTTTTTTTTCCCTTTCAAAAATCTGAGGTATGCAAATACAGTCAGTTGTGTTGGGTGCTTGTCTTACTCAGAATTGGCTGACTTACTGGTTTTTATCAGATTGCAAGGTCAAGGCTTTGGGATTAGTAAAGTATCAGGGGCTGGTTGCTTTTCATGAGGAGATTAAATATCAAGTCATTGAAGAGATAGACCACACGCTGGGTTGCAAGGAGCTCATTCCTGCGCAGAATTTAGGAATCTGACCAGCTCCTTTGCTTTCTGGAGATTTTAACCTCATTGCTAGATTGGGTCCAAAAAAAAGTTTATAAGGTTTTGATCAGGAAAGAATACAGCTGCAGGAAACCAGGGATGGGCTATGAGTGTATTGTCTTCAAGTTTTAGAAAATGAAGAACCAACTTTGACTAGGACTTCGTGTGTGTGTGTGCATGTGTGTGCATGTGTGTGTATGCCTATATATACATGCAATACATATATATATTTAATACGTGTCATATAGTTGTGCACATATTATATAAACAAATACATATTTTAATATGTAATATTTATATATAATAAATATACAATATTTATATTTATATACAATATATTTATAATAAATATATTTATATAATTATATATATAATAAATATATTTATATATACACACAAGTATATGTGACATATATATTTAGACATACTATATAAAATTTTATATAAGTTCTTAGCTTAACAGTGCAGTCAGGGAACTTCTCCAGGCATTTTTAACTTACATTTTTGCAGTTGCACAAATGATTTTGAAAGAGCAAGGAGCAATACTATGGGGGCACATACCAGGGAGAAAAAGCATTAACGCTGAAACAAAAAATTTCCACTGGATATTTTTTGTTTTGTGGTTTTCTAAAAATTTGTATTAAAATATTCATCTTTATCCGTATTTCCTCAGGGTTAAATAGTCATGCTCAAATAAACTTACTAAATTTAAAACCTCCCAGCACCTCATAGTAAATGGTGGGAAACACTGGTGTTTTAATGTGTTTCTGTTTTGTGCATATGATCACATTGGTTCCCATGGAAATGTACATGCAGCTCCTGGAATTAACAGACCTGAATTCTAGCCCTGGTCCTATGGTTGAGGTCAAGAAAGTCTGCAACTTTGACAGGTCACTAACCCCCATCAAGTGTTACTTTGTTAAGTCTACATGTTTACTTTTTATTTTGTAAATCTGTATGCAACAGCAAATAACCTGTGAATTGATCAGTTAACATCTTGGTTTGATGTCCCCAAAAGGGGCACAGTATTGTATAAGGCACTTTAATACTTACTTAAAAACAAACAAACAAAAAAACAACTCTCTTGTTGAAGTTTCTCCCACTATTAAGGAATGATTTGGATCCTAGAGTAGTGGGATATTTTACTAGAAATTATTTTCCCACTGAGATGGCCGTTAGAATACGTGATGTTTTTTTAAAGCATTTTTATCCTAGGAAACAAGTATTGTATGGAATAGTGTTGTAGGTTTCAGGTTACATCTAAGTGAATAACACAGACACTGTCATCAAAATAGCTTTTGTTTCAAATCTGATTTTTTAAAAAATATTGCTTTGAAATGCTCATGTGATAAACATTAAATGAGGTTTTCAGAGGAGTTCTGAAGTATAAACTTTAAGATGCCACATGCCCCACTAAAGTAATTTTAAAATCCATCTGTAAATAGAGTGTGTTGAGAGAAAGGAAGAAAATACGAAATTCTAGTGAACTCCTTCAGTGCTAAGGACTTCCTCTTGCAAATCGCATTTGCTTGTTGGGGGGTATTGGGGAGGATCCCAGTTTTCTCAGCAAGTTGTGAAATTAGTGGTCTTAGTCATTAGTTATCTTTTGGGATCTTGGTGTTTTTACCTTGAGTTCATTACTTTGGTATCCTGGGTGCCCCCAAACCTGTGCCATTATGATCAGGAGAGCAGGAGATTTTTCAAAGAACATGTGCTTGCATATGGCGCAGGAACGTGGATGTATAAATATTTGAGTAACCATCGTAGCAGCCATTGGTATGAGCAGCTTCTGTTCTCAGCATTCCTTGCAGACTGCACCCCAAACTTAGTGCCTCTGTCGGACCCTCTGCCTGTCATCATTTGCTGCCTCTTAGATCTGCCACCGTCTGTTTAGCAGATGATATCTCAAAGTCCAGAAAGTGTCTCAAACTGGCCCAAAGATGTGGTATCTTGTACATGAAAGGGGTGGTCATGAAAATTGACCTGCAAGTCAGGAGACCTGGGTTTTACACATGGTGTTGCACTTAACCTTGGAATCTGGGAACCCCCAAAGCTCTGTGGACCCAATTTATGAGGAGTAACATGAGAAAGTTGAGTTAAGTGATATCTGGTGATTCTTCTTGCTGTGTGTGTCACGTTGCATAACATACCAGCTTGAATGAGGCATTCATTTTAGCCCGTTTGGCTTCTAAAAATCAGTGATTCGGCACAACTTCAGTTTACAACTGTTTTTAAAATATTGAGCACAGTTTTATGCTATTATATGTGTGTTATGTCTGTCACTGTCATGATACCTGCCCTCCCAGATAGCATGATAACTCAAAGGTGTTCCTTTGGGGCTTTCTAAGAATATAGTTTTAGTCGTTTAAATTAAGGATCCACCGATTGGTCTTTTTGAAAATTAAATATGAGTCGCTTTTGAAATTAAGTTTCTTAAAACTGTCCGCCTCCACACTCAAATATTGCTTAGCACAGGGATGCCTGGGTGGCTCAGTCATTACGCGTCCAACTCTTGATTTCAGCTCAGGTTGTGCTGTCAGGGCCCTGAGGTTGAGCCCCACACTGGACTTTGCACTGGGCATGGAACCTGTTTAAGATTCTCTCTCTCCCTCTGCCCTTGCCTCTCCCCCATCAATCTCTCTCTCTAAAAAAAAAAATACATACATATATGTATACATATATATATGCTTAGCATATATGCACAGAGGCAATGATCTTTATTTTTTTCTTAAGCTTCTCAGCCTCCTTAAGTAGGACTTCTCAAGTTACCGTTTCAAAGCAGCCTCTCCTAACCTACATAAACTAGCACCCACCCCACCCCTCTGTACCAGCTAGCATAGCATACTTCGTTTCTTTTTAAGCACTTTATATATTATATATTTATTTGTTAATCATCCATCCCCTCAACTAGACTGTAAGCCCCATGAAAGCAGGATGATGATGGCGATGATGGTGATGATGGTGGTGGTGATGTTGAGGAGGAGGACGATGATGATGATGACGATGGTGATGATGATGGCGATGATGGTGATGATGATGAGGACGATGGTGGTGATGACGATGGTGATGATGACGATGATGGTGATGATGGTGATGATGATGATGGTGATGGTGATGATGATGATGGTGATGATGACGATGATGGTGATGATGACGATGATGGTGATGATGATGATGGTGATGATGATGATGGTGATGATGGTGATGGTGATGGTGATGGTGATGATGATGATGATGGTGATGATGGTGAGGATGGTGATGATGATGATGGTGATGATGATGATGATGATGATGGTGGTGGTGGTTACCAGCTGAATCCACAACACCTAAAATGCCATCTGGCCCATTGTAGGCACTCAGCAAATAGTTGTTGAATGAATGTCCAAGGAGAAAGTTAATGTACGCTGGGACTTCCCACGTGTGGGCTAACCCATTAGAAGGAGGAATATAAACATGGTTCTGATGAGACCTGCTTGAATCAGATAGTAATGTGATCAGGCAGGGGATGCCGTGGAGAGACCCATCTAGTTTCTTTAACTTAGAAGTTGATACTAAATGTCCGTGATGTGTATAAGTAAATGTGAGAAAGGAAACAATTTGTCTAAAAAAGTTTTATAGAACTATCAATAGAGTATGGGGATTTTCTGATACTCTTTTAAAAAAATCCTGCCCTGTGTGTATTTCCTCTCATGTTCCATTTGAGTGGTTTGCCTTATCAGTTCTTTCTGAGCAGCTTGCCCTGGCATTCTGTGAATGGAGGTAGCTTGGTCTCTCCCCATCACGTCATTTCGTCGCCCCTGAGAGCGGGAGCCAGCCTTGAAGTGAGCTCTCTCCCCAAAAAGAAACTCACCATTTACTGAGTAGCATCATTTGCCCTGTCTTTACTGCTGGATGAGGCACCATTTGGAACAAAGATATGGCATGCTGACACAAAGTAAGGCCACCTAGCATCTCCTGTGGTGTGAGGGAGGGCCTTCACAAAGTCTTTCTCTCTCACTCTCTTTCTTTTGATATTTTATTTGTTTATTTGTCAGAGAGAGAGAATACAAGCAGGGGGAGTGGCAGGCAGAGGGAGAAGGAGACTCCCCAGTGAGCACAGACCCCGATGTGGGACTCGATCTCAGGACCCTAGGATCATGACCTGAGCTAAGGGCAGATGCTTAACCCACTGAGCCACCCAGGTGCCCCTCACAAAGGCTTTCTTAAGTTATCATCATCCCACGTTGCTTTCGAGGATGGCAAGAATAAAGGTTCCTTGCATTTTGTCTGTTTATGGACCTCCCCCCCTTTTCAGAGGAACTGCTCTGAGTGCAGAAGTTAGGTTTTTCCTAGGAAGAAACCGGGAGACCCGAATACACACCTCTGTGCCCATTTATACAGCATTATGCTGTCTTTATAAGCTTCGAAAAATGGCACCTGAATTTCTAGTCCCCAGAGTCAGAGAATTGCATACACACGCTCTGATAAGAGTGATTTGGGAATTTCCTGCGTGTCTAGCAATTTGTACCTTTTAGATTTGCCATCTGTGACACCACATTCTCTAGCATTCTCACAAAAAAAAAAAAAAAAAAAAAAAAAGAGAGAGAGAGAGCGAGAAAGAGAAAGCTGTTTTCCGTCCTCACTTCTGAAGGCCCCGTGACTTGGCCTGTGACTTGGCCTGTGTGTCTTCAAGGCTCTGATTGAGCTCTTCGGTGCACAGCAGAGTCTTATGTGGTCTTTTTTGGTTTTCAGCTTCACCCTTTTCTCTCCCAGTCCCAGACTTCCTTCCAGCATGCCTCACTGAGAGCCTCACTAATTCCTGGCCTGGGCCCCTCTGGCGGGGCCTCCAGAGGAATGCTCCTTCTGCGAGCTGAAGTCAGAGCTCCTTCCTGAGTCCTTGGCAAAGTCTAGCCCATCGCAGACAACACCCTTTCCCCTCGGCATCACCTTCCTCCAGCACTGGGCCTCCTCCTCCAAGAGGAGAGGGAGAGAGAGAGAGAGAGCCACGGAGTCCCCAGAAGCTGTGGGAGGGAATATTCGTGTTCTGTGGGGGAAAAGGAGCCCCCGAAGCCTGGTGAGACTGTTTCCTAACTTGAGTGGTGCCAAGGTCAAAGTTTGTGTGTTCTCTTGAAGGTTAGAATTCATCACATAAATGATACTTAGGAAAAGACTCTTGGGTGCCAAGGTGTGCTGAAGTCTGTTAGGGATACAGGGATGCATGATCGATGTTTGCCGCCCTCTGAGACGTTGCTGTTGGAGCTCTTGTCGGGGAGGGGGGTTTACACTCGGGTGTGCATCAGGTGTCCTGGAAAGGGTGATGGGTCAGAGTGCTCAGAGCCCGGTGCTCAGGGAAGGCTTCAATCTCTGCTGCACAGCAGAATCAGGCCTGCAAGCCGAGGGAGCTCTTAGCCCCATGTGCGTGTGGGCTTTGAGAAGGCAAGGCAGGGAGGGCAAATAAAACCGGTCTCATATTTACCTCCTTCTACGTTTGGGTACATGACACCTCTCCATCAGAACCTTCTTTCCATCAGAAAAGATGGGATAGGACAGCCAGTGGAGACATTGGATGGGGATTTGTAGCATCAGAAAACCATTCTCCTTTAGGACCACCTTATGTATCTCCTTGCAAAAGCTGAAGCCTAAACTTGGGGTCACTCAAAGAAAGGACACCATTCAGCCCAAGTAGATAGAATGTTTTCAACTTGAACTTCGATGCAGAAACCATACCCCAGGTTTAAAAAGTGTTTCTCAAGGAATGTATCTTTGAGGTGTCCACTGCGGAAGAATCCTCGTGCACCAAAGTAGGAATGACTCACTCCTGGTGCCTCCCCCACACCTGAAAACGTTTTTTAGAGAGAGAGGGGCAGAGATTAAGTAAGTCCCACACTTCTGGGCATCTCAGTGGCTGGCTGGATTGCTCATCTTTGTTAAGATATCACTGATGTGAGTGGTTTCTCACCCTGTGTCTCATCCCATAGTATTTGAACTCCTTTCATGATTCCTCTCAAACATGGTCATTTCTCGTTGGCTTCAGACAGAAAGGGGGGCATAGACAGGAACGAAATGACATTATTTTGTCTAAAAGCCTGAACAGAATCCATTGGTTGTTTCTTACCAGCAAATAAATTATTCCTTGGGACTAATGTCAAGGAAAAAAAAAAAAAAGACAAACAGAAAGATGACCTCATTCTTTTAATTCCCCCACATTTTTCACTTTTGTAAAATAATCATTTTTTTAAAACAACAACAACAACAAAAGACAAACAGAAAAATGGCTTCATTCTTTTAAATCCCTCACATTTTTCACTTTTGTAAAATAATCATTTTTTTAATATAGAAAGTCGTTCAACCACTTCTCCAACATATATTCATATGATATTTCAAGTGGTAGCTATACAGTGAATTATGCTAGGTGAGATCTTAGATTGAAGGAATTAATTTATCTTCTATCCATCCTGAGCATTAGGTTAACTTTTTGCAGATGCTTAAATAAGTATGTTTACATGATTCAGAGAAAGTAACTCTCAACACGTACAAAATGCTTTGTGTGAAACCTTCGTTGGAAGAAGTCAGTTTTTCAGTCTTTTTTTTTTTTTTTTTTCTCTATTTGTGCTTCTGTTCTAAAATGACTGAAGTTGAGTCCCCCTGCCCCATGGAAATATTAATGGGACATAAATGGCAGTCTTTTGAGCATCTTTAATTTCTAGAAATCAGGCAAGTTCTTGTCACCATACTCTTTGGACTCCAAGCCATCTTCTTCCACTTAGAAATTCCACTTTTCTCCTATACCTTCGTCACGCACATCTTGTCGCCATCTGCCTTTCTGGCCTGGAAGGTCTGGTACCAGGATGGTCTTGGACACCATGCACCATGCGCCATGCCAGCAGAGTTCCTTGCTAATGACCCTTGCACAAGTCCTGGGCTCTTTCAAACTGCACACGGCCATCCTCATTGGCTTCTGGACACCCAGCTCTGGGCATCTAGAAAGAACGTGCTTGCTGGAATCATTTTCTCGAATTTCCATGAGGTTTCTCTTCTCTTCATTTCTCCTTTTTCTTCTCAAGCCTTTATAGTTTGCATGGAACTGAAAAATTATAATTTCTCCAGGGCTAACATCCAAGACTTTAATAGGCCGTCTTAATACTCTGGGCTCCTACGAGTTGCTACCCGTTAGAAACATTGTAAAACTCCGCAGAACAAAGAAGACTGGCCACAAAGATTGTTCCCTTCCTCTCCCATGGCCAGCCCTCGTTTTCCAGTTTTCTTTGCCTTTTCTTTGTTCCCCAAGGAGAGGGGGGCATGAGATTAGGATGTTATTGTTCGGAAAGGGGACAGCTCTGGCCTGTACAAACAAGATTCCCCCCACCCCCCTTTGGCAACCTGAGTGGTTCTACCTGTTTTCTGGCTCCCAAGCTTCTGCTTGTGAACAGGCTCCCTCCCCACCACCTGCAGGACACTAATAAATTAAAGATACAGTCGTCAGTTAGTTACTATGTGTATCTACCACTCACAGAATTTATAATAGAGGCATTGGGGCTTTATCTGAAGTGAGTGTCTTGCCCCCCGTCCTCGTTACCACCCCCATGGAGCCCAAGTGTAGATTAAAGGGTAGTTTGTCAAGGTGAGAGCTGGGTAATGTTAGTCTGTCACTCGCCCTAGCAGAGCCGATTAGCTGCCAATGGGTATCTTGTTGCTGTCATCGGACTTTGTAATCCAGGTTCCCAGCACGGCTGCCGAGCTATTTCTGTGCCCTAGTGGTGACGCCAGTCGTCCTAGCAACCTGCTGGCTGGCACTTCCCCTAAGGCAGGAAAGGGAGTGGCAGGGGAAAGCAATGGCCTCCAGTGGGTCAGGAGGGAGCTGGCAGTCACCTTACTCCTAGAGGACTTTCCATTTCCTTCACTAGGAAGGCCTCCAGGAAGGGATGTCAGTATCATGGGAGTGTCACTTACTCAGGATCATGGACTGCATGGTCGTTCTGGAACGGATAGCATCCCGTGGTGAATAACACACCAATGAGTGGATGGTCCAGGCAGAATGTGGGGACCGTCAGGCCAGGATATCAGTCCATCTCAGAACATTAGATGGTCTCAGGTTTTCTTGTGAATTGGGTTCATGTTCTTGCTGTCCATCACCACTACCATCCTGAGTTGGGGACCCAGATAGCTGTTTGGGAGGAATCGGGTCAGGAGAGGCAGCATGGAGGGAAACCCCCCTATAGTGGACCTTGGTTCCTTTCCCAGCTGTTGGCTCTGGCCCGAGAGCAGTTCGGTGGAACGGGAGCTTCCATGCTGGGCTCTGGTAATTGATCCACACACCCAGCATTGGAAAGGAACACGACTAACCATGTGCTCTTCTTTTTCCTTACATTTCTCCTCCCTTTATGTGAAATTGACTTGGCACCAAATCATTTCCCACCCTTTTCTGATGTAGTTTCAACAGAATATACAAATCCTGAGTATTCTATCTTAAAGTCCCTAACCTAGTTGGCCTTGCCTAGATGAAGTCTCAAATTGGGTCATCAGTTGACCTGGGATGTCTTGGGGACTTCATCACACAGCCACTTCGTGATGGAGGGGCCTAGCCAAAGACTCCGGCTGGCGTTTTCTCTTAGGGCTGCTTCCATCTGGGTTAGCCCAGAGAACCTCAGGACATTTTTCATGAAGGAAGAACTGAAGGCGGGGTCTGCTCGCAAACCTTGTTCAAGAGATGGAGAGCAAGGGCGGATAAACGGGATGTCTCCAGAACATCTGAAACCGGAAATGGCATAAAGTATCATTGGTACCTTTCCTTCGATCACCAAAAGGCTTTCTGCACCATCAGAGCGCTCGTCTTACTTCCTCCACGGAATGGCCATACTTAGCTGAGACAATACCCACGTGAAACTGCATCTTTCTGCCAGGGAGGCCAGTTGGAACGTGAGAGAACATTCCCAGCACACTTTGAACACTCATCCAATGCTCATTCCCACTTCCATACCCGGAAGAAGGGTAGACTGGAATTAAGAGAAATGATTTTTGAACCAAAACGAAGCACCTAGGTTGCTGTTGATATTTTCGGAGTGTCCTGTGATTCCTTGGTTGTTTCTTAACACATAAAGCAGTTCTGTTTGTCAATGTGTGTGCTGTGCCCAGTAGATCATTACTTTAAGTTGTTGAAATGGTTTAAATGGTAGAAGACACTGTGTGTTCCTAGAGCAATGAATACCTATGTGAAATTGTAGAGAAGTAGAATTGGTTTTTTTTTTCCCCCCTGAAATCATTATGTAACCCTTCATCCAGTATTTAATGGTAAATAGTCATCATTCCTCATGGTACACAGACAGTGAAGACAGTTGTCTCATATTGACAGGAACAATGAACACAGCCAGTGTGAACTATGGTAACGTTGGAAGATTAAAATCCTTCTATAGGTCTGATGTTTGCTTTTTTTAAAAGAGATTGGATAAACAGATGATACCCAAGGAGGCCTCATCCACTCAATGCTCATATTTTTCTTTTTTTAAGATTTTATTTATCTAGTTGAAAGAGAGAGTGAGTGCATGTGCATGGCGGGAGACAGAGGGAGAGGGAGAAGGAGGCTCCTCACTGAGCAGGGAACCCGACATGAGATTTGATCCCAGGACCCTGGGATCATGACCCGAGCTGAAGGCAGACTTCTGACCGACTGAGCTCCTCAGGCGTCCCTGCATTTTTCCTTTCACAACCGATCTAGACACACAGTGATTGGAAGAACACCTAGAATAGGGAGATCCTGATCTCTCTCTCTTGAATGTGTTGTTAGTCACAGTGGTAGGTGGGAACATAAATAATAATAATTAAGGAAAAGCTGGAGATGCCTTGGGTTGGATCCGGGAGCAGGAGTATCAGGCTAAGGACAAACATCTGGTCCCCTTCCCCCAATTCCTGCCCTGCTGAGACTATGGGCAAGCTACTTTCTTCCTCTGTGCCTCTCTTTCCTTGTCTTCCAAAGGACGTAGTTATCATTCCTCCTTAACAGCATTAGATTTAAAGGTATTAGTCCAAATAAGAGGCTTTTGGAATCTTCTTTTCTCTTCTTTAATCTTCTACTCATCAGCTCTGTGTCCTTGGGGAAATTGCCCAACTTCTCTGAGACTTATTCCCTTTTCTGTAAAATAAGGTTAATCATACCTACCCTGCAAGATTGTTTAGAGAATTAAATGAGACACTGTGGGTTAAGTTTTAGCCCAGAGATTGCTCCCTAGGAACGGTGCAGCTCTAATGCTATTAGGATGATAAGCTTCACAAAACAAAATTTATCGTAATGTGTTGCTAAAACGAACAGGTGAACAACTGCAACTTGCTAATCCCTTTGTTGTAGAGAGGTTTCCTCGATTGTACCAATTGTCATTAACCATCAATGTCATTGCCTTGATGGTGAAATCCGTTCTCTACTGTTAAAATGTTCTGCTTCTTTGACATATATAGTAATTATAATGGTGAACGTGACAACATTTGTCAGAATTATCCCTGTGCATGTATTCTGAGGGCCCTTGGAATTTTAGGTGATTTTTTTAGTATTAGTCAAACTGAAAGGCACAGTAAGTTTGGAAGGTATGATGGTCTCGTCTATAAAGAGAATAGGGAGATGCCCAAAGGCTATTGATATGAGTGGAACGCTAAAAAAGAAAAACATTAAGATATATTTTGATGTGGTTACCCTGTCTAGGTGGTGAGAGGTAAAAATTACCTAGTCTAACTCTTTTCAATTACGGTTAGAAAAAGGCAGAAGATAGATAGACACATTCCTGTATCTTCTTTCAGCAAATACGTAGAGAGTGCACTGTAAGGAAGGCATCCACAACGGCCGAAGGAGCCTTCAGTCGCTGGGTGAAGGATGAAAGTAGACACCCCCCCTTCCACGGTTGCTGATGCTCTGTCCGTGGTACCCACAGGAGGCTACGGATACAAACCCGCGAGGCATCTTCAGGCTTCAGGGAAGCCTTCATCCTCAAGACTTGAAGGATGGGCAGGTGTTAAGCAGGAAACAGAATGAGTGTATCAGTTTGCATCTACCATGTAACAAACCACCCCACCGTTTAGCAGCTTCAGATCACAAACATGAATGGTTTCTTGGTGATGCTGCACGTCCACTGGGCTCGTCTAGTCTGACCCGCTTGGCTGGAACTGGTGGGACCATATGGCCTCACTCCTCGGTCTGGTGGCTGGTTGGAAGGCTGATGGGTGAGGGGAGCTTCCATGGGGATGGCTTGTGCCTGTTCCTCGTGGTCTCTCATCCTCCAGGATGCTCATCTGAGCTTCTTGGTATTGTAATCTCAGGGTTCCCAAGGGCAGCAAGAGAAGACAGACTCTCTTATCCAAGAGAGGACAGACTCCAGCAAACAAGTGTCTTTCAGCCTCTGTTGGCAAGATCTTGGCTAATTTCCCTTTAGCCAAAACAAGCCACTTAATAAGCCCAGATTCAAGGGAGGTGAGGGGAATGCCAGCTTGGGTTGCTTTGTGGACAGCATGCACCGGGCTCAGAGGTAAGAGAGAACCTGGCATGCTGACACCACAAGTAATTCAGAGTGGGTCACAGAGCAGGTAAGATGTGCAGTGGTCAGGCGCCGGATCGTCAGGTGTCTTTTCGGTAAGCTCCACTGAGGAGCTGGGAGTCTGTCCTAAAACTGAGGAGTCATTGAAAGATTTTCAGCAGGATAGCGACACAATCAATAAGATATCTAAAAACCTGGGTGGCGGGGGCAAGAGCCTGAAAGCGTGTGTTGGCAGCCCAGACAATTCAGGGATGATTCCAAAAAGCTGTCCTGGGGGTACCTCGGCGAAGGCAGAAATGCTATAGTTGAGAGCTGGTTCCAGGTTGCCAGGTGCTGTCTAATCAGTGGGCCTCGACTGAGGGTGGAGGTCCGCCAGGGGATGTCGAGGCACACAGAGGAGGAGCAGGCAGGGAGCGTGAAGCAGAGGAAGTATGCGCGAGAACTCAGCCCAGCTTGAGGGAGTCAGATCTTGCTGGCTTCTTTCCATTCCTCGTGGGTGGGATCCTGCTACACCCTGTGTCTGGGGGCTTCCAAAGGCCTGCCCGTGGGTTGACAGTCTCCAAAAGTGCCTTCTCCTGGTGAATGATGTCACAGCGTCCCCCCACTATTTTCTTCCCAACTCGTTTCCCCATGACCTCGAAACCGACAGTGTCTCCCAAGGGCCCTCGGGCTCTCCCCAAAATCCTCCCCTGCCCTCGGATGGGACCAGGGCTCACCCATTAATTTCAAGAACTGACCTTTTAACTGTGTTATTAAGTGTAACTCTTTAAAATGACAAAAATAGAAATGACTGTTTCATTTCACTAATTCAAGTCACCGAGAGTGAGAACTTGTGGTTTTTGCCGATACATTGGGGAGCCAGTTTATTATCACGGAAGCTACCCAATATCAGGGGCGGGGGGGGGGGAGGCAGGTGGGACCAGCTGGGTACTTTTCAGAGCCTTGGATTATAACTCAAATGCTGAAAGTATCTTTTAGAGATAAAAAGTGGGGGAGGGGACACCTCCGTGTGCATTAAGCAGGTAATAATTTGCCATGTTTTCTTTCTAAATTTTCATTAAAAAAAAGAAAAGAGAGAGAGAGAGACAGACAGACAGACAGACAGACATAGAAATGGACAGGCAGCATGGTGCAGGCTGCCGGGGATGGCCTCTGATTTCTCCTGTCTTAGCCTTGATGGACACCATCCCTAACCGTATAATTGAGAATCCTTGGAAATCGAGGGTTTGGAGGAAGACAAGAAGGAAAACTACACGCCCAGACCATCGTCCTGTGAGGGCAGGTGGACAGCTTTTGTAGCCGAGTCCCACACTTTCTCCATTTAAAGAGTTCCAACAGCTTTTACTAAGTCACCTTCCCCGGGAGGACCCTTGGCCATGGGAGTCGTTCGCGCTGTGCTCGCCCATAGGAGTGTTTGTCATGTCAGCTTTGCTTTGCTTGGGGGCCGGGACTGGTGGCTTCGCTCTTGGGTAGCCCAGATGTTCCTGCCAGGCACTGCTCCTTGAACGGGATACATTTTCGAGGACAGGAAAGGGCTTGAGAACCCCCAGTGCTGGGTCAAAGGCGAAAGGTATTTTATTTTATTTATTTTATTTTATTTTATTTTATTTTATTTTATTTTATTTTATTTTATTATTTTATTTTTTCCTGCTGAGAAAAAGCAAGCATTTTTGGTATTTGTATCTGAGAGTCTCAGTCAAGCCATTGTGTGGAGGACTGAGAGAAAAACATGCCGCAGAAGACCTTGTCACAAGTGCCCAAATCTGGTGAGCCCCATAATCGTGTGACCCAGAAATGAAAACATGGCATGTTTTGGAATTCCTGATTCTGCCTGTTTGCTTTAATAGCAGATCATTGCCTAAACACTGACTCATTGCATTTGACACTGAAAGGAAGATAGGGTTTGCTGTGCTCAGGCCAGTCCAGCTTCTGGAAGAGACTAGAAGGAGTGCCAGTGAACGGAGCAGGACAGGTGACCGTAGGAGTACCCAGCTCTTGTGCATTTGCTGTACATACCGTGATCTCCTCTGAGGCTTTGCAGGCAATATTAATAAGAATAACGTGCTTCTCTTTATAAATACACGTTCAGCCTGTCCTTGAGTATGGAGAGCATAGGAGAGGAAAACAGAACCTTCTTATTTTTGAAAGTGGGGTGCAGGTGTGTGCCTGCTGCCACCTGGTAGTGTAGCACTGGGTTTTGTCAGCTTCTTCTCTTGCCCACTGGTGCTTCCTATGGAACTGGAAGCAAGGCGACCGTGCCCGTCCACCGGGGACAGGAGTATACAAGTGAGGTCAACACTCTGATCAAAACCACCTCCTGTTACCTACTTTTTAAAGAAATGGTAGCCATACGGTGCAGTCAGAATGAGTGGAACATTTTTCCAGAATCCACTCCTTTGATTACTGTCCAGGGGCAGTCATTAGAATCTCCAGTCTGACCGACAGGGTACAGAGGGAGGGAGTAGTATTTGTTAGGGATTTGGAGTATCTTCTAAAGAGAGACAGGCTACCTCCATTCAGAACCTTGTTCTCTCCCCGCTTTGCTTATGGGTCCACTGTCCTGATGAGAGTCGGGTCTGGCTCTCCCTCCCTCTCTTTCTCTGTCACACACAGATACCCACACGAGCCCCCCTGGCAGGCCCTCCAGGGCAGCCCAGAGGGTTGTGATGGTGCCAGAGACCATGGCTAGCCTTGCTAGCTCTCTTGTCTCAACTGTCACCTGCAGAAGGGGACGGTTGTGAGCTGCAGGGTTCACTTGTCTTAAATTAAAAGCCCTCCAATCCTATCTGTCCGTCTTACCAGAACATCCTTCGTGGATGTTTTTTTTTTTTTAAGATTTTATTTATTTATTTGACAGAGAGAGATCACAAGTAGGCAGAGAGGCAGGCAGAGAGAGAGAGGAGGAAGCAGACTCCCTGCTGAGCAGAGAGCCCCATGCGGGGCTCGATCTTAAGACCCAGGGATCATGACCTCTCCAAAGGCAGAGGCTTTAACCCACGGAGCCACCCGGGCGCCCCTGATCTCGAGTTTTCAAACGTTGCTTCCCCCTTGCAGCCGACTCCAAAATGCAGAGCTCTGAGGCCTGTATGTTTACGCATCCTACCTTGATCTTAAATTTACCTACCCTACTGCAGTGCATGAAACTGAAAACTCAGATTAGTTTCTGGGATTAAAGCGGTCTCCGTGGCCGAAAGTGTTTGGCAGAAGCTATGTAGATCTTCTGATAAAACTCTAGGTTTTACATCACACCATTTTTTTTTTTTTTTTAATTGCTGGAGATCTTTCAGGCAGAAGGGTGAGCATGGGGATGAAAAAGCAGAAATTGGATGAGAACCTGTCTCCAAAGGTCAGCCGTGGTGTGGGGAAAATTTCCAAGTAAGCACAGGCTGATTTCAGGGGTTCCTGCCTGTCCCTTTATATCACATCTCCCCGTTCTAGTTTTCAGACCTAATCTTGCCTCCCCTGCAAAGGCCTCAAATCAGTTCACGTCCCCTAGTTGAGAAACAGTCTGCTAGAGATATCTGAAGTCGGTAGGGACCTTGGTCAGGGTAATTGCACTTTCCAGGGCTTAGGGACCTAAGGATTGAATTTGTTTAATGCTGGAATTTCAGCTGATCCTGGAAGAAATCTTTTGGATGTCATTTTTTCCAACATATCATGAAGCAAGCAGCTTCCCCACCAAAATCAATACCTATGCTACCCATTTTGATGCCTGTACCGTCACTTTTCATATCAAATAGCCAATACCTTAATAATCATTTAATTAACTTTGCATATAAATTTCATAGCTATGGTGTCTGTCCTTCATCAACTTTCTTTCTTTTATTTTCTATTTAAAATATTGTGATAAACACATAAAAGAATTTACTATCTTAATCATCTTTCTTTTTTTTTTTTAAGAGACTGGGGGGGGGGGGGGAGGTGACCCGGGGAGAGGGAGGGTAAGAAGAGGCAGAGTGAATCTTAAGTAGGCACCACACTCAGTGCAGAGCTGGACATGGGGCTCGATCTTACGACTCCAAGAATATGACCTGAGTGGAAATCAAGAGATAGTTGACAGACTGAGCCACCCAGGTGCCTCCACCATAATCATTTTCAAGGGTATAGTACGGTGGCCCTCAGTAGATTCATACGGCCGTGAGGACAGGCACTGCCATCTGTCTCCAGAATGCTTTCATCTTGCAAAACTGGCGACATGAATTCCCCATCACACACTCTTGCTCCCAGCCTCTGGCAAGCACCAGGCTTCTGTCTCTCTGCATTGGGCTCTTCTAGGTACCTCAATAAATACGGTATGATTCTAGGTGGAATCATACCATATATATTTTTTTAATGATTGATTGATTTCATTTAGTATAACATGCTTAGGATTCACCCAACTTGCAGCATGTGTTAGAAATTGCCTTTTTGAAGACCGGATAGTATTCCGAGGTATGGCTAGACCACGTGTTGTTTATCCATCAATGGACACTTTGGGCCGCTTCCTTGCTCTCTTTGCTGTGAACATGTGTATGCAGATGTCCGTTCATCATCTTCACCAGCCTTGTTTTATGTGCTTGCCAAGCGCAATTGCTTGAAGGAAACATGCCATCTACCCTTTCTGAGCCCTTTTTTATGATAGAACCAGGTAGATGTTCTGCCCAGTAAATGCTACATGAAATATCTTCTGGGCCAGTCTCTTACCTTCTACCGGAAATGCTGCTGTTTGCAGTCCCCAAGCATTGATTCAACCTTCCTTTTGTTTTCTATTAAAATGCAAATGACCCTGAGACCTAGGCCACAGATAGAGATACCAAGACCTTGGTGTGAATTGGTTTAAGGGGGATCCTGGCTTGGAAGCTTTCTCCGCCCACCCCTGCCCCACCCAGTCCGCGGCTCTTTGCTCTGTCTGTTCCTTCTTTATAGCCTTGCATTATTTCTGCAAGTACCACAACCATATTAAAGTTACTTAGTTATATTTTGCCTGTTCTGTAGAATAGACGCTTCTTAAGGACAGGACCCTTGTATATTTCATGTCGGTTTTTCAGGCTTTAGTAAAATGTCACACACAGTTCTGAGTAAACCATTCATTCATTCGTCAGGCATTTATTGAGTGTGTCGTGATTGAATCTTAAAATTGTGCCTTTCCGGGGGCTCTGGGTGGCCGACGAGCAACTTTATCCACTGCAAGATTTGGCAGGTTTTAGAAATCTTTGGTTCAACCTTCCTATAACTGTAAGTGCAAGGACAGTCTTAGATGCATGGATCAAATAGTTTTCTATCACAAATCTACCTAGTTTTTTTGTCCTTCTGCTCAGAAAAAGCATCAATCTATGTAAGTTTGCCTCCTATTCAAAGGTGAGACAAGATGGGCATCTATGTCTCTTCTTCCTTCTGGAAGTGACTTCTAAGGGACTGCTTTTCTCCCTCGCGGCTAGGAACAGTTCGATATACATTCTCAAGCAGCCCTAAGAACTTCTGGGTGCCCTTAATCTCATTATTTGCGATATCCGTCCTGTACCGTTTACAAATGCATTGCCAAAGCTTACATGTTGCTCACATCAATCCCCTTGGAAAAAGGGACTCAGGTTCGACTGGTTCGTGTTGGTCTGTAACTGTGCACTGTGCACCTCGCTGTGTGCTAGTAACTCGTAGCCCAGGGGTAACGGATGCTGGCTTTCTGTTCATTCATCCCTCAGCAACTCCCTAGCAAACAGAAGTCACTCTGATACCAGTTGGATGCTACTTCCTTCCCCCTTTATAAGGTAACAGTTATTACCTTATAAACTAATTCATTAGTCTTCAACTATATTGTGGCTTTCAGCTCTAGCCTCAGAGTCGATGAGTTCTCGGGGAGGTTACTATCAAGGCTCTTCACACCAGTCATTATTCTGATTTATATTATCCTTGTCACTGTTGTCCCATGATTATTGTCATTGCTACAGTTTCCCATTGGGTGGTAAACAGAGTGAAAATGCGCAGTGGTCACTACATGGAACCCAAAGTTGAATGTCTTTACCAAGAGCATAGACATGTTCAGTAGGGAACAGGACGAATAAATGGGGTCTTCATCTTTTAGTCTTCCTTTAGGCAGTTCTGCTTCTTCTCCCATTAAACTTTTGGGCAAGGTTGTGAGCAAGTAAGAAAGTTTAAAGTCAACTGTGGGGACACCTGGGTGGCTCAGTGGGTTAAAGTCTCTGCCTTTAGCTCAGGTCACGGTCTCAAGGTCCTGGGATCGAGCCCCGAGTCGGGCTCTATGCTTGGCGGGGAACCTGCTTCCCCCTCTCTCTCTGCCTGCCTCTCTGCCTACTTGTGATCTCTGTCTGTCAAATAAATAAATAAAATCTTAAAAAAAAAAAAAAGACATTGTTTAAAAAAATAAATAAAGTCAACTGTGTTACGTCTTACCTTCTGGCTTTCTCATACTCGTATTTTATCACGATAGAAATGGAAGTTACAGGAAAGATAACAGGGGAATGCCTACATAATGAACTACGGTAAACAGCTACAGTGAATTTATGCCCATAGAAAGGGAGCATTCCGAACAGATGGCTTTTGATTAAAGGTGCTTCCTGTAACAGATTTCAAGATGACACTGTTAGTTTAGGAAAGATGATAGATCTGTCTTTAAAAAGAGTGCTGGGGGGGATACCTGTTCTTCTGCACCCCCCCCCAGGGGGGCCACTCCTCCCTCCTCTGGATTTAAAACAACAATTTGAAGGCTAAGAACAAACATGAAAATCTGACACTGGTGACTGGACCATGCATCCGTCTGGTTTGTGGATGGGGAACACGACCGTGAGTCACGCCTGTTCCTGGCCATGCTGCGACAGTATCTTCATAAATAATTTGCATCATCAGGCGTTTCTGCATGTCTTGTGCATGTTACTGTTATTTTTAGCTAGGATTTTTTTTTTTTACAATGACAATTTTTAAAGCAGACGAATCAAGACGCCTCTTCCAGCGATGGGGGAACAAGTGGTGGGAGCGTGGGGGTGGGGGGGACGCTCTGTCTCCTCTCTCCCCAGGGATTTTTCTTTGCTACCAGGCTTGCGGCTCACGCCATGACTTTTTGTGACTTTAGTTTCTTGCAGTGTTCGCTCCTTTTTTCCCTTATGCATAAAGATGCGACTGTTGAAGTTATTTATGTAATGAGAGAATGTGCCACACGGATATAAAGCAACCACTGGCTTTTATGTAAGGCGCCCCGCTCTTCCCAAGGAGAATGTTGTTGGAACTTGAAGTATGGGATGGAAAGAGCATTAACTCTTTCACTTAAAAAATTGTCTTTTACAAGTAAGTTGTCTCTGCAGTCGCTTGAGGAGGAGTTAGGAAAACACAGAGCCCGAGCATGACAAGTCTGCCAGGTTGTGGAGATTCATAGATGTTCACCACTGTTAGCATCTGGGTGTGTTTTCTTCCAGAATATTTTCTATGTATCAAAACAGGAATCAATACCCATCACTATTGTAATCAATAGGCTTTTCAGAACCTTTTTTTCCTACTTCATAATCTGCTATGAACATCTTCCGTCATTCATAGATTCAGATCTTTAAAAAACGTTGATGGCTCCTGAGTCTCGCAGGGTCTGGTGAAGTCAGAGGACGTGCCCGCTGTCCTCCCTTGTTTTCTGTTTTGCTGCTCATGTCTGTGGCAGACGTCTTGCTCTGCTGTTCATCGTGGTCGGATGAGAAATCCAGGCAAGAAGAGATGGAGGAACCCTGCTTGCTGGAGAGTTCCACTCTGGACTTCCTTCCTCACAGTCCGGGACTTCTGAGAAATTCTTCGTCTTCCATCTTGGTTTCTTTATCACAGCTCATCATGTCTTGTCCTAGAAATTTTACTTTCTCTCTGGTATCTAGGATCTTCTGTTTCTCTCGCGTTGGGCTGGTGATCATGGCTCCCTGTCTCTCATGTCTTGAGTGTAGCCTGAACCTAGCAGAGACCCTTCCTTGACTATCCTGCTGGTTCCATGATGGTCCTTCCCCGTTGTCTAGAGCGACCCTCCTCAACCTTTATCTCCCATTATTCACCTTGTGACCTTATGTATTTCACGTGTGACCTTTGCCTCTCTGTCCAGCACAGAGCTCTGTCAACAACTGTTCCGGGACATTCTACCCATGATCCGCACCCTTGCGGACACCCCCGTCAGACTCCGTGTCCCCCCAGTTCTTGACCCATAAGCCCGTTGCCTCTAGTCCCTTGAACCCTGGCTGGGAGTCGTCTTGATGGCACGTCTCTGATTAATTCCATCTGGCTTTAGCCAGTATCTGGAAGGACCTCTGTGGGAAGAACCTCAAACTGCTGTCAGTGCAGAGGTTGCTTTGTTTTTTGTTTTCAATTGTTTTAATTAACAGACTCTATTGCTTTAGAGCCGTTTTGGGTTTATGGAAAAATTGATGGGAAAGCACCGAGAGTTCCCATATTCCCTGTCTCCTTCCCCCACCGCATCCTTCGTCACTTAATGTCGTACCTTTGTCTGCATCAATATTGACATATTATTATCATTAACTAAGTCCCTAGTTTACAGTACGGTTCACTCTTTCCAGGGTACCTTCTGTGGGTCTTGACGAATTTGTGATGGCACATACCCACCACTACAGTATCCTACAGAATAGTTTCCCTGCCCTGAAAATCCTGTGTGTTTGGTCTATTTATTCCTCCCTTCCAACCCCCCCAAACCTGATCTTTTTACTCTCCTCATAGTTTTGCCTTTTCTAGAATATCATAAAGGTGGACTCAGACCGTCTGTGGCCTTTCAGATTGGCTTCTTTCACTCAGTAACAGGCATTTAAGGTTCCTCTGTGTCTTTCATAGCTTGATAGCTCATTTCTTTTTATTACTGAATAATATCCCATTGCATGGATGTGGCGTGATTGACTTACCCATCCGTCTCCTGACGGACATCTTGGTTGTATCCATACCTTGGCAATTACGGATAAAGCTGCTATAAACATTGAAGTACAGTTTTTGATGTGGACATAAGGTTCACCTCCTTTCAACAAAGACCAAAGAGTGTGATTGCGGAACCGTGCGGTAAGACCGTGTTTCATTTAGTAGGAACCTGCTCGGTTGACTTTGACAGTGGCTGCCCTACTTTGCAGTCACCAGTGAATGAGAGAAAGTTCCTGTTGCTCCATACCCTCACCAGCATTGGGTGTTGTCGGTGTTCTGGATTCTGGCCATGCTAATAGGGGTGTAGTGGTGTCTCAGTGTTGTTTTAATTTTAAATTCCCTCATTTCATATCATGTAGGGCATCTCTTCATAGGAACATGTGCTGTCTGTTGGTCTTCTTTAGTGAGCTCTTAGTGAGGCATGCTTTCCTTCCTTGGTAAACCCATCTGTCTTCCAGAGCATTCCACTTCCACATGGTACACGCCCAGTAAATGCAGTCTCCCATTCCAGCGCCCAGCACGCATTGTCCTGAGCTCAGAAACCTGGGACCCGTCTCATACATCCTCTCCTTTCCCCAGACTGTCATGCATGTTCTTTCTATACACAGCAGTGATATTCACTTCTGAGCTCTCCTGAATGTGAGTTTATCTACCTCTTTGTGGTTCCAGGCTGCTTATTTCTTGCAATAACTAAGACAAGAGTCAACAATGGATAAGACAGTAGTTTGCATAACAAAATCCACAGTATTTGGGTCCCATTTTGAATCTGAAGTGGGGTTAAATTTAAGAAGTTGCCTTGGTTTCTTCACACTAATTCCCAAGTTTTATTCTCTGCTATGATTTAGTAGCATACTTTCGAAATGTTGTTTTAATGCCTGTTTGGTTTTACTTGCTGACAATAAAAGTCGTTTTAACTTCATCTTGTGGACCCGTTAAAAACACTAAGTCTGTGGGGTGCCTGGGTGCCTCAGTGGGTTAAAGCCTCTGCCTTCGGCTCAGGTCATGATCTCAGGATCCTGGGATCGAGCCCTGCATCGGGCTTTCTGCTCAGCAGGGAGCCTGCTTCCTCCTCTCTCTCTGCCTTCTTGTGATCTCTGTCTGTCAAATAAATAAATAAAATCTTAAACAAACAAACAAACAAACAAAAAAACAAACCCTAGGTCTATGGCAGTAAGAAGGTATAAACTTATTTGCATATAATATTGCATATGAATGCAAGAATAATTAACATGGGAAGAAATCAGTACAAATGAGTGACATTTCTGGGTCGTTGACTACCCAGCATGTTACAAATGGGCTATACATATGTCAGAGTATCGGTCGCCTTAGCTTTGGGGGCACCTTGAACCCTGACACTACAGAGCCCTGGGCAGAGGGAGGAGATAAGACGGAGAGCCTGGATGTACTGATATAATGTAGATTGGGAAAAAAGTGTGGTTTGGAATGCAGAAGGACCCCATTCATTGTCCTGCTATCTGCTTAGCTCACTGTTCTGTATGCACACTTAAAATTGGTGCTTGGTGCATAGTAAGTATTCAATAAATATCAGTTTAATTCAAGAAATGTACCAGAATTCTAAAGTCATTGAGCCTGTTACTTAATCTTCTCTGTACCTCGGTTTCTAGAGCTGGAAATGTGATTTGTTTCTACACAACAGATGTGAATTTCTCTGTAGATAATAGGGCTCTTGTTGTGACATAAAGTGACACGACACATGAACCATCTCTGTCATGGCTCAGGGTAGGGATGGCAGGGGGGTCCTTTTGGTTCTTTCTTACCCTCGCTCATTTGAATTATTTTCAAGTCTAGGTGATGATGATGATGATGATGGTGATGATAAAAATGATGTCACTGGCATAGAGTTCATCAAGCTTATTGCCTTACACTGATGTAATAATCAGGGCACTTCTTAGACCAGATAGGGGGGCCTCATTCAAATAAATGATCAAACTGAGGCTCAGAAAAATGATGTGATTATGTCAGACTGCACACATGTCGCACCACAGAAATAGAACTGGAACCCGGATTCTTTAATTTTCTGACTTCCAGTCTCCAGGACTCCCATCTCGACCAAACATAATAACTTTTCATCGAGACTCACCTTAAAGACGAGATCCCTTCCAGCGAGCCTGTTATTTGATGCAAATGATAAATGATGGTGATACAGTAAATATAAGAAAGCCTCAATGAGGGAAACCTTCCGAGACCTTAAAAAAAAAAAAAAAAAAAACGCAGGCAACTAAAAGGAGGCTTAAGCTAAACGCTAGGAAGAATATTTGAATTCTAAATCTTGAGGTTCTGAATTGGTAGTGGAGTTTTAATGTGAATTAATTGTGTGTAACGTTTTCAGAAGATAAAATGATAAAAGCATAAACCTACTCGCTATTATAAAACTTGGTGAGATGAGGTGAGAACCGATGATGTACTCTGAGAACCAGAAGGATGTGACGAGACAGGTTTATGTGGATGCTTTAAATTCATTTGCTGCTGTCCATTTGACAGGAAAGTATGCCTTTCAAATCTCACACCAGCGAGAGGGAAAAAAGTCAGCAATATCTCTTCTTTTTCACTCCTTTATCTGAAGGTTACGTCACTTGGTCTGTTCTGGTTTTGGTTCACAAATGAGTTTTCAGAAACTACCCTTCTCCTCTTTGTTTTTTTTTTTTAATGAAAGATTTAATTTTTCCTCTGAAGACCGATAGAGCCTTGCGACATGAGATAGGTTAACCCACTCCCCAATCTTCCCCATTTTGTTAGCTGGATTTATTTTATACTCTCTACAACTGGGGAGGCTTATTTTCTGATAAGGGCCAGTTCTTGAGCAGTGATGATGATCATCTCTGCCTTTATTCATTCTCCCAAGATTTACTGAATGCCAGCAGCAGGCCGTGTGCTGGGAGAAGAAAGCTTAACTCTTGGCCTTAGGAAGTCCCCAGTCTTAACTCTAGTGCTTGGACGCCCGGACATCTTGTTTCTCTTCTACCAAATTCCAAGCCTCTCTGTGGATCCGGCTGAATGCTGTTTGCAGACTGTCCTTGCCATAGTTATGTATCTGTCTTGCTCATTGGCCACAGGAGAAGCTCACGAGTTGTACAGAAAAGGAAAGGGAATCTGTGAGTGGCTTTAGGTGCGGTCCCCAGGGCAGAGGACTGTGCCCGTGATGCTGAGGGACACCGTCTCACAGTGTCTTCTGTACACAGAGGAGACCTACATTTGGCATCTCTGAAAGGCAAATAAAATAAGACTAAAGATAGAACATGGGGAGGGGGATGACAACCTTTTAACCTTTTAAGCAGCCATGTTTCTGTTCAGTTTATTCCTGTTTGCACTAAGAAGGGGGAAAAAAGAGAGAGAAACTCTAATTACAAACTTCTTGTTTCTCTCTACTATTTTCAATCCTATCTAATTTGTACAGCTGAAGAGGCAAATGATTGCTTTTCAATGTAAAGAAAAGGTGCGCCCCCCCCATTTAATGCTTAGAAAAGATTGACTTTGATTTCAACGAAAGGAAAATTCTCCATGCCTAATGATTCGTGACTTGTAATCACCAGGGAGCCGCCATCTTGCTCTGCACGGCCTTGTTCCTTGGCCTTGTGGGACTCTGTCATTCTGTAACCCCTGCTCTTTCACCTCCCTATCTCTTTTTCTCTTGGATCAGGTGACTGATGTCGCGCTCACAGTTACAGAGGACTACTACAGTGGGGCGCATGGCTGCATTCCTGGAAGGGGCTCTCTTGACCGTCAGGCATGGTGTAGGCTCTATCCCTCACCTGGGAAATCCGTTCCCAAGATAGACATTTGATGCCTGTGGCTGGAACAGCCTGATCAGCATTGCCACCAGGTCCCAAGAACAGGACAGAAGCTATTTCCTGAATGCGTAGCAAGGGGCTAGATGACTTGCATGTGTTATTTTTTTACGAGAAGTAAAGGCATCTTGACAAACTCTTGGGTGGGTTTCGCCATGTCTGTGCTACAGATACAAGAGGCTCGACCCAACAGAAGTGAGTCAGCTCAGAGTTACCCTGCTAATAATAAACATGCTGGCTTTGACCCTGAGTCTCTCAGAGTAATGACCCATGTTCTCTCTACGGCAGCACGTTCCCTCCCTTGCATCCATCGGAGAGTACTTGGTGGGGAAGGGTGACAGCAGGGACCACTTTATCTCCAGCAGATGAAGCCATTTCTGGCCCCACCCCACTCTCTGGGAAGCTGTCCACGTGGGCAAACATGTGTCACATCAGTGATCGCTTCAGCGCTTTGCCTACTTGACTGCAAATGAGAAGACAATGACGTGCACTGAAACACGACTTCTACCTAAGCGCTTGCTATCATGGGGAGGGAAAGTTCCAGAAGGACTCGTTTTTTTGTTTTTGTTTTTTTTTTCCTTTTGTTCACACATTTAGGTCTCACAGAACTATGGCAACAATCACCCACAGGTTCACAGATCATTCTTTGCCTTTACTTGATGATTTACAAATATTTTTAGGGTCAGCTCCTTCCAGCACCATTTAATGTGAAACCTCAATATATAAACGGCTAAGGGAAGATTTTGTTAGTGTGGTGTTTTGTTAGATCTCGTCGTATAATGCTGACTTCTAAAACCCAAGAAGAGAGAACAATGAGGCTTTGTGATGAACACAGAAATTTGAAATCATTGTTATAGATGACAGCTGCAGGCTTCTCTAAGTTCAGTTTCCAATTTATTCCTTTTTGTTGGTGGTGGTTTGTTGTTGTTGTTTTTTTTTTTTTTTTTTTTTTTTAATATTGTTATACTGAGAAAATCCTGGTTCCCTAAACTAAGAAGTTACAAATAAGAACGGCGTATTTTAGGGTTGTTGGTTGCTTATTTTTTTTGTTTTGTTTTGTTTTGTTTTGTGTTTTGTGTTTTGTGTTTTGTTTTTTGAACAGCTACCTTGCAATCTCAAGATTTTCTCTCACTTAAACTTAACCATTTAAAACTTATTCACTTAAAACCGAAAGAAGAGTAGAAATGGCTTCTTTTAAAGTTGAAATCATTAACAGTATGAAACAATTTGCATTCTTTAATTGGTGAGCTTGCAATTTGGGGAACCAATGATCACTTCCTTGCCCACTCTGAAATTTTCCATCAGAGGCAAAAAACACTTTTCAAATTATAACATTAATGAGATGCTCATTGATGTTGAAGAAGGGGGGGGCAGGCAACAAAACAGATGAGCCCGAGAGCCGATCTCTGTCTATGCAATTTCAGAAGCCACAAATTCACCTTGTTTTTCATGGGGAGTCCACTTTCTGACTTGGGATTTCATCAAAGGACAATTTGCCTCCCATAAGCATGTTACCTTTGACACTTCACTACCAGTAAATCATTCTGTTACACCATTTTATGCAACAGACTTACTGATTATTTCATACCAAACTCCACTGAAGACAAGGACTTGGCTGTTGTCTGGTCTTAGCCGGTAATTGAATGTAACATACCCAGGCTAACCTAGGGTGCTTACTTAGGAAATTTCATGCTGGACATAGAGAGACCTTAAGTTTATATGTTGCAAAAAGGAAAACAATGAGGTTTGAGCTACAATGTTTCTATTTAAAGGATGGCAGATAATATGCATGAGAGGAGAAGCTTTATTTTGAGGTCTGAACCAGCCTGGTAGAATGTGTTGGTCAGGTACTGGGCTCGACCTCGTTGTCATGGAAATTTGGTTTAACTACCAGAGTGACCGAAAGTCTCCCTCTGGAGAACTTCTACTATCGTCTCTTTTAACCCTCGCAACAATAAGATCAATTAAATATTAAAGGTAGACTTACTATCAAGATGGAATTAAGGAACCACTACACACAAGCAAGAACACTTGAGATTTCTGTCCATGGTGCATTAAAGGTGCAGTGATTCGGATGCCCACATGCACAGCTGTTGTAGATTTCCACTTGTGCCTTAGTCTAGCCCAGTGGTTTTCAAACATGAATGTTCATGATAATTAGGGCACAGGGCAGTATAAAGAAAGAACCTTCTCTACTATTCTCCATGAGCAATACAGGGGAACTTTTTTATTCATTCATTAACTCCTGATGAGTGCCTTCTCTGTGCAGGAACTCTATGGGTGCTGGGTGGGAGCCGTGAGCAAAACTCCTACCTTCCAGAAGCATTGTTCTGGGGTGGAAGACAAACATGGAACAAAGAAGGAATAAATGGTAGAGGGTCTGCGGTGATGAAGGCTCTGAAGAAACTTTACAATGAGATCAAAGGAGGCCGAGGGAGGCTGCTATCTTAGCCAGGGAGATCCGAGGGAGACATCTGAGCAGAGACCTGAAGGAAGGGGACACGTTTTGTGATTTGCCGGAAAAGAAGCCTTCTAAGTAGGAACGGGGTTTTATGGCTGGCCCAGGAAAAGGACCAGGGAAGCTGGCATGCCAGAGCAGAGCAAAGGAGGGAGACAGACAGGAAGTAAATAGGGGTGTCTGTGTGTCTGAGTGTCTGTGTGTCTTTGGTGGGTGGGGGTGTCGCACAGTTGGGATCAGATCCTCTAGGGCCTTCTAAGCCTTGATGGGACCAGGAATGTAGATTTCCCAATAAATACGGTGGGAAGCCTCTGGAAGGGTAAGTGGAAGATCATTAGGATCTGATTTGCACCTGAAAACCTCAAGGATAATTTGGATCCCACATACTTTGTGGTGGGTGGCAACCTTAACCCCTGCATGGGGTGCTGTCCTACTGTGTGAGATGTAGAATGCTTTTTTCTTAAGTTACATTAAAATAGTGAGCAATTTCATTTATAAATAAAATGCATTTGCTCCACAGCCCTTCAGTAGAATGCTTGGGTTGTGGAACAAGTATAAAAGCTACATGCTTCAGTAGAAATTTAATTAGAGGGCGCCTGGGTGGCTGAGTCAGTTAAGTGTCTGCCTTCAGCTCAGGTCATGATCTCGGGGTCCTGGGATCAAGCCCCACTTTGGGCTCCCTGCTCAGGGGGGGGCCCGTTTCTCTCTCTCCCTCTGTCTGCCACTCCCCCTGCTTGTGAGCTCTCTCTCCCTGTCAAATGGATTTTTAAAAAAATTTAAATCAGACATCTTATAATGCTAAGCTTCTAAGACAGTACCTAGCAGCTTAGTAATGCATCCTGAGTGCTGACTCTGTCCCTTTCTGCTCCTCCTTGCTTTGTCAGTACCTCCGCTGTTGAGGTCTGGTTTTCATTGTTCATCATCCGGGTGAGCTCTTTGTTTACCAAAGAGACAGAGTCATTCAACAAACTGCCAGCTTCTAGTGATAAGTACCATTATCAGAAAGAAGTGTGTTCTTTGTGTCAAGGATAGTGAACCCTCTTTTGGGAAAATAGCTCTTGTGATTCTAGGGATAGTTCTTGAATGATGTTGTAATTGGATTTGGGAGCACTTTTTTTTTTCTTTTTAATAAAGATTTTGCTTATCTTTTGTCAGTTGGCGTGGCTTCCATAAAAGAGGCACATTTTGGTGACTTCATCCAAGTGACATTGGGCTCTTTCCTCTAGTTTATTAACCCCAAGTGCTGAGCAAACGTTAGAAAGTATGATCTGTTGCCCTACTCTCATAACATGTTTTTAAAGTCACTTATCTATTGATCTATGACATGAAGAGAGGAAACATTTTATTGAAATTAAACAGTAGCATGTGAAGGATATTTTAGGTCACTGTAAAGTTCTTTTAGTAGGAAAAATAATTTTTCTATGGGCTGTTTAATACCCTTTGAAAACAGAAATAATTTATTTTATGCAAATAATTAAAGGCAAAATGAGGTGTGCAGATGACTCACATGCATAGTGTATCTAAAAAGGCAGTTTTCTGGGCTTTACACCCAGATATTCTGATTCAGAAATCTAGGATTGGGCATAGTTTTAATTTTATTAAGTACCCCCCAAGTAGACAGATGTAGGAAATGTGACTTTTAGTAAGCCCTCCGAAGGACAGCGGTTGAAAACCACATTTCACAAACACCACTGGCTTCCTAGGGGCACGATAACTCTGTGCTCTAGAAAATATCAAACACATCTAAAAGTAGACAGTAAAATGAATTCCCATGTCCGCATCTCCCCTCTTCCACAGCCACAAGCATAGTTTCACTTACTCCATCCATGCGCCCAGATTATTTTGAGGCAAATTCCAAACATCCTAAATATTTTAGTATTCATATAAACAATTGGGAGTCTTTATACACAACCCTGATAGCATCATCACCCCTAAAAAGTAATTAACACCGGTATCTTAACATTCTCAAATACCCAGTCAGTGTTCATATTTTCCTAATTATCTTAAAAGTAACTCTCTGTTATGTTGCAGGGTTTTGTGGTTTTGGTGGTGTTGTTGTTTTACTGTTTACTTGTATCAGGATATAAATAAGGTCTATTTTTATGTCTCTCTTTTTTTTTTTTTAAAGATTTTATTTATTTATTTGACAGAGAGAAATCACAAGTAGATGGAGAGGCAGGTAGAGAGAGAGGAAGGGAAGCAGGCTCCCTGCTGAGCAGAGAGCCCGATGCGGGACTCGATCCCAGGACCCTGAGATCATGACCTGAGCCGAAGGCAGCGGCTTAACCCACTGAGCCACCCAGGCGCCCTATTTTTATGTCTCTTAAATCTCTTTTAAATTATTGGTTTCATCTCCATCTTTTACATTGCCATACCTTCTGTTGCGGAAACCAGACTGTTTGTTCAGTAGACTTTCCCGCCGTCTGTATTTTGATGATTGCATCCCTATGGTGTTGTTAAACGTGTTCCTCTGTCTCCCACATTTCCTAGCAATTGCTAGGAAGTGCCAGAGTCGCTGTTTTCTTTGTTTTGCTTTGCTTGACAACTTCATAGTTGGCATTGTGTTGCGTATTTCCATCAGGCGGTGATGGTTAGTATCTCCTTTTGCAATGAGATCTTGGTCCAAACAGATAAGTTTATTAAAGACTATAAATGCTGATACTCTAATTCTGTTATTCTTTGTTCACTTATTAGTGGGACTCATTGTTCGCAAAGAGACACTTCCCCTCATCGACAGTGTGTTAACTCACTGTTTCAGGTTTTAGACAAAAGGCAGGATTACTACTTGATTCTGTCCCTTACTTTATGAGTTTTCAAAATAAAGTTTTGTCCCTAATGCCCTCCCAAGTCACTATTCCTTAAAACTGTTACCATGAACTTAGGGCTTTAAACATACTTGGCGTGTTTCAATCATCATTGTATATGTTTTTGTTTTAGTTTTTTAAGATTTTATTTATTTGTCAGACAGAGAGAGAGAGAACACACAAGCACGGGAAGGAGGAGGGGCAGAGGGAGAAGCAGACTCCCGATGTGGGACTCGATCCCAGGATCCTGGGATCATAACCTGGGCTGAAGACAGACACTTAACCATCTGAGCCACCCAGGTGCCCCATCATTGTTATTATTACCTTTACTGATGCTCAGATGGCATAATCTTTAACCACTGGTTGATAACCTATTCAGTTTAGCTGCTGATTCCTTATAGGACAATACCAGCCATGTTTGATAGTTCCCTCGCTTTTCTGATATGACAGTATGTTCCAGGCTCATCTTGTACATCTCCTGCCATAGGCTTGGGATCAGCTTTCTTCCAAGGAAAACGTGGTTCCTTTTAGTGAGAAATGGTATTTGGAGACCATGAGACCATGGTCTGAGCTCCAGGACTGAGCTTTACAACTGGGATTGTCCTTGTTTCTTGGTTTTTTCAGTGGGTGCAGTGTGAGGCAGGAGAGTTCTTTCGCATGCATGTTACATACACGTATATGTATTGTATGGTCTGTGTGTGTTTTTAAAAGTCCAATACATCCCAAGTTTCTAGTGATGTACTCATGAGGCTCTTCTTCATGTCATTGATCTTACATCAGCGTTTTCTTTGTCTTAAGCTACAAATAGCAATTCTTAACCACACAGACACAATCTACTCACTTGCTTTATCTCCCACTGCACGCACCACAATTTCCAAGAAAAAATGCCGATGACACCCCCAGCAATATGCTCCCTGAAGACTTTTAATGTTTTTCATTTCATTTTCTTTTAGCTTTTATTCCAGAATGGGATGTCTGCAGTCCCCTTCTAACCTGTCAGGGTCACTTGGATCAGCACCTCTGGGTCTGTTTATACCTGGATATACATTGACATCCACTGATCTTATTTTATTTGAGATTTTTAAAGGAGTCATTGAGAAAATTATTTTTGTTCAGTAAGTGTGAGAAAATGTTTACATTTTCCTGAAAATCAAACCTACAAAATGAGTTGAAGTCACTGCAGTCTGTCTTATGTTCCTGCCCCCTTCACTCTATTTTCTCCTTTCTCTATACATACTCATTTCTCTATATATGTTTCATTTTTCATTCTAAGCAATGATATTATTTAGGTAAGTTTTTATATTTTATGATGCAATTATTATATTGAACAATTCCTCTATATAATACCCTTAATGACCTCCACTTTTTTTTTTTTTTTTAGCTCTTATCTTTTGGTTTCCTACTACGAGTGGTACCGAAATTTCTAGTAACCCTTTCTTCCTTCTTCCCTCCTCTCCCCGTGGTCTGATTTGAAGTGATAATGTTTACTTGCCCTTAGATCTGAATCAGTGAGTTTATTCCTCTCTTGCACATGCTCTACCATATTGCTTTTGTTTTCTGTTCCTTTTTATTTTTTTTTTTAATCATTATACTGACTGCATCGTCAGGGTAGATAACCATACTCTATAATGCATTCTGATGTATATATATATATATGTATATATATATATATATATATACATAATCAGTCATGTCCCCCTTGGTCATCTTTGAGGAATAGATCCACAGCTGATCATGGGCTTAATGCTCCCCCATCCTTAACATCAGTGCCCTGCCAGCCACTCTGGTGGCTTGCCTCTCCTCCCTAGTGGATTATTTAAGGAAGGGCTTTTGGAATAATATTCCCTCCATGGGTCTGTATGGATTCCTAACAAATTATGTTGAGTTGGAGGTCATTTCAGCTGGATATAAAATCCCTGGTTTCATTGCCTTTCCTGAGTATCACCCTTTTGACTTCTACCATGAAGCCTGGCTCTTGAAAAGTCTGTTGGCTCTCTGATTTTCTGACCCTTAGAGGTAAGTGACTTGGTCATTCCTGGATTATCCAAAGGATTTTTTTTTTTTTATCATTTTTCTAGGTCATGTTGTGTCCTTTAAATATATAGTTTCCAATCTTTTTCTACTTCTGGAAAAAGCTCTTGAGTTACAATTTTTTAAAATATATTTTTTAAAGATTTTATTTATTTATTTCACAGACAGAGATCACAAGTAGGCAGAGAGGCAGGCAGAGAGAGAGAGCAGAAAGCTAGCTCCCTGCTGAGCAGAGAGCCTGATGTGGGGCTCGATCCCAGGACCATGGGATCATGACCTGAGCTGAAGGCAGAGGCTTAACCCCCTGAGCCACCCAGGTGCCCCTTGAGTTATTGTTCTGTTGCTTTGCTTTGCTTTTTTGAAGAGTCCTATTGAAATGTTAGGTTGGATTTTCTTTACCTGTCTTCTCTCTCAAAAGGCTTTCTTTTGAATCCTTTCTATCTTTCTTCATTTATTTTTGATGTTCCAAACTCTTTTTCTTTCCATGTTCTAATACTTATTAGGCATTCTCTGTTATGTGTATTCCGTGTGTGTTTCTTATTGTTTAATCTTTATTTCTACTTTTTTTTTCACTTCAGATACTTCCTTAGTATCTTAGTTCTGTTGCCTTCCTATCCAAAGATTTCACCAGTCACTTCATTTCTGAGATTTTTTTTTAAATTAGATTTGTGTTCCCTTTGTATCTTCTTTTGTTTTCTCAAGTTCCTTTTAGTTCTTTTGAAGTATCAATGTGAAATTTTCATCTGTTTGGGGGCATGTCTCTGTGGTAAGAATGTTATTCTGATCTTTATTCCATTTCTTTCTTTTTTTCTTTCTTTCTTTCTTTTTTCCTTCCTTCTTTCTTTCTTCCCCCCCCCCCTAATCACTGTGCATTGGATTTGACCACACTCCTATTTGGTACTCATTTTTAAGTGAAATGAATTTTCCTGAAGAGAGGCAAGGGATGGGCCAGATAAGCTTCTAAGCTCTAGAGCTCCCTCTTCTGTTGTTCCCGTGAAATGACAAAATAAGGTCCATACATTGTTAGCTCTGTTTCCTCTGCTCCCTTGGCTTTTCTTTGCCCCTCCCTTTTCTTGGACCTTGTTATTATTGTCAAGTTCAAGGTGGATTCTACCCTCAAAATTTTCTCTTCATTGAAGTTGAGTCGTGGAAGGAAGCTGCATTTTATTGTTCTTGAGAGTTAATCAGCTCCATACCACTTCAGGTACTTGTAGAAAACCTTCTGCACTCTCTTGCACTCATCCCACAAACGGGATTCTGCAGGGCTCCATGACAGTTATGCTGCTGGCTACAAAATAGCTCACCAACCAGCTTACCTACCAATGAGGACCTTTTGGAGATTGGGGGCTTCTTGTTTGAAAGCTTGTAGATGCTCACTACCCTTCCCCCAGCTTTTTCCTGTCCGGCTCTCACCACCACTGGGCTCTACAGCTGTGGATGGTTTGGCCACACCCATTAATATTTTCAGGTTTATGGGCTACTCAGCCCCACAGTTTTATTTTCGTGTCCTCCATGGGTTTTTGGCTCACGATCTTGATTTGTTTCGTTATTTAGCATTGTTGTTCTTGGGGTGGGGTGGACAGGAATTCCAGGAGGCTCTAGTCTTTTCATAGTGTTACCAGCGCTCAAAAGGATGGTTTTGCTAAATACCATCCTTCTGGATTCAAGATAAAACACTTCCAGTGGGAAAGCATTGGTTTTGATGAGATTTTTAGTAAGCAGTTTATTAAGGAAAACGATAAAGTGCCTTGAAAAACAAAAAACTTATTACCAGTGTTACTACCTCTTAAAAACTAGAGAAAACTAGCCATACTTGGTATTTATTTGAAGTGAGTATATAGGAAGTGAAATTTTCCATGTATCATTTCTAAATTAACCAAGTCAATAGCTTGCGATCCAACAAAAGATACAAAGTGTGTCAAGGTTACGATGGGTTGGGATTGTAGGCTCTTAGTAAATGGTGGCTCTGTGGTTGAAAAAGCCTTGGGTCTTCCTGATACACATTCTAATGACCTGGGCAAATAAATCAGTGTCCCGCCTTTTCTCTTCCCAACAACCCAGGAAGTTCCTACCTCGGAGAAGTGATTTGTTACAACTTTGAAAATATAGTTGCCAAATTGTCATTGAAAATCACATTTCTCTCTCCTCGACTTTTAATCGCTAGATATTAATACACAAAAGGAACATCATGCTCTTTTTCTATTCTGTCCTGTTCATATTCTTGGAGGCCCTTCATGGCGTGAAAGACAGATCAGCAAACATGCTTGCCATGTATGTTACATTTGGCACCTTTTGGCGAAGGGTCTGCTTCCCGTGGGAGTTTAAATTTAGATCCACTGAGATTCTGAGAAACTCAGTCCTGAAAGGAGAACTTTGGATTTTCCTCCTTTGGAAGCTTTCTTTATTAAATTCCACTAATGATTCCGTTCAACTTTATCCCCATCTTACATGAGAGACTCGAATAGTAACTTGAGTTGCTTCCTCCTCTCATAGTCGTTCCTTCGTTGAGCCTGACGGAGTGCTGCCCAGGTTCCAGGCTGAGGGCTTATACATATGACTCTTTTCTCCATTCCATTATTTTAAGAGTTGCTTGGTAGCCTACTTACCTAAGAAAGGCTGCTAATAAATTTATCTATTTCGTAAATATCTTTCTGGCATCCTCCTTCCTGAGCTTTTAAGTATAAATCAGTCTTGGATAAAACAGACAATATACGCAGTAAGTCAGCTAGTCCTATAATCATATATGCTCCGAGTACGGGCGTCTCCAGAGGGAAAATACCTTGGCATTCTTCAGTTAACCTGTCAAGATGACTAGGCTCCTCATTTCTAAATACCTAACTCATTTCAACTACAAGGCAGAGAAATTGAACCTCTCCTCTACCTTTCTCTTTACGACTTTGAAACCTTGACCCAAGAGCATTTGCCGTGTTATGCTAAGTATCAGGGATCTGAAAAAAGGGAGAACAAATAAAAAAGAACCTTTTTTTTTTTTTTTAAGTAGGCTCCATATCAAATATGGAGCCCAACATGGGACTTGAACTCAAGCCTGAGCTCAAGACCTGAGCTGAGATGAAGAGTCAGAGCCCCTCCCCCCGCTTTTTAAAGATTTATTTATTTATTTATTTATTTGACAGAGAGAGAATAGCAGGCAGAATAGCAGGTAGAGGGAGAAGGAGAAGCAAGTCTCCCTGCTGAGCAGAACCATCCCTGGGATCATGACCTGAGCCGAAGGCAGATGCTTAACAGCTGAACCACCCAGGCGCCCCAAGAGTCAGACACTTAACTGATTGAGCCACCCAGGTGCCCCTAAGAGAACTTTTTAAATTCAGCTCAAGACCCTTTAGCATCGTCCATGGTTTTCTTTCTTTGCCCTGCAGATGCCAGACGTTTCAGGCCCTCTAAGGAGGCCTTGACCACAGTCGCCACCTCTCCTGCTAGCCCGCTGCTGCTCCTTGAGCTCCCTTAGCAGCCCGGCCAGAGTGAGTGTGGTACCTGCTGGGGGACAAGGCTCTGTGGGAATTTGCATTTCCAAACGCAGGAAGCGCCTCTTAGAATCTCTGCCGCCCAGCTTCCTCGGTGATGGCCAAATTCTACTCCATTCTGCGCCAACTCACCCATTTCAGAAGAGATGAACGGAAAACATCACATATGGGCTAGAGCAAAAAGAAATACCGATACTTTATAAGTTAATTAAACCATGGTAAGAACAGGAAGAAAGACAAGGAGTTCCGATGATGTGTGTGTCTTGTTAGAAAGTCGTCAACGAAAATATCCCGGAGTCTCATCAGTGCTGTGGGTGTTTGGCAGAAGAGGAGCGATTGAGGTCGTGAATGGTTCCTTTGATGGCCAGCCGTCTCTGGCCTCTGCTTCCGGTGGCCCAGCTGGCTTGCTGTCTGCTCAGCAGCTGAGGGCATGACACGTGTGAGAGGCACAAGCATCGCATGAGGAGCTCTGACATCTGCCATGCACCTGTGCCGGGCAGCCCTCCCGCGTATACCACTGTAACACTTGGACGTGCTATTTGATGTCACGTGGTCACAGCCCATGACTTCCGTGGGGGCGGGACTGCTCAGACCCCCACCAGTAGCCACGGCACCTGTCAACAAGCCCAACAGTGAGAGTAGCGTATGGATTCCTAATATTCGGCAGCCCCCGTGCTCAGTTCTCACGCCTCCTTTGCCTTCCTGTTGATCTCTTAACACACTGTCTCGAAGCCCACAGCTTCTCCATCCCGGCCTGGCCTTTCAGTGTCAGGCTCGGTGACCCCACTGCCTTGTAAAAGGCCCCGTTTGGATGAGCTCTTGACCTTCTCCCTCACCTGGTCCTCCCACTCTCTTCCCGCATCCGGAAATGGCAGCTCCCCCCTTCCAGTCGCTCCCAGCCAAGGCTTTGATGCTGTCCTTGACTCCTGTCCTCTCTTACACAAACCCCCTGGGTCCAAACCACCGTCACCTCTCGCTGGAGCATTCCAGTAGCCTCCTAACTGGCCTCTCTACTTCTGCCTTTGCCCGCCATAAAATATATCCTCCGGAATGGACGTGTGAAAACAGATTTCAGGTCTGGTCACTCTCTGATCGAAACCCACCCTTGGCCTCACCATTCCTTCAGAATGAGAACCACAGACCTTATCATGACCTAAAGCGTGTATCATAGTCACTCCTCCTATACCTTCATTTCCCGCTCCCTCCCTGCACGTAGCTAGCCCTGGCCCCAGCCACACCAGCCCCCCATCTCCATGCTCTTTCTCTATCATGCCAGCCCCAGGACCTTTGTGCCTTCCGTGCCTTCAACCCGAAACAACCTTCCTGAAGTCGCCGCATTACTTTCTTCATTTCTTCAAGGCTTTTGCTCAAATGTCACTGTCTCTATGAAGCCTCTCTTGGCAGACTTTTAAAAATTATATTCTAGACCACTGTCCTAGGCCCCTTTTCAGTTTATCCTTCTCCTTGGGAAACTTTTTGCATGTTTATTTCCACGAGGATAGATAATTCACTTTTGTTGTTGTTGATCATTCTGTCTGTGAGTCTGATACAGTGCCTGACAGGCAGGGCCTCGATAGCTAAATTTAACTGTTTAAGAGAGTGTAGACAAGAATAAAAGACTAGCGTGCATGTGCTAAGCATCTAATAGGTGTCAGGCACTGTGCTGAGTGATTTGTATTTATTAAGTCTCCCAACAACCCAATAGGTAGGCATTCTTTCCCTCAGTGTACGGTGAGAAAATTGAGCTCTAGAGAAATTCGGGATTGGCTTTTAGTCTCATAGCTAAATGGGGGAGCCAGAACGTGAGCCCTACAGCCTGTTACCGGCACCTGCACTGCTGCCCCTGTTGGAAGACAGTCCACAGACTGTCCTCCATGGGCTCCAGCTTGGTCTTTACCCACTCAAGTCCACACTCTTGTCTCCCACTGAGGTCATCTTTGGTTTCCATGTCCTTGGTTCTCATCTTACTTGACTTCTCAGTAACATTGCCAGCTCCCTTCATTCCCTCCTTTCAAGAACACCTTCTTCCCTTGGTTTCTTAACATCCTTCTGATTTCCATCCTACCTTTCTGGTCCATTCTCCCTCATGAGGTTTTCAGTGTTCCTCCTCTGTATGCTCTCCACACCTACATGATGGCGTTGCTCGTGGCTTAGTCATTGTTTTACTTCTCTCTTCCAGTTATGTTTCTGTCCCAGATGATCTCATCCCAACTCCTGGCTTCCCGATGGAGACAGACTTCTACATCTTTACCTCCAGGCCAGATTTCTTCACAAACTTGAACCTGTATATCCAACTGCCTACTCTATTTTTTATATCATAAAGGCACCTTTACTGAACATGTCCAAGGCCAAAATATGAACCCTACCCCCCCAATCTCTTCTTACTCCTCTTCTCCAGCTCAGCCACTGGCATCGTCTGCGTTCCCAGGACAGATACCTAAAAAGTCACCCTCAAAGTGTCCCTCACTCTCTTCCTCTGCCTCTGTCACCAAGTCCTACTGATCCCACCTCTTAATTATCTTTAGAATCTGCCCACTTCTCCCCACGTCCACTGCCACACTTTAAGTCCCACACCTCTCTCTAGGAGCCCTACTTCCCTGACCTTCGTATACCACTTTCAAACATTCCCAATCACCTTATACTTTTCTTTGTGAGCCATTTTCACATATAAGCTTATTTATTTGTGTGATTGTGTCATTTATGTCTTTTCTTCCCCAACTAGAATGTAAGCTCTCTGAAAGTAGGGACCACGCCTGTTTTCCTCATTCAGTCTGTACCTCCCAGCAGCCTGGTGCCTCACATATGGAGACGATCCACAGATAGTGGGTTGGGTGAAAAAATAAGGTGGAGGTGAAGTGAGAAAAATATTCAAAAGCAGATAGGAAAGTGTGCCGTGTCGTATAACTCCCTAATGAATCGATGGTTATTTTGCAGAACACAGAGTCATCAAGGAAAGGTTAACATGTTTTGCTTATTCTCAATATCAAAAGGCAGGTACCTAGATCTAAAACTATCAAAGAGACGAATCTTAGCCAAGTATCCATTCAGTAAGCAAAGTTTTAGACCATAGACAGCAGAGTCTTAGAAGGTGAAGAGGGATTAAGTTAATTTAGGTCACTACTTCATTTCCTGGTAATACAGATACATGTTTTCGTCTAGCTGGGAGCACAAATAGCACAACCTCACCTATGCCTGCCTGTGGAGGCTAAGGCTACACAGATAGTTGAAATGATAATGAATAAGCAAAGGGACTGATTGATTTGCATGCTTTTCCTTAATCATGGGGGAATTGCCAGAGAATCTAAAAAATGGGCAACAGGAAAAGGGAGAAACAGTAAGAATCTTGGATAATCCCCCCACGGGATAATTAAGATTTAACTGGGTCTGTTTTGATGTGTGCACATGTTTCTGTACACGGAAAGGGATGAACCCACAAATATTACAAATGCCAATTTTCAAAGGCTTTTGGAAAATGCAACCCATAGCATATGGTATCAAATTAATTTGGGGTTTCACTTGTTTCCATCTGATTTGGGCACATTGAATTATGAGATAATAGCTTGGCACCCATGTTCACAGCACTGTTCATAAACCTCTCCATTGTGCAAAACTCCTCTGAGGTTAGAGGATGTGTGGTGACCCTCATGGAGCGGATGAGGAACAAGAGGTACAGTGCCAATCTGTGGTTTGCCTGAGCTTTGGAAATATTAATCAGGGAGCTGTCAAGACCTAGGTCTGCAGACTGTGGCTGGAGCATCACCAATGCTGCCTTTCCTTTGGGACTTTTCTTATTTTCATTCTCTTCCATGCCCCCCCCCTTTTTAAAGATTTATTATTTATCTATTTATTTATTCGAGAGAGAGAGAGAGAGAGAAAGCATACATGTCCAACCAAGCATGGCCGGGGGCGGTGTCAGAGGGAGAAGCAGACGCCCCACTGAGCAGGGAGCCTGATGCAGGACTCGATCCCTGGACCCCTCGATCATGACCTGAACTGAAGGCAGAGGCTTAACCCACTAAGCCACCCACGCTCCCTCTTCCATGATGTTTTATGCAACCTGTTTCCTCCTGTGGCCCGTCACATTAGACAGAAGAAGGAACTTAAAACAGGATGGATTGTGTTTGACAGTAAGGAGCTGCACAGCTGAATTCCAGTCAAGACATAAATGTGCCTGTAGCCCCAAAGGTATTAAAACTTGCCAGTGGTGTTTTATGGCAGCCTTACCTGGACTCCATGTGGCAAGAAGATGCCTAACCTGGAAAGACATCTCTCTTGTTTGTAGTGACAAGTCGCTGTTACTTACCCACCTCCAAGGTCTCTTACTGAGAGCACTTGGTTTTCCTCTTCTCCCTTTATTAAAGCCAACTATCACATTAATTAGATTTTGAGCAGCTGTTTCTCCTGCAGTCCATGTGAAATCGGGGGTGTCAGCTAATTGTATTAAATATGCCAGTAAAGAAGTATTCCAAAGGTGTGGATCACCAGTTGCCTTTTGGCAGAGCTGTTTGAACAATGACTAACAGCAGTACGTACTGTATTCAGCTGCCACATGAAATGCAAAAAGAAAATAAGATACTGCCTCCCGTTTACGTAATTATTTTTTTCAATATTTGTAGTTGTTTCCAAGATTTCTCCAAACCTGCCTTTTTACCCAGTTGCTAAATCTGAGGCACAAAGGAATACAATTTGGCTCAAAAGCCATCACGTGCCTGTTACTGATGCTGTAGATGAAGTTAAATGCTGCACACAGTGAAAGGCCTTTGCACATCTCGAGAGCAGAATAGGATTGTTACATGTTGCTCTGAACTGAGAGGTGAGGATTTAGCTCTGTAGTGCCTCAGAAAATATCAAAAGAGTTTTAAAACATGAGTTTTGAGAGATTGGAATACATAGAAACTCAGAATGTTTGAACGTCGGCCCAGACGTTGGCAGACTTCCATTCAGATTTCGTTGTGAGTAAAATGTGTACTCAGCAACTAGGTTCAAGCCCTTGGTAGTTTGTAAGCACATCTCTCTGCTTTTTCTAGATTGTTGCAGGGGGGAAAAAAATAGGTTAAGCAAATTTTGTGGTGCACAGACATGCACGGGGTCTTTACATCTTCCAAACTTGGAAAGCATATTTTAACAGCACAAGTATATCTAGGCATTTGATTTACATCAGAGCCTCTCTTTTTCCCCCTTCCTCACATGCTTTTTAATTATATCATTTAAATGTTTTACCTATTAAATCTGTTTGGTCTTCCAGCTGTAAACATCACACACAGCTAATAAGCTTTAGGAAAGAAAAGGAAATTGACATTTAGTATAGAGGTTCTACAAAACCAATGAAAAACTATGCAAATGAGCTATAGAACAGACAGATTTGCATATCCTTGTTGGTTTCATGATGATATTCTCAGCATGAGCCTGGCAGACTTGCCTTTTTACCTCTTGGGATGATGCATGTACTAGTGGTAAAGCCTGCAGGGTCAATTTAACAAGTGTAACATTGTGATTTTCCATGCGGTTTCTCAGAACCACTAAGCAAAATGCAGCGATAAATAGTGACAGAGGAAATCGATTTTTGAAGTAAATACTTTTGGAGGACGGTGCGGGGGGGGGGGGTGGCGAATTGGGAGGGACAGTCTATCAGTCTTTAATGTTGCCAAGGTAGGATGAGCAATTTTTGGTTCTGGTACCATGGCATTTCAAAATAACTATATTCGCTCACCAATTCCGCCACTCTCTTGATACTACCACACCCACACCAAAACTCCCGCCCAGAGACTGGACAGATTTTGTAAGCCTCCTTTGATTTTATCAGGGTCTCGCCTCGGAAAAGCAGGCTAAGGAATCTGCTTTTGCCACAGTCCTATTAGAATAATAAATAGTAGCATGTATTGTCAGACATGGATACATGGAAACACAATTGCCTTGTGGCTAAGAAGGACTTTGGTATTGTCAGCACTTGGATTTGAACTCATTTCTGGCATGCCTCCCCACCTTGGTTTCTCACCCATACATGGGCATAATAAGGTAGTTGTGAGGATTCAAGGAGAGAGAGTACGCAGACTTGTTTCCAGACTGCCGAGCTTAGAGTAAATACCTAATAGATGGTACCAATGTTTTGAAATGCTTTCAAAATGACATTTTACTGTGTAAAATACAATTAAAAAAAAAATCAAAGTAGCTTTCTGAAGAGGGGAAAGGAAATGAAATTCACCCCTGAAATGTACTTGGAGAATTTTTAGAGGGTCTTTTGCAAGTTGTTATAAAACACCTCTGAAGTAAATTTGCCCATTTCTGCCCACACCCAATTCTATAACATTCCAGGAATAAAATCTGCACTTGGGTTTAAAAATAAAACGGGTGGAACAAACTGAATTAGAAGTCTTTGGCAGACATCCCCCCAACAGAATGTTCTCGCAATTGGTGGTAGCGCAATAAAAGAGATGTATATTTTTTTTAATCTGCCCTCGCCCCCACACCCCCCCATCTTTTCAGCCTGTTGGCTTTCTCTATTGTAAAAAACCCCAGTATGCTTGGATTTCACCTACCCCGCCCTCTGATATCTGCACCGCCACCCCTACCCCCTGGAAATAAACCACATCCGCACAGACAGACCCTCCTTCCCGAGAAAGCGCCAGGCAGAGCTGTCCTCTGATACCGTATAAGTGCATACTGGACTGTGCCGAGGGCGTCAGAAGAACAGGGGAGGCTCTGCTGCGCTCAGTTGTAAAGACTGCCAAGAAAGAGAAACAGTCTCCATATAGTCACATCTCTCCTGCCTCTTTTTCCTTCTGTAAATATTCAGGCCCTTTGGAGAGACACTTTTGATAATGTGTTATCCCAGCAAATGCCATGAACCTTGGAGGGACGGAGTGCTCCCAGATCCTATGGGGATGACTTCGTACAGAGAGTGCTATCAAATGCGGTTGCGGGATTGGGCGGAGAATCTTGTTACTACGCGCGCGCACAACACACGCGCACACACACGGGCGCGCGTACGCCCCCAGCCACCCCCGGCCCATCATCACCATAGAAATGATGTAAAAACGAGACATTCTCCTCTCCCTCACACAGGCAGTTGCATCTTTCCCAAAAATGGAAGGGGAAAAAGCTTTCTTTGGCTGAGCCATATGCAAAAAATTATGGAACATCTGTGTAAGTAACAACATACAACACGACAAATTATTGGTGTTAAAAGGCAAAGCCCTTGTTTCAAAAAAACATGTCTGGAGATAGTGTGTATACAGAACCTTGCTTTGTGCTAATTACGCAGAATAACTGTCAGCTTTGCAGACCACAGGCCTGGGCTCTCAATAACTCAGGGTCTTTTCCTGTTTTGTTCTATCCTTCCTTTCCCCCTTCCCTCCTTTTTTTTTTTTTTTTTTTTTTTTGATCATTGTTGAATGAACTGTATTGTATGGCTTTATTTCCATAGCTGCTGCGATCTGGAAGATGAAATCAGAGACATGAGGGACTTGGGGGCTCACCTTTTGAAATGGACTGGTGGGCAGATGTCCCCCTTCACCCCTGATCCGACCTCTTCCCTCCAACACCAGCCTGAGGAACTCGGGGACTGTGGGTCCAAAGCCTCTCACCAGTGAGCTTGAGGAATTCTTTTCCTTCCAACATTGAACTCCTGTCCCGTTCAGCGTTTAACTCACCACAATAATAGTGTCATTCCAGGCGAATCGGGTTGCTTTACTTCTGAAACTCACTGTGATCTTGCCTGAGTGGCAAGCCTCTTGGGCACATGGACTAAAAATGTGATCTGATACAGTGAGCTTCCAGGGGGAGTCCAAGACCTTGGTGTGCGCCCCCCCCGTTGGCACACCGTGTCATAGTGTGATCTTGGGGAAGGAAGCACTTAGCTATCCCTGCCTCTGTTCCTCCGTTTGTCAAGAGGGAGATGGTAATGCCTGCTTGAGGTTCTCATGTGGATCACGTGGGATTAAAACTGTAGAAACCCGGGTCCTGTTATTGTAAGAGAAATCCTGATGCTGTTGTTTTTTTCTGCTAAAAGGGCTCTCGGCATCTCTTGAGCCTCTGCTGTCTTTCTTTGCGCGTTTGGCGGTGCCTGTGAGAAATGTGGGGTCTCCTCCGTCCGTTGAGAAAAAGGAGTTTAAATGATGGGATGTCTCTTATGGGGAAGAAATAGTAGGGCAGAGTTTAAATCTAGGGTTCTTAGGACAGGAGTCACACCAGAGCTGCAGACCAGATGTGCCCTCATCAGAAAGCCCCGAGCTCCCCGCACACAGCAAGGAAGGAGCAGGTACAGTGACTGGTAGCCAAGGTGACCTCTGTCTTCCCCAGCCTTTCTTCCGTATCCCCCCCTATTCCCGCCATCGGTAGGTACAGCCGACCTTCCAGCCTAGCCTAACTCCCATCGTAATTCCAAGATTCCCCGCACTTTCACGTCCATGTGCCCGTCATTCTGACCCAGCCCGTCAGACTCCTCCCCCTCCTTCAACACCCCACTCACATCTGTCTCCTCAAGCCCATCTAACCACCAACCCATCTCGCCTGTCCCTCCTTTGGCTTCCCAGATCCCTTTTATTTTTTGTACTTCTTTGCTATTTATAACACTTAGCACCGCCTGCCTGTTAGTGCAGTTAGCTGTGTCACTATTTGAGCAGAAAAGGGCAGCTCAGGATGCCCGTTAGATGGTTAGATGTGCACGCGCTGGAGTGAGCCTGCCTGGGTTCAAATCTTCCCTCCAACCCCCCCCCCCACCCCCGCCATCTACTAGCACTGTACTCAAGCTAAGCACTTAACCTCTCCATCTGGTTTCCTCCTTTGCAAACTTGGTCTAATAAAAGCGCACAGACTGGTGAGGACTGAATGAACGTGGAGCTCTTACAACAGCGCGTACCCACTTAAGAAATATTAGCTATCTATTGGTCGTTCCAGTGTACCAGAGAAAATGGGGCTGTGCCTTGTTTATGCTTTCGTGCCCTAAGGACCGTACTTTACACATAAAGAAGACCCAATCCATAAACAGCAAAGTCAATATCAGGTACATTGAGCAATGTGAAAATCTGTTCGTTTGAGTCAGCTAAATAATTTCAGAGTGCAAGCCTCGCCTCCCACAGCCCCATCCCTCTAGTCACTGAAAATCTGTGAGGAATCAAGAGTCTTTCAAAACAACCTCAGAGCCCCGCAGAATACATTTTCAATCGTCGTCATGCGTCTGCTTTCTCTTTTGGGTGCAGACAGTTAGCAGAGCCCGATTATAAGGCATGCATATGTATGCAACATTATTTTGCAGAAGCTGAATGAGAGAATGGGAATTGGATCCTGCCTGAATGTTCCCGTCCAGGCTTCGAGAGCTTTTCATGCTCCTGACGCTGCAGGCAGCTAAGGTCACTTTAAAAACGGAGCCCCTTGACACTGTGCTTGGGCTTGAGACACATTCAAAACAAATCAGGTAGAAGGAAGTATGAAAAACATCAGAAAGGGGGACGATCTTTTCTTAGAGTCTTTGCAATCATATCAGATGTGTGAGAGAGTGTGTCTTTCAGTGTGTGTATTTAACCTTCATGCAAGAAACAAAGAGAGTAGTTTTCACTTGGAATGAGCTAACCCTCCGTAAAGCTTATCTCGGTTGTTCTAATTTCATCCCCCAGGACATCCGTCTTGCACAGGACATCCGTCCTGCACAGGACACACACACCCCCCCCCCCCAAACACACAGCAGAGAATTAGCCAGTACAAAATGTCAGTAACACTGAGGTGGAGAAACCCTAATGAGGAATGTTGATCATATCCGTGTCCATCAGAGGCCACGGAGCTCCAGCTCTGGACCTAGACCACCACACGTCCACAAAAATCCCTGGTATTCCTCCGGCCACCTCTCAGGACCCCCAGGCAGCCCGTGAGCATCCACTCTGGGGGGAGGGAGGCTGGTTCCGACTCTGTCCTTTGCTGGCAGATTATTTCTGCTCGCTTCATCGGAATCCTGCCTCGTGTTGGTTTTTTTTACCATCGGGTTTTTTTTTTTTTTTTTTTAAATCATCTTGTGTCCTGAGATGATACATATAGAAATGAGAGGGTTAAGGCAGCCTGAGGACGCTGGGTGGGGGGGGAAGAAGGGATCCAGAAGCAATAGAAGGAGAAAGAAGGGGGTGGGTACTAGTGAAGACCCGTTTGGTTTAATGGTCTGGAGTTGTCAGCTAGCGGTTTTGTCGCCAAAGTCTTGCCGTCCCACACGTGCACACACACACACGCACACACACACACACACACACTGCTCCCACCACCACACACAGGCCAGGTGGCTCCTGCTTACATACAATGGCTTGGCGCTTTTACTCTTTGGCTGAGACCATTTCACACATGAACAAACACAGCCTCCTCCTAGAGATTTGTCATCCTTCTGCTTGCAGAAGGGCTGTCTGTTTCCCTCCGAAAACCGGTCCAATCAACATTTTCCTTTGGCCAGGGTGGCTTACCAGCAGCTTTTCCATAAGGTCCATAATTGCGATTTCTCATTCTCATTTGCCTGGCTGGCTTCACCCTTCTGTCCTCTGTCCTCTCGCGACGCCCACCGCCCCCCCCCCCCCCCCCCCCCCCCCCCTCCTCCCCCACCCCCCCCCTCCTTTCCTGTTAAGAACGCCCTGTCAGAATGAATGACAGAATCTGCTTCCTTCCCCCCCAAACGGCTCAGTACTCATGACTTGAAAGCAGTGTTGCCTTCTGTCCTCACATGATTTGCAGATTTCCCCTAGAATGATCCTCTTCCAGAGTGAGATAGTGGATGGAAGCCTTGTCTCTCGCTCTCTCTGTGAGCTGCGCCACTGGAGCAGTGTTGTGGGCAAATATGCCACCGAGTCTTTCCTTGGGATCTGCTCCCGCCTGCCTCTCCCCGTATGCTGGCAGCAGACCGAGGTTTTTTTAAAGGGTCTGTGTGCCCTGAGGCTAGCTCTCAGATCTCCCAGTAATGTCCTCCTGCTGAGATGGGGCGCGCTCTCCCTTCATTCCAGAGCACAGGACCCTCACTGCCCAGCAAACAGGCTCTGGGACGCGGGCCACCACCCCGACAGGCCGCCGTGTTTGTGGTCGAGGCGGGGGAGCCTGAGATGGGCACAGGAGGGACCAGGGACCGAGCCGCGCGTTTCAAGGGGTCTCCGTTTCCTCCACCTGCTCCCGCAGGACTTCTCATTCCTAAACTTTGAGAAGTAATGCCAGTGGGATAGATGGCGTGAGAACCCAGAAGTAAATCTAGTAAGAAACCCTTGGTATTTACAAGAGAATTGCCTGTGCTCAAGCTTTCGGAACCCATTTGACAATGGAAAGGTTTTATAAAAGCATCTGAAGTCTGCTGTTAGGAAGGCAAAAGAAAAATCTGGAGGATTAAGACGGCTGCGGTGACTCCGCAGCCGCAAAGGGGGGTGGGTTCTGCTTCTCTGTGGTTTACTACCGGGTGAGCGGGCCCTATGACCAGACTTGGGGTTCCAGGGTAATGTATTTGGGGCATTTCTAGACCGTGGAGAGTTAAGGGGTAAACGCAGTGAAAATGCTGCTGTACAAAAACAGGCATTTTTAAACCAATCCACTTGAGTGAGGAATGCAAGAGCCTGGTGGGTCACTTTTGGTCAACAGTTTTGGCACAGTGAAGTGAAGCGGGTTCTCCTCTTTCCTAAACATGCAGTTTGTGGGTACACAGGGATCCTAAGAAAGTACTCGAGGATGTTTGCTTTTGCTCTGGTCCGTGGAACCCTGAAATCAAGCCTCTGTGCACTTTAAAATATGAAAGAATTCAGAGATCTAGGGCTTTGTAGCAAGAGAGCACAGGCAGGGGAGTGACAGAGAATGAGGGAGAAGCAGGCTCCCCGCAGACCAGGGAACCCGATACGGGGCTCGATCCCTGGGGATCCTAACCAGAGCTGAAGGCAGACCCTTAACTGGCTGAGCCATGTAGGTACCCTTATTTATTTATTTATTTATTTAAGTAGGCTCCATGTCTGACATGAGGCCCAGCTATGGGGCTTGAACTCACAACCCTGAGATCAAGATCTGAGCTGAGATCAGGAGGCAGACATATAAGCAACTGAGCCACCCAGGCGCCGCTATAGCATTTTAGACAGAAGAAAGGTAATAGCGAGGATATTGTTCTGCTTTTCGGTCGATGACTTTCCTATGTAATGGGCACATTATAAGAGTCTGCAAAAGGATCTGAAACCCACGTTCATGGAAGGCCCTGGGTGCGCAGTGAAGCAGAGACCCACCAATCCAGACCATCACGTGGTTCTGGAAGGTCCTCAGAGGAGATGCAGCACCACGGGTGGGCTTGCTTCCAGCCAGGCTGGAGCTGCTCTGAATCTTCTGGAAGGTTCTGAATGGCTCCTTGAGAGAGTCCTGGAGCACCCACACTGCCATCACCCCCTAGAACACATCTCTCTTGTCCTCCTCACCTTGACCCCCGATCCATTCAGAGATCCCAGCTGATTCTCTTTCACGAGGCCATGCCCAGGCACTTCCTCCAGCGGCTTCCCTGGACATTCCTCTAACCAGCATTCCGACTGGGAGGGTGGGTAAGGACAGCATGGAGAGCTCCAGTTCATTCTCCAGGACATAGCCAGTTTGTGATGGGGCTTGAACTGCTGTGTCCCTGTGCCAGGAACACTGGGCGAAGCCTGGTGGCGGGTCCGCTTGATGCGGATATCAAATAGACAAGGTTTGCTGGTGCAGCCTGGGTCGAATAGGGAGGTACAACGGTCAATCAAGTCAGGCTCCCGGCAAGGCTGGAAAGCCTCCTGTCATTCCCCAGACGAGCTGTGTGGGTGGTTCCAGAGGACCGAACGCCTGTACATGCTCCTACACACTTGCACACACACGCTTGTGTGCTTCTTTGCCTGTGTTCATTGAAGACCATAGCCCCGAGCCCATAGCCCCGACTCAGCTTGTAGGAGCAATTACGTTGGACCAACAATCACAAAAGAAATGGAAAGTCAGAAAACCTGAGTTCTGGGCAGGGCTCACCACCCGCTCTCAGGAGGGTTGAGATCATCCGTGAACATATCAGGTGGCATTACGGTTTTCAGACTTGTCGGTTAAAAGAAATATTATTCAAAGTTCGCTGTGGTGATTGTAAGGCTTCTCCCCCTGTCCTCCGCCCTGTCATTAATTGTCCCTTCATTCAAAAATGGATTTTAGAGGGGCACCTGAGTGGCTAAGTCAGTTAAGCATCTGCCTTTGGCTAAGGTCGTGATCTCAGGGTCCTGGAACCGAGCCCCCGCATTGGCCTCCCTGCTCAGCCGGGAGCCTGCTTCTCCCTCTCCTCTCTAGCTCCCCCTGCTTGTGCTCTCTCTTTCTGTGTCAAATAAATAAATAAAATCTTTTTTAAAAAGTGAATCAGATCAAATGCCATGTGGCATTTTTATGAAGATATAATTGACACATAGTATTGTTTAAATTTAAGGTACACAGGGGCGCCTGGGTGGCTCAGTGGGTTACAGCCTCTGCCTTCGGCCCAGGTCACGATCCTAGGGTCCTGGGATCAAGCCCCACATCGGGCTCTCTGCTCAGTGGGGAGCCTGCTTCCTCCTCTCCCTCTCTCTGCCTGCCTCTCCACCTCCTTGTGATCTCTGTCAAATAAAAAAATAAAATCCCCCCCAAAATAAAAATAAAAATTAAATTTAAGGTACACTGCTTATTGATTGTGATCCCCCTCCCTGCCCCCCCCCAAATAACCACCATTGCCATGAGTTCATTTTGGGTAGCACTTTTCCTCCTGAGGAGGTTTTCCTGGAGGAAAAGGATTCGCCCCTGGGTCTGTATATAAGGATGAAGGAGAAAAGTGTGCCGTGTTAGGTGGATTCCATTTTTGACTGGCTTGGCGACTGGCAGGACCTCTTACTACTGCTTCTCCCTATTCCTTCCCTCCCACAGAGGGAGGAAGAGGCTTCCCTGATACCATCCTGCTAGGCACTCAGAGCCTCAGAACCCTGCTTTGTGAGGTGTCTCTCTAAGACGTGGGGAGCTTTGCAAGTCGACGAGTAATTACATCACTAAATGCAGCTGGAGCTCTCTTGGGGGCTTCCAGTCATTTCCGGTAATGGTTTCGAAGATACCAGGAGAGGAGAGCACATCGGAGGAGCTGTGCTATGACTCCAGGTGTCAAAGCCATGTCACGTGGCCACGCACAGGATGCCTGGCTGCCCTCCCATTCACCTGCGCCAGGAGCCCCACCGAAGCCTCCGTGTTGGCAGAAACAGGCGCTCGGCGCTCGGTTGTGTTTGCCAGAGGGCTTGAGTGTCTGATCCTTCTCGACGCGGAGTCTACCCCCCCCGATCTCTGAAACCTCAAGACGTGTGGCCCCTCTCTAAGGAGAACTGTTGGCAACAAAGCAGAGGCGGTTCTGTTCCAACTTGGAATGAATAAGAATATGATTTTGCCATTCTTTTTTTTGCATACCAAGGCAAAAAAAAAAAAAAAAAACCAACTGTTATGTACTTCAGAAGATGAATATCCTATTTAAGCTCATCTTTGCAACAGGTGCCAAGACGGGACTTTGAGGAGAAATACAGGCGCCGTGGCCGTGAAAATGGGCTTAAAGGTCAATGTTGGCTGAACTGCATTTTAACCCTGTTTAGCTCCATAGAAAATCATCAGTGTGGGACTTAGCTGTGGCTGATTTTAATTTGTCGTAGTTGTGCTTATCGTCATCACTGCCTAGTTGGTCCGCAACTGGGCACTGAATGTGTGCATCCGTGTGCATGCCTCCCCCCAAACATGCATGTGTCTGACTTTGCCTTCATCCTTGGGACTGTAAGTCACCTTCTAATGTCATTCGGTAACCTGCATACATGGGAGGCAGCCCAGCGTTTAACGCTACATTTTTTTTTTTTTTCTGTTCAAAATACTTTTTGAAAAATGCCCATTCAGAGCAAGACGAAAGACTCAAACCCAAGAAGTCTAAGCATTTTTACATCGCTTTCCCTCTCATCCTCTCATTGTCGTATTGATCTATTATTTAAAATTTACGGATTTTTAGTCTTTTTTTTTATCTCCCAGGAGAGGCCAGCAAATGTAACTGTTGGTGTCCAGGGAGTGATTTTGCTTCTTTTTTTTTTTTTTTTTTCCTGCTCTGCCCTTTGCTGCTGTTGAAATGACACCACTGACGGATACGAGGGTGAGAGGCGCTCTGTTAGTTTTAGTACAAAACAACCTCACCCTTAAGGGCATGAGAACTGATGTCCTCTCCTACCATATTAGATACGAACCTAAAACGAGAGGCCCAGAAAAAAGAAACAACCAGAAAGCTCATGCTCCCGAGGCAGCTCGAATTGCATGAACCTGGTGAATAAATATGAAATTGTGTCCAGTCCTGTGTGCTTCTCGTGGACTCCAAACTGGGAACCTTACGGCTTCACGAGCACACGGAAGAGGAAATCGTAGTACCCAGGGAAGGTGGGGTTTTTTGCCACAAGCCAGGAAATGTGCACACATCCCATGTAAATCAGGGCGACAATCAGCTACGCGACTAACGAGAAATTATGCAAAAATCAGATGGATTGTGTACATGTTTTCGGTTTTTGTATCTTAGCAGTTTAAATCTTTAATTACACTGCAAGCGCGAAGGGCACAGGCGGGAACTGTTGGACTCTGTGTGCTCTGGTTTGTCAGGTAGTAACCTTCCAAGTTATTTTTATGGGTCATTCTATCTATTCTATATCTGGTGGCAACTTAGAATTTAAGCCGCCCTAGCCGTTGTCCCAGCTTCCCCAAAGTAATGTCTGTTTTCTCACTTTCTAATAATTACTTCAAGCCTGAGAGTAAAGACTTGTCACCGTGAATACAAATGAGTGAGCTCCGGGGTATGACTAAACGTGGATTGTTGGCGTCTGAGTTTTATTCCCTTTGGGGGCGCAGTCGGGAGATCATTTATGGAAGTCTGCCTATACGCAGACTACTCATCAGAACACCTGCACAGTGTCTAGGCCCCGTCTTCCTCATACAGTTGACCTTTGAACCACACGAGTTTAAACTGCGTGGGTCCACTTATACGTGGATTTTCTTCAGTAAATATAGCACAGCCCTGTAGAATGTATTTTCTCTTCCTTATGATGTTCTCAATAATGTTTCCTTTTCTCTGGCTTCCTTTACTATGAGAATGCAGCAGTCTGTAATACATAGAACATCCGAAATATGTGTTAATTGACTATTGACATTCATGGCTCTGGTCAGCAGAAGGCTATTAGTAGTTAAGTTTAAGTTGGGTGAAAGTCAGTTACATGCGGATATCCAGCTATGGGGTGGGGTGGCGTTGATCCCCGATCCCCCCACGCATTGTTCAAGCATCAGTTGGACCCCATAGTGTCCAACAGCTGAGCTGTTGTTAAATAAAAACATGCATGTGTGTGGAATCTCCCCCCGCCCCTCCCATTCTCAACCCTCTTAAGTTGGTACAGAGAGTAAATGCATTTTAATATATTTATTTAGGAAGTTGGCATTCTTGGGACTGTCTCACAAGACAGCACATTTGTTTGAAGGTCCCCAGAGACCTTGAAAAGTCATACTGCCATATCTCTGGCCGCCTTCAGACCACAGAAGTGAAATTCAGAGAAGAGGCTACTCCCCCGCTTAGTGTTTTATGGGGAACACTGTGTGGTGCGTTGTTGTAAATTCTCTGGCGGATTCAAGCTATTTCATGCAGATTTCCATAATTTGCATGAACGTGTGACTTTCTATCCTTGTAAGTGTGCATTTCCATGTACAGCAGAGTGTCTGCGGGCTGTATCCTCTTCTCCAGGCAACAATGGGATGTGTGTATGTATGTTGTATAAAAGGTTTTAAAACCCCCTAAACCATCCTCGGGACCATACATTTCTCTGCACCAGAGCTAAAGGCCTTCAATCAAGGCCAACAAGGCCAAAGAAATAGGGCCCATCCTTTCAAAGCTCGTGTAGATAAGAGGAGGAGCAGCCGCAGCTACTTGTCAGTCACACCCCTCCACCCCCCGCCGTGCAGCCACTGACCTCTGCTGCTGTAGTGGGGATGGATCGGAGGAGAGACATGGATTTTGCCAGATGCTGGCAGGAAGCCCTCAGATTCCTTCTACTGTGCCACCGGCTCCATTTTCCCTCCCAGCCTCACCTGGAGTGCTCTTTGGACCTCAGTGGCAGACATGGACAGTTGCTCACCACGCACACAAATACAGCCGCCTTTTTCCCTCATATCCCTTCCTCCTCAAGGGTCCCCCGATGTTTGCTGATTATTATTTTCCTCTTTTTCTTCTTCTTCAAAGGTTATTTATTTATTTGACAGAGAGAGAGAGAGAGAGGAGAGCAGGGGGAGTGGCAAGCAGAGGGGAGAGGGAAAAGCAGACTCCCCGCTGAGCAAGGAGTCTATATGCAAACTCAATCCCAGGACCCTGGGATCATAACCTGAGCTGAAGGCAGACGCTTAACTGACGGAGCCACCCAGGCGCCCCCTTACTGATTTCTTCTAAGGAAGATATAGAGAATGTGGTTTGAGCTGGGCCTCGCGCCTCCTGAGAAATGGTACCACGGAGGCCCCGGCCGGCTCATGCCTCCTGGGCACGGCACGGCGCCCAGCAAGAGGGGAGTGTGATCCATTTTATAGCAAGCCATTTGGACATTTTAAACCATTCATTCTCAAGGTAATATTTTTAAAAATGTAAAATACTTATAAAAATTGGATAATTCTGGGTAAAAGAGTCATGAATAGATAGTAAGAGAACTATCAAAGGAATAGGCTTGGTTGTGAATTACAACAATAATCATGATGTTAGATAACATTTCTTGCCACGTTATTCTGGGCCAAGCGGCTGTGTGGTTGCTACATGCCTCCGCTCTTCAGAACCTCACGACGGTGGGTCAGGTGTTGTGTGCTCTGATTATCCTCATTCAGTAGAAAAAGGAAGCGGAGGCAGGATTGGGAAGTGGCAGAAGTTATTCTGAAAATCACAGCTAGTCGGTGGAGGTGGAGGAGCTGGTTCAATGAGGCTTCTGTGGGCAAATGGAAGGGTAAAAGTCACGGGCTGGGGATGACCATGAGGTTCCCACATAGGTGATATGTGAATGAATCCCATACCCCAGATGGTCTAGAAGAAGACTGTGTGGGCCAAGCTCCACACCGTGACTGATGCCCACATCAAAAACTCATTCTTTCTAAGGAAACACCATAGAAATTTGTTTGTGTCATCATTTATGCAAAGTTATCACCATAAGTGCCTACAATTTAATGATGAGTATTACATGATCAGACGATCCAAATCTCACGAGTGGGCCCATGCGTTCTGTTTCTTTCTTCTTTGATTCGATTTATTGTCATGTTATATACTGGATGGATTTCTCTGCATGGGCTACTTGATTCCCAAAGGCCAAGCATTTTCTGAAAGCCTCTGTGCTCTGCTGGGAGGAGGCGGGGGGGCCGACGGGAAAGGGGTGAAGAATGGGCCAAAGGAAAGAAAGCACCAGTTAGTATGGCCAAAAAGAATTCCACTTCTGTACAAATACAAAACACTTGTTATAAGGAACCAGGGAATCATAGTTTACAGGAAGCAAATAATAATGCACAAGGGAACAATATCTACTTTGACAATGAAAATAATTTGAGAAACAATTACATCTTCCCGACGTAAACACAGCTTGAACAGGAAGAATTGTGTCATTAATTCTTTCATTCAGTGAACAGTTTTCTTCAGCGCTCATTATGTGCCAGATATCTTTTCAGACCCTCATTATAGCGTTCATTTCCGAGTCTTCTGCGGAACCAGAGTGACTCAACGCACACTCCCTTTGATCACCCTTGATCACTTTTGCCCATTTTTCATTCACTCATTCATTCCTTCACACAGATGCCCCCATAGCTTTTTTTTTTTTTTTTTAATTTTTTTATTACCATATAATGTGTTATTAGCCCCAGGGGTTGCAGGTCTGGTGAATCGCCAGGTTTACAACACTTCACAGCACTCACCCTAGCACATACCCTCCCCAATGTCCATAATTCCACCCCCTTCTCCAAACCCAACCCCCTCCCCCCAGCAACCCTCAGTTTTGTTTTGTGAGATTAAGAGTCACTTATGGTTTGTCTCCCTCCCAATCCCATCTTGTTTCATTCATTCTTCTCCTACCCCCTTCACCCTTCACCCCCCATGTTTGCATCTCCACTCCCTCATCATCAGGGAGATCATATGATAATTGGTCTTTCTCCGATTCATTCACCTAGCTGTTGACCTCAAGAGTCCTGAGGTTAAAGATGGAATTAACATGGAGGGCTTCTGAGAAGTTGACTTTTGAACCATGTCTTTAAGGATGGATTTGGGTAGTGGTAGGTGGCAAACTGGAGAGAAATCGAATTCTAAACATAGATGTCCCATTTTGTGCTCGGATTTGTCTCTTCTTGATAAACAAGCTAAAATTTAGAAGTCCCCAACTGGGAGGCTGGCGAATCATTATTCCGTGCTAGATTCATAGAGTCCTGTCCTTCTAGAACAGTCTACAAATTGTCACAAAAGTAACACTACACGTTTATATAAATTGTTACTGGATATAATTGGACTAGAATTGGTTATCATGCCAGGCGCTGCGTATAGCTGTTCAATAATGTATAGGGTTTGTATTGTTCTGTGGCCACAAAGAGAAACTTTATTTTATTTGGCTTAGATCTCAGTGCAAAGGGTCGTCCTGCAAGGAATGGTAATATCCTTTAAGTACGAGCCGTTGATAATATACGATCAGCCTTCTTTGGGGCAGAGTCATGGATTTGTTCTTTGAACCCAGATGGTATCCGTTGTTTGGTAGCTAGATGTAGTATTTGTAAACTGAAAAGCAAGGAAGGCCATGAAAAAAAAAAAATCCATCACTCCCTCTCTGTTAAAGTAGACCTATAATCACATGCTTTCTCATTCTGATTTCTCTTAAGAACCTGACTTAGAAGAAATGGATTGGAATATGATTGGTTGTGTGTCTTACCATCATGACAAAAACCTCCCAAAAATCCCAGATATATTATCTGTGAACCAATCTGGGGATGAGGGATATTGGTACTAGTATCAAGTCAGCCCAAGATGGGATGGATGTTTTCCTTTTTATTCTGAGAATTAACATTTTCGAGCTTGTGGAAAGAGCACAAGGTGCTCCTTTCAGGAGAAGTTGACAAAGAAAAGCTTAAAATATTGATACAGTTATTGCCTTTGGGGCCCTAAGATTTATTTCCATTATACATTCATTATTGACTCACCTATTCATTTGTTTATTCAATAAGTACTTGTTAAAATCAATGCTGTGTACGGTGCTTCAAGCCACATTCTACTGTGGTACACAGGGGTAAATGCGATCGGGTTTCTGCTTTCCAAAGGACTGAAAGTGTCCTGGAGGAATTCAGACACACAAGGCCATCACGCAAGGAGGAGGAGATGGGAACCGTGAAAAGAAAACAGATGGAAAACAGGGATGAGGATTCAGAGGGGTCCAAGATAGAGTAGGTAATGAGGTCATTTTTAAAAAAAAGCTAGGCTGTTTGGCGATCTCTTTAGGAAAAACACCTCTCTAGTAAACAGAACTCTGTTATACCGAGAGGATATTAAGTGTAGTTGGCATTTATGGGATTCTTTATATGTACCAGGTACTGCCTAAGTGCTCTTTGTGCATTGGTCTCATTAAATTCCCGCCAACAACCCCTAGAAGGTGGCCATTATTCTTCTGTTTTAACACATTGCTCTGTTGGATGTTGCATGGTTTATAGCAAAGGCTTTGTCTGTTCAAGGCCGCACAGATAGGTGGTGCAGAGGAAAGGAATAGATGTGTAATGTAGTATTCGTTATTGGGCCAGTCAGATCTCTCTAATTTAGATTATTTTAGGTGGAAGTCATTTTACCTTCATTCGAACTCAATTAGGGGGATCCGTCTAAGAAAATTCCTTGTGTCATGTCAGGGGAGTCACAGCCATATAAAATTATTGACAAACATTTTTTTTCCCCCAATCCATAAATACTACTCTTCAGGAACTAGATAATGACCATTCATTATGGGCAAAAATGGATGACCAAGAAATCCTGATGCTGCTTCTTGTGAAGAAGTTAAACATCTTTTCCTTCCATACTTTTATGTTATTAACTTCTGTGCTAGTTCCCCTCACCGTGTGTAATTCTCCCCCCCCCTCGCTGAGGGCAGGGGGGAAAAAAAAATGATTCAAAATTTCTCCTCCTTCTTTTGTCCTGCCTTGAGAGGATTCTTGCTTCTAGAAGAGGTGAGAGGGAGGGCGACTCTCCCGTCGAGCAGGAAGGCTCTAGATAACTAGAACAGATAAGGTTTTGAGCATTTGGGGGGCAAAATAACTGAGGCTTTTTTTCCCATTAAGGAAAATGTTATTCAGGGATTGCCTGGGTGGCTCAGTCAGTTAAAGCAGCTGCCTTCAGCTCAGGTCATGATCCTAGGGTCCTGGGATCGAGCCCCGCATCGGGGGGCTCCTCGCTCGGCGGGGGAAACTGCTTCTCCCTCTGCCTGCTGCTGCCTCTCCTTGTGCGCACGTTCTCTCTCTCTCTCTCTCTATCTCTCTCTGTTAAATAAATAAATAAAAATCTTAAAAAAAGAAAAAGAAAAATGTTACTCAACTTACCTCATCTTCATTAAACAGGCAAAGGTTAAGTTCAACTTGTTGCCCGCAGCAGCCCCCTGCTCTTTCCAGGAGCTGGAGTAGGGGCTCAGGACCGGGGCAAGACTCACGGACGGGTCCCTCTTTCAGCCGCATAGGAAAAAACATAAAACGTAAAAAGAAACCCCCTACCTCAATCAGTACACTCTGTTGGGTACAAATGGAGTATGGCCCTCCGTAGGAATATCTAACTTCTGCTTCCAGAATGATCATTGAAATTTGAATTCTGTCTTTACTTTTATTAGAAAATTATGTTTTGGGAAAAGCTGGGTGGGACTCCAGTTAGTTAAGCATCTGCCCTCAGCTAAGTCATGTGATCTCAGGGTCTGGGATTGAGCCCCACTTGGGCGCCCTGATCACCGGGATGTTTGCTTGTCTCTCTCTCCCTCCCCCTACTCATGCTCTATCTCTCTTTCTCAAATGGATACATAAAAACCTTAAAAAAAAAAAAAAAAAGAAAGAAAAAGAAAGAAGAATGGAAATTTTAATAGGTATCTGATAAATAAAATCTTTAAAAAAAGAGATTGGAGGGGGATGCCCTGGGTGGCCTCAGTTGGTTGTTGAGCAGCTGCCTTGGCTCGGGTTATGATCCCCGCGTCCTGGTGATCGAGTCCCACATCGGGGGCTTCCCTGAGGCTCAGCGGGGAGCCTGCTTCTCCCTCTGCCTTCTGACATGCCACTCTCTTGCCGTGTGCTCGATCTCACGCTCTCTCTATGACAAATAAATAAATAAAAAAATCTTTTTTAAAAAAAAGGAGGGGGGACCATCCTGGGTGGCTCAGTGGGTTAAAGCTTCTAAGTCTTCTTGCTCAGGTCATGATCACTGGGGTCCTGGGATCGGGCCCCGCATTCATCGGGCTCTTGTCAGCAGGGAGCCCCGCTTCCTCCTCTCTCTGCCCGCCTCTTGCTGGGGCCTGCTTGTGACCTCTCTCTCTGTCTGTGTCAAATAAATAAATGAAATCTTTAAGAGGGTACCTACCTTTAAGTTGGACAAAGGACATAAAAGAAAAAAATGAGCTCCATGTATTAGAATTATAGATGCCTATAGCAACTCTTGTCTCTCTGCTTAATATTAATTAGTTGGCCATCTTTTTATTTTATTTAAGCTTTCCTATTTTTAAAACTATTATTTCTGTTGGAGAACCCAAGGCATAAGGTAATTTGGTATCACAGGTGGGAAAATGGATACCCCAGAGAGGTAAGTCACGTTTCTGGGCTCCCTGGTGTCCTGCCCTCTACAGCATACTGACATTATCCTTCTAGAATCCAGAGAGCCAAAGACTTGGGTGCCCGTCCGTTGTGCTGAGCATAAAATCCACAGATCCTTCCAACCGTGCCATCTTTGCTAAACTTAATTTTCAAGAGCCAGAGAGAAGGACTCGTGAGGAAATGTTCCAATCTACCGGTATCGTTATGAAAAGAAAAAGGTCAAGGGTCATTCTCACTATCCAGAGGCTTCCAGCTGTTTCATTACTTTCAGGAGGCCGGTATGGGTTTGAAAAACGTCATGTTTTTTGGGGGATCTGTTGTTTTGGGGATAAGTAGGGGAAAGCACAGAGTACTGACACAAATCAAAGAGGCCCGAGTGAAGAGGTTCTGCTGGCTTAGCTTTAGCTTTGGTTTGTGTTATCGTTCGGTTCGGTGTGTGTTTCTACACAGAACGGTTCTGGTTTATAAGCTGATGCGGCCCGCGAGTGTGAGTGTGAGCTATGAGGGAGCGGGTTTTGAATGCGTTCTAGACATTTTTTATATTTTCTGTCTAGCATTCATTTGTGTCGTGGGCGTCACCCACTCCGGGGATTAGTGTTTCATATATGCAGAAGCTGTTTTATCTTTGGCTTCCTTTTAATAGCTGACAGTGATTCTGAGCAGGAGAGGAGAGAAAGGGGGCGGGGCTTGGGATTTGGCAGGGGGATCGTACCAAGATGGGCTGGACGGGTTTTCAGTGGACCGATAGGCACAGTGACCTCCCTCTGTGACAGTTCAGTGACTTAGATGCATGTCCTTACTTCATTTAGTGCACGGCAAGCCTCGGCACTGGCCAGGATTCCCCGAGCAGCGAGAGGGGAGGAGGGTAAAAATCGTTTTCTGTATCAAGTATCTGACACGTGCAGCCTCGTTGCAAGTGTTAGCCGAGAGGGAGATGAGAGGCGAGGCGGACCGGTGGGGGGTGGGAAATTTTTATGCCGTGGGAATCCGGGGGCCTGTGGGACACCTCTGTGTGCGTAATCTCTCTGCCATTTTAAGCATTCAACATTTTAATTAGATCCTTTTAGGCTTACAGAAAGCGTTCAACGTTTAGCCCTTAAATTAAGGCATCTCTTCTCTATAAGCAATCAACATTTTTCATTAAAAAAAAAAAAAAAAAAAAAAAAAAAAAAAAAACCTCAACGTGGAATGTTTCAGTGTTTCATTTTCCTTCCTTTCTGACTTGGACAGTGGGTCTCCACAAGGCAAATAGGAATGTCACATTTGCCCAAGAGGAACCACCTCTTGAATATCCTTAGGACGAAAATCTTGGCCTCGGGACTACGTTTCAGGGGGCCGTAGAAGAAATCAGCACGGTGTCGGGTGCGCCGCTGTGTCCGTGACAGCCCAGGTCCCCAAGGACACACACAGGCTTTTTGCTCCAGACACCAACATGTCCACAGTCCGTGGATTTTTAAAAAAAAAAAAAAAAAAAAACAAAAAAACAACTTATGATTAAGATTTACTGCTTGCCTAAGACCCAGATTGCCAAATGAGTCCTGAATGGACTTGTTCAGTTTCGTGCCTCCCTTTCTTCCCGCTCCTCCGGTTCACACTCATTCGTCCCTTCCTTCCACACTTGCTGCCTCTGCTGGACCTGCTGGCTGGCCTCCTCTGGCCGGGAGCCCCCACAGTTACAAGAGGGTCCCACGGACACTAAGTGGACATTCAGCCCAAGTCTGTAATCGAAAGGAGATGAGTCACGTTTTTTTCCCCTTCTGCATGAAACGGAACAGGCTCTACTTTGTACCTAAAAAAACCACCCAAGTTTTTTTTTTTTTTCACTTTGGGAAAGGCCCACCTGGTGGGAGGGAAACGGCACGGGCCTGGGTCTGCATCCGTGCATCCACGTGGGCCCGCGCGGTCGTTGGCTGTTGTCATTTCCAGAAGGTTCTTGAGAGATTGGTGGGGTCTTTAAAATGCCGTCCTCCTTTTTAGGCCCGCAGGGGTTGTATGCACATGAGATGTAAAAGCATGCAGCAGCATAATGATTGGCACATTTATTTTGTTACCTATTTATGAGAGACTGAGAGATGAGGAGCGTGGGAGGACAGGAGGAGGAGGCGGGCAGAGGGAAGAGGGAGGAAGGCAGGGAGCCCGATGGCAGGGCTCGGATATTCCACAGGACCCCGAGATCCTGACCTGAGGCGGAAGGCAGCCGCTGAACCTCCTGAGCCACCCAGGCATCCCGTGATTGGCACATTTGAACAAAGTGCTCAGTAAGTGCTGTTCCCTAACCCCTGCTTCACTTCCCAAGGTGGTGTGTGGGCGGGGGGATTGAGGGAACCTTTTTACTCCTCCTTCTCCTCCTCCATGGTGGAACCTCATCAGTCTCCTGCTGAAGAACCCCATAGGTGACCTTTCCTTCCTGGGGCAGTCCCCGCGGGGCAGAAGTAGCAAGTACCTCGATGCTAGAGAGGGTCTGGTTCGCTGCCTCCCCCACCTGCATGGCAGGTATCCAGGGTTTCACCTCCTCCCCCCACCCCCCCAGAGACGGCGACTTTCCCTGTTCACCCTGAGCAGCATGCATCACTCTGATTATGCCTTGCAGCTCCCAGGACAGACAACCGCTCCCCGCTGCATGGCCCAGAGGGCGGCCAAGTCCCTCACCAAGGCACTCCCTCTCGGGGACGCCGTTGTTCCAATGCCAAAACCGATGACCTCGGGGATTCGGGGATATTTGAAAATTTACTACTCTGTGGGGGGAAGGAGAGCCAACAGAAATTCAAGATGAAGCTTTGTATAAGTAAACTGGGCTTTTGTGGAAGGGTGTTTGTTCGAGTTGGGTTTGGATTTTGCACACACCCTCAAATTTCTTAGGGTGTGGGTGAGGGCGTCCTGGGAGATTTAATTAGTCCCTTGAGAGGTGGTGCTGAAGTCTGTGGACAACGAAAGCCAGCGAGGCCCGTTTTCTTCTTTTGTCCACTGAGGTGGGGGACCCTGGAAATTAAATTTTTCTGAAAGCCTGAGACTGTGGCCATGGGAAGACTTGTTATGGATATTTGAATATAGTGTAGCTACTTGGTGGAGTGTTATTTTGTTGTTTTTGGTTTTTGGAAAGGGGAATTTAAAGAGTAAATCTGGGCACGAAGGTGTGTGTGTACAGTCCAATTCTAATGCTCTGATGGGGCTTCCGGAATCAGGAGGAACGGGTTGCAGTGTTAGTAAAGCCTGAAGAAATTGAGAAGGCTGCCCAATCATTGGGATAGTGTCTCATGGTGACAGAGACCTCACTTTTTTCAAATTGAATTCCCTAACTTTTGAGGTGTTGGATGCAAGCTCTAAACCAGCACAGCAGAAGGAGAGGCTTTTCAGAAATATTCTGTCATTGGCAGAGTTTCGTCTTCTGTGGTTCACGGTTCAAGGAATCAACATTCCTATTAACTGAATCAGATGTCAAAATCTCAGAATGTGCATACAAGATCCCACCAGCATTTTACTGCCTTGATTTCAGCAAATCTCTGTTTCGTGCCCTTGGTCATGTGTTCAGCGAACACGCATCATCTCCCCAGAGCAAGATGCTGGCAGGAAATGAATGAAAAGCGTACGAGTGTTAACCTCAAAAAGAAGGGTGACAGTCTCCCTAGGGGAGATAAGGCATATATATGAAACAACTTACAAACAAACTAACCACACAGACAAATGGCACATTACGTTGTTGATAAGAGATACTGGACTTCAGTGGGTGGAGAAAAATTGCCTCTTTCTGGGGAAATCAGAGAAAAAGGCATGCGATCTAACTAAGTCTGGGGAACTTGGAATGACGGGAAACTCAGGTCCCCTGCTTTCACGCTGCGAGCGGCATCTTCCCAATGCAAGGACTTTCATTTTCTCTCCCCCCGCGGTACCGTCATGGGCAGGAGATTGGTCACCCTTGAACCCTCATCAGCAGTCGGCGTTCTTGCTGTCATCCTCTTTCCTCCCGTCCGAACCCCTTGTCCCCGCCGCCGCCCCCCGCCGATTTCTTCAACACTGACGCAGTCAGCGCAAGGGCGTGGTTTTTTTTACCTTCAAGGAGATGGCTAGGAGAATTTGGGAAGGACACGCGTGTGGACTCCTGCTGGGGCCTTCTTAAGAAAATAGGCAGGTCCACGTGGCCTTCGACTGTGTGGACTTTCTGCCAGTTGCCAGAACAACCTCACGGTCACGGGCTGTCACTGAGCATCTCTGATCAACAGGACCCCGAGTTTCCCCGTTTTTTGCCTACTTATTCATGTATTACGAATCCATCATGGACTTTTCATTCCAGTATCAGCACTGAAGTAAACATGTGGTATTAGTGAGATTAATAGGAAGAGCCATACCCCAGAGCTAATAAGATATGAAAATTATTTATGCATAATTATTATTGGTTATGCCTGATATATGTCATTTTCTTCGGGAGCATAGACCGTAGCTAATATCAGCTAGCATCCTCTAGGGTTTTATTTCCTAAGCATTTTGCAATCTTTCACGTTGGCCTTTCTCTCCTCCAGAAAGAGGACAGTTACAACGGAGAGAACCCTTAACCTCACATTCACTTCATTCTCCAGATGCCGTGTGTGGACCTCAGTCTGTGGGATTCCTTGCACACCTGTCACTCCTTGGAAGTTCCTCATTTAAAGGAAATTCATGATTAAGACTTTAAAGAATAGTTTAGTAAAAGCCAAGGATTGCATCAACAGACTTTTATTATATTTTGCACCTTTTTTTTTTCTTCCTAAATGGTCTCCGTGCCCAGCGGGGGAGCCCGGTGCGGGGCTTGAACTCACGACCCTGAGATCAAGACCTGAGTTGAGTTCAAGAGTCAGGACTCCCAACCAACTGAGCCACTCAGGCACCCCTATATTTGGATTTTTATATATTTGAGTTGTTGTGCATATAAACCAGGCTCAAAGAGGGAATGATACGTTAGACGGCATCCTCTGACACAAGTTTAGGACAAAAACCACGGGCTGCATCCTAATCTCCAAAATATTGCTGCCTCAGGAAAAGCCCAGCAGAGTCTGTGAAGTGAGTTTCGGTCTGAAATCCCATGCCGGCATCCAGGAGGACTGTTCCCACGCCTCACCCTCTGTAAGTCAGATTTATTCTTCAAAGGTCATTTCAGGCTCTCTTCCACGAAAGGGGACGTTCAGCAACCTGTTTGACGCTCTAATTGGCCTCGGTGATCGTAAGTCTTCTCTCATCAACCAGATTACAGATTCCAAGGAGGAGGCCTCAATTAAGTCCAGAGGGGAGTCACCGTATTTTCAAAATTGGAAGTAGTCATGGGCACAAGGAAGGTGGCACGAGGTGGGTGACTTGCCCAGGGTCACAGCAAGCAGGAGGCTGCGGCAGGACCAGTCCCGGGGTCTTCCCCTTCCCACGTCCACCCCCCCCCCGCCCCATCTTCTCTGCTTCAGGGACGCCACTTCCGTTAAAGCTCTCTGTAGGGTTTTTGGTGATTAAGGCGTCTGTCCTCTGCAGCAGAGAACTTGAACCCAAGCTCAGTTCTCAAAGGGTAATTTCCAGAAGCGAAAGCATGCTTTAGAGCCAACTTGAGCCTGTTCCTCTTGCTGTAACTTCTCCTGGTCCCACACCGCAGTGTCAGCTCGGATGCGGCCCCCGCTGAAGGCCAGAGCCAGGGGTACAGTGGCGTGCAGAACCTGCATAAAAAAAACTGGCCATTGTCTCCAAACTACAGACCCAGGAGTGGGAGGCGGAGAGGCCGAGAAGGGCCTGCCTTCTGCATGTCTGGAAGCTTTTCGAGTGGTCCTCAGACAACCTTCAAGCTCCCAGCTTTTTTAAATGACACAAACTGCAAGTCAGATTCTTAATTGACTGTAAAAAGGCTGTAAGAAGGAGGTGCAGGGTAGCAAACTACAATTGGCCATGCGGCTTGTTTGTTTGTTCCTAATTTGCCTTTATGAATCAGTTGTGCTTTGCATGGAGAGGGCAAGAGCAAAGGCGAGGTCCCAGAGTTGAGCGACTTTTTCCAGGTCGCCACCTGCCTCCTGCTGATTTATAACCGTCCGGGCTAAGCTGGATTCGTTTTGGAAAATAAATGTCAGAGCAAGTCGGAGTCATTTATTCCTTAGCAGAAAGAATCGATCCGGTGACACTGTTCGATTATAATGACCGTTTCCATTGTGTTAAATGACTGAGGTATATTTAAACCAATTTAGGTGAAGAGTGGGGCTTCTTGTGCTGTTGGGTTGCAACTTTGGTCAGAAGTCCCCTGCGTTGTTGGAGCCGGCTCGTTTGTCCCATCGCGGTTTCATGAAGCGCCTACTGTGTGGTGCCCCAACGGTTGTTGTGCTGGGTGCCAAGGTCAAGAACTGGGTGTTGGGGTTAAGATGCACCCTGTGTTTTCAAGGTCTACGCCAGCCGCCTACTGGCTGTGCAGACTTGGACAAATTATTTCCCCACATCATCGTCCTTCTCCTTTATACTGAAAACTGGGAACCATAGAGGCCATTATGGCCATGAAATGGCAGAGAATCCATGCTGCGATCCTGAACAGAGGGTTTCTGATGGCAATACCTACATTATCGCTTGCTTATTGCCGCCATCATCATAGTTCTCCTCCTCATCTTCAGGGTACCCATCTGATGAAGGGGAAACGTGCAAGATGGCAGCTTTTCTTACGAACGTGTTTCAGAGTGAACTGGATTTAGGACTGAGAGAGAGAAAATGTGCAGGGCTTCCGTGAGGCCCTTATTGAAAATAACTATAATTGATGCAAAAGAGATCCGAACTGAGATTTTTGCAGGGCTTTGCCATAACTGAGGATACGTTGCAGGAAAAACTCATGAAGTGACCTGTGATATACACGATACTTTCTCCTCCCCCCTGTCTCCCGTCCACCACCCCCACCGTGTATATGTCCTCTTGCCTATGCCTGGGATGTCACCAGGGTTCTTCCTCCTAAGCACCTTTTGGTCTCTGGTCCCGGCCTCCTGTTGGCCCCCTCTCCTTCCTCCGTCACTCTGGGTTCAGGGGGTCTGGCCTCTAGATACCCTTCTGGAATGTTTCATCCACTTTTGTTTCTGCCCTTTGATGTCCAAAGGGGTTGGTGATGGGTCGTTCTTGTGCTGTCTGGCCAAGCGCAGATAGGGAAACATGTCCCCAGCACTGCTCTGTGTTAAAAATTCTGTCTTCAGACCACGAAAACATGGCTGCTTCATGTTCTTTATGAATCTACTATCCCTTTGCACCCCGGTCCGCAAGGCGGGGCTGGGTTGGGTAGATTGTACCTAATCTAGATCCCTTTGTATTGACGACAAACCACTCTGCCCCCTTTTAGCATCTCTCCCTGTTGAACCTTTTGACCTCTCTACTCAGCGTTGGATCCTTCTTAAAAATGCCCCCTGTTGAGAAGGTCCAGGAATTACTGAACTTCAGAGACCATATGGCGTTCCTACCCCAGCTGCCGGTGACTGTTTCTTTTTTGTCCCCATCCAATAGCCTCTACGCAGATAGAAACATCAACCCATCTGTCTCACGAGCCACCCAGTGGGGCTGACATGGCTGGATTCCCAGTGGGGGGGGGTATGCACCAGCCACAGGGTGTCTGCCTACGCTCGATCCAGTGGTAGAAACCTACCGATGTGGGACTTGAGAGCACAGGTTGCTAGCCTCCTTCCACAGCTCCTAACAGGACTGTGCCCTTGGTATTTTAGTTATCTCCTTACTTCTTAGCTTCTTCTGAAGTACAGTTTTCACACTGAGCACCTAGGGGCATCTAATTGAATTGACATAAAAGTAAAACAAGATATTGCAAAAGAAAAAAACATCTTCAGCACCTGATGGGCGACACAGATGTTTTTGAGGAGGCGGTCATCTCTGAGTGACCCCAGTGTGCCATGGGGAGAAGAGTCCCCACCATTCAAATGGCCATTGGTTTGCTCGTCAGTATCTCACTCCACTCATTCCATCCGTGTTATTTTGAATCGCCAAGACCTAGACTTAGGGGAGGACATCTTGAAAAAGAAAAATATATATATTTTAGTAATGCTTATATCATGAACCTAAAGTTAAGACTTTGGGGGAAGGACAGCACCTTACAATGTGATCGTTTAGACTTAAGCCAAGTTCGCAGTCATTCTTGCCACTTCCTCTGCAACCTTGGGCCCAGCAGGTCATCTCTCTGAGCCAGGACTTCCTCATGGGTGATCCCTGACCTTCCCCTGCTGTGAAGGAGGATCTGTGCTCCTCCTGCTGTTTACTAACCTGAGTCTGTCCTATGGATGGGTCTGGTAGTGCCTTCAGAAGTTACGAATGCAGAATATTTGTTAGGTTTGCGCTACGGAGTCCCGCATGACTTAAAAGTAGAGCTGGCTCACGTAGGAGTCGACTGGTAGTGAATCAGTACAGGTATAACTAGAAGTTTCCTTTAGATTCTTGAAAAAAAACTATTTAACTTGGGTTCTTCCTGGTAGGATTAACTTAAGAAAGAAAAGGAATCCAATAATCCTGTTGACCCCATTACCTCTCCGGGGTGTTCGATTTTCTTAGTGTCTTGTTTTAATTCAGGGAAAAGGAAAAAAATGCAGAAGGAGAAAAAGAGAGGAGAGGAAGAGAAGGCGGGTGTGATGAAGAGGAGGAGAGGTCTGAGGTCCACAGGAGAACAGTCGGCTTGATCTGCACCTAAAGCAAAAGAGAAACATGTCCTAAACATGTGGGTGTAGCCTTTCCCTTCCCAGGATGGTCAGCGCATGGCAAGCGCTCCCTCCTGGGCTAGTTAACCCCAGTGTCCTTTCTGGAAGAAGTGGGGAGCAGAGGGTAAAGCCCGGAAGTACGGCTTCAAAATAACCCCCCCGATGGCACTGCCTTTCCTCATTTTCTGCGCCTTCTCTCACCTCCAGCAAACGTACTGCCTTTCTAGGAGCATGGCTGTCCCGAGTTTCCTGAAAAAGACATTAGCTGCACTTTGTACATAGTATGCACAGGTATTAGCCAAGGCCAAGAGCAGCCTGTTTCTCCGAGGGGTCTACGGTAAGAGCAGAAGGGTGGGAATTGTGGTGGTGCACCTGGCCCGTCCTCCAGTCAACCATGGCAACCAGCCACCCCGGGCGCTGCAGCAGCCAGAGGGAGAGTTTTGGGATCCTTTATCTCTAACATCTCTTCTCATCCAGGGCTAACATTTTGTTTCATTGCTTCCTTCCTGTATTACCCGTCGGTTTGATTTCTGGGCCCCGGTTCCCTGAGAGCATTTTGCATTACATTTGCATCATTTCCATCAACGAGGTGTGTGATGTCATAGCGGACTTTGAGAGAAGAAAAACAGTGTCATACCCGCGTTAACTGGAATGGAAAACCCCCCAGGTGGGGAAATTAAAATGAAGATGTTTCAAATCAAACACATCGTAGCACACCAGCATGATGTAACTGTGACCAGACAGTCGTTTCTAGCATACAGCTGGGACTTTTGGCTTTTATGAGGATGCTATAAATAGCTCCTTAAGAGTAGAGACTATGTCTTTAATCAGAGGTTGACATTAAGTTTCGTGTGCCTGCGATATACTTATTAACCCAGAGCAGATATCTCTTCTGTCGTGTGGGATGAGAAACAAAACCAGAGCTTGAGGCGAACGTGCTTCACACCTGAATCGCGCCTTGACTCCAGGGCACTGAAGGGGTTGTCGGAGTGCGAGTTCCTGTTGACAGGTCACGTTTGGGATTCTGAGAAACCCCAATGAGAAAGTCTTGCTTCTGAGACATTCATTAGACGATATCCCCAGGACCACCTTGCAAACTAGCACAGCAAATTCTGCTTTAGAAGCTCAGTAAATAATCATTAAACGAAAGAAGGAAAGTTTCCTAGACCAAAGCCTACACTGGAAAAGTGATTATTACGAATACAAAATATAGGGTGTGCTCCGAGGCTGGGACAACTCTTCCCAGCCTGGGTGAACAGCCTCACGCTTGCAGCCCTACCTCCCAGGGCTGGAGGCTGAGCTGTACTTGGTGTTTTGCGGGGAAACGCACCAGCAAACCACCTGCTTGGAGCGTGTGTACGTGCGCGTAGGGATGGGGCTGGGGATACAACTAGAACACAACCTGGGATGAACCCCAAGGAGGGGAAATGCCAGGGGCAGGGCTCTGCCCTGCTCCAGCCGAGCTTGCACTGCGGATTCAAGCAGGGGCCTGGGTGTAAGGGCCTCTCAGAGTGTTGAAAATGCCCCCTCACACCAAGATTTCCTGGCACGGGGCAGATCAGAGCCTTTTATGTTTGGGACAAGAGGGCAGATGTGCGCCAGATAGATGCCTCTTCAAACACAGGGGGCTTTGGGAGGGAAGAAGGGAGTGCTTTCCTCCTCCCAAAGCAACTTCCAGCGGGTAATGGGAAAAAGCAGAATGTGCCCAATGCCGGCAAGGGTCACTTTTTCGATCCTTCTTTTGCTATTTTCCTTTGCCTACTAAATACTCTCCTTAAAAGAACTCTCCAAGAAAGAGATATGCTTTTCAGAGGTCTTGTAGAAGCCAAGAATAAATTGGCCTCCTTTTTTGGCTAAGGAGTCACAATTTAAGGATGGATTTATTTGTCGCCGTGACCCCCACCACCACCACCGTGCACACATTTATATTGGTATCAGTAATTGGTCTGCTGCCCTAGATCCAGATCAAGTACACACACAGTGACCAGCGCAAGCCAGAATTCGGCACGCTCTCCTCCTCCAAAACATCAACTTCTCTTTTTAATTTTGGAGTATTTAATTCCAGTATTTTTTTTTCCCCTATCACTAGATCTGGAGAGCTCTCTCCAGTATCCCTATGTTGTCATATTTATCTTAAGCTTTTTCTTTTTTTAAGACCATTATTCTTTTAAGTGTAGCAGAGAGCATATATTCTTTTCTTTACACTCCCAGAGCTGCTCACGGAGCCATGAAATGTCACGTGCGTCACGTGGAGAAGGTGGAGACCTTCCTGGAGGTCCCTGTTTCTTTCATGACCAGGAAAATTTGGGTGGGGCAGGAGAATGAAGGCGCCGTCAGGGGACAGTACCCAAGAAAGAGCAGCATAATAAAATATGGTGTGAAAGTGGCTTAGCTGGAAAGAGCTGGTTGGACTCCCCTTCTTTAGAGAATAGAAGAAGCTTGATGTTTGGGCTTGGAGACCAAGACCCTGAGACTCCTCTCTCTTGCCCATTCTCTTTCCCTTCTCCGTCAAACGAGGCAGCATTGAATGCCCTGTGTGTTTATGATTCTGGTGTGAAGGCGGTGTGCACATGGCGAGGGGGACGTTGTCTGCTGGGGTTGGGATCTGGCAAATCCCTCCTTCACCCTAGAACCCTAGTCTCGCGGAGCGTGTGATGTGCATGGCGCGTGTGCCCGTGGTGGGTGTGTGCGTGGTTCTATTTACATGCTTCTGTGTTCACACGTACATCTCTGTGTGTCTGCATGTAGCATCAACAGGATGTTCAAACTCCAAAACAGTGTTTTAGTAGAGTTATTGAAAGTCTTTATGTCCAAATTTGAAAGCAGACTGGGTTAAAACCTCCTTCAGTTGGCAAGAAAAGGGGTTGGGGTGTTATAAAAAATTTTCCTCTAGAGGTAAGACATCATCTGATACAGGAGAGCAAAAGTCGGGTCCCCTGCCTCATCTCACAGAAAGCTTAGAAACTCTGAGAGACCGTGACTTTCTCCACGCTGCCTTGCCCTCTTCACTGCCGCCCGGGTCAGACGATGCGCCCAGAACACAGCAGGAGCCGGGTCTGACAATCAGATGCCCCCGGCTCCTGCTTCATGGCAGCGAGAGCTGGAAGTTGAATAAATGAGAACAGGAGGGGTCTGGGCCCATGTAAATGATTCTCACTTGAAAGGAGAAACAGCTTTCATAATTTGTTCCAGCAAAGCCTCGCATGCGTTGCAGACTTGATCCTAAGCAGGGGGGAGGATCTCATAAGGAATGTTTTATGTTCTCTCTGTCTCTCCTCTTCTGTTGTTTCTTGGGCTCGCGGGTTGTGTGCGTCTTGTTAGCTGGAAAATTGTTATAAGCCAGTTGTTTTTAAAAAACAATTTAAGTGGTTTTCAGCCATTTTTAAAAACAAGTTAGAAAAACTATAAAAACTCTCTAACCAATGGACATTGGCCCTGTTTTATGAAACTGCATGAAAAGCACAAAATAAAAAAAGAAAAAGGAACAGTCATTAATATGCAAAGAGAATGCTCTAAATTCTAGGGAAGTAAGGGACCAGCAAGTGTTGGACCTAGAAACAAATAACAGACAAGAGAGTTGTTTTCTTCAACCGCTTGGGTCAGCTGATGATTGAGAAAATGTAGCAGCTTGTGATTACAGAATCAGGGGTTCCCTAGGGCAGAGCTTTTGGCCCTTGGGGAAGAGAAAAAATGCTCAGTTACATTTAAAACACACGGTTTACATTTTTGGTTGAAACTTTTGTCGCAGCTGCAGGGAAATGAACAGTTAAAAAAGTCAGTTCTGATTAATTTCCTCTTTCAGGGCAGACTCAAAATGTTTCCACCAGGGGGCACTCTTCCGACTGGAGGCAAGATCAGCCAAGGTTGTTTCTGGTGGTGATCAAATTTCTCTTTTTATCATCTCATGTCCAACTAAAGTAAGAGCCTCAGTGTCAGCTATACTCAAATAAAAATAAGCTAAAATCAGATCAGTCCTCGGAGCCCCAGATCTGCCAGTGTCCACTTTCGGGATGGCACTGGTGTCATACCCCTAGAGGCAGTCTTGTTGGTGTTTGGGGTCATTTCTGCTGCTGGCCTCGGAAGTGTTAAACTCTTGTCAGGGTATTAAGCTTCCCATTTAGCTAACCAAACTTACTTTCCTGGTCACTGAGAAGATGTTTTCCTTTTTACCCCGATTTTTATGCTTTTATGAGAAGATGGTGAAGATGGAGGAGCAAGAGAGCTCAGAAGTCAACACCGACTTTAGAACTCCACCCAAGAATTGGGTTTTGTTTTGTTTTTTTTTTCCTTCTCTTCTTCCCTTCTCTAGTCCATACCCTGCCTCTAATGAAACTCAGGGTTGACATGCTTTTGGAAAATACCCTCCAAAATTCGATTCTTGTTAGTTAGAAAATCAAATTTCTATAAAGTGAATGTTCATTCAGAAAAAAAAGATGCTTTCATGCGTCCGACATGGGAGGGAGATGCACGTGGATGTTGAGTGAGTACTTGGACTGTTCAGTTTCTTTCAAACATTATTTTTTGGTTTATCTTATTTTTGAAAAAATTGAACTTTTTCCTCCCCCCCTGGCATGCTGCTTGATTAGTGACGACATAATCAAGATACAAGAAGTCAAGGAGAGGAAGCAGGTTGAGTGCTGTTTTGAACATTTCTGGGCTTTCAAAGACAGATAGATAACGGCCCATTGTCTACGAATCGGGCCACTGACATGGGGACAGCTGCTGACACGCTGTGTCGCCCCTCAGACTTACAGCCCTCACTGCTGTTGCTATAGGCGCACCTTCCTAGCTCTGCCTGCAGGGGTAGAGCCACCCTTATGGGGAGAAGAGGTGGGGAAGATCAACCCAAAGAAGAGATCGCCCCCAGGAAGCTTTACTCTGCAGCCAAGAGCAGGAATCGCCCAAGTGGGCCATCCTGTCCTCCCTCTTAGAGGCAGCCAGCCCAAAGCATGCATTCCAGTATCAAGAGGAAGAGGCATTCCAAAGCGAAACCCCCTCCCACTCACCAAAAAAAAAAAAAAACCCAAAAAGCCATATATTTTCAAGGACATTTCACCTCTTAATTCTGTGTGTTGGAACTTCTGCCACTGAACCTCATCATCCCCTAGGAAAGGGGGTGACAGCCAACTTCTTGGATCCCCCTCTAAATATGCATATCTTGTTAGTGATGGTAACCAAGGGATGGCTTAGAGGCATTTAGGGACTCACCTAGTTCCTGTCATTCCTCCCATTTTCATCAAGCACAACTGGTGATCTCGCCCATCTTGGGTAAAGAGCCAGACAAAAGCGGCTACAAAGCAAATCTAATGAACCCCACCGCACACAGACTGACTCCCATCCAGGCAAGCTTCTTGTTGGCAGGACTTGATTGCCGCTGCTCGATTTCAAAGATGATTGTTTTTTAATTAGTGGGGAACTGACATGCCTATATCAAATCTTTTTTTTTTACTAGAAGGAACACCGTGAAGTAACTTTTTCTAATTTTTTTATACGTTTGTTGACATCCCCCAAAGTGAGAGTAATATAATTTCAGTCACAGAAGTTGAGTGATGAATTCATTATATTGTCTTTATTTTTCTTTGTTTCCATGGATGGGCCCTGGTTTCTCAGAGCAGCAGCGTGTGGGGAACTACTGGGTTAGAGTGTAAAGCCAACAAAAAATGGCCAAAATATCCCACCCGGGCAAGAATAGACCATGACCTTCTGTGAGCCTTTCTTTGGCTTGTAATTCTTAAAGCTCTTTGCTAGTGCCAAAATAGAGACTTTTCCCCTCTTCTTTTTCTAGACTGTAAAATTCTTAGAGAATAAAGACAGTCTGGTGCTTTTAATATGTTTAGCACAGTCAGGTACAAAAGAGTCTCACCATAATGTTTGACGAGTATTCTGAAGTGGGGGGCAGTAGTGGTGGTAGTGGTCGATGTTGCAGAAGAAATGAAGAAACCAGGAGTCCTTGTGTAAGGTGACCATCCGTGTGGTCACTGAATAATTTCATGGTTAAGGTGAGGACGGACAGGAATGGTATCAGCCACATTTCTAGAATATCTGTAAAGGCTACAGGTGACTTGGAAACTGGTACCTTGAAGCAATAACTATAAGCAGGTGGCCGTGTCATGGGCCTGGCCACAGAGTCAGAAGAGAAGGCATTTTTTCATTTTTTGGTTTGGTTTTTTCTTGGGGGGGCAGCAGAGGGAGAAGGAGAATTATAAGTAGACTCCATGTCCAGTGCAGAGCCTGACACGGGGCTCAGTCTCACCACCCTGAGATCATGACCTGAGCTGAAATCAAGAGTCGGGCGCTTTCACCGACTGAGAAGGTACCCTGAGAAGGGATTTTTGAGTGAGGGTAGATGAAGTGGTGGAGCCCGGTGTGGGGCTGCGAGGGAGGAGCTGCCCCTGCCTCCAAGGGCTGTCGGGTGGACAGTGGTCTCTGCCCGGAGCCCCAGATTGGATCCTGTGCCGGGGGGAATGCTTGAGAAAAGGTTGAAGTGGTGGAGATCCACTTTCTACTACAATGCTTAATCAGGGAGCAGAGTGGAAAAAGTTGACGCTGTGTGAGCAGAGACATGGACAAATCGAGAAGGACTGGAGGACACAGTGGAGGAGAAGCTTACTCAGTGCTTCTCAAACTTTTAAAGTTAGAGGAGTCACCTGGCATTGTGGTAGTAGAACTACACGTTCTGGGGCTATTCTCCTGGCATCCCTAGCCAGTTGTCTGCTGCTGCCGGTGCTGGCCGGCCGGTGGGCCACATTGTAAGAAGCGAGTGTTCAGGTCCAAGAAGAGAAAAAGGTATGGAGGGAACCCAGGGAACCTGGGGACCAGTGAGACTGTCACTAGAAAATCCTCTTGCAACAGATGATGTCTGTCTCTGTTACAGCAGCAGCGCCTCTCACCAAGAGCCCTGTTTTTAACATTTGAATTCCAGTCTAGTTAATATACCGTGTGTTGTATTAGATTCAGATGTACAAGACGGCGATTCCGTAGTTCTGTACATGACTCAGGGCTCCTCACGACAAGTGTCTCTTAATCCCCTCCACCCATTTTACCCATCCCCCACCCCCCCCCCCATCCACCTCCCCTCTGGCAGCCACCGTTTGTTCTCTATAATTAAGAGTCTGGTTTTTTTTAATCTCTTTTTTCTTTTGTTCTTTTGTTTTGATTCTTCAGTTCTACATATGAGTGAAATCGTAAGGTGTTTGTCATTCTCTGACTTATTTCACTTAGACTGTACCTTCTAGGTCTATCCATGTTGTGGTAAATGTCAAGATTTCATTCTTTTTTATGGCTGAGTAATATCCCATTTTGTGTGTGTGGATGTGTGTGTGTGTGTGTGTGTGTGTGTGTGCATATACACACACACCGCGTCATCTTTAACCATCCACCTGCCAAGGGTCCTGGGCTGCTTCTGTGGTTTGACTATTGTAAATAATGCTGCAATTCAGGGGTGTATATATCTCTTCAAATTAGTGTTTTTGTATTCTTTGGGGTAAATATTCCGTAGTTGAATTACTGGATCATATATTTCTATTTTTAATTTTTTTGAGGTGCCTTCATACTGTTTTCCAGAGTGGCTGCCCCAGCTTGCGTTCCCACCAGCAGTAGGCAGATTCCTTTTTCTCTGCATCCTTGCCAACACCTGTTGCGTTGTTGGCTTTTTGCCATTCTGGCAGGTGTGGGGGGTGATATCTCCTTGTGGGTTTTTTTGATTTGCATTTCCCTGATGATGAGTGATGTTGGGCATCTTTTCATGTGTCTGTTAGCCATCTGGATGTCTTCTTTGGACTAATGTCTCAACATTGCTACTGACATTGGGAGCAGCAAGTCTTTGTGGGATGGGCGGTGGGGGAAGGGGCTGTCCTGTATGGGATATTTAGCACTCTCCCCGGCCTCTACCTGCTGGATGCTGGTAAGGTGCCCCCCTTTCATTTGTGGCTACTGCAAAATGTCTACAGACATTGCCAAGGGCCCCTGGTTGCGGGGAGTTACTACCCTGCCCCCGCCTGAGAACCAGTAGGTTAGAGGGAGAATTATATGACTCCTCCCCCCCCACCACCAGACACATCTACCTCCTGTCTTCTGGAACCACGAGGCAGAGAAATGACTTAACCCTGATATACTTAGAAGGCAACACACTATTCACTATTTCAGTCTTTAGAAATGCTGAGAAAGTGTTTGCTTTCAGTTTGACAGCCTGGATTACTGTAAAGTGTCCTCAGCACAGACCAGCACCTCGGCCCCCCATTTCCTTACAGCTTTAGCAGAACAGTAGGGAAATTTCTTTCCAAGAAAGTGTTGGCTAAGTAACCTGACATCATTTCAAGTCATCAGCACACACGCCCCCCTCCAAATCCTGAGATAAACTGGGAACCCCGTCACCTATTCTCAGGTTCCCAGTGTTAGCAATTCACCCATGACCTCGAAGAATTTCTTTTTCCATCGGCTGCCACATTTCACTTTTCTTACACGGCCTCGGAAAGCCTTCATAGCTACGAGGTCAGTCCATCGACGGTCTCAAAAATCCTGACAAGGGGGACAGATGGGTTTGCTTTTTGCCGTTGTTACAGTTATTTCTATTTAATGTGTTGAGAAAACATCTCAAGGTTTTAACCCTGGCTGGCGTCTTGGGCCTGGGGCCTTTTAATGGGCTCGCAATTCATCTGTCCTCCACCGCCGCCTTTGCACTGGAAGCCCGAAGGCCCCCTTCGCACAATCAGTTAAGCTTTCTCTGGAAGCCAAAGAAAACTTAGCTCCAAACAGGCTTGCGTCTCAAGCTAAAACAAAAATGTACATCATGTCGAATAGCCTCCTCCAAGTGCTACAGTTAATAAGCAGTGTTGTGTTTTTACTGGAAAAGCATGTATCTAGCCAAGCATTCTTCACATTTTTCCCAGGATTTAGTCATAAAATCATTTTAGACATATTACAAGGATAAAATGTGTACATATCTGATAGAGGGCAGCAATTTTTTTTTCTTTTTTGCTGTATAGCTTCCTAGGGCTGGGAAGTCAAACCACACACACACACGCACACATGCACACGCACACACACACACACACACACACGCACACATGTACCCACTTCCACCACTGAGTACAAGAACCTGGCTTCCTTACAGACTGTTCTAATTCAGTTTTACTTGGATCCCGTAGACCTTCCCCTGGATTTGCACAATTTAGATCCAAAGTATAGAACATTTCCTAATTCTGCCCACATGCCTCCAACATCTTTAGGAATTCAAACCAAAGTGTGTTTGGATCTGATTTATCTAGGATGTTGCAGCAGGGTAGACATAGTTTCCGTGTGTGGTCAAGAAAAGAGCAGGGCTGTGAGGGCCTTTACCCGTAAACGTAGACACGGGTGTGTCGTGGTTGGCTGCCCTGCTAACCGGAGGATGGAGGAACAGAGTGAACTCAGATGTTGATTGCTTGGGGGGAAAAATCTCATTTTTAAAACAGATCAGCATAAAAGCAATAATCTTCAATGGGGTCTAGTGAACACTAGACTTGGGTTTCTGGGTGTTGAGTCCCAGCGGAGCACCAGCGGAGCACCTTATTGGATGCATGACCTTGGATGGGTCACCTAACCTCACGTTCCTCATCTGTTATATGAGGGTAAGGAAACAACACAGTGGTGGTTATACGGACTCAACAAGATAATCCGTCCGATTAGGAAGACATTACGAAGGATGTTTTTGCGGATGTCAAGTGGCATTCTTTCTTGGAGATTTTATCCTTGCGTGAGTTCTTGCTGATGCATACATAATTCCATTTCTGAGTCAGACCGATGGCAGTAGCAGATAATGGAAATGGTACATCATCGGTAGATTAACTGGAAAGTCTAGCCCAGTACTGACTTCGGGGATGGGTAGGGGTTGTGTGCGCTGTGCGGTGTAATGAGGGGAAGGTCATGCATGGGTCCTGCTGCAGTGCTGTCCCGAATGCTAGTCCTGGCCTTCGTGAGAAGAAGCCCTAGTCCCCTTAAGAGAAAACTGGAAAGAACGCCACGGTGTGCTGATATGGTGAGGAGATGTCAGGGGTTCCGAGGTATAACATTTGCCGATTTCCATGACGTAAATTCTCCCATGGTGACCAGTTTCAACTCTGTCCACGTGGCATGATCGCATGTGAGGTTGCCAAGGACGCATAGTAGCTCACCATTATATATAGAATTTCTACCGTACAAGTTGATGGAATTGACCTCGACCAAAGAGACGATAGTAAAATAGAGTCAAATAATTAGGGAGTGATAACTTTTTAATATAACATGTTTAACTGTAAGTTTATATAGCTTAATTTTTCATAATGGCCGTGTTTAACCTGCGGCTTGAAGGTTTAAGTCCCGCTGTCTCTGACTGCTATAGCCTGGTGCCAGCATACCTCTGTTTCTCGTTGGCTGCTACACAAAAAGCACAGAATTGCACCATGAATCAGCAAGTTCAGAACCATCCTGGAAAACCAGCATGGAAAGTGCAGCCATAAATGGATTTTTATTTCTGTGGACTTTGGATGAGCCGTCCGTTCCCAGTCCCCCACTTTTTCTACTGACTTTCCCTTTGGCTAAGAAAATGAGCATTGGTTTATGAGTGTGGTTTTTATGGATCTAGTTATTAAAGTTAGTATTTGAAATACTTTCAACTTTTTAATTATTTGAAAGATATGAAGACTTAAAGAGAACTGAATTTTATAGGCACTCTTATTCTCTTTATTGGTCCTTAAGACAAGAATCTAGAAAATATTCCCCAAAAGAGAAAAGTACATTTTTTGTTTGTTTGTTTTAGCTCTCCTGACAGATCGGGGGGAAATGCTTTGGGGGGACAAAGGACTAAAAGTTTAGGCCATTTGTGTGTATGGTGGTGGACACGCTCAGGAAAGGGACCTACAGAGGACCTGCACTTTTCCGTAACCAGAAGGTGATGCAGTGGCTGCCTCACGTCTGACCAGCCACACTGGGACTGTGGAGAATTGGAGAAGCCTGGCTGGAAACAGAGGGAAAAAAATGTAAAGGCAGCCTTTGTAATCAAAACCATCCCAAGGTCTAAAAGCCAACGAAACCAATATTTCAGATACTGAATTATTAAGTTACGGCTAGATGTATTCCAGGCACTGGGATTATCTTGAGGCAGAAGTGTGTACGAAGACCAAAGAAAATTTTAGACCCATGAGATTTGGGCCAAGTGTAGGTTAAGGGGGTAGGAGTCTGGTGATTGGAAAGGGAATGGTCCCGTGTTAGAATCCATTTTGAAAATGTATTGTACTGTACGGTAAATAGAAAAAAAAAATTCCTTCCTTTTTTTTTTTTTTTTTTTAAATTCAGTCCCATATGCAAGCCAAGCATTGCATTTTATTTTCCTGAGGAAGTCTTACGTTAATGCCGTCAGCCCATGCTGGGTCCGTGCACACCGGTCCTCTGTCATGAATTTGGTAGACGTTTTTCCAGACAAATAATGTGGCAATAGAGCCACACATTTTCAAATAAAACAACTTAACCATAATTCTCCTATTTAATAATTTGTAAGTCATAAGCTGTTTTTGTATTGGGGAAATACGTGATGTTTTAGTGGTTCTAAAAAATTAGTCTTCATCAAGCAAAAATGGCCATATGTTACTGTGTTTCACTTATGACTTCACTCGGATAAAATGTTTTAAGATCTTGAAGATTCTTGGGGAAAAAAAAAGGGTTCTTATTTCCTTTGGGCATGTTTATGTTAAGGGGAGCCCTGTGATTTTCTAGGATAAGGGCTCTCAAATTTTGAGCGGATCAGCATGGCCTGGAGGGCTTGTCAAACACAGATTGACCTATCCCACTCCTGAGCTTCTGATACAACAGGGCTGACGCCAGGCCTGGAAATTTGCATTTCTAACAACTTTTCATGGGATCCTGAGGCTCTTGGCTCTAAGGACCATGCTTTGAGAACCACTGACTGGTGATTTTAGAGATAAAGAAAGGGTGGGGGTGGGGATGTCTAGCAAATCAGTAAGCGTAAAGTGACCATGAATAGAACTTCAGACATGAGGCTTCTAAAGGGGAGGGAGGAAGTCAGGCCATTTTAGGAACACTTAGTTTATGACTGGCAGTTTTCCAGTTTGCAGCAGATGGAAGGGCACTCGGCTCTAGCTGACTTTTAACGCTAGCCTGTTTCCGTGTCGGTGGGTATATTGGGCAGACCGAGTTCTGTCTTTGCTGTTTGCAACCCTCCCCCCATGTCACGAGTCTGCTGGTAAGAGGAATTTCTATCAAATTGAATAGCCTGACAGCAGCCATCTGAAAAGAAGGCGGTGACATGATTATTGATGACTGCTAGTGACTGTCCTTTCTCCTGCCAATCAGGCAGACAGAACTTTCTGGTGTGTTCTTGATCACCATGATTCCTTGTGTCCTGCAAGGGAATCAGAGTTTCCTGCTACCAAACTCTGCTTTTCCACCTTCCCAGTGCCTCTCACTAAAGTCATTCTGCAGGGATCACTGATCCTAGTAATTGGGTGTAGGGGCCTCCAGGCCTCTAGGACTCTAGAACTCTGTCCCCAGATTGTTGGGTGGAGGAGACACTAGGCCACTGGAGGCCTGGTGGAAACATTAGGCATGGGAGAAAGGCGCTTCTCCTCTCTGGGTCCTTGAGAGCAGAGAAGAATCTACAAGGGAAGAGGCACAGAGGCAGCAGTAAAGCTCTGTAGTCAGCCACTGCCATGTGCACATTCCTTACATACAGGTTCATGGGACACACTGCTTCTCCAGAACCTTCTAGTGCCTTCCAGAAAACTCTCCTCACAGTTAGACTCCAAAGTACTACTCAGAAAACATACACTTAAGCTGATATCCTCTGCAGGAAGGAACAGATAACAAATTCATGAATCATACTTAAGTTTCTTCAGTCACAGAGAAACACGTTTTTTTAAAAAAGTGAACTCTAAGCCTAAGTGACCAGCATTCTTTGGAAAACACTTTTGTAAATATTGTTTCCTTTGTATCAATGCAGAGAGCTCAAGCTCCACAGATGATGGAAGATATGTGAGAACATGTGTTTACTACAAGGCCCACGGTGGTGGTGATTCTGATGGGCAGCCATGCCTGTGAACCTCTGATTGGACAGCCCAGTCTTGATGGGGAGGATTATGCTGTTGCTACATTATGAGTCATTCAAAGAAAAGTCTCTTTAAAAAGAAAAAAAAACTCCAATAGGAATTCATAGCTATAATAGTTCTAATCTCAATAGCGTTCTCTTACTTTCAGAAGACTTTCATAACAATCATGTTATGTTCTTCACGATGCTCCCGGGAGGTAGGTGATGGGACATGTGTTACTGGCACCATTTTACTTCTGAGGTGCCACTACAGAGTGGAACCAGGATGAGAATCCACCCTTACAGTCTTGTGTCTGGTGTGCATTCATTCTACTGTAGGACCGTTGGGGCTTGCTATGTGGGTGCGCGCACGTGTGTGTGTGTGTGTGTGTGTTTGATACCCTGCATCTGTCCTCTTGCTTTCCAAGAGTGGATTACTGCCGCCATTTGCAACAACGTGGATGGAGCTAGAGAGGATCATGTTAGGTGAAATAAGTCTGTCGGAGAAAGACAAACACCCTATGATTTCACTCACGTGTGAAATTTAAGAAACAAAACAAAATTAAAAAGACACAAACCCCAAACCAGACTCTTAACTGTAGAGAATGGACTGATGGATGAAATAGGTGAACGGGATGGAGAGTTCACTCATCCTGATGGGCACCGAGTGACATGTGCCAGTGTTGAGTCACTCGACGGTAAATCCGAAACTAGCATAACGCTGTTTGTTAATGACACTGGAATCAAAATTGCAAAAAAGTATGGACTACTGGCCACTACCACAGATAATCGGGGTGTACGTGGAGGTGAGAAGCCAAACTAAAAACAGAGGCAGAAGCAAAAGTATCCCCAAGGGGTCTGACAGCCCAGGTTCTGAACTAGAGAGCAAGGCCAGAGTTCATTTATTGCATTGGGGGGTAGCTAGAGATACAGTGTCAAATCAGGTATCTAAAAACAGATTAGTTCACAAGAGGGAGTTACTTGTATGCATACCATACATAGAAGCGTACCCCCAAAATGTATGTGTGCATACAGTGATCCCAGTGGAGTCCAAAATCCAGGCTATGGAGGATAATAGAGATTAGCTGGGAAGGTGATAGGGCAGCAGATGCTTGAAGATATGGGAATGAGAACACCAGAGTTCAGAAATAAGGATTTACAGTTGCCTTGGTGGCTCCATCGGTTAAACGTCTGCCTTTGGCTCAGGTCATGATCCCAGAGTCCTGGAATCAAGCCCCACATCAGGCTCCCTGCTCCAGTGGGGAGTCTGCTTCTCCCTCTTCTTCTACCATTCCCCACTCCTGTTTCCCTTTTTCTCAAATGAATAAAATTTACTGAAAAGAAGAAGAAGAAGGATTTGCATCGCCAGAAGTTCTTGAGAAGTGAAACAAGAGTTTGGGGTTATGAGTCAAGGATCTCGTAATGAGAGGACTAGCAAGAGGGTGCACGGGAGTCTGCAGGTTTGGACCAGCAGTGAGTTTGAAGGCTGGGAAGCTCAAGTGAGCTAGACAGGATGCTTATACTTTGTTACATTCCCTGGAGCAAGCCTCCCTTTCCTTGTCTATAAAGCAAGGAGCTGGCAAATTAGCGGTCTCTACATTTCTTGCATCGAGGAACTCCACGTTTGACAAGGGAGTAGCAGAACATGGCTCAGCGCCGTGAGTTGATGGGCAGGTTGATGAGAAATGAATGCAGGTGGGATTCCTCAGTGCTGATCCTTGGTTAGTGGCCTCATTGCTCATGGGCATCTCCGTTCGTGCAGTCGGTTGTGGCACAGGGAACACACCACCAACCTGTAGCCCCATGAGCTGGTTCCACGTGTTCAAAATCGGGCAAGCACAGCACCCATGTTCATCATGGGACTCGTGCGTGTTTGGTCAGTGCATCCCATTGGCCCTCTTCTTGTGGCTGCGGTCTCTTTTTTCTCCAGAAGGAAAACGAACAGAAGGTGTGTCGCATGCTAGCTTATTATCATCTGCTGAGTAGTTCTTGTAGTGAAAGGATGAGCAACAACTTCCGAAACCAAGATGAGTGCCTCCCCTTCATCCATTCGTAGCTTTACAGCCTAGAGGAGGACAACCAAATTAAGGGCTCTCAAGACAGAAGGAACTCAAGCGAAACTGGGAAGTGGATCTGCAGTAAATGTAAAACACGGCGCTTACCCGTGGAGCTCCTCCTGGGGCGGCTTCTGGGTTGTAGGTCTGTGTGGAGATGTTCTGTAGAGTCCTACTGAGGGATTCTAATGTCTTTAATGGAGGCACGTTGGGCTCAGTAAACGAGAAAGATGTTGAGTGAGAGAATTGGGCAAATGAAGGTGGCATTGGTCGGGTGGGCAGTATAAACCAAGTAGAGTGGAGACTCTCTTGTCTTCTTTGTTTTTTATTTTGTTTTGTTTTGTTTTATTTTTTAAAGATTTTGTTGATTCATTTGCAAGAGAGAGAGAGACAGAGAGGACAATCAGGGAGAGAGGAAGCCGACTCCTCACACAGCAGGGAGCCTGACGTGGGGCTCCATCCCAGGACCTTGAAACTATGACCCGATCTGAAATCAAGAGTCAGATGCTTAACCAACCGAGCCACCCAGGTGCCCCTCTGTTTTTTAAAAAATGGTGGTGATGCCACTATATCTCTTCGAGTCATATCTCCAGAGTTTACTTGCCTACCCACTGTTCCTTCATTTTATCTTTGCAAGAAGCCTGTGAGGTGCCCACAGCTGCTGCAGAATACAGATAATCTTAGATTAGAAGAGTTTAGTAAGAAGCAGAGGCATGAGAATTGGACACGGGTTCCTTAATGTCATGCGGCATTCTACTAGCTGAGCCTTGATAAAACTCAGCTACCTGGTATCTCGTTTTTTCCTAGTATCACTGAATCATGCCAGCTTTTCGGTACGGTCCATAAAACAGCCATAAAAAGCCACTGGTGGAATTCCCAGTGGTAATAATGAAAGACTTCCTCTGAAAGATACACACGAGACCTGATCTCATACGTTTAATTTGAAGTAACAGCATTTCCCTGCCCCGGAGTTCAGAAGTCTGCCTCCTTGTGGACTTGGGTCTTAAGAGAGTCCATTCATCTTATGGAGGTAGACATGCTGCTGGATCCTCCATTGTCTCCAGGACTTCCATGTGTTATTATGGAAAGAATTGCTCTCAGGGAAGTTCTGACCTTTGGTAGCAGGGACTTTGGCCAGAAGTTGGTGAAACACACGTAATTGAGTTGTGTGCCATTGTTGCTGATGGATTCTTCCAGTGATGGTGGTTGACAGCACCTTTTCACCTTGGCTGTAGGTTCTTGGGTTTGGGGATTCCATCTGTGGTCAGACCTTTGCCCCAGCTCCTTGGCATCTCCATGCCTGCCCTATGCACGGCAAGCCTGGGGTTATGGTCCACCATGAAAACCTGGATCCTTGTTTAATGGTCAAGTCTAAGGACTTGAACCTAGGTTCACATCTCAGCTCCTGCATTTATTGGTAAGTTGCTTTTCTTCCTCCCTGAATGCATGTCTTCATCTAGGAATTAAAAAAAAATACCTACCAAATTAGTTGTTGTGAAGATTTGGTTATGTCCCAGATGAACTCCACCTGACATAAACTGAGTACTCAACAGACATGGACGATCAGTAGTACTACTGTAGATATCCTCAGATGTAAGACCCTGACAGGTGATGTCTGCTGACCTGATTAAGTATTTTATGCAGAGAGAAGAATGAAATACAGAAAGACCCTAGGACAACACAGCCTGTTCTCGTGGGTGTCTAGATAGCAAGTATTTCATAATGAAGCAGGCGGGACAGCCCTGAGCTATGCACTCTCTTATTCATTGTAGTACAAATAGTACCCTGGTTTGTCCCTGCCCTCCATGCTAGTCATGTCCCCCAAGTTATTGTGAAGATCCAGAGTGCCTCCCATTCCTTTTCAAATGTCCCTGGGAAGGTAACACCCTCCTTGGCTGAGAATCACTGGCAGACATGGGTTTGGCTCTGAACCAGCACCAGCGCCGCCCTAGTGGCCAGTGGGAGAGAACTGTCCGCAAGCCGAGGAGGGAGGAAGTTCTGATCTAACTCATTCTCTTGGTTCAGGGCTCGGACGTGGCCGTGCCTCTAGAGGGGCCATCACCAAGCTTTCCAATGACCCTGCAGAGAGTATCAGAGGTTTTTCTGAGGGAGCAAGGACCTTGGTTCTGCCTCATCTGTGTGCACATACTTTGAGCAGGACTCTTGGGTTAGTCTGAGTGCCTCTCCATGACCCCCCACTGAGCCACACACCTTCCATATCAATCTATAAGTCAGGGACATGCTCCATCCCTCATTCCAGAGGCATTAACAAACTGACATTTATTAAGCATCTGTTCTAAGCCAGGAGCTGTTAGACACATCATACTGTAATGACTAAGATGTGGCCCTTGTCCTCAAAGAAATAATAGCCCTTGCTGGAAAACAGAGCTACATAGAAGTGAGGTAAGGGAGTGGCATCCCGTTCTTGCTTAGGGGCAGTCTGTTACCCAAGAAGCTATGCTACTTGCCTATATGTACATCCTGCCGTCTAGGAGTGCATCTCTATATTTCTTTAGTTTTGTCTCCATTGCACTCCTTAAGAAGGTATTTGCCCTTCACCAGGGAACATCAGAGACTCAACCCAGGTAGCCCAGTGTGGCAGGCGGGAGGAGCTCTGGCAGCACTACCATCGGCTCTCCTGACTTTCTAGAGGAGTGCAACCTTCCCGTGGGCACGTGTGCCGCTCTGGCATGGACTTCTTACTTCTGTATGCAGACGTTTTGTTTAGGGCTCCCTCTGATCGGAAAGGGAATCTTGAAGATCTCAGCATCTTTCTCCTAATGATCTTGTGCCTTGGCAAACAGGTTAAAACATTCTCAGCCACCTCCAGCCCTGAACTCCCATTTTTCACCATTAACGGGCTGTCAGCACTCCCCAGCAGTCTAGAAAGCAGCAGCGGGAACAATGCAGAGAGCTCAGTGTCGAAAGCCCGTACGAGCAGAGGCCATGTTGTCATCTCAGGAATGGCAGGGACAGCAAGAAGGAGTGATGGATGGGAACTTGGTGGACCGACCTCCGCTTAATTAGTTCTGCACAGATTCCCAAAGTGTGGCTTCGTTGCTAGAAAAAAAGAAAAAAAGTCTAGAAAATCAGACCAGACTTTGTAGATTCTGGAGTGTGTTGATGTGTTTGAGGGTTACGGCTTGTTCTCTTAGTACCCTGAGTGTCTGTCTCTACCCCAGAATTCTTGATCTCGGGGCAGATTAGTAGCCTTCAGGGTAAAGGGGAGGACGGAGACCCTAACCAAGATAGGAACGGGCGGTAATCTGATGGATGTCCAGGAGCTCTCTGTCAGGAGGGAGAATGGTTTGAGACGAATGCGTTACCAGGGAAGTGTTGGCACTTGTTTTTACTCTTTGAAAAAGTTACAAGGCATTTCTCTTCTTTCACAAATGCAAAGCAGTCATTCAGAAAATGTCGCTATGTTGGCAGCTGGAGAAAGGTGTTTTTGTGTGTCCAGGTTGCCGAATCAACTGATGGGTACTGAGTACTGTGTGTAGTGAAGTCTAGAGAGGTTTCAGCACCAAATTAAACATCTTAAACTTTATCCTAAAGGTAAGATGGGAAATTAAACCACGGGGTTAGCAAGAAGCGATTACGTAATTTCTCCAGTATCCGTGTGTGAGTGGCACCAGCCCACCTGAAGCCCCCCCATCCCTTTCTTTTTGTGCACCCACGTCCAGCCATTCACTCACCGTGGCACGGATTCTGCCTGCACCGTCTCCCTTGTCTGCTCTGCCCCCACACCAGGCGGGACCTCATGATACCCCAGTAGCATTGCGGCAAGGTCCTGCTGGCTCTTCTCCCTGACCCTAGAACTTGATACCTTCCCACCCCGTCCTCCACCCTCTGGCCAGAGTGAATTTCTCAATAGGAAAATGTCCCCGCTGAACCCTTCAGAGATCCTCTGTGACCTTCAGGAGACAAGTTGGGTGGGGAAGGACACTGCCACCTCCTCCTGAATACTTCACGCTTGGACTTCCTCAAACATGGCATATTTTCCCTCATGTGCCTTTGTGCACATGCTCCTTCCTCTGTGTAGAGCTATTTTCTCCTCGGTTAATTTTGATTCTTCAAAACTCAACATTGCCGTCACCTCCAAGGAGTCCACCGGGACTTCTCCCCTCCTACCGAGCCGTGCTTGCTTCCTGCCCATGAAACTCATCATGTAAGATTTCTCCTGTCTGTTCTCTGGACCATGTCTGTACACTAGGTACTGAACTCCTTGCAACCAAGAACTATGTCTTTTAGATCTCCTATTTCTCGTGTCTGGTACAAGAACGCAGTATCAGTGAACCCTTACTCAGTGCATAAAGTCTTAAGTCTGAGCTGAGTAGAGATGGATATGAAGAGATACCACCCTTTTATACTCCTTGATTTCTGTGTCATTTGTTACAGCTTCTCTCTAACGTCATCCATCCTAAGGAAGGCCATACACTCTTTTTAGAGAACCTTCTGGGAACTCAACCCCACGTTCAGTGCTTTTATCATGATTTTCTTTATATAGGGTCCATGTCCCAAACAATCAATGGGAGAGTATTTCTGAAAGCTTTGACTGTCGTGGGTACATAGAGAAAGTCAGGAAAGGCACATGTTTTTTGACAAAGCACAGTCTCTTTTCAGTAGTGAAAGAGATTGAATAATCTTGACATTCAAGCTGCGGTGTCAAAATATCATTATATAAATTGCAGTAGGGCACCTGAGTCTCTTGAATTACGTGGGGGTACAAAGTAGAATTGAAGACAGAGAGCAGAGAGAATACAGCCCAGATGCCTTATGTAACTTCAGCACAACTTGAAAATTGCTGGCATAAATTGGCATTTACCCCTGATCACAGATTGGCACGGTTGCCCCTTTAAATGGAGAATTTCTTTACTGACCCAGTTTCGTGAAGTATAATGAAGCATTCTATACCTGGCATTGCATCCATAATCTTCTCTGAGACAAGTTAAGTCTTTTCTTAATGTCCTGGTGCATTGGCCTTTATCTCAGTGGCCGAAAGAGCGCCTCCCAGTCCAACTGATTTCCTCACGTGTCAGTCCCGTCCTCCATGGAGGGCAGGAATGATGGCGTCTTACCCATCTTCATCTCCGGATTCCTAGCTAAGTGTTTGGCACTTGGATGTTAAAGGAATAAATTGTTTCGGCAAAGCTATTAGCAGAATGATCTAATGAGCATAAACAGGAAAGTGTGTGGAGGGGAAACTTATATTTTAAGAATTATGTTTTAATAAGTGGTGAATTATTTGACTATAAATCCACTATTAATTATCATCAATAATGGATGAAATAGTGAGCATTTACTCTGAGCACTAAGCTCTACTGCTTCTCCCATTAACTGAAAGACTAAATTTTATGGTTTGGGGGGGAAAAAAAGGAAATATAATTAAATGTGCATTTAGTAGCGAGAAGAGCTCAGTTGGAACAAGTTTGGTAAGACATAGTGTCCCGAAGTAGAAGTCCTCCAGCTCTGTTGCATTAATACAGATTGTGCCATCAGTAAAAGAAAAAAATGAGAAATCATAAATATTTGCCACCCTCTCGCTTCCTCACCATCTTGGGAGGCCTCAAGAGAAAATATGGTGGTGATTGGGAGCTGGGGGACATGACAGCAGGAATGTTCGGCCTCTAAGAGAAGAATAGGGTGAGGTAGGAGGCGGGTCGAAGCACCGTTACCCACACAAAGTGGAACTTGGGAAGAGAGGTATAAAAGGCTTTTTTAGGAAGTCGTTCTGTGTATGGGGCCACATAGTGCCTCCACACCCTTCCTATGACTGCCCACCCCCCAAATCCACCTCTGCTCTCCATGCCTCCCTGGAAAACTTTGGCCAAGACCTAAAAGCTTGACAGCAGCTCCTCTAGTGTCTAATTTATCTTTCTTTTAGATGGGACCCAAACTGGGGGAGCCCAGCTTCCACCTGCTCATGGGATATGGGGACCAGCTGCTTTAGAAGAGTTTGGGATTTTTTTAAAATAATACAGTCCATCTGGGGGGTTCATCCGTTAAGCATCTGACTCTTGGATTTGGTTCAGGTCATGATCTCAGGGTTGTGGGATTGAGCCCAGGGTCTAGCTCTGCGCTCAGCTCCAAGTCTGTTTGTCCCTCTCCCTCTGCAACTCCCCTCCACTTGTGCTCTCTCTCTCTCTCTAAAATGAGTAGATAAAATCTTAAATATATATATACTAATATATATATAAACTATATATGTATATATATAAACTGTATATATGTATATATATATAAACTATCTATATATATATAAACTATCTATATGTATATATATACACAGTTTAATGATTGTTTAAACATTTCCTCTTCCCCTCCCCCAGCTTCTTTGCATTATTAATTTTCTCAGCTAATCCTAGTTCCAGAAAAAAAGCCAAAACTTTCGAGGGAGTTCTTTGTTCCTGATTGGGTAAAATTACTAATAAGACCCAGTTACCAATTAGCGAAGCCCATAGTCATGCGGTTTGATCTATTCCGAATCATCTCCCGTTCTGTATAAGTCGGTGTTTCCAAGCGCTGAGTGTAGACCTGTATGAGTATGGAATCGTCCGTGGCCCTTAGATCATATATGGAATAATAACCCTCCGTCTCTGTCTGAGCATTCAGGACATCTCAAACGAGCAGGAGGTTTGGAACCTACCTGAGAAGTAGTGGCGTGTGCTGTAATGCCCAGTGTGGGCGACCGGACAGATAGAGTCGTTGATTCCAGAGGGGAGAGAGGAGCTCAGGTCGCTGCCTCATGCACCTGTCTCGACGTGCTTTTAGTAGGAATTCTGAAGTTTGGCGGAGTGGACACCATAGATGCTGAGAGGAGTCTGGTGCTGTGGATATGAAACCTGATCGCTGAATTCCAGACCCTAGATGATGAAGTTCTTCCTTCACGCACAAACAGCATCTGATGCCTGTGTGAGTTTCACAGGGGTGCATTAGCTGAGCTGCACAAGCGGAAGGACTTCACTAACAGAACTTCAGGGGTGTCATCTCCCACAGTTCTGGAGACCAGAAGTATAAACCAAGGAGTCTGCTGGCCCACTGTCCCTCGGAAGATGCCAGGGAAGGACCTGTTTCAGGTCTGTCTCCCGGCGTCCGGTAGCTCCTTGGCTTGTGGTAGTGTGACTCAAATCTTCCCTGTGTGGGTCTGTCCAGATCTTCCCTTTATATAAGGACACCAGCTGTGGTGGAGTAGGGACCCACCCGACTCTGATAGGCCCTCCTTGTTGCTAATGATTTCTGTAGTAACACAACTTGCAAATGCTGTCCCATCCTGAGGTACTGGATGGTAGGACTTCGCCACCCCCCCCCATCAGTTGGGGGAGGGACGCAATTCAGCCCATAACACTGCCTCACAAATGATGGTTTTAGGGTTCTGGCTGAGTTTAGCAGCCCTACATTCAACAGAGTCCTCTTTTGGGGAGGTGAATAACAAGCATCCATTGATTTCAGGTAACGGGGCCTTCTCGAGTCTGTGATGTAATGTCACACTCCCCCAAGAGCTATTTATGGCCTCCAAGCCCGTGAACATTTGAATGCGCGTGTGCAGAGAAGACAGCCAGACAGGTTTCTACACCCACTTAAGAGCCTTCACATGGATCAGTCACCCATCCTGAGCCCCACGTTAGATCTGACATCTGAAATGTGTCTGGCATTTTCAGGCAGAGAAGCCTTTAAAAAACATCACGTGGATGCCAGTTCCTTACTCTCTCTCTCTCTCTCTCCCTGGATGAGCCCAGACATGGAGATCTAGACACGGGGACCTGCAGGGGAACTAGACCATGAATAACCAAGCCTCTGAATAAGTCTGGAGGGAGGGTACAGAATCTGCAACCTCATCATATTTAAGGATGATTAAGCTTCCTTTTTTGTACTCTGAGTCCACTTGATATGTACTCAACACTCACCGAGACCTTAGAACCAATGAGTGATGAGAGACTCTGTCCCCGGGGCATGGATCATAACGGTCTCTGCATTTGTCCCTTTCTCTGTTCTGAGAAGGGGGACATGGATGCGTCACTGCTCATACGACCCAGGCACATCCGGGAGCTCACAAGCCAGCGATGGACGTCTCGCTGACACCCCGAGGGAAGTCCATGAAATACACATCCAGCCTTAACGGAAAATCCTGCAGATGTGCTCAGTGCGTGCTGGCCCCCCTGTTCCCTTACTTGGTCCTTCCTTCTTTCTGTTGCTACCTGTCTCCTTGCTTTCTCCCTCCAAGACCCGTCTGGAGGTGATCTCCCGAAAGGGCCCACCTGCAGCTTCCCCAGCACTTGTAGCAGAGGGAGTCGCTGACCTCTTGGCCTTCCCACCAGCACTTCGTGGACAGCGCCGGAGCTATTTACGAGCCTGCATTTGAGGGGGCTCTGCACACAGCCATCTCCCAGCTAGATGTGGCGTCTCAGTGACATGTTCCTTGTTTTGGTTTCCCTGATACCTGGCGCAGTACCAAGCTGCCACGTACTGGGTGGTTAGGTGGTTAGTATATGGTCATTGATAAACCAACCAAATGAATGAATGACTCCCAGCTCTGGGCTGGCACGGCACTGGTGTGAATCATCGTGGAGGGCACAGAGTAACATAACTAACGGCAGGACATTCTTCCACATAACTTGCATTATAAAATCCAACACAAGTGGCATCCTAGTAAGGACACAGGTCAATGGGAGGGCCCAGCGTGCCACTGCCCCTAGACTCCAGTAAGTTTGGAATCCCAGTCCTGGCCCCGCCAGTTACAAATTCTGGGACCTTGGGAATCCCCCTTAATCTACCCAATCCTCCGTTTCCAGATCTGAAAAATGGGTCTAATGCCCATCTTTAAAAATTACTGTGGATGTTATAGGAAATGATGCGCATGAGCTTTGTAAGGGACAAAGGGCTACGTAAACGTAAGGTGTGTTGTTGTGACACAAGGCAGTGTCTGAGTTAGGACAGGCCGGCAGAGAGGGATTCTGAGTCTGTAGACCAAAGAGGGCAAGTAATGCACTTGCAGGCGTACCTCTGACGGGAGCATTGACGACAAAGGCCGTCTTGCTGGGCAGAGGGAAGGAGCGGAGCCTGATAAGGGTCCTCCATTTGCACGGGCAAGGAGTGCACGGGCGAGGGGGACCGTGGACGAGGCCGGTGCCCGCGATGGCTTCACCCATCCTGGAGCAGACGCAAGGTGCCTCGAGCGTCGGTTTCTCCAACAGAGCTAAATTGCTCATCCATTTTATTGCATAAATCTTTGCTGAAGTTTCAGACCATGCTTCATCATAGCAGAGCTGGGTCTCAAGTGTAGAGGTAGGAGACCTCGCGCCATTCCCCGGACACGCGGCACCCTCTTCTGCCGCTTGTCTTACCCACGCTCCCCAGCAGTCATTCACCTGCTGTCCTTCCTTCTTCCCTGCCTGCTCAACCCCCTAGATCCAGCTAGACCTCGTCTTCACGTTCCTGACAACAGCCCCGTCTCACCGCTGCCCCACACAGACACACTTTCCTGCTCGCTCTCTGAGCTGAGCACTGGCTCCCGCGTCCACTGAGCAGCCTTGACTCAGCCTGCTCCAGTGGTTTGCTCAGGGTCTGTCTTTCTGTGTGACTCTCCCCCCTCCCCCAGCACCTCTCCCAGCCCCTGTAATCCTGCAAGTTCTGTGCTTCACTGACCAAGAAAGGCGGGACTTTTGCCATTAGATCTTTGCCAGTAGGAAGAGTCGTATCCCGGATTCCCATCAGGAATTGAACTTGAGATTGATGAGAACGGAACATGATCCCATGGCCAATCAGCCCACTTGTGCACCAAAGCTTTCTGAAAGTGTGCCTTATCCAGGCCTGTGGAGGGGTTTCAAACTTACTTCCTTTGAGCACAGCAGATTTTTGGCTTTGGGCAGAATCCATGATATGTTGCTCTTTATTTATAATTATACATGGGCTTCGTTTTGATTTTATTTATTTAAATATACAGGAATTTTTGTGGTATAATTCTTGAGGTTACTGGAAATAAACTGATGGGAGCACTCGTGTGAATGAATGAATGAAATCATTCATTCATTCATGAAACAAGATAGAAATTAGATTCAATCATGAATCAATTCATGAATGAAACGAGATTGCTAGGTGCCCATAGGCATTTCTGTGTACGCCCCTCCCCTTTGAACAACACGGTATTCTCCACAAAGTAACCCTCCTTGAGCAAAGGTAGCTAGAGTATGACAATGCTTTTAAATTGGACAGTACTGAAGACAGATCATTTGGAGACCAAAGAGTAGAATTTGGTGTCAACATTTGGATTTAAAAAAAAAAAAAAGTGAACTCAGAGTTCGCCAACGAATTATTCAGGTGTCAGAAAACATCATGTAAATGGCATTCTTAAGAAACTTATTTTTGCATTCTGGGTTTTCATGAAATGAGGGGAAGCGGTGACTTGAAAAGCTATAGTTCTTAAAGGAAAAGGAAAGTAAGAAGCTGGTGTGATTTGCTTTATCTTTGAAGCACCTCGGTGTGTACGTGTTGTCTCATCAATGCTGCTCTTGACTCTTCCAACCCTTAAGCCCCATGTCAGCTTTCCGAGCGGTTCTTTTTTTTAGAGGGGCAGGGGATGTGCACAGTGTGGTCAGTAGAACCCATAGTCCATTCAGATCCAAAATGAGTTCCACTGGATTAAGTGCAATTCTGTGGATAGACAGATGCGTCCAAATAGAATCCCCACAGACCCTCAAGCGAACATTTCTTTTCATTTCAGATATGCTGTGAGCACGAAGGAAGGATTTTGTCCAAAGTGCCTTGGGGTCTTGTTCGGTCCAGAGAATGATTTTTTTTTCCCTCCTCTTTTGCCTATAGCCATTTTCTTAACGTTACTGAAAGGACTTTTTTCCTAATGAAGCATGAAAATTGATTGTATCTTGCCAGGAGGGTTCTTCCTAAGTCTTAAGATATTAAAGATTTCATGAGAACCACATGAAGAATATCTTCCTGAATCATTTACATTTTCCCCTTTTGTAGGCTTATGTAACCATGCAGAAAATCTAATAATAAGTGTTCTATTAGTGTCCCGTGTCCTATCCTGCAGGCAGCAGAGCTGTGGGGGCAAGAAAGCACTGCCCAGGGTCTGTGGATAGCATTACAGGGTACAAGTGTCTGAAGAAAGCTCTGCTGGAAAATCTGTAGCTAATTGGACAGAGAATCCATTTTTTATCCGGCTCTTTTTCTTTCCCTGTTCAGTCTTTATGGTTGAGGAAGAAGATAACACAGGAGCCATGGGCCTTTCTCAGTGGGGTCCCAAGTTGCTGGAGTGATTTTGGATCTCAGAGCAATGTTGGGTCTAGCAGAGATGATGCTGGCTCAGAACAGGGAACAGACAGATAAATTTGGGTGAGAGAGAGCCCTTAAATGAGGGTCCCGGGCAGGCAATTAACAGGAAAAAGCAAAGACATAAGCATTATCATCCCTGGTAATTTACCTCAGCATCCATTTACAAATCAAAAGGAATTGGTATCGCCCAGCCTTTTACGTGTCCCAAAATTTAATAAAAGGTTTCTATCCAGGGGGCGCCTGGGTGGCTCAGTGGGTTAAGTGTCCAACTCTTGGTTCCAGCTCAGGTCATAATCTCAGGGTTGTGAGATCAAGCCCCGGGTCAGGCTCCCTGCTCAGCCAGGAATCCGCTTGAAATTCTCCCTCCCGCTGCCTCTCTCTCTACTCTCTCTCTCTCTCTCTTTCAAATAAATAAATTGTTTTTGAAAAGGTTTTCTCCAGGGCACCTGGATGGCTCAGTGGGTCAAAGCGTCTGCCTTCAGCTCGAGTCATGATCCCAGGGTCCTGGGATCGAGCCCCCCATTGGGCTCTCTGCTCAGCAGGGAGCCTGCTTCCCCAGCCCCCCCCCACCCTGCTGCCTCTCTGCCACTTGTGATCTCTCTCTGTCAAATAAATAAATAAAATCTTTAAAAAATAAATAAATAAATAAAAGGTTTTCTCCAGACCCGCAACCTCCAACCTCCAACCTCCACAATCAGCAGCCTAAGAGAAAGAGGGATGAAGAATTTTGTTGATTCCCCTACTTCTGTAACCCAGCACCGAGGGACATTTGGTAGGCTCAGGATACAAATCAGCATCTGCAGTAGATAAAGGAACTGGAGGATGGTCCACAGCTGTTTCCTCAGAGACATGTCTCCTACAGATGTTTGCTTTGGACCCTAAGTCCCAGGGCTGTCGTTCTTCAAGTTTAACTAATTGTGCCTGAGAAGAGAGTTTTCTGTTTAAGGTGGCTTCATCCTGAGAATCGGCAACGTCGCGTCTGGGCAGTAACGTAGCCCTTCCAAGTCCCTGTGCCTTCCTGATAATCCCAGAATTTTCTGTGCTCCTTGGTGTTCTTCGGAAGTGGTGGTGGGGTCTGAGCACGTCCGGGCTCTGCCTGCTGGGTGCAGGGGGAGCGGGGAGTCTCGGTTTGTGTGGTTGTGCGGCGGTTTCTCGCTCTGTTCCCCACACGTCTGCAGAGCCACGAGACACCCCGGGGAACAGGTGCCCATTCGCCACCAGTAGGAGCCGTGTCCTTCTGCAGGCTCTTTAGCAGGGCTCACTGCTGCCTCGAAGCTGGGCGGACTTCTTGCCTCTCTGCAAAATTAGTCATCTTCGAAAGGGGGTCGGGCTCATGCTGTGTTCTCCTCTTTCCTTGGGAAAATATAAGAAAATGGGCAGATCTCACCAAAGGTACTCTACGTTGTTCAGATGTCTTTCCCTTCATTCAGAGTTTCTCCCTTCACAAATTCCCCGGAAATCTGTGGGCTGGGCTTCACCTCGTTCCCACACCCCCAAGCCCCCAGTATATCCCAACACCAGACAGGGGTGGGGGCTGTTGATCTGTGGGCGACCTGACCCTCCAGACCGCACAGGGGTGCTTTGAGCCCAGCCGGCCCGGAGCACGATGCTCTGATGATGAATCACCACCGATAGCATCTGAGACATCTTCCCTTTCACGGATGCTCACTTGGCCCTGTGGTACCTCATGAAGGTCCGGAGGTGCTCATTAGAATGAGTGCGAGCCGGCGTGCTGAACGCGCCTTGCCACCCTGAGTCCGAGAGAGGGCTCTGTGGAACTTGTTAAAGAGAGCAGTGGTAGATTGTTCGGTTAAAGGATTAGTGTTGTGCTAAACCATTTTCAGGTTAATCAGTCGTGGGAAACCAGATTTGATGTTTAAGCAGGCTTGAACTATGGCTTTGGAGTGCAAAAAGTTGGTAAGCCACTGTAACTTCTCATAAACCCTCTAGCTCGCTAATTATACTGGACAACTGTGCGCTCTAATTCCGTTACCTGCGAGCCTTGTTTTTGCATCTGGATTGTAAGTTCCTTTCTTACAGGGGCTGTGTCTTCGTGTGTGTGTGCACGCGTGCGCATACTCGCCCATCCTAAAAGCTTCTGGTGCAGTTCTAGGTACACAGCAGAGGTTAAAAAATGTGTTTATGGAGTGATGGCTCCATCTTTAGAATGTCATTCCAGTGTGGGATTATATGCTTTGTGTCATGGTGATTCATGGGAAATGTTGTATCTCTTTATAGAAAAGGCAACTGATGCTGGTTCTACGTGTTGATCTGTGAGCAGGTTGTTATCAGCGATAGAGAAAAGCGCTGTAAAGTGCATTTGGAAGGAGAATAGATAAACAGGTCTCATCTGGGTGTGATGCTATTAGCCTGATAAAGCGGTGCCTTCCAGACCACCCCCTGGAATGGCCTGGATTCTCTCACCAAGAAATGTGGGTGGAACAGATCAACAGGTCAGTTTGCCTTTGACCTTCCCCTTGGCAATTGCTAATACTTGCCTTTTGCCCATACACATTAACATGTCCTTGAAGCAGATGGAAAATTAAGTAAGTAAAAGTGGTTAAACTATTTTTCAGTGGAAAAACGAAGGCACAAATGAGAAATATTAGGTCATTTGCAAGCAGTGCCTAGGTCATTTGTCAGTAGAAACCATGGTCTTGAGCCATGGTAGATACAGGCGCGCAGGTGCTAGTTGCAGGCATCTAGGAAGAGGACGTACCCCAAACAGATGGGCTCACGCTGTCTGCACAGGACATCCCCGAGCCTCCTTGAAGGAGGAGTTACCGGAGCACCTGCAAAACCCCGCAGCCTTCTCCAGTGGGACCTCTTATTCTGTCTCGTATCATGAGCCCCTACCTGCCCCATAGAGCTCCTATCCCTAATTCTTGACTCTACCAAAGCCACCTTCTCCAGCATCCTAAATGAGTCCATTGGCTGGGCACTAGGATCCTTACCATTTCAGAAATGCCAGCTGCCGCCAGCCATGACCAAAATGGCGTCCACCTTATCCAAATGGATAGTTTGGGGGCCAGATGTAGGGTGGATGAAAGGGAGTCATATTGCATTTCATTTCTGTACTGGAGGGCTCTCAACGGTGAGCTCACCCATCTGTCCCAGCTGTGAGCTTCTCTCTTGTTCACTCTCAACTTCTTTTCCGTTCTCTTGTCTCTGTATCTTCTGCTTCTTTTAATTGCCTTTTCCCTGCTTCCTTGTTAGTCTGGCCCCAGGTCTGGGGAGGCCAAAGACTTGACACACTGTAGGCTGAGGCCAGCTGCTCTTCCAAAGCACAGTCTCTTTCTTGGCATTCCCTCAGATGTTCATCTGTCTGTTTTTCTAATATTCTTTCCAGTTTTTTTTTTTTAAGATTTTATTGATGTGTTTGAAAGAGAGGAGAGAGTGTGCAAGCAAGCATGAGCAGGGGGTACAGGCTGGGCAAAAGGAGAGGGAGAAGCAGACGCCCAGCTGAGCAGGGAGCCTCATGCAGGGCTCAACCCCAGGACCCTGACATCATGACCTGAACCAAAGGCAGATGCTTAAGCAACTGAGGCACTCCTGGCTGATTTTTTTTTTAATGTGACTTTTAAAAATGTGTATCAATAACATTTTATAGAGGGAACTGGCCTAAGAACTCTGGTCTGCCCTGGATTTAATCATAGAGTCATTATACAACAGAAATTTTATAGTATCATATGGTCCAGTTAGGGAAAGAAGTCAAAGAAATATGTAAATTTCTGTGACCTCTTCAAACACTTGGGATCAAACCAAATTAAAACACTTCTATCAATTCAATTTAAATATTGGTTTTAAAAAGCCAGATTAACATATTACATATCATTTGTGATCACATTTTCTCTTACCTGACCAGCCAAAATGTGGCAAGTATTTAATTAGAAATATTAGCATCTGCAGAGCAGATCATGAATTTTTGTTTAGTATAATAAATCCTCATTCACATACTTAGAGAAAGTCAAGGCTTAAATGGAATGTAACTGCCTCGTTTTTAGTTCTTGTATTGACTCATATTTAGCACATATAGGTGTTTGAAAAGATACTTATTTTTAGTTAACAAAATATTTGTGTTCAGTTGGGTATTTTTAAAGTGATTAGAATGGTTCCTTCTTGTAAGTAAATTAAATGCTATTCTTAGAGTATGGTTTATACCATTCATTTGCTATGTAAAACTCATCTTTCTAGCTAGTGTGAAAACAAATTGGTCCAGCTCTATTCAAATACATTGCATTTCGCTGATTTCTGAGGCTCTAGAATAGAAGCTTCCAACGTGAAGGACACTGTCTTACCCGCGACCCCATGCCTGATTTTCGGAAAGCAGCCTCCAGATGCTTGGGACCCAATCAATATTTGATGATTGATTTAGATTTAACTCTATTAATTTATATGCCAAAACTACTTACCATTTGCCAAGTGCTTTTGAATTTGACAGTTAGTTCTAAACTGTGCTGAAGGTTTTTTCCAGTCTTGTCTTATCCCTCCTTTAATTTTAAAAAATAGTTGGTTGCGTCCTATAATTCTAGCAGTGCAGTGTTAGGTGAAAGAGAGCTTAAGATATAGTCAGGATTATTCCAGTTGTGCAAACACATAGAGATATGCATTCGCTTTAAATATATACACATATATTACATAGTTGCCAAAGATAATCAAAATGTAAATAGTGGCTCTGTCAGGTTAGTGGGATTATGAGCAATTTATATATAGTTGAAGTTTCTCCCAGTTCCAAAAAGGAGCACAGTTTGCTTTTATATCAGAAAAGGCAAAAATGTTCATGCTGTACATTAGAAATATTCAGTTTTTTATTATGATGCTTTATTTTAATTCCAGTAGAGTTAACACACAGCGTTCTATTCATTTCAGGTGTACAATATAGTGATTCAACAATTCTGTGCCTTGCTCAGTGCTCAGACTGACAACCGTACTCTTTACGCCCCATCCCTGTTTCAGCCATCCCCGCCTAGACCCCGGAAAGAAATGGTTGTCATCACCTCTCTCACAGGGGTCTCAACTCTTCTAAAGACCCTGTTTGCCTACCAGGTGCATTCATGACATCACTCAGTTCTTAACGTCTGCTGTCGAGACTTGGCAAAACCAACGGGAAAGCAGTTTCAGAAGCTTCTGGTCTTTGGTCGTTGTGTACCTTTCAGATCTCTGACTGTTACTAGTGAAGAAAAGGGTGGACCCAAATGGAAAACAGTTACATTTTTAAAATATGTCCAGGGGGTTAATGTGGAAAAGAAAAGCTCCTTGTGAACTTGACAGCTGAGAGACGGCAGTGTTGCCATTCTCTGTCTGGTTGCCTGGAGCGTAGCATTTAACCTTCTGCCTCAATTCCCTCTTCTGGACACTATAATATTCATAATACCCACCGCATGCAGGATCCCTCGGAGAGCAAATCAGATGATAATACGTGTGCAGGTGCTTTGAATGATAATCGCAAAGTTATTATCGCCACTGGCATTATTTCCCGGCCGGAAAGGCAGAAGTGCTGAGAGGCAGATGGTCTCTTTTATCTGGTGCAGGAGTCAGGAAAATCCAGGTTTTCTCTGCGTTGCCCTCCAGCATGAAGAGTCAGAAAGGTAAATATCAATATTGCTCTTCATAACTAATAGCCTCATGGTTCATGACAGGTGATTTCTTGGTTTGTGTTAGCATTTCAGAGACCATCATACACAGCAGTCCTCCTTTGCAGAGGTAGAGAAAACTCATTTTCTAAGGCAAATAGTCTCAAGTCAAGGGTTCGGTCCTGGTGGAATGAACTAAAGGAAGGCAGTTTCTCATTCAGGGAAGCTAGCTTTTAAGGAGTCGTTTAGAGATGATCAGACATGCCGTGGGGGCGGGGAGCGTGGAAGACATGGTGCCCTTTTGCATATCTTTAAATATCTGTAATTGCTCAGAAGCCAAAAGTGAAACCGTAGATGTGTGCAAACGTTAGAGGTTAACCCCGTCCATGGGCATTCACCAAATAAGTGAAGTGGATCATGTGGTGTGAGATTTGGGCTCTGCTGCTTCCTCGCTCATTGTCCTTCCAAATTTGGGGGCCATAACTAAGGGGCAGAAGACCCGGTGTTGGATATTGGGTTCATCGTCCACATGGGTGGGTGGTGATTTTACCAGAAGTGGAGCACCATACAGGAAATGACCTGCTGCCCACCCCTCTGCTCCTGTCTTCATTTTGAATGTTAAAAAGCAACAACCTTGGAGTTTTCGACTAGGTAGCTGATTCTAAGTTACTCTAACATACGGGAAGAATGCTTCCTTCTATTTTGAATGGCCGTGGAGTGATTTGTGGGAGTGACAATCGTAGGGTAGGGGATCGGGATGGACCAAGAAGAGACACTCACTTATTTTTCCTCGTTAACTGAATTCGATAAGTGAGTTTTGTTGGTTTTGTGATATCCTCTAGTTTTGGAAGGTTATTCTATGAAAGCGTCTAGAGTGTGTTCCGTGGTTACCTTGCCTATGTGTCGAAGTAACCTTTTCACATTTCGGATACTGACTCATCCCCCAAATTTGAAAACTGAAGGGCTCCCTTAAACGTCTGTGCAGAGTAACATAGTCTTATACATTTAAATGCTGGGATTTACATGAAGGCGCGCACCAGCTAACGAACATAGCCGGAAAGAAAATCTGCTCATGTCAATTCAGTACTATGCCTCCTTACGTTTTTTATTTGTTTAATATCTTATTCCTTGAAAATGTGTGATTGGGGATTCGATGTGCCAATTGGAAGACCTCAGAGGTTCAGAAATTCACAGGCATGTGAAACATAAAACCATATTCCTTTAACAAATACTGATAGGCATATAAAATAGAACCTCCGCCATCTATCTTTAGAAGTAGCAGATTAAACAGAAGTGTAATTAATTTGCCAACTCTGCTTCCCTGATTGAGACATTTATCACAGTTGATCTTTAATCATTAGATCCCTTATCTGTGAAATGAAGTCTATGATGACCTCTAAGGTCTGCTTGTTATAGGATTAGGTACAGTGGCGTGTCTTGCACACACAGACACACGAAAGTAAAGTCTAAAAAACGTAGACTCGTTCCTCCCGCACCTAGAAGAGGGAGAATGCCAGCACAGATGTGACAGCTACACGGACTCAGGAACCCAATTCTGCCCTTCTGCTCTGCTATCTTTAGTCTGTTTCTCATGCACAAAGTAGCTGCTGAAGCTCCAGTCTTCACATTAGCAGCCCCAGAAACAGCAAGAAAGAAGGGAGAAAGAGAGCTTAGACCTCTTTTCATGGATACTTGCCAGAGGTACTGTACCACACTTTTGGGTACTTTGTGTCAGCTGGGATTTAGTCTCAATCCAGCAAAGGGAGAGAGAAGAGCAAACCCTTCAGTTCCACAGCCATGCGTCCAGTTCAAAATCAAGGGGTCTACTTCTAAGGAAAAAGGGGGGACAATGGATATTGGGGCAAACAACAATTAGCCTAGGGGTTTTTAGCTCAAAAAGCCACAATCCCCTATTTCTGGGTGAAACGTGACCCGTGCAGTCAAATCTGAATGTAGGCGGAGCGTGTATGAATCAAGAAACTCAAGCTTCATTAGCTGTACCTGTTTCTTAGACCTGCGATTCTATTTTCAGTCCTGGAATCAGAATTTTGTTAGGTTGAGTGTGTGTGTGTGTGTGTGTGTGTGTGTGTGAAAAAAAGAGAGAGGGAGAATCTCTTCTGCAAGATGTGATGAATATAAACACAGTCACTCCGCTTTGGAGCTGCTCTTCTCCCTCTCCCTTCCCCTGCCAGCCTGGTGTCAGCATACACAGTGCTACCCCACACTCTCCTCACTTCCTATGATTAATAGTGCCTGGGAAGGGGATGCTAGCTTTCCGGAAGAGTCATTTGCACCTGCTAAGGTTACTTGGGGTCACAAAGGCTACGGATAATTGCAGCCCCAGGATGTTCTGCTACATGGCTTGTCTATTAAAACAGGTGTGGGGCTGAGGAGGAGGGGAGGTTCCCTCGGCATAACTGAGAGAGAAAATCACTAAAGGTTACAGCCCTCTGATTGGGGCTCTATGCATAACATCGTTCTAGAAAGTAAAAGAGAAATAAAGATCACACAGTCGTATTTTTTTTAAGTCCCCCATTTTAGTAGCTAATGGAAACTAGGACTCTTCTATTCTGGGCCAGAGTCTCCACAGGATCTTTGTGAATATGTTATACGTGGGTTGCTTGAAGGTTTAAGCCTGTTTTATTCCCTGCGTGCATATGTTCGAATGTGTGAGATTTCTTGATCAATTAACAAAATCCAAGAGTCCCTTTTGTTCTATTCTAAGTCCATTGCTGCACCCGATGGTAGCAAAGAGGTCAGCTGACAGGGTGCCAGAGCCAGAATTTAGCTAGGGGACGGTTTGTGAATTCATGTGAATTGCTGTGTGCTATAATGTCGTTTCCTAGGAAACTGTTAGCATCCCGCTAACCTCCAGGAGGGCAAGTGGTCAGGAAGGTGGAGGTGGTGTTCGGACCATTATTATTGTTGTTTTTAACAGGCAGACGTGTCCTGAAAAGTCGCTGGAGAGGTCCCCTCTCCATAGCTCAGCAGGGCCTCACAGGTAATAAAAGGTAGACATCTGAGACTGTTTCTTTAAATGCTGTTATTGGGCGGCTCAAGATTTAGCCACAAAAAATAAACATAATCCCTGACGCCGAGAAAAGGTCAGAATGAGTTGAAACTCAGAGGAACAAACAAAGAAGCAGGAAGTAATTTTCTTTTTCACATTGGTGTAGATGGGGAGTGGGCATGGGTAGGACTCCCCATGGACCCCTCCGCCGGCTGATATGTGAGCGGAGGAGATCAATATGGAGATATAGTCCCTTGCAAAGAGAAGCAGCAGGACGTTCCTAGAGCCAACGACAGGGGAGGACAAGATAATTGTTCAATACGAGGTCAGCCCAGATGGTTTGAGGCCAGTGAGATTGTTGTCTCACCTAAACACGGCTCTGTACCATTGGCAAGTTTGAAGATACTCTTCGGACCGTAGTCTGTGCTTCGGATCGACTAGAATGGACATAGAAATGAAAAGTGAAATAATTTTTCAAGAGGTTTTCTATCTGGGTTTGTAGTAATTTTCTCCCGCTAACACATCTGGCTACAGCCTAGGTTGGTTAAGCCCACAAATGTCATTTAGATGTTTCTGGAGTATAAAGCAGAAGGAAATAGAAACACTTTAAAAACTGGTCATGCAGTTTTAGTTCTCCTTGCTCTACTATTAAAAAATTAAAAAAAAAAAAATGGGCACCTGGATGGCTCAGCAGGCTAAGTATCCAGCTCCTGTTTTCAGCTCTGGTCATGCTCTCAGGGTGGTGAGCTGGAGGCCCCCCTCCCCCGGCCCCGGCCCCATATTGGCTCTGCTGTAGGTATAGAGCCTACTTAAGATTCTCCTTCTCCCTCTGCCCATCCCCCTACACATACTTCAGCACACACACTCTTTCTCTCTCTCAAAAAATTTAAAATAAAAAATAAATTTTAAAAAATCAGTCCTTACAGAGACAACACACATCTCGTGCTTTTGTCACTCCCAAGCACTTGTAGCTTACGGCCCGTCATGCTGGAAAGACAGGAGGAACCGCACCCAGACCGTAGGCACTCCCTCTGTTCACCCTTCTGATTGGAAGTTCTTTGAAGGAGACATTGCACTAGGTCAAGTTCTTTGTCCTCCAGAACCCTCATGTGCCCCCTGGTCCACACAACGTTTGTGGCATAATCCCAATGAATGGGTCACTTCTAGCTTCCTAAGTAGGATGTAAGTAGAAGGGTACATCCATGAACGCTGTGGTCTTCATCTTATGCCACAGCTTCCTATTGGGCTAAAAACCTCGGTCCTTGGAACACTAGAGGTATATGTATCTTTGGAAGTAGAGGCAGACCATCTTTATTCTTAACAACCTACCCGTATCTAGAATTTTGGCATGAAATCATCTCTAAAATAGTGCCCCACTCTTAGTCAATGATGGGCGATTCCACTTGGGGGATTCTTTTTTGTAAACCGGATAGTGAAACTCACATGATTCCAGCTGCCCGAGAGACAGTGTTTAGTGTAATTGAAATACCGAGAGGTCTTCAATCATCCTTCAGAGTCCCGTTTTAGTAGACACTGCCTATCGAACTTAGTGAACCAGACACTTTCAAGTCCCGAGCGTGGAAATAAAAGCGAGCGCCTAATGCTGAAATGCCTTGTCTCATCATCAGGACGATTTCTAGCGCCTGCCTCAGGCCCTGAGAAATTCCCATCGACTTGGCCATTTTAGGCTGGGTCTCTATTGCAGTCCCTTAAAAAGATCTCCCCAGATGTCATGGCCCCAACATTTATCAGTGACGTCTGGATCCGGGAGTTACCTCAGTCAACCCCTCATCTAAGTCATGCCCGCCTTGACCCAGGTCACATGAAGTTCTTCCACACTCACCCCTAACTCCACTCTCCAGCCGAGGCCAACCCAAGCAACAAACCAGAATGGAGAGGAGGCTGGTTGAGGAGAGAAGTATCCTGGTAAAATTTGAGAATACAGTGAAAACCAGCTAGTTTGAGATGGTGGGAATAGAAACCGGCCTTCAGCAGGTTCTACCTTAAGAATCTTAGGAGGAAGGCTTCTTCTGTGTCTTCTTGGCCTTCTCCTGGGGCTAAGACCTACCACGCTCAACAGACCAGTTCATGTCACAGAGCATTGGCTTTGCCTCTCTATACCACAGCTGTGTCCCCCTTCACCCTTCATCTGCTCTAAGCAGAACCCTGACTCCATCTCTGGATTTGTTCCGTGTCCTTCACTGGAGGCACCAGAAGAGCCCAGTCAGCAAATATGCGTAAGCGTTTAGGATTATTACAAGACACGAGATAAGGACCTTATGAAATTAATTTGTGTAACATTCAGTGTTTTCCTGTCATGGACGTACACGGCGCTGGGTGGCCAAGTGTCAGGGCTGGGAGGAGTGAAGAATGAAAGGCATATGCTTGCCTACGGGGAGCGGAGAGTCTAGAGCTTAAGAGACTCTGTTTTCCATGTCCCTCCCTTCGTATTTCCGAAACTGTGAATGAGGCATTTAGCAAGCATTCCCATTCCCAGAAAAACTCTCTTAGAGGTGGAATAAGGGAGATGAGGGTAGACATGGGGGAGGTCCAGTCACGAAGGGTCAATGCACATACAGGTTGTGTAGTTCTGTCTTTGTCGCTGTGACTCATCTCATTCGATCAGATAGGACTGTGGCCGCTGGGGGAATGCTTACTTCCATGACCTGTTCTGTAGAAAGTACTCGCATGGGGGCCTGGGTGGCTTGGTTGGTTGGGTGTCCGACTCGTGACTTTGGCCCAGGTCATGATCTCAGGGTCGTGGGATCGAGCCCAGAGTTGGGCTCCACGCTCAGCAGGGAGAGATTCTTTCCCTCTGCTCCTCCCCCTGCTCGCTCAGGTGGTCTCTGTCTCTCTGTCTCTGTCTCTGTCTCTGTCTCTCTCTCTCAAATAGATACATAAATCTTTAAAAAAAGAAAGCACTAGCATATAGTAGTAAGTGCTTTATAGATGCTAGTTATTATCATCTCCACTCCTTGTCATTAATATAGAGTAGGCCTTGAAGAAAGGTTTGTTCAATGGGTAGATCGGGGATGAAAGTCAGCACCGGCACTTACTGCGTATAACGTATCTGTATAAATAGGGAACCTTGCGTAGTAGGAGTAGGACCAAGATGTTCACATTCTATTCCGACAAAAAGGATCTGAAACCTTACTCAAAACACAGAGGCCTCTAAAGCATTTCTTTGCCCCCATGTTACCCTCCCACGTATAAAGAAGTGACAGCAACTTCTCCCTTGTCCTGCTGGTAGGAAGACCCATGGGGACGCATCCTTTCATTTCCCTCTGGAGGAAAGTGGGACCCCAGGGGAGTGAAGCGATGAACTCGGTCATGGGAGCCAAGGTGGAGCGGGGGGCAGTGAGGGCCAGGACCGGCACAAGAGCATGAGCGTTTGAAGACAAAGCTAACCACTGAATACCAGGCAGCTTCCTGGGAATGTCCCCCAATACCAGCCCTGTCCTTTCTCAAGACGGGGACTAGCTTCTTGCTTTAGGGGCATCAAGCTCCAGATGGTTACAAAGGACTCCTCAGAGCCAGGCCTCCCGTAGCATCCACTCATGAGGATAACGAGCTGCCTTGTTTCTCCAGAGTCATCAGCTGGTTCATCTGGGGGGTGAGGGCTGAGGCAAGAATGGCTTCCATTGTCTACCATTTCCATGCTGGTTCTGCAGAGTGCTCAGTGCAGCAGATGTCCATTCACTGGACCCAGCAGGGCTGACTGAGGTAAAGGAAGTCACGGACATTCTCCAGGTAATAATGCAACATGGCGCCACTCGCTTGAGACTTGGGCGCGCACCGAGAGCACGGAAACATAGATCGTTTAGGACCAGAAGATCGTACTCGAGGTTGGCCTTGCAGAGAAGTCAAATAAAAGGATTCACGTAATGAGTCCAGACCAGACAACAGAATTATGGGTCTAACATGAAGACAACTGGGGGGATGTGGGGGAGGAGAATTTTGGAAAGAGAGAGCACAGTGGAATCTGTGGGGAGTAGATTTATGACTGAACTTTTTTTTTTTTTTTAAATCTGCAGGTTAAAGTTGAGAGTCATTTTGTTTATAAATGCCACAGTGTCTTTTCCCTTAATTTGTTTATACAAGTTTTAGGGGCTAGTTGCATTTTTAGCATACAATCGACTTTTATTCCCAGAGGGCTGCCCCTAAGACATTTAGATTATTTCCTCAAAGCTCTGGAAGAGGGGATAAAAGGCATATTTTTGAAAGGTGGGTGTATTTGTGCAAAATATGTTTGTTTTAAAGAGATCTTAAATGCTGTAGAAATAATTAGCCATGTGCACGAACCAAAATAATTAATACCAAATGGTACATTATCCTTTCTGAATCCTGTTTCAAAACAGAACTGAATGAAACATTAAGTTCCGTCTTCTTCCTTTGTCTTCCCTCGCCTTGTTACTCCAGATTTTATAATATCAGTTTTACCCTCTTGGCTATGAATTTAATGTCCCTGTACAGGACCATCCTCCTAACTCTCTCTCTCCATTCCTCTCGCCCTTTAAATGCTTCCTGTCTTTGGGAAGTACATTACTTGCTTTCTACAGGGGCCCAGAAATAGGAACTATTGAACCTTTTCATTGTCTGCAGTAAGTTAAATGCATGTTGAAAATGTGCTACTCTGTTGAAGAAGCTGCGAGTTCCATGCCACCTTGTCCCTGGGAATCATTGATCTAGAATCAGTGAGGTGGTCTCACGTGCTGGATTCAAACTTGTGATCTTGTTGTGTTGTTCTATAACAAATGGACGGGGCTATTCTAGATCCAGAATATAGGTAAGGGCTCAGATGAGGTGTTGGGCTGATGGAGACAGACATCTAAGGGTAGTGTCTGTTTTGGTGGGGGTCTCCACTGTATCTTTTCAGATGTAAAGTTGTTAGATCACCGAAGAGAATGAGAAGGTGATCTACTTTACTGCTCACCTAGTGTGTTACCATCAGAAGAGCTGAGATTGGCCACGGGGTCCCCATGAATGAGCCCACAGCTTAAAACCAGTGGAAGAGAGGACAAAACACAGGCACAGTGTTTTCCAAGAGGTTTATGTCCCTTAAATTGAAACATAATCATGTTTCTTGGCTTTCAGGACACTTGTACAAAGCCCATCTGTTTATTCGAGCATTTGCTTGATGATGTGGGAGGCTGAGCCAATGTCATCCCAGCCATGTGATTTTCAGATGCTGAATGTGACTCAAACACATTATTTCCCACTGACATACGTAACTTTAAAGTAAGATCATCAATAATGCAGGTTGATCCATTGAATCTAGGGGCTGGAATATATCCATTCTGCTGCTTTAAAGGAAGACTATAAAACTGTCCTCTTTGAAGTCATCTGTGTCCACACAGCTTTTTTTTTTTTTTTTAAGATTTTATTTATTTATCTGAGAGAGAGAGAGAACCCATGTGAGCTGGGGGAAGGACAGAAAGAGAGCAAGAGAAAGAATTCCAAGCAGACTCGACACTGATCGGAACCCGACGTGGGACTCGATCCCATGACCCTAAGCTCACAACCTGAGCCGAAACCAAGAGTCAGATGCTTAAGCAGCTGAGCCACCCATGTGCCCCTGAAGTCCTCTGGGTCCACACAGCTTAATCCAGTGGTTAGGAACCCACATTCTGGGTTAGTATCTTCTAGAAGCTCTCCAGCTCTCCAGAGTTATAATGTCATCATGGATTGAGAACCACTGGTCTAATCCAACAGTCTCTCTTAGGTCATGTCTTTCTCAGTTTCTCTGCTACATCATGGATTGAGAACCACTGGTCTAATCCAACGGTCTCTCTTAGGTCATGTCTTTCTCAGTTTCTCTGCTACATCATGGATTGAGAACCACTGATCTAATCCAACGGTCTTTATTAGGTCATGCCTTTCTCAGGTCATGCCTTTCTCAGTTTCTCTGCTGCATCATGGATTGAGAACCACTGGTCTAATCCAACGGTCTTTCTTAGGTCATGCCTTTCTCAGTTTCTCTGCTACATCATGGATTGAGAACCACTGATCTAATCCAACGGTCTTTCTTAGGTCATGCCTTTCTCAGTTTCTCTGCTACATCATGGATTGAGAACCACTGGTCTAATCCAACGGTCTTTCTTAGGTTATGCCTTTCTCAGTTTCTCTGCTACATCATGGATTGAGAACCACTGGTCTAATCCAACAGTCTTTCTTAGGTCATGCCTTTCTCAGTTTCTCTGCTGCATCATGGATTGAGAACCACTGGTCTAATCCAACGGTCTTTCTTAGGTCATGTCTTTCTCAGTTTCTCCACTACATTGAATATAGTCGATGGCCTTCATTTGCTTCCACGTTCTTGACTACTTTTCCTCTCTTTAACCAAAGTTAGGTGTGTGCCCTTCTCCCTTTTTTCTGCCCTCCTTGGGTATCTCTCCCAGCTCTAGCATTCCTCATGGGATATTGGTACAGCTTCTGAGATGTTGGTCTCCTTACCTGCTCTCCGTCCTCCCAGAGGAGCACCACACCACGTGTTTGTCTTACAGCCATGTAAATTGGAATGAGTCTTGAATTGATTACTCTTTCCTCCTCCAGAATAACATCCTTCTCATAGTGCTCGTCTGATAGTGGCCGTGCCCTGCTCATTCCCATTTGAGCACTCTCATTCCTTTGGCTTAAATTCAGCTTTGTCCAGGAATTCTGAGCCTTGCTAATTCTTCTTACCTCTCTTCCACTTTTGCATAGCTATGTTAGTCCAGACCCTGGGAGCCTGCTCTGATATGACTGTAGTCTTCTGCGTGGCGAGACAGGGCAGAGAGTCAGAAGTGCAATGAAGTAGGCGTTGGAGAGACAGAATTCTAGTCTCAGTTCTGCCTTTAAATAAAACATACTCAAAAGCTCTTTGACCTTGATAATACAAACCATCTCTCTGGGCCTCGGTTTTGCCACCTATAAAAAAAGAGGTCCTATTTTATAAATAGAGTAACTTACTAACTAAAAGCGTAGGTGGAATTTGTATAAATTCCTTAGAGATTTGGGTATCTTGGCCTGATGCTGAGACCAGTGTTGGAAATGCTGATGGAGAGAGATGAAAGGGGCTGGCATCATACGCCGTTTTGCTGGCACACCTAACCCTCTGGATTGGTTTATTCTGCGAATCCTGCTCTTGCTGTCTGGACCTCCGGAACAGCAACACCAAATACAGGAAGGGCAGGGGGGTTTTATGTTTCTCTTGAATACAGTTCAAATGTTGTTTGCTCAAGATCTATCTTCCTAAAAATGTTTGACAAATGCCTAACTTGAAACTTCACTGACCGCCTTTGAGCTACCATATAGAAGAGAAGCCTGGTCCCGAGGACATTTGTACATGGTCACTACACTGGGATCTTAAAACACCCAATAACCCAGGGTGGTTTGCATATGCCACACGCTTTCGTGCAAGGACCCCAAGCAACTTTCCTGGTATCCCTTTACTTGTCCTTAAAATTTGATTAGTTTCAGGACAGACCACACCGTGCTTGGCAGCTTACAAGTGCCAACAGAGGTATTTTAGTGGGAACCCCCCCGCCAGTTGTCTGTCGAGGAACATCGAAAAAACACCATGGAGGGAAACACTAACAATTATTTGAGCCCTGACTGTTGATTTGGAAAACTTTATTCATCGGAGGGCAAAGTACATTCCTATTCCCAGAACATTGCCAACAGCGAAGTGAGCATGTTTGGAATCAAATACAGCCTTGTTCCATTTCACCTTTGCTTAGAGACTCAAGGAGAGAGACAACAGGGGAGCCATTTTCCAGCAAAGGTCAAGTGAGGTCAGAAACACTTTCATGTGCAACCTTCCATGCTGTAGGACGAGCAGGGAAGAAGTGGCACATCCATGACTTGTGTCGTTGCTTGGTCCCTGATTGGTCTGTCCAAAGAGTGCTGGATGTATATTGCACGACGTGGGCAGGAAACAGGAAGGAGGAGGGACTCTCTCCTTGGAGGTTTCCCAGGTGTCGTAATAAGAAATCCCCGCACTCGCTTACTTGCATCCAGGTCCCACGGGGGTTGTAAGCAACAGGTGCCTTCGAGGCCACGTGCCTAAGTGGCTTCTTTCACTATGTTGGTGCCTTCGAGCTCCCAGGAGGAAGAGTGGAGAGTGATGACAAGGAAGACACGAGCTCCACCCATGGTGCACCCAGAGGAAGCCTTTCCTCTGTTCTTTCTAAGAAGGGGCATTTGGAGCTGGGGGCGTCTGTGGCTACAGGAGAAGGCAAGAACGGGGCGCGTGTGAAGGATGGTGAGAGAGAGAGAGAGGACAGTCATGCCCTATCTCGTGGATGAGCCTTCCGCTTCCCCACCGAGCTCCTACATCGGGGTCAGGACTGTCCTTCTCTCCATCTTAACTTAGAAGAGCCTGCTAGGACCGCGACACATGACTCAGCCCTCAGGAAGAGTAGGTGTTGGCCCCCAGGAGAAAGGAAGCCGGTCGTGAATCATGACTGCTGTTCTCCATGAGACTCAATCACCACGTCTCCGTGCCCCTGCTTTAGGTGCTTGGCGCACGCGGTCCTGTAGAAAGATGGTAGCGTCCCTGGGCGGCAAAGTTGACTTGATTTGGCTCCCGGCAGACTGGTTCAGTCCCGAGGAAAAGGCTTTGGACCTCCCTTTCCTTTTTTGTCTATTCTGTTTGCAGTGAGTTCAAGGTGGATTGGTACTGTACGTCACAGAGGTCTTCATAATCCAAATCAATGTGTGTTCTCAAGGGAGGGAGAAAAGAGGGAAGTGTGCACAGTGGGATCTGGAGGCTCGGGTGGTGCCGGACTCCCAGGACACAGGAGCGGTGGGGGCGGAGGTCGAGGTGGGGAGATTGGCAGGGCCGGGTCGTAGAGCCTTCGCTTATGATTTGGTCTGTGCTCCCAAGCGGAAGCTGCAACGGGGCACCTGCTCCACAAGCGTCCTGCTCATCAGAGAACCAGGGCCTGCTGCTCACGTGGTATATCCCTTGTTCCTGTCCCAAAGGGGAAAGGACCCACATGGCATTGGGCACCAGCCCGCCTCTCCTGCTGATGGTGATGCTGGCCTCCGAGTGACTTGGGGGGGGGGGCTCTTCTCAGAACTCTGCCCCCTCCCAAATCATAGGAAATTGTATTATCCTCTATGTATCTCACGCCCATGCAAAAAGTCTAGATTTTGCAAGACTAGATTTTGCTTTCTGGGGAAAGCCAAGTTCAGGAAAAGTGAATTCCTCGCGGGTCAACAAATAGGATAGGAGCTCAGTACGTTTCTAGATGGGCCTGGAAGTGGGTATTGCGTTCGTGTTTCTCTGTCATCAGGACACTTCTCTGCTTTAAAAACACAGGCACCGTGGCTGTATTGTGGGGGACCTACCACATGGCGGGCACTGTCCTTGATACTAGGGAGCGACTGTCTGTATGACCCCGTGTGTCCCTCGGGGATCTTAGGGTTTTAGGGTGGTGACTCTCAATCATGGCTGAGATTCCATGTGCCTTGTCCCACCCCAAGCTTTATGACATGTTGGTTTGGGGTATGGCCTGACCAGCGGGACTTTTAAAAATCCCCCAGGTGATTCTGACATGCTGCCAAGGTTAAGAACCGTGGGTTTCGTGTAAGAGGTTCCCAAATGTTGCTGCCGATCAAAATCACCAGGGGAACGGGGGTTAAAAATACAGATTCCTGGGTCCCAGCCCAGATCTGCAACATCCTGGGAAACTACAGAGAAGGCGTATCTCACAAGGTCACAGGAATTTCTGATCATTGACTCCGTTGCAGAAACTTCACTGTAACATACACGACGGTATCTAGAAACTTAATGCTCTGTGAGGGACCTTATAAATCCATGCTTTTAATGAAAACATCATCTTATATACTGTCCTTGAGGGAAGTTTCAAGTCAGCTGTGAAATAGGAAATAGGAAATAGGAAACAAAACCCACCTGTCCACCGCATTACTCACGCCTGGCTGTGTGCGGTACGTCCCTTCGGATGCCCCATGGAGAGCAGGCAAAGCTCAGTGGCAAATGCTGTGTCTGTGTTACGGTATGTTTAGGACAGCTTCACCTTATCATTTGCCCTGGAAATGTTACTGACCACCTCAGTCACTGCCTGTTGCTGCTGTTTACCACCAAATCTACCCTTCGCGTGAGCTAGCCAGAGCAAAATGGAAGCAAACTAGAGAATTTTATAAACTATATTAAGGAGATAGATCCGATTTTGGCTGTATGATGTCAAATAGATATGTTTTATATTATATACAATATATATGTTTTATATTATACCTGTAATATACATAATACATATTTTATATATGTGTAAGATGTTATATACAAAATATAACTATTTTGTATCATATAATATGTAAAATATATACTTCATATAGTAGGTATTTCTATATTATATATAACATATAGCATTACATAGGTCACATAAAATGTATAAGATATATATTTTATGTGTAATGTTATATGTAAAATATCTATTTTATATCATATTTTACAATATATAATATACATTTTTATAGTTTTTATATTATATATAGGATATATAGATATATAAGATATATAATATAAAATATGCCTGTTTTATATTATACATAATGTATATTATATGTAATATATATTTTAAGTGTATATAAATATATATATTTTATATATATGTTACATATATGTTTTTTATAGGAAGAGCCCAACCTGTTTTAAGACATGATCTCACCGTTATCACATTGACATAAAGGCTTTTTCTTCCATTTCTCAATCAAAAGTATCATCCGTAGAAGAGCAGGGAGGTGGGGACCCTCAGCACACATCTGGAACTGCGTCTGTAGTCACCATCACGAAATCAGGGGACACCGATAGATCCAAGATGAAACGCTAAAATGAGGCCCAGGCTCCCTTCAGTCTGTTGGAATTACATTCTAAGGAAAGTGTATTGATCCCCCTTACGTAGGAATGAAGCAGAACTTTAAAAAAATCAATCAGGAAGTGGGGTGCCTGGGTGGCTCAGTGGTTAAAGCCTCTGCCGTCGGCTCAGGTCATGATCTCAGGGTCCTGGGATCGAGCCCCGCATTGGGCTCCCTGCTCAGCGGGGAGTCTGCTTCTTCCTCTGTGCTTTCCCTCTCTTTTTCTCTCTCTCAAATAAATAAATAAGATCTTTTTAAAAAATCCATAGTACCTCACTTAGTGCTCACCCCACTCCTGTACGGCATGTGTATTCATCCCCATTTGAGGTGAGGAAGTAAGAGACTTGCCTTCTGTAACTTGTCCTAGGCACAGGGGCTCCGATCAGGTCTAACGTAGACGGCCTCCTGCAGCCAGGAGCGAAGACTAGCCCTTTCTCTGGCAAGGCCAAGTCCTGAGTCCATAGTGGGAATGGAAGGAGGTGGGAGAAGGGAGCCTCTTCCCAGCGGGAGTTGGGACCTTTTGAAGGAAGACCAGCAAACCCAGCGGAGTAACTGGACATAGGAGTGGAGCAGTGGGGAGGCCCCAGAATGAGGCTCTGCTCTTGCCCCCGGGAACAGGCACAGAACCATTAGCACCAGTGCGGAACCAGAGCGGATGCTGGTATGTGAGGGAAGCCGGAGCGTCCCTGTGGAAATTCCCTACCGGCAGTCAGGGGACTGAGACTGAAGGCCAGGTCAGAAAATGTACTGGGATTCTTTCTGTGATAGACTCTGCGCTTTCTCCCGCACCCCGTCCTCCCTCGCGGTGAACTCTTGAGAATGTCATTACTGTCTACACGTTACAGAGGGGACCACAGAGGCTCAGAGAGGTGCACTGTCCTCTGAGGCCCCCGTGTGAAGAAGAAACATGAACTCTTGTCAGCAGGGCACTGACTGACTCTGCTGCGTTTCATCTGTCCGCCGAACATTTTACTTCTGGTTGAGAATACAGCCCTGGCCTGCTTCCCGCCCACGGCAACGGTGTTAGTCGCCTCTCGTTTGCTGTGAGGGCCTCCGGTCCCCATTTCTGTGTGTGCATGTATAGTGTCATAGAGACTCCGGGGAGGGCATGGGTGCCCTGAAGAGGTTAAGTAGGAAAGAGATTGGTTTAACACGTGATGAGTATTTATGCCTAATGAGTGCCTGTGCTCCCTGTCAAAGAAACCCGAAAGCTTCTATTTATACCGCAGGAGTACATGGTATGTAATACAGACAAAGCCAAATTTAAAACACAAGTGCATGTGGATTTTACGTTTGAATGTAGATGCAATGGATTATTTGTTCTGCAGACCAGGCCTTAGTCCAGTTTAGAAGAAAAACTTATCAATCACCAGCATGCCTTGTTTCCTAGAAGACAGTTCTAGAGACTTGGTAAACTTTCTGAACTTCTAAGACTGACAATTTCTTGTGAACGGAGGGGAGACAAGGAACCTTTTAATTAGACATTGTTTCACCTAACGTCTTTGCTGGAACTGGCTGGTGCTGTGATTCACCAAGGAATCACAGAAAGAAGTCAAGAAAGGAAAGTATTTTTGTAGCATGGATTAAATGTGCCCTATGTTAAGGAGGGGGAGTGGGGGCCCTTCTCACGAGATAATCCTAACATCAACAGCCAGTTTTCAATATCCTTGCAGGGTGCCAGACCCTGGTATACGTTCCTTGAACATGGGAACTCAGGACAAGCCTATGGGGTATGTCGTGGTATTATTCCCACCTTAGTGATAAAGGGACAGAGGCACAGCTGGCGGGCGAAGGAGTCAGAATGACAGCGCCGGCCGTTAGGATCCCAAGCCTGTGCCCTCAGTCCCCCAACAGAAGGTCATTTGATGCTTGAAAGCGGTTCATTGCTCGAGGTCCCTTGTTTTGAGGTACTCCAGCCCTAGCATACGCTTGTCCCATGCGCTCCCATAACAACGCCGTGAGCGAGGGTGTATTACTAACTCCTTTTTTTAAAAAAGGAAATCAAAGCTTAGAAAATGGAATAGCTTCCCTCAAGTCCCCCGTCAGCAAATGGCAAAAGCCAGCGGCGGAGCCTCGATCTGTGTGACACCCAAGTCGCGCCGTGCCCTGATGGCCCGGTGAAAACAACGCCCAAAGCGGCGTAGGTCTCCAAAGGCAAGGAATCGGTAAAACGTTTCTTCTCTTTGGCCAGCTTCTCACGACAACGTCTGTCCCGTTGCATGGCCGAGGAGGGGCACACAGAGGGGCGATTCTCGTCTTCCCCGACCCCAAGTTCAATAAAAGCATGTAAAACTACCCCTGACATCTTCAGCTAGTCCTCACTGCTAAACGCACTGCCTGACTTCGAGGGCGCGGACGTTCTTCCAGGGAAAGCGTCAACTATTTTCCTAGTGAATGACTATCTGACGGAGTTAATGGCACTTAGCTGGGGGAGGAGGAGCGGGTCGGCGGCTGGGTTCTGCAGGGTTCCTGGCGGCCCGTTCAGCGTCCTCGGGGCTCCACCAGCTTCGTGCTGGCTGCGTGTGAGCCCCGTGAGAGACCGAAGTAATTATTCAGCTTTTTGATTGAAAACGGCGGCAGGTAGCGAGTCATCCCATTGTCCGTTTTGCTGGTGGTTGGAAAAGACTCCGGGGTCCCTTCGGCTTCCCTCTGCAGCCTCATTCTGAAATAAACGAAGGTGGAAAGTAGGTCTCCCCCCTTGGTCTGCTTTTCAGAATGAACCGCTCATCTCCGGAGGGTCAGAACCCAGCCACCCATTCACCGCGTGAGTCATACCCCTAATTTTAAAACAAACGCTTATTTCGGAGAGGGTTCCTGTGTTGGCTGCCTTCCAGCTTGTCTCCCTGTCCTTTCTATGCTTGATTTAGGCTGGTTTCAGCAGAATTGTTGTCTTTGTAAATACATATTCCTTCCAGTGAATCCGAAGACGACCAGAAGCGTTTCCTTGGGATTGGCGGTAGAACAATCTGGACATAGTTTGGGATCATTGGATGTGGACTTTTCAGAGGCCTTCTCATCGAGCACACATCTTTAATAACCTCTCGCACGGCCCGCTCGAACTTCCTGGTGCAGGAAGGCCAGGAGGTTAATCATCTCACATGAGAATTGATGTTTGAAACGGAATCTCCAAGCACAGATGCTTTTCAAAGGCACAGTATTTCGTTCTTTGTCGTGAGTTCAATGTTTGCTCCAACGCTGTATCATTATATCCAGAAACCTAGAAAAAGATCCAGAAATGCTTTGCCTTTTAAGGAGCCAACTTCTAGGAAAGACGAAACTGCAGTAGGCAGACTGCAGGGTGAACACCGTGAACCAACGAAGATGGGTCAGCAACCGGGAAAGTCGAGGGGGATGAAATTTCAGGCTGTACCCGGGACGGGGTAGGGGTGGGGGGCAGGGGGGGGTCACGATCTAAGGGGAAGGGCAATGAATTAAGACCAGGGGTTATTGTAAGCGCTGGTGAGCCTCGGAGAAGGGCAGGGTGGGTCAGACTGCAGTGGTCTTGCGCGGCTCGGCTGAGACCTGGGGAGTGTTTACAAAGGAAAGTAACAGTGTTCCCGTGGTGGGCAAAGGTGTGGAGGGGGGGGGGGCCGGGATTAGCCCAGGGGCCAGACTGGAAGGAGAGTCAAGCAGAGAGCTGTAGGGCCGTGTGGGGGCGGGGTGGACAGAGCAGGACACAGAGGAGAGGCATGGGATACGGGGTTGGGAAAGAGACCCGTGAGAGGTAACTTAGAACAGTGGTGCTCAACGTGTGGCTCCCAGACACCGGCCCCTGCAGCATCTGGGCCTCCAGATGTGAGAACCACCGGATTAGAAAACAGGCAACAGGGCGCACTTGTGGAGGGGCGGGGGTTGGCGTGGAAGGGGCCCAGAGCGCAGGGATATGCACCCCCGGAGAGGCCTGAAGCCCGGCGTGTTGGAGGGTTGGACCGGGCCCCAGCCGCAGCCTTGTTATCTGTGGCCCTTTCACGCTATGGTGACAGAGTGGAGCTGTGACAGATACCGCATGGCTTGCAGAGCTGAAAATATTTATGAGGTGGCCCTTCCCCCGAAGCTTGCTGTGGCTGATCCAGAGGGCAGGCATGCCCCGGGGACGGAAGTACAGGGGAGCAGAGGCGGCTGGGGAAGCCCTCCCACCCTCTGTCCTGAGCCAGCAGCGGGAGCATGGGAAGCTTGGGGATGCCTCCTGACACTCGTACGCCTGACCTTCTCACCGCTCGTCGTCCCGGTGGGGAATGTGAAAAAGTGCGTACCATCGTGACGGCTTTCAGAGATGCTCTGAAGCCCAGCCGGGGAACGCAGGCGATCCCCGGCAGGCGTTTTGGTGAGCCCTGCATCTCCAGGCCGAACTGGGGGGCCCACGTCGGGGGCACAGCCCAGTTGGTAAACAAAATTGCTGTGGATCTTCAGACTTTTAAAATGGTGCCTTGTAATTTTGGAAAAATTCTTTTTTTATTGTGATAAAATATACATAACATAAAATTTCCCATCTTAACCCCTTTATGTGGACACTTCAACGGCATCGGGCACATTTGCGTTTTTGGACGACCATCCTCACTATCCGTCTCTACGACTTTTTCATCATCCCAAACTAACTCTGTGCACATGCTAGAATGGTAGCTCCCCCCTCCCCCTGGTCACCTCTGTTCTAGTTCCCGTCTCTAGGAAATGTGCCGATTTTGCATACCTCTCGTAAGGAGAATTGTACATTTGTATTTCTACATCTGGCTTCTTTCAGTTAGCCTGATGGTTCAAGATTCAGCCATCTTGTAGCACATATCAGAATCCCCTTCCTTTTTAAGACTGAAAAATAGGGGTGCCTGGGTGGCTCAGATTTTCAGCATCTGCCTTTAGCTCAGGTCATGATCTCAGGGTCCTGGGATCAAGCCCCGGATTGGGCTCCCTGCTCAGTGGGGAGCCTGCTTCTCCCTCTCCCTCTGCTACAGTCCCCACTTATAAGCTCTCTCTCTCTCTCAAATAAATAATATATATATTTTTATTTTTAAGTAATGGCCATTCCCATGGGTGTATAAGTGGTATCTCCTTACAGACATGTAATAGATGTTCTAAGTGCAGTGAGAGGTGAGAACACGGTCTTTCTGTTGGAGGACCGGATGCTGTGTTTAAGCGTCGTTGAGGCATTCTGCCGAGCAGTGGTGGAGGTAGAAGGAAGGTCACGTGTGTGATCTCACCTCTGGCTGCACGTTAGAATCCCCCGGGGCATCTTTTGAAGATGCACCTGCTGGTTCCCACCATCAAGGGCTTGGACTGAGCCGCCTAGAGTGAGTCTGGACATTGGTACTGTTTCTAAAGCCCCCTGCCCCACCCCGGGTGAGCCGGACAGGCAGCAAGGGTTGACTTCTCGGTCTGGAGGCGCAGAGAGTAAGGCCCTGTAACGAAGGCTCCTGGGTTTCTTGTCTCTCGAACGGGAGCTGCGCCCGCTGACATCCCTGCTGTTGAGCAGAACTGAGAACACAGGGAAACCGCTGCTGTCCGAGGCATGTGTGCACCTTCCTTCGTGTTCTGCAGGAATTACTTTCTCCAGAATCTGGAGAGCCAGGGCATGGGGTCCAGCCCTCCATTCGGTATGGAGGGATGGTCAGTATCCGGCGGTCATGGGAGACTTCCGGCAAGTCCGTTCATCCGGCAGACGGAGAGTATTCAGACACTAGCGACTTAGCTGATGGGCTGCCCCCATTGCTCCAATACTCTGAGCTCTGGACCTAGAAAATTGAACCACTCAGTGCTTGTATATGCGTGTGCCCCTGGGTGATTGCCATGGGGAGGACTTCTGGACTGGGCGCTGGCTCAGGCTGGATCACGCTGGATACTGTGTTCTCCTCCCCCTTTCTGTTCTCCTGTGCCTGGCTGTCCTTTGGAGGGACACTGATTTGGACTGATCTAGTTGTCGGTTAATGACTTGTTCTCATCCATGAACCCTAGTGGACTTCATTTATTATGTTTATTTTTTTTTAAGATTTTATTTATTTAGAGGCACCTGGGGAGCTCAGTCATTAAGCATCTGCCTTCAGCTCAGGTCCTGATCCCAGGGTCCTGGGATTGAGCCCTGCAAAGGGCTCCCTTCTCTGTGGGGAGCCTGCTTCTCCCTCCCCCTCTCACTCTGCTTATGTTCCCTCTCTCACTCTCTCTCTCCCGATCAAATCAATAAATAATATCTTTTTAAAAAGATATTATTTATTGATTTGATAGACAGAGATCATAAGTAGGCAGAGAGGCAGGCAGAGGGCGGGGAGGAAGCAGGCTCCCCCGCTAAGCATGGAGCCCGATGCGGGGCTCGATCCCAGGACCCTGAGATCATGACCTGAGCCAAAAGCAGAGGCCTTAACCCACTGAGGCACCCAGGTGCCCCAATAAATAAGATCTTTTTTAAAAAGATCTTATTTATTTATTTGATTGAGAGAGAAAGCACGAGCAAGAGGAGGGACAGAGGGAGAAGCAGACTCCCTACTGAGCAGGAAGCCCAACTCGGGGCTCCATCCCAGGACCCTGGGATTATGACCTGAGCCAAAGGCAGATGCTTAACCGACTGAGGCACCCGGGTGCGCCCGTTTATTTTATTACTTGATCTGTTTAAATGTATAATCATCACGAGCTATAAAAAGGAGTCAACTACGACGTTAGAGAGAACAGTTCTCACACGGTTGCCTTTACTTCTGATACCAGTTACAAATCTGAGGGGAGGTTCCCCAACCAACCTTAGTTTCAGTTATTCACTGGGAGTCACAGAACTCGTGGAAAGCTGCTACACTCACAGTTAGAGGTTACCGCAGAGAGAGGATACAGACTTCAGTCAACCAGGGGAGGAGGCGTGCAGGATGGATGCTGGAGGGACCTGAAGATCCCAAGCTTTCAGGAAACTTCTCCCTGCGGAGCTGGAGGGCCATATGCCCTCCCAACCTGATGTGTCCCCAGTGGAGTATTGCCTCCCAGGGACATGCACTAGAGCCTTCGTGTCCATAGAGTTTTTTTTTTTTTTTTTTTTTTTAAATTGGAGCTCAATTGCATACCATCCATGTGGCTACCCTCTGTCCCCAGCCCCTCCCGGATGTCGGGATAAATACCCTCAATCACGTGTTCCTCTGATCCTGCCTGGCCCAGAGCCCCCATCCTAATAAATCACGATGTTAGGCTGTCTGGTGGCCACACCCTCCACGCAAACCAACGTACTCCTATCCGACAGGACGCCCCAGAGGCCAGCACTGTCTTGGAGTTAGGTTAATCCCGCACGGCATACCAGCCAGTCCACTGCACCATGCAAGAATGGGAACCCAGGGGCATGCAGCAGACACACCAAGATCTTCGTCTTATTTCTGCCCTGTAGGCAAGTTCCTTACACCCTGAGTCCGAGCGCCCTTGTCTTTGCCACGCACAATCGTACGCCGGGTGTTACGTCTTGAAAGGACCGCTTTTCCTGCACAAGGAAAGCCTCGGTGACTTCTGTGATACCTGCTTTGCCTTGGGGAGGCTGGGTCCCAGGAGGTCTCGGGGCCTTTGTAGTCAAGAGGTCTGAAAAATGGTACAGTATCCTAGAGACCAGAAAACAACCAGAGGAGAGAAACCAACATTTACTATCTTGGAGGAGGGCCTCTTCAGGGGACGGATTCCCCTTTCATCCAGCCACATCAAGGGCAGTAATGCTGAGAACCACCCCCACCCCCCAACACCCCGAAGGCCTCGGGGCCAGCAAGGCATTTTTCTAACGTGATGGAGACTTTTACATTCTCTGTTCGTAAACTTGGACCATCTGATCTCTCAGAGATCTGGGCCCTGGTGGCCGGTAGCTCTCAGCCTCCCGTAGCTGCTGCTGGTGTGCTGCTCTGTGGCATGTAGCAAAGCTGAGGAGAGTGTGTGCAAGGAGACAGCTGGCAGCCTTCCTGTGGGATGTGGAAAGAAGATTCTGCATTTCTCCACCAGGCCTTTTGGGAATTACTCATCCAAGAAGTATTGTGGAAAAGCAGGCAGAGCGGAACAAGGGACCCGGACACTTACCCTTGACCGGGAAATGCTTGTAACTGGAGTTTAGCACCCCTTTCTGCTCGCTCTGCTGGTCTGTGCTGACTGGTTTGCATGCTCTTTGGTGGGACTGGGGGGCCTCTGCTTTGGGAACTGTTATCATCCTATGGACCGACTGAAGAAAGAAAATAAATTCTCAGATGCCCACGACTTTCTCTTTTATGTAAATCACAGGTGTGTGGGGTGGGGGGGACCACCCAGGTGTTTGAAAGGATTGACAGTTTGAAGGTAACCGTATTCATTTTAGCGCAGAACCAGGAGCGATGAGCCGCAGATGGAGGCAAGAGAGAACCGGGAATTGGCAAGAACGCGTTTGCCAAATTAAAATTACGATGGCTACTATTTCACTGAGTGTGCACAGGATGCCAGGAGCTATGTGTGTGTCCGTTTAATTGGCCGAGATGTTAATTACAACGTGACACATGGTTGATGAAACACTTGCCTCCCTAAACGGGGCATGTGTGTCATTTAAGATTAAAATGACATTGAAGGAGAAACTATATTATATAGGCAGTTAGAGGTGAAGGCAGGTTCAGAACCTGTACCCTGCCCACCCATCGCTTATTCCTGTTATTATGCTCTGTCCCCCTTCTCATTAGTATAATCATAATATTGTATGTATCAATCAGTATTCAGATTATTTGATGTTATATGTATAATATTCCCTCTCATCTGTATTTGTATAAAAATGTTAATATTTACCCTAATAGTGCAACTATGCCACATGAACTCCGTAGGGAGATGTACCCGTGTCGTGCTAAGAACATTGAATTGAGAGTCAAAAAATGACAGATCCTCTGTCCTCCCAACCCAGGCTCTGTGTTCCTGTGGTCAGTTCTTTGCACCTGTCGCAGGGGGCCCAGGGATGGGGCCCTGAGGGCACCACTGCCCTCAGAGCAGTTCCCTCTAGGGCAAGGTGAGACCCACGGAGTGTAGGGTGCTGGAACGTGCCCGCGCCACCAACTCTTCCCCGTCTCCAACTGGAGTGGCGAATACAGGGAGATTTGGGTGTCCCGGGGGGAGCACGTCGGGCACCCACGGACACTGGAAAGCAGAAAGGTATTTGCTTGTGCTCTGAGCCAGAGAAGGTCTCGACAAGAAAGGCATTTCCAGCTTTTTTTAAAAACTCAAACCCCGCTGGACAGTCCATTTGGGACCGGTTTCAGTCCAGATGGTTATCCCTCCAAGTGATTATTTTTCCATCGTGAGCCTTTCCAGGAATTCCAGCACGGGCAGGCTGCCAGGGGACACTGGCTCCCCAGATGCTGCAGTGACCGTCCACGTGAGCTTACTTCCAGGGATAGCACAGCCCAGCTGCAGGCTTGGCCCCATCCCGCCTCTTTCCTGCATCCTGTCCCCCAGCGCCCACGAACGCGGGGGACCCCATCCACGTGACCCATCTCCTCGACCCACAGAGAATGTCCCCGTCTTCACGGTCGTTGTGTTGGCTAGGAGCCGTAACGGCAGAAGCCAGGAAGCAGAGTCAAGTTTCGCCCAGACTTGGTGAAGGCTGTCTCTCCGTGGGGTTCACAGGAGTAGCAAAGAGAGGAGCCCCCCTGAGGGTGAGGGACACAGTGGTATTGCTTCTCCTTGCCAGGCAGAGGATTGCAGCAGCAGCAGAACAGGGCAGCCGTCCAGCTGGAGGACTCGCCTCCGACCTCTTCACTCAGGCTTTCAATCAAAAAATGACTCCCAGTCTCCAGGTGCGACGCCCGGCTAGGCAGCACCCCGATGGGACTGTGCTCTTAGGAGCAGATTCATACCTTCTAATCACTGCAGTGTGTTTAGTGCCCCTACCTGAGGCCACAGCATTCTACAGATGAGGGGCACCTGGGGGGCTCTGTCGGCTGAACATCCAGCCATCCAGCTCTTGGCTTTGGTTCAGGTCATGATCTCATGTTCTCTCGGGCACGATCTACTAAGATCCGGATCAGAATTGGGTGGGTAGCATTGAGCTGGATGATGTTGGGGATCCCCGGCTCACTTACCTGTGAGGTGACAAAATCTGGTTTCTAGTCACCCCAGCCCATGACCTTGAATACCACGTTGGCCACAGTCCATGATTAGCGCTGGCTCCAAGTTCCTTGGCTACCTTTCCGCACTTACCTCAGTGCAGCCTGGCTCTTTTGCACGTGCAAGAAAAGGACTTTTGCCATTGGGCTGCCATCTCCCCTGGTGCGTCCTGCTCCAGCAGTCCACCCAGCATCATGGCTGGAAAGAACAAGAAAGTTGTTTCTTAGTCTCAAAGTCCTTGCGATGAAAAAATATAAAAGGAGGTGACCTGAGCACCTGGGCAGGACAAGCGGTCCACCCCACCTGTGTGGGACCCTCAGCTAGAGCCTCCAAACTTGGTCTTGGTGCTTGGGGGGTGACACAGAGCACCCAACTCAGCCCATTCTGAGCAGTTCTGATTACTCTCTGATTTTTACTGTGTGTACTCATGTAATGTGGGGCTCCGGTCTGTTTTCCCGCCTTCCAGGGAGAGCCCTTTACAGACCTGAGCAATAAATACACCTACAGTCTGGCTTCTCTTGCACTTCCCCAGACCATACATTCTCCGTTGGCCCCTCCGTTCCTTGACTGGCTTGTGTCCAGACCTCTTGCTAACCCGATCGTCCCTCCCGGACCCACCCCACCATGTCCTGACCCCTTGGACCGTGGCTTTACCAACAAACGATGTTGCACTTTTCATCCTTTATTTTGAACACGGCGCATCTATTGGTGAAGCTGGTAATTACTCCAGTCTTTCAGGCCCCCTACCAAATCGTTGGTTCCTATTAAACGGATGGTGGAATGCAAGGTTCCTGGGCTCCGTCTTTTGAGCCAGTCATAAGCCAGATTCCTCCAGCCCCTGCTATCAAATGTATTGAGCTATTGAAACCGACTGCAGGCATTTACTTTACTCTCATGAATCTTAATTTTCTTGGTTTTGTGCCATCACTTCCAGCTTCTGGGGATATATAGGACCCCCCCCCCCACTATCTCAGAGTAGAGCATTCCTACGAAAACTCTTGTACACCGAAATGACATTAAATGAAGAAGCAGTTATCATTAATTTACATGGAGAAGGTTTTAGCGTTCCCAGGCCCCCAAAATAACCCCTCTTAGGCTTTTCTGATACCTCAGGACACATCTTGCTAACAGATGCACGAAATAAATCCAGATAAAGCCCAGATGCTGCAAAACAGGGTTCGAACTCTGGAGGCTCACTGCGGAGATGCTGGGTGTAGTTCCCAGGAAAGGCGCGTGGTGGCGCCACTCTCACTGCTCAGGGTGTGCGCGGCTTCCCCGCCCCTCCCTGCAAAACAGATGCTGAAGGCTACCTTTGCTTTTAGCCTTTTTCAAAGGAGCAAAATCCTCTTTGGATTTCTTTTGGTTTTCAAAAGCAAGTGCTAATGCATGTCTTTAGCAAAGGCAAAGTGTGTACCACAAACTTTCAAAAAGTGGAGGATCCGTGTATTTGAATATTAATTGCAATAATAAAGGCTCTCCTCCAGCTTTCTCTTACCTCGATGACACCAAAAACGCTAATAAAATGTTGAACAGAATAGAACTAAAAATAGAGTTCTTGCATGCCATTCGCTCCATGCAGACGCTGAACACTTAAGGCCCACAGTATGTAGTAGAAATGAAGTCAGTAGTTGACGAATGAATGGGCGATCCACTTCCCTTGGGGTGTGCTTGTCCAATCAACTGTGAAGGCATCTAACGGTGCTGCCATCCAGCGCATCTTTCTCCATCCTGGAAGCCCCACGGATGATGGGGTTAGGCCGACTTTTCCTTTCTTTTTTACGATTTCATTCATTTATTTGACAGAGAGAGAGAGATCACAAATAGGCAGAGAGAGGGGGAGGCAGGCTCCCTGATGAGCAGAGAGCCCGATGCGGGGATCGATCCCAGGACCCTGAGATCATGACCTGAGCCGAAGGCAGAGGCTTAACCCCCTCAGCCACCCAGGAGCCCCTAGGCTCACTTTTCATATTTAACCTAAACAAAGTCCTCTGCAGGGCACGACTCGAACCTTCCAGCTTAGTAGTAGACTGAAACAGAAAGGAAGATCAGCACGTTCCGTACTTGGAGAACCCTTGCCGTGCCCTGGTGACCTTGCCTGCCAGGGCCAGATGTTCTGTCTCCTGAATGCTCATCCAGTTTTTCTGGAACTGGCCCAGCCTCGTCATTCTGCAGCTCTTCCTCTTTAACTCGGAAACCGTGCCTCTGTGGGATCCACTCAAACTGAGAAACTCGCACCATGGGGTGTGCTCGGCAGAGCAACCCCAGTTTACTGCCATGACCTTGGGGTGCACTTTTAGGACTGTATGTAGCAAGTTCTAAGGAGTGGCTTCCACTCAAAGCAGTTCATTGTTATTTACAAGACTAAGAGTCAGTGGGGACACATTCCCACATCTGCCAGCTCAAAGGCATCTCGTTTTCCTATCATTTCTGAAAGAGCGTAAATCCATGGTCGTGGGGGAATTTTGTTGAATTTATAGCAGAGATGGAAGCGTGGGGCTTCTTTTGTTGAATTTTGTTTTTCTTCTTGGAGATGATTAAGTCATGTATAAAATTGATGATAGCAGCTTTTTTAAAGCGTGCTTCCCTATATTTTTTGGAGGCACAAAGAACCAGAAGAAAAGGAGCATTCGCTACTTAGAACTATACTGAGTCTAAGTGACCCCAAAATAACCCCCTGGATAGTCCCTAAATATTAGCTGCCCATCTCCAAGGCCCCATCCACTTGTGTGTTTGCATAGGCTGCACTCAGTTTTGTTTCTCAGAAACTACCCCATCAGAAAGAGAGGCTAGAGATGTTTAATTTGTTTAGGAGCTGATGATTAGAAAATTTACTCTCATACCTGAGGTTCTGAAACCTTTCTGTGCCTATGAATCATCTGGGGATCTTGTTAAAATGCAGATCCGAAATCAGGAGGGCTGGGTGAGGCCTGAGATGCTGCATTTCTAGAGCGGCTGGGGGCCGTGGGGATGCGGGGTGGGGACTGGCACTGGTGGTCTGAGGACAGCACTTTGGAGAGCTAGGGCCCCTGAGCTAAATCATAAAATTCTGAGAGAGATAAAAATGTAGACGTAAAGACACTTAAGATGAGTGCATTCAGAACAGAAATTCTCAGGCAAACCATCTGTAAGTTTGCCTTAATTCACCCAGTATCTTCTTAATGATAATGTTTGCACAATGGGTCTGCATGTGCGGTTCTTTGGTAGCTTAGCATCTATAAAATAGCGTGTGGCCCCATGTTTGGAAGAAATCTTTCCATTGTGCATCCAGAAGTGAGCATTCCAGGGGTCCGGGTGAGCCACGGGTGTGTTTCAGCCCCAAGAAGGTAAATTAAGGACACCATTAGGTGTCCATTAGGAAGTTAGGAAATGAGGAAGCCATTTGCTACAGCTAGAAAGAGACCGTGAAAGCAAAATTCCTATTCTCCTTTTTTCTTCTTCTCTTTTTTTGTATCTCTTTTCCTCTCCCTTCCTTTTCCCCCTTACGTGCTCCTCCACCTTCAAAATACACCTCTCCTTTCAGTGCCTTGAACAACCAGTCCCGCAGCCTTCCAGGGACTTGGTGGCAAACTGTGGCGCCCTCTGGTGGTCCTCTGAAAATACAGCGACTCAATCCCTCCCCTCCCAGTGCTTCTCCCTGATGGGAGACTGAGATAGTACAGAGCCGGTGAGCATAGAGAAAGGACACATGACCCGAGAATTAGAGAGCCCCCGTCTCCTCCAAGCTGCACTGGTAAGTGGTCCTTCTACATGGAGCAGGAGGATAGATTGGACTTTTTCTCAGTCTGGCCCTAGGTGTTCCAGCGCCTGAGTTTATCTCTGGATCCTGGATTTATCATTAGTATTATCTGGAAAAGATGTTCATCAATGGATGGCTTTTCAGAAGAATAAATTTGAATCTGGGCATTACGGCCAATAGGTCTTAGTGGTCCATTAGCAGAAGACCAGCCTTGGAGGCTCTAACAGAGACCTTGAGGGCTAGCTAAGCCAGTGTGTCTCAAATAAGCACTATAAATAAACCAGGGCACTACTGAGAACCCAGTCAGCATTCCTTTTCAGATTCACTAAAGCTGGGTTCTTTAAAAAGTACCTTCAGAGGGGTTTTCTAGTTTTGTATATTGTGCATTTGGTTGTACAAGCAATTTTACATTTGCATTGCTAATGGACCTCTTCTGAATGTGTTTGACATTTTGCTTGGCTTTGAAAGGACTTTTATGCTGCTGCTTTTTCTTGCCTCGAGCTGCCTTGGGCTAATTAACCTATTCCCTTACTGGCTGGGCCTACTATATGCAAATGTTCTCATTTTGGATTCTGACATATCACTCTTGGATGAACATCCCTAATGAAATCCTGTGGGGTTTTATTGGAGCAGTGCTGACGTGGAACCAGCAGGGGGCGCAGGGAATGGTTTGCTTTGAGCAGATCTCCTAAATGACTTTTTTTTGCTAGTTGGTCTGGGAATGTGGGAGCTTATACAATTGTTTCTTAAGTGACTCTTGAAATCTAAAGATAAAAGATCATTGTCAGTACATTTTAAGCAGCCAGAAGGGGCCACTGATTTTTTTTACAATTCTGTAGTTTAATTTTGTTCTGTCATTATTTTGAAAATAGCACTGGGACGCCTGGGTGGCCCAGTTGGTTAAGCCTCCGACTCTTGATTTCAGCTCGGGTCAGGATCTCAGGGTGGTGAGATCGAGCCCTGTGGCAGGCTCCGCCCTCAGTGGGGAGTCTGCTTGAGGCTTCTGTCTCCTTCTCGGCCCCTCACCCTGCTCACACACGCGTGCACTCTCCCTCTTTCTCTAAAATATATAAATAAGTCTCTAAAAAATAGTACTTACCACTATACAAAAAAAAAAAAAGAGAGAGAGAGAGAGAGAAAACAGCACTGTCATCCTGATTGATTTGCAAATACTGTGTGTAAATTATGTGCTGCACTGTTTATAAAAGAAGGCTGCACAGAACAGTTATTTTGGACTTCTAAAAGCCCTAGTTCGGGAGGGCAAATAATTGACATTACTCTTTCAACACAGTTATTTCTCCAGCATTAACATCCTAGATCTCTTCCCCTTTTTTTGTTTCCATTCCAATCTTTATTTTTTTTTAAGATTTTAATTATTTATTTGAGACAAAGATGGAAAAAGAGAGAGCACGAGTGGTAGGGATGAGGCAGAGGGAGAAGCAGACCTCCCACTGAGCAGGGAGCCCGATGTGGGACTCGATCCCAGGGCCCCAGGATCATGACCTGAGCCAAAGGCAGACTGAGCCAGCCAGGTGCCCCTCCATCCCAGTCTCTGAAGTGCCTCTCTTGTCCTCTGACAAATCCTCTTGGTACTGAAATGAGCTTTGACATTGAGAAGCCAGATTTATATACTTCCGCCTCATATATACCTGGGTCACTAGCATTAAGGATGGGGACTTCCTTTGGTGCCATCTCCCCTTTCGTGGTGATGTTTCGTGATGATGCTGGAGCACGAGCAGCAAGGGTCACTAAATCACGGACCAAAACAAAAGTTGCAGATTAGGGTGGGGGAGTGGAGCTCCCCAGGAAAGATGGGGGAGAAGTTGGTGCAGGCAGAGGAGAGGAAGGAGTTACAGTCGGGATGTCACTATCGCATGGGGTGTTGACAAAGATCAGGTACCACAACAAGCTAGCTTGTTGTGTTTGCTTTAAAATCAGATTGTAAAAATAGAGCATCTGGGTAGGGGAGATGCTAAAACCCTCCAGGGCCTGGAATTCCCAAAGCCTAATGCCCATGCCATGGCTTCCCAGGATCCCAGCACATAGGGGTGGTCCTGTCTGCAGCTATTCCTAGAGGGGGCACTCACACCTGCTGCTGGCTAGCCCTCTTGGTGCCGTGGATGCCAGTGGGCATCCATGTGCAGTGGTCGCTGAGAGACTGAGATGTGTGTCCATAACACCTGGCTCCTGGGCCACTATTGATTTATAGATCAGGGTTAAGCCCATGGGTCTGATTGATCTGAAAGAGGTTTCATCTCTTGGGTTAATGGTGGGCTGGCCCTTTCCAAGGAGAAGGAGAGGAGGTCAGTGTGAAGAGAAAACTCAGAGACTACCTGGAAATAAATAAATAAAGGAAGGAAGGAAGGATGGATGGATGTGAAAGACCCTTCAATCCATCCACCCTCTTAGTGCGTTCATAGTCTTGTTTTTAACCATAACCATATTCAGTTTTTAACTGTCTCGCAGATTTCTTTTGGCTTTCTGTTACCATATGAGTAGCTGTACTGGGAATTCTTTGGAAACTTGTAGAGCACAAGATTATTTTTGGCTCCCTCTGCTGAGTTGGCATGTGTATTTTGTGTGTGTGTGTGTGTGTGTGTGTGTGTGTGTGTGTTAGGGAACAGGGAATGGTTGTAGATCGAGTATGGACCCAGAGTTAGGCAGAACCTTTGAGGAGTAGCTCCAGTAGATGAGGCTTCAGACCTTATGCCCGGAGACCGCTCGGGACCCCCACTCCTCACTGCTCCTTCCCAGCCCGTGCATAGGAGGCTGACTCTCCCTGATGTCACCCCTCCCTGTGGGCTTCATTTGATTTTCCGGCAAAGGAACGAAGAGGTGAGGAAGGGACCAGTGTTTCTGAAAAGGAAATTTAAGAAATAAACCATCTACCCTCTAAGAAAAAAATGTTAAAAAGGGAGAGAGGGTATGTTGAGAAACAGGTCTTAGGAAATGCAGACAGTCTTAGGGGAGTGGTTAATGCCATAAAAAGGAATCTGCTGTGGGGCACCTGGCTGACTAGGTCAGTTCAGCATCTGACTCTTGATTTCAGGGTCAAGAGTTCAAGCCCAGTGTTGGTCTCCACGCTGGGCTGAAGCCTACTTTTTTAAAAATTTTAAAAAATTAAAAGAAGCAGCATCTGCTTTAAGGTTTTGTCTCCCCTGGGATGTTCCTCATCTTCCTGACCTGCTGTCTAGCACAGGGAGTGTTTTATGTGCTTTCAGGTTGGGGCTCTCATCAGGTTTGGGGAATTCATTCTGAAGCCGGAGGCCTAGTCTCAGTCTGATATTTTGATGTCCTTTTCTCTCTTCCCCTTCCTCCTGCCTTGTCTCTTCCCCTTGTCCCCACCCTCTTCCTTTTTCCCAGATTCCAGAGCTGCTGCGGGCCGATCGCACCCACGGGGAGATGATTCCTCATGAAGAGCCTGGATCCCCTACAGAAATCAAATGTGACTTTCCATGTATCAGACTAAAACCAGAGCCAGCCAGACAGTGAGACAGTCACCGTGGAGGGGGGACGGCGAAAAATGAAATCCAACCAAGAGCGGAGCAACGAATGCCTGCCTCCCAAGAAGCGCGAGATCCCCGCCACCAGCCGGCCTTCCGAGGAGAAGGCCGTCCCGCCGCCGAGCGACAACCACCGGGCGGAGGCCGTGGCATGGCTCCCGGGCAACCCCGGGGGCCGCGCCCATGGGGGCGGCCGGCACGGCCCGGCAGGGACTTCCGTGGAGCTGGGTTTACAACAGGGAATAGGTTTACACAAAGCGCTGTCCACGGGGCTGGACTACTCCCCGCCCAGCGCGCCCAGGTCTGTCCCGGCGACCAGCACGCTGCCCGCGGCGTACCCTCCCCCGCAGTCGGGGACGCCCGTGTCCCCCGTGCAGTACGCCCACCTGCCACACACCTTCCAGTTCATCGGGTCCTCCCAGTACAGTGGGCCCTACACCGGGTTCATCCCTTCACAGCTGATCTCCCCGACGGCCAGCCCCGTCACCAGTGCCGTGGCCTCTGCCGCGGGGGCCACCACTCCATCCCAGCGCTCCCAGCTGGAGGCCTATTCCACTCTGCTGGCCAACATGGGCAGTCTGAGCCAAGCCTCAGGACACAAGGCTGAGCAGCAGCAGCAGCAGCACCTGGGCAGGACGCCGGGGCTCATCACCCCGGGATCCCCTCCACCCACCCAGCAGAACCAGTACGTCCACATCTCCAGCTCTCCGCAGAGCGCCGGGCGCACGGCCTCCCCTCCGGCCATCCCCGTCCACCTCCACCCGCACCAGACGATGATCCCACACACGCTCACCCTGGGGCCCTCCCCCCAGGTCGTAGTGCAATACACCGACTCCGGCAGCCACTTCGTGCCCCGCGAGGCCGCCAAGAAAGCCGAGAGCGGCCGGCTGCAGCAGACCATGCAGGCCAAGGAGCTCCTGAACGGGGAGGTGGAGAAGGGCCGGAGGTACGGGGCCCCCAGCTCGGCCGACCTGGGCCTGGTGAAGGCCGGCAAGTCCCTTCCTCACCCGTACGAGTCCAGGCACGTGGTGGTCCACCCCAGCGCCGCCGACTACGGCGGCCGGGACTCCTCGGGGCTCCGGGCCTCTGTGATGGTCCTGCCCACCAGCAACACCCCCGCCACCGACCTAGAGGTGCAGCAGGTGGCGCACCGGGAGGCTTCCCCCTCCACCCTCAACGACAAAAGCGGCCTGCACCTGGGGAAGCCCGCGCACCGGTCCTACGCGCTGTCCCCCCAACAGGCTCTGGGCCCCGAAGGCGTGAAGGCCGCCGCCGTGGCCACGCTGTCCCCCCACACGGTCATCCAGACCCCGCACAGCGCTTCAGAGCCCCTCCCGGTGGGACTGCCAGCCACCGCCTTCTACGCGGGGACGCAGGCGCCGGTCATCGGCTACCTGAGCGGCCAGCAGCAAGCGATCACGTACGCCGGCAGCCTGCCCCAGCACCTGGTGATCCCCGGCACGCAGCCGCTGCTCATCCCGGTGGGCAGCGCGGATGTGGAGGGCTCGGGAGCGGCCCCCGCGATAGCCACGTCGTCGCCGCAGTTCGCGGCCATGCCTCACACGTTCGTCACCACCACCCTTCCCAAGAGCGAGAACTTCAGCCCGGAGGCCCTGGTCACGCAGGCCGCCTACCCCGCCATGGTGCAGGCCCAGATCCACCTGCCGGTGGTGCAGTCGGTGGCGTCCCCCGCCGCGGCACCCCCCACGCTGCCCCCCTACTTCATGAAAGGCTCCATCATCCAGCTGGCCAACGGGGAGCTGAAGAAGGTGGAGGACCTGAAGACGGAAGACTTCATCCAGAGCGCCGAGATCAGCAGCGATCTGAAGATCGACTCCAGCACGGTGGAGAGGATCGAGGACAGCCACCACCCGGGCGTCGCTGTGATCCAGTTTGCCGTCGGGGAGCACCGAGCACAGGTAATGCTCACCGGCCCCGCCCTCGCCCAGGTCGGGGCACCCACCATGCCACCATCACCTTCTCCTGGCCAGAGTGTCTTCTAAGAGGCAGACCGGAATGTGCGATGGGGAGAATTAGGGTTTTCTACCCAGACTGTAGACCCACCCTCTTTCCCAGCGGGGTTCTGGGAGAGGGGCTTAACCCCAGTGCCCCAAGGCATCTGCTGTTTGTAATGAATTCACTTCCCTGCTCCTGTAGACTGAAGCTGGTAAGGGACCGTCCTCCGTAGGAGTCAGAAAATCACCACTCAAGACAGATATATAGAGATTTTTATTCTATGGTTTAAAATAATTCTAATAATTCTGTGGTATAGAATATTCTCTATTTCATTCTATGGTTTAGATGAGGAACCCTGATGGAGAAACGCTGCAGGGCTCAGGGCCCTTCTTGGGGTCATTGTGCCCTTTTTACCTGTCAGGAAAGAGACCGTGCTGGTCAGGTGGGCACATTAGATGCAATAGTCACCATGTCCCGTTCCAACATGTGTGTTTCAAAATGTAAATGCTGTTATCATTTAGGGGTTGTAAGGCCCACCGAGGAGAACACAGCTGCCATTGAAAAGGTAGCCTTTTATACTCAGATCACAAAAAGACGGGGCGTACCAAGCAGGGCCGCACAGGGAAGCACCGGGGTCACTCAGGAGACAGAGGGAACCAGGAGGGAATATGGCCAGGAGCCTGTACGGTGGTTTCCAGGGGAAGGACTGAGCGACCTGGGGTAATCAGGCTGAGGATTGACTGTCATGAACAATTTCTCGGGAGCTCTGAGGATCTAGGGGCTGCCCCTGGGTGTCTGGTACCTGGGCATGGGGTGATGAGGACAGATGGACAGTGGCCCAGAGGGGAGAGCCCAGTGGAGGAGAGGGGCTGCGTGTTTGGTGTGCATGTGATGCTAGCCCCAAAAGGGGCAGTCCCTCCAGGCAGCAAGGCTCCAAGATGTCAAAGCATCAGAATGTAGAAAATCAGGGGCATGGTCAACATCATCTGGACATCCCAGGTGATCTGTGCATGTAGTCAATAGGAACCCCAAAGGATAAGATGGAGTCAAGGTCAGTTATGTTAAAGCCTGGAAGTATTATTAACTCTGTTAATTTCCACAATCACCCTCGGTCCTCTCTTTTACAGTCTGTTAAATCACTTGAATACTTCTATTCCCCAGCTCCTTTGTAGAAAACAGCACTTTCCCCGTCCAGGTGGCTTGGAGACAAACAGGTTTGGCCTTCCCGGCCATCAGGCCCTGAATTCCGCTGTCCTGGGAATGTTTGCATGGAGGACTTTGAAAAACCCCCAAGTGACGGCACCTCCTTCAGCTTTGAGTTGAGAACGGTCAGGCTGTAGCTGATGTTTGGGAAAACGAAACAGAAGAAAAACCAGTTTAATGGTTTGAACTGTTTGAGTACATTTTTAAGAGATCAAGTTTCAGGGAAGGGGGGATTTCGCAGCTTTTTCCAGAAGTGCTTGTGAATGACCAGATGTGGGGTCTTACACAATGTCAGAGGGCCAGCACTGCCAGAGCTCTTGGCCTCCAAAGATGTCTTTTTTTCCAGTGCAGGGTCACCATAGGCTTACAGTCTTTGGTAAGATCCAAGAAAGATGTCTCAAAGTTCAGATTTTTTTTTTAAAAAAGCAAAAATCCAGATTTTTTTTCTTAAGTGGCATCTTTGTTTTGAACCCACTGCCCGTCCATAGGGGCCGCTCACTCCCCCCCTGCCTGCATGGGTTGGAGGTGGTCACGGGGAGAAGGAAAACGAGTTGTCTTCAGCAGAGTTGTCTCCTAACAGACTCCAGGGGAAGCCTGGAAAATGAACAAGAAAGAAAGTGCATTTTTTTCATGGCACCTTCAACCCTTCAAGCGGTACTGTGACCGGGCAGCAGGCACAGGAAGAGGGGTCAGTTTGGAGAGCTGCTGGTTCCTTACCCACGCACCTCTTTTCACCCTGAGAGTCAAGAACAGCTCTGGCTGTGGGCAACGTCTCCAAGACCCTGGCAGCCTCGTGGATGCGAGCTTCCCAGGCCCTCGGAGGCGGCAGATGGACCCAGCATTCTGGAAAGCAGGCAGCTCCCTGTGCCTGAATGATAAAGCCCTCGGCTTCCCCGGGAAGTCTCATTTCCTTCCGGCAGCCAGACCACGAGTCTGCCGAAAACCAAGGTGCAAATTAGAAGGTAGAATCTCTGTCGCGGCCCGTTTGCAGGTCTGTGGGCGGCCCCGCGTGGGGGTCCTGCATGCTGGGGACGGTTGCCGCCTGCTGAAAAGGTGGCTTGGGTTTTGAGCTAGAGAGACAAAAAGTGCAAGGCCCCTGACGCGGCCAACGATCTGTCGCTTTCCCCAGAAGCCTATCAGAAACAGGCTGACATCATCACAGCTCAGATACTCCACCAGCTGTGGTCGCCACGAGTGACAGGATGAGGATGACGGGAGAATCAGAGAGAAAGCGCGGCGGGGAGGAAAGGAAGGGAGCCAGAGAGCTGATATCTGGATTTAATGTATGTTCCCAGCCCAGGGTTGCAGGGTTGCCTCCCTCGCCAGTGTGGCGCGGAGAAGTTTTCTACTCTAGCCTGGAGAATCAGCCATGTTTTCTCAACCCGTTAGAAATCACTGACACTCACACCCACGGGGAGATTTAGGGATGTGCCAATTGTTTCACTTAATTAGCAAAATCGCAAAATGGTTGGGGGGAGTGGTTGGAGAAGGGATGGTTTCTGACTCGAGTGCTGGATGGCTTTGTGACTCCAGGCTTGGGATTCCCACATGGGAGGAGAGCCACGGGGATGTGCGTGCGTGACCTCAGGAAACCCACCCCATCCCTGTGGGACGCAGCATGGCCCGGGGCGGTGGGGGGGCGGGGGAGACCACCAGCCTGGGCTCTGGCTGGCTGCAAGACAGGTCGTTTTTCCCTCCCCGAGTTGCTGTTTTTCTCATCCCTGAAACAGGCGAATGATTCCTTATACCAGATCTCTCGCAGCCCCCCTCCATTTTTGGAGTCCCAGGCTTCTCTGCCTCGCAGAACAGAGCTTGTAGAAACCACCAGCCTTCGCTAACCAAAAACCGAAGCGTAAAACGGAGGGGGTTTTCGTTTCGGTGACTATTTTAAGGAACTCCTCACTGTTATTATGGAAAGACGCCTCCGGTGTGTCTTCAGCTGGAGCTCCGGAGGAGACAGTGTGGGAGAAAAGCGCTGTCGCGGAGCCGGAGCCGTCCCTGTCCCCATGGCGTGGCCGTTCCCGCTGCAGTGTTCTTCGGTGCAGGTGAAGTCTCTGCACCCAACCCCCTGGCCCGCAGCTGTGGGGGAGCAGAGAATTCCAGGTGTGATCGGTTTCCACCAACTGCGCCACTGGATCCCTCTTTCTGGCCACGCTGCATCTCTGTCCTCTTTTGCTGTGGGGTAGGGAGCACCTTCCACCCTGGGGAGGGGAGCCTGCCTCCCTGCTTCCCGAATGCTCGGTGATTCCAGCTGAAAGCCCTGATGGACCACAGAATCCCTTCCCTTGGGGCCTCCCTCCCAAGTATAATCCGATGGATTTTCTTCTCCCAACCATACAGATTGGGTCTGTGAGTCTGTAGCAAGTCTAGTGGGAGCCAGTGGGGCTGAGCGAGAGGACAGGGCGTCCTCTCTGCTGGAGTGGGCAGCAAGTGAGCTGGTGAAGAAAATGCAGGACTTGGAGCTAAAAATACCTAAGTCGAATCTCTCTCCCATCCCTCCTGAGCACTGGAACCTTGTGCAAATTGTGTGCAAATTAGTGCACAAATTCTGTATTGATTGCACAAACTACCTCAGCCTTCCGGTCCTCTGACATAGTGGAAAGAATGAGGGTTGTTGTAAGGATTGAAGAAAATGTATCCAAAGGAACCGGAGTAGTCAGTATTGTAGCATCTGTAAGCCCCTGACAGCATCAGTGACCTTCCCTGCTTCCGTTTAGGTGGCTTTGGCCCTGCGAAGAGAAAGGTTAGGGGCATCTGGGTGACATAGTTAAGCGGTGGACTCTTGGTTTTGGCTCATGTCGGGCTCTCAGGGTCACGAGATCGAGCCCCACATCTGGTATCCCGCTCAGCACGGCGTCTGCTTGAGTCCCTCTCCCTCTGCCCTTCCCATCTGGGCTCTCACTCTCTCTAACAGAAGTAAGCTTTTAAAAAGAGAGAGGGAGAAATGTTAGATTCTGAAAAAATAAATAGAAGGCTTCATGGTCTAAAAAAGAATTTATGAAAGGAGAGGCGGTCCAGAAAAGTCCAGGAAAAAGGATGGAGTTCCAGAGCACCCACACCGCTATTTCTCCAGGAAGAGCTAAACGCCCTCCTGTAAGGCAGTTGTACAGACACCTGCTGTATCTCTCAGAGCGTGTGCTGGCCTGGAGGAGTGCATTGGCGGCCCTGCCATCCCCGTCAGTAAGAGCCCCCGAAATAGAGGTTCCATGCGCCTTTCTTCTGCCAGGTGCCCCCTGGGCAAGCCTCTGCCCAGGATGCCACCCCCTCCACTTCCAGCCAGCAAACACGCACCACCTGTGAGCAGCCTCCCCATCCCTCTGTCTCCTGCTCCCCAGGCTCAGCTTTGCTCAGGAGTATGCAAAACCTACTCAGTAGCCTGGTAGTAAATTTTATTTGCAAAGTGCTCTGGGGTGACACTTTCCTTGGACTGTGACTTTCCTCACTGGCGAGCTGCTGTCTCTCACTTCCCAGATCCTTCCAAGGTGACTGCTTCCTTTTACCTCCTTGGAGGTTGGCTCGTATTCGGTGCCATTTACCTTTTGTAGCTGAGCAGGTGGGGGGTGGGGGGTGGGGGGCTGGGGGAGGGTGCATGTGTGTGCATGTGTGTGTGTGCGTGTGTGCAGACACGCTAGTACAGTGTGTTACAATGATGTGCTTCCTGCACGTCGGCCGACGGCTTTTCTTTCATGCTTCTCTTTCTAATTCCACTGCTGGGTTCTATGACTCATCAGTGGCAACATTATGCTTTAATGGATTAGCTGATGCCTAAAAATAGCCAAACCTCATGCGAGCAGCACAGAAGTCTGCATGGTCCCTTAGCAGCCAAGGCAAACTGACTTGCCAGCATTTCACATGCGGGGCTTGGTGGGAATGAATCCAAATGTATCAAAAAATAGGTGGTGACCTCCCCCATGTGAGAAAGCCCTGCGCTGGGGCTGTGGTCCAGCAGTCGGTGATAAGCCTCCAACAGAAAGAAATGGTATCAGAGCACATTTCTGTTGATGTGCCTGTGTACCCCTCCAAAAAAAAAAAAAAAGAAAAGAAAAGAAAAGGAAAGAAAAAGGAAAAAGCTATTTTTCAGCCCATGTGTAATAGACACGCCCCCAACGGGGTTGGGGGTCCTTACATGTATTAGGGAAGCAGACTCTCATTGTTGGTTATAGCTGATTTTTAATTAATAGACTTTATTGTTTAAAATAGTTTTAAGTTTAAAAAAGAAAAAACAACGAGCAGAAAGTGGAGGGATCCCCAAACACGGAGGTTCCCCTGTTGTTAAAGTCGTGCATATGAATAGTGCGTGTGTGTGACAAAGCATCAGCCAGGACCGATAGGTGATTTTACCATAACTTATGTTAAGGCTCATTCTCCGTGCTGTGGCGTAGAGACATGGCAACAAACGCACCATGTCATCTATACACCTCTGTATCATTCAGAGTACCTTCATTGCCCTAAAAATTTCCGTTTCACCTATGCTTCCTGCCCATCCCCACCCCCACCCCCAGAGTCTGGGCAACCCAGCCACTCATCTGTTCTCGTCTCTGTGGCTCTGCCTTTTCCAGAATGTTCTATCGCTGGGATGACACACTAGGTAGCCTTTTCAGACTGGCTCCTTTCACTTGGCCATATGCATTTAAGGTTCCTCCCTGTCTCTTAGTGGCTTTGATCGCTCATTTCTTTTTAGCAGAGACTAATACATTGTTTTCCGAAGGCACACCGTTTAGGACCCTAAAAGGGGAAGGCAGGTGGGAGAGAATTCGGTGTGCCTGAGAGCTGCTCCAGCCTCCTGTTGAGTCAGATCATAATGGGGTCTCCCTACGGTGTAGGCTCTGGGAGCCAGCCTGCAGCATATGAGGAGAACCCAACGCGTCATTTGGGATTTGTGTTCGGGGGCGTCTCTGAGCCATTGTGTGGGTTTACCGAACAACCCTGAAACGCTTCCGCCAACAACTGAGTCAGGTTTTAGCATTTAACGTGATTAAATGTTTTAAATAGAATGCTCACAGATACTCTTACACTCGACTGAAGAGTTGTGACTGTTTTTATTAATGATTTTTAAACACTGGCGTAAATGGGTCTCTCGCTTATCCTGGTCATCTTTGCTCCGTGTTGAGAACATAATCATGCACACTGGCCTTCAAGGAAAGCAGATTGGTTTTTTCTTTTTTTTTTTTCTTTTTCCCTCCTGGTAAAACAGGATCAAGTATTTCACTTGTAGACCAAGTTGGCAATTCCCAACTTAATAATTTCACCAAAAGCCAGCCCTGTCGACTGAAGCCCGGCTTCTGAGCCATCTCCCTGATCCCGGGGAGGGACAGAATTTGTACATTTGGGACAGTATCAAGCAGAAATGGTTCGTAAAACAGATGCCTTTCACATTCGTGAAAGCAGGGATTCTCGTGGAGGAAAGGGGAGACATATTTAAACAACAGACGTTTTGTTTTCTTTATATCTTGTTTTTGGTGATATGTACATATGTGTGTATATAGACATAGCACCAATCTAAGATTGAAATATACATGCAAAAGCATAAATATGTAGATACGTATACAGTGTTCAGATATGGTAGTTGTTGACTAAGTAGTTAAGAGAATTTTATTAAGCTTATACACAGAAGAGCTAAACATGATCTGAAAAGCCAGTCATCAGCCAGACCAGGAAGGTGACATTGAATAAATAATCATCAGCCCAGAAGCGAGGATGTGTTGCCTCTCTGTCTTGGTGCTTTCATCCTGCATAGAAATTGGAAGTGATCGTTTTAAAGGAGGTGATTTGCGGGGGGTCGGTGGTGGGGAGGTTTGCTGGAGAGAAGGAGGGGTGGGCAGATTTCTCAGAGAAGCAGCCCTGAGCTAACGGGTGTGCCTGCCGCAGCAGGAGGAGGGCAGGAAAGGGTGGAGAAGGATGGGAGGTGACCCGCCCCTAAAAAGGAGAGGTGCTGGCTACAAGGCATCCAAAGATGAAAGGCAGAGGGGCCTCAAGCTGACATAGGACAAAGGCTGTTCATGCTCACATTTCATCCTGCAGACTGCTCAAAGTGTTTGGAAAAGAATGTATTTATGGGTTGAAAAAAAAAAAAAAGGGCCGTGTTGAGCAGCCAGAAGTTATGTAACATGCTTGGGTTTTATATGGCACTGCCCTCCCGAATGTATTTTCCTTGGGGTTTCATCAGAGGCTCTTTGAACCCCAGCATGATCGTAAAATGAATTAATGATTATTGGCACATCCGAAAGAGTAAAAGGGAACTCAGGAGTGGAGAGAAAGCATCTACAGTGTGATTCGGTGAAATCAAGATGAATTGAGGCAGCTGTCACTCAGCCCAGAAAGCTGCCTGTTCAGGGGTGAGACAGACCCAGAGAAGGCTCCACGCCTCTCCCTGGAGAGGACCAGAAATCCAATTTAGTCCCAGTTAGTGAAAAGAAACAAGGACAGGCAGAGCCTTCCGGTGTCTAAACATTGACCTCTGTTGGCCATTCGTGCCATTGCAGTGTTCTTACGTAGGGAAAGCGAACACAGAACTGGTTATGCTTTCAGATGTTTATTGAGCACCTATTACACTCCAGGAAGTATTCTGCACTCTGGTGAGAGAACAATGAGCAAAGCAGGCAATATCTGCACCCTCGTGGAGCATAGAGTCTTGGGGGAGTTTGGGGAAAGAGATGACACAAACAAATACATAAGCAAATATAATAAGTGCTATGGGGAAAAAAATAAAGCAGCCGAGAGAGGATAGGAATACTGGGGATGGAGGGTCATTACTTTAAATAGGGTGGTGGTCTGTGAGGCTCTCTCTGGAAAGGGGAATGGGAGGCAGCAGTACACAGGGCAGGAAGGATCCCAAATGGAGGAAACAGCAGATGCACAGACCTGGAGTCTCCTGTCTTTCAGAGTTCAACGAGGAGATCATGGTCACTACAGTGCAGGGACTGGTGGCAGGGCGGTATGCAGACCATATTGTCTTGTTCGTGGCGGCATTTTCTCCCATTGGGAAGCTGGCTTGGCCAGGAAAGTGGTGGTGGAGGCAAGAAGAAATGGTCTCATTCTAGATACATTTGGAAGATGGAACCAACAGGATTTGCTTATAATTTGGAGATGTGCAGGGTGAGAAAGAGCTGAGTAAAGTATGATTCCCAGCACTTTGACCCAAACTCCTGGAAGAGTGGGGATGCCCTTCATGGAGATGAAGAACAAGCAGGCACCAGTACACCAGAGCAAGGGCATACCGGTAGGGCTATCCAGAACACGTGAAGTTTGAGTTGCCAGTAGACACCCTAGTGGATATCATCAGATAATATGGCTGCCACTGTCCAACTCTGCCCTTGTGAAGTTTCTTGTTTCGTGCGCATGTTCTATCTCCCCCACGGAAGGCAAGAACTGGATCTTCAACCAGAGGTACTCTTTTGTAGTCCCAAACACTTAGCAGGTACTCAGGGCTACGTATTGAACATTACTAAAACTGTAAACTCTGGAGCATGTATACTCAATCAATAATATCTTGAAGTTCCTGACACCATTGGGGACGACCCACGTGGGCCTCAGATTCAAGCAGTTCACAGACTGAACATTCTGGTTTCAAGTAACCTCATGTCACAAAATCCCACCTTCTTTATTTCATCTCCAAAACAGGACAGGGTTTTTGAGGTAGGTAATGCTCCTCGCCAAGGGAATTCCAAGGAGATTAACCTAACCATCTATATTCCCACCAAAAAAGCCCTCGGTGTGATTTCTTCATTAACTGTTAATGATCAGTTAACCTTTAAGAAGGTTTGTGTCCTCCTGACAAACCCAATTATGAAATAAAAATAGATTTGTTGTGAAGACATTAGTGGGCTTATTTGAGATATGTGCAGTAAGAGTTTGACTTCCACCAAAGAAAGAGGAAAAAACTCATTTGAGGTCACATAGATGCAGACCCCCAAAATGCATTATCTAGATAATTCAGTCTACATAATTAGGGAGGAGAAAAATATTAGTGAGGATAAATATTAGCGAGGGTAAGTAATTAGTGAGAACAAAAATAACATTCGGCCAGAGCTCTCCTGCCTATTGCTTACAACAATCAGATCAGCTGAATAGTCTTTTGCTCCTAATTTGCATAGACCCAGCTGAGAATGTGTGATGTGATGCCTTTCCCAGGACAGCAGAGCTTCTCTGGAAGGAGACAAAGCTAGAATTTAGGAGGAAGGGACCCAAAGCAAGCCTTTGAAATGGTGGAGAAGATCTTCCCCCAACCTAACCAGGTTAAAAATAAATTCTATTATTATCAGCTCTTTTTAGTCCAGGGCTCAAATGCTCTTTTCTCGCCTTGTCACTTTCATGAATTTTTAGGTAGGCTCTTCAAGCTACGGACCACATTACAACATTTAATTCTAAGACTTGTCTTGGGAGTGTTGAGATAAAAGAGTAATAAGGGGCTTTCAAAGTGCCCCCCCCAAAAAAAATTATGATCCGTCTAATGGGAAGCATATATGTCTCCAGCATAGCTTTCGGAGTGATCAGTAATGTTACCTCTCATAAAGGCCTTGGAGATACTTCATCTTAAAAATGCATCTACAGATACTTGGTAACGTGTGGACATTTTCAGTTAGATTTGTCTACAAGGATACAGTAAATGTGACATTCAGAGCTTGAAATGTTGGCCACTCGGAGGAGTTCATACAATAGGGCTCACACATCAAGAACTTGACCATTAGCAGGTGTCGGCAAGGAGACAGACTCTACCCGAGTACAGGGGATCACGTAGGAAAATGCAAAGCATACTAGAGGCAGTGTGTTTAGAAGTAGGGTTTGTAGTGTTACAGACATCACATTACCTCTGACCAGTGTTAAGTGGGGATAGGCAAACAGATTCTTAGGATGTCTTTACACTTGAGAACTCTGTTTCTGTGACTTTCAATTGCAACTAAACAATCCCCACTTCAAGTAGGATTCGTTCCTTCTGCATGGCATATGATGTTAATGCTCTAAGGGGTTTGAGACCGGATTTATGGTCCTCCCACTTGGAATTGGCTGGGCATACCCATCTGACACTGTAACTTGTAGCTATCTTCATACATACAAAAATGCAAATACATATGTGTGTGAGATATAATGTAGTTCTGTAATTAAATATCAGCCTCCTCACCCATTATGTAAGGAGATTAGAATTGTATGAGTAGGTACAGGGCAGACACTATTCCACGATTTGCTGAACCATGAAATAAAGCGATGAGCTTGTGCCATTGGATCTTACTTATTTCAGCTAATATTTCTCACTGGTGGGGGTAGTAGAAATGTTACATTCATCTCTTTTATGGCATTGTAGTATCTTTGTTCACAGGGGCAGAGATAGGATCAAAGGGAAAGAAAATGGGTTTGGGGGACCAAAGACTGGGATTAAATCACTATTCCATCAGCTCATCGTTAGGATGTTAGGCAAGTGACTTAATCTCTCTGAGACTGTAGTTCCTTATTTGTAAAATTGGAACACTAGTACTTTTTATTCACTAATCTGCTGTGAGCATAAACAAAATACTTTTTGGGGAGTTTGTACCTAAATGTTTGACAGGTGGTAGACACTCAAAAATGTTTAGCTCTCTTTATGTTGTTAATATAGCCCAGAACAATTTCCCCCTGAAAATACGCACATTTATATGGGCTCACGTTCACACACGCACTAGAGTAGTAAACTTCAATATTCACTCTAGTTGTTCCCTCTAAAAATACTTATGACTTTTATGAAACAAATAAAATATATCATTCAAGAAGTGTGTGTACAACTAAACCAATCATAGTTACCAAAAAAGATAAAGTCGGTAAAATAGAAAGCCACAGTGCATATCACATGGAAATTTACTACTTTTTAGGGTTTGGGAGGATGATATTTTAATTACTTCTGTGTTTGTGTATGTGTGCCTGCATATAAAATTCAACAAAACATTTTAAATATTATTATATATAGTCAATATTATTTTGATTTACCTACATCTACCATTTTCATTGTTCCTTATTCCTTTCTGCATCTACAAACTTCCATCTAGATTGATTTTTTTTCTCTATATAAGGAATACTCAGTAGTATTTTCTTTAGTGCGTATCTATTAGTGGTTAATTCTTTTAATTACTGTTTTTCTGAAAAATGTATTTTGCCTTCCTTCCTGAAGGCTCTTTTTGACCAAAGACTTGATTGGCAAGTCTTTTTTTTGAGTGTTTTAAAGATATCCCATTGTCTTCTAAACAAAACAGTTCCATTTTTTTAAGTCAGTACATTTTTATTTAAGGCATTTCACATGGGAGTCCTTCCACTGCCGATCACCTTAGCTCCTCCAAAGTGGGAATCATAATCTTCAAAATAACCCCTTTACAAAGAACTTTTGTTCAACCCACAGTTGTCGCTGTCAGTAAGCCCACACTTCTTATGGTTGGGCTTCTCTGATCTCCGCTTGAATACGGACAGACTTCTTGCTTTTGGTTTCGTTTAGCTCATAGACAAAGACTTAGACAAGTGGGAAAAACAAATCCTCTTTTGCAACCCAGAACTCATTGTTCAGTGCGAGTTTTGATCAGGTGAGAAGGCACATGATTCCGAAAACAGTTCCTTTCTTTTTAGTGAGAAGTCAACTATGAATTTAATTGTTGTCTATTTGGAGGTAATGTATATTTTATTCTGGAGACTTCAGGAATTTTCTTTTCCTGTCTTTGGTTTGTAGCAGTTAAACTGTGCCCTGCTGGGGTAAGAACTTCTTTTTCTTTTTCCTGCTTGGGGGTTAGGCCTTCTTGAATCTGCAGATTATTTTCTTATACCAATTTTGGAAAATTCCAAGCTATTGTCTCCTCAAAAATATTCATTCTGCCCCATTATCTCCTTCTCCTCCTGGTATGATTCAATTTACGTGTCTGTTAGGTCTTCTCAAGGTGTCTTCTATGTCTCTCACCTCTCCTCTGTGCTAACTTTTTTTTTTTTTTTGGTCTCTATGTCTCATTCTGTATAGTTTCTTCCAAAGCAGCAGCTCAGGAATCCACTTCACCAGTTCTGTCATGACCCACATTTATTCTGTTGGAAAATCCATTGTGTTCTCCTGATTTTAGTGAATGTATGTTTCTTTATTCAAAATTTCCATGATCTTTTGAAAACAGATTCTAGTTCTCTATCAAAATCCTCAAGCTTGTCTTTAACCTCCTTTAATATTATAAACATAGGTCATTTTAAAGTCTGTGTCTGATGCCTCTACCTCAGAAGACCCCCACCCCCGGGCTTTGGGTCTGTTTCTATTATCTGTTGTTTCTATTGGTTTTTTATTCATGTCCTCTGGTCTGTTCATGGACTTTGTCCCTCTTTTTTAATTGAGTGTCTTTTATTTGAAAAACTGTGGAAATAATTCATGACCTTAACCCAATTTTAGGGGCTAAGATGATCAAAATCTGAGCTTCGGACCTTGAGAGGGCCTGTCTACTTCTGGTTCACCTTACTCCTAGAGTACAGCACTCAGCACTTTGGGGTCACAGCCCAAAAAAATGGTGCTCACCGGAAAGCAGCCTGCCTTAGCACACCAGAAGGGTAGACCCTGAACTTCATTCCCTACTGTCCCCCTCCCCCATCCCCTGGAGATTACCAGAGGTCTACTTGGTTTTGAAACTGCTCAAATTTGGAATGTACAGATGCCCTCGGGGGAAAATAGGTTTAAATCTCTCAACCATCACCCTTTTCTGAGCCTTACCCCGTGGTTTTTCATTATCTTATTTTCTGTCTAATGCCATAAAAAAAAAAAAAATCATGTTTTACATTTTTCTCTTAGTTTTTGTTTGCTTGGTTTTTGTTCAGAGTATTTAGTTGTCCTCAGTGAGAAGAGTGTTCCAGACTATCTAGTGTACCACCCTGAGAAAAGCTATTGGAAACTGACTCTTTGAACCTACTTCATTGTTTTTTTTTTCTTTTTTTATATAGCATAAAGTCAAAGATAATAAATTTCTATGAAAATTAAACTGTTTGAACCTCAAGTTCCTTTCAGCTTGGTTTAATGGTAACAGTAGGATTTTCACTGGACACTATCTCCCTGCCTTTGCTCACCTATCCCTACTTCCAGGAGTGCCTTCTCCTTGCATCCACACCTGTACTCCACCCCCCAGTGTTTCAAAACTTAGCACCGTGTATTCTTACCTGGGAAGACTTCTTTGAGTCACCTCATCTTCAAACTGGCCTATGCCTTTCCTCTGCCCTCCAGCAACTTAATATTGGTATTCAGGTATTATAATCCTACTCACCACGTTGATCCGCAATTATGTTCACGTGCCCGTTTGCCCACCTGATTGTGAACTACTTTAGGACTGGATTTTCAGTTTATTTCCTTAGCACAGTGCGCACATGGCACATGGTGGTAGAGAAAACAGCAAACTCTTGAGAGGATACTGAGCTTCCCCCACTTTAGATATCTGTCTTCAAACCAGTGCACAGGCTCATTCGAATACCTGGTACTTGACCTTGGATGGGCCAAGTCCACGAGCCCTCTGTGTCCTAAATTTTACCCTCTACCCAACACTGTCCACTCCTCAAACCTCTCCACATGCTGCCCAGCCTTCGGGGTCCCAGGAAAGCTCTTCCTCTTTACTCCAGCCTTCAGTGGTTCTGCTCCCCTCAGTTCCTGAATACACACTCATTATCCAATAAATACGAAGCTTCAACCATGTGCCAGGGTCCCTTTTCGGAGCAAGGGATACAATGATAAACAGGTAAGCGCTGCCTACGGGAGCCTGGATACAAGTTCACTCTAATTAGCTCTGTTATACATGAGAATAGTGTTGACCCAGTGAGCGGATAAAGTGCAGGACTGTATCTTGAGCTCCAGTCACCAACAGAGACTTGCTCAGCGCTGAACCCTAAGTACCTGTTCCGCATCCTTGGGGCCCATCCATCTGTTCTAAAGGAGGCCAGCTAGAAAGCTGATACTTCATAAAATAATATTTTGAGGGACACCTGGGTGGCTCAGTTGGTTAAACAGCTGCCTTCGGCTCAGGTCATGATCCCAGCGTCCTGGGATCGAGTCCCACATCGGGCCCCTTGCTCAGCAGGGAGCCTGCTTCTTCCTCTGCCTCTGCCTGCCACTCTGTCTGCCTGTGCTCGCTCTGACAAATAAATAAAATCTTAAAAAATAAAATAATATAATATTTTGAACACTAAAGGGGCTTTTACTGGCGCCTAACCAACACCCATACGTGGTCAATAATTAAGAGCCTCAATTGTGTGTGTTGGTGGATGAGGCTTGTATTGGTGGATGAGGAAGAAGAGCTAAGTCTTCCCGCATCCTCCCAAATCTGGCTCATGCACATGTGGATGTGTATGACCTAAAACAAGAAGAAAATGTCTTCACTGCTCTTTTCCCTGTCTCTCACTGTTTCCACAGGTCAGCGTGGAGGTTTTGGTAGAGTACCCTTTTTTTGTGTTTGGACAGGGCTGGTCATCCTGCTGCCCGGAGAGAACCAGCCAGCTCTTTGATCTGCCGTGTTCCAAACTCTCAGTTGGGGATGTCTGCATCTCGCTGACCCTCAAGAACCTGAAGAACGGCTCTGTTAAAAAGGGCCCGCCCGTGGATCCCGCCAGCGTCCTGCTGAAGCATTCAAAGACCGACATCCTGGCAGGCAGCAGACACAGGTACGCCGAGCAGGAGAACGGCATCAACCAGGGAAGTGCCCAGATGCTGTCTGAGAATGGCGAACTCAAGTTTCCGGAGAAAATAGGATTGCCCGCAGCGCCCTTGCTCACCAAAACAGAACCCAGCAAGCCCATGGCAACGAGGAAGAGGAGGTGGTCGGCTCCGGAGACCCGCAAACTGGAGAAGTCAGAAGACGAGCCACCTTTGACTCTTCCTAAGCCTTCTCTAATTCCTCAGGAGGTTAAGATTTGCATTGAAGGCCGGTCTAATGTAGGCAAGTAGAGGCAGTGTGGGGAAAGGAAATTCGGCTCTCCCTTATCATTTGTATCCAGATTACTGTACTGTAGGCTAAATAACACAGTATTTACATGTTACCCTCTTTAGGTTTCTGTTCTAACCTTGTCATCAGAGTTACAGCCGGCGGTGCGCAGGAGATGGGTGCACTTGCTTTTCCGGGAGTGTCTGGCAGTGACAGTGGCAGGTTGGGGGGTGGAGGGGGGACGGCCAGGGCAGGCCACCCCCCCCCTCCCTCCCCGCGCAGGCTCTGGGGCGTCCTGGTAGAAACGAAATGTGGCTTCCGAGCACCTGCCTTTTCCAGCCACACAGAAGCCTCCAACCGGGCGCTGACTTCCGCCGCTTTCCCAGAGAAGTTCTGCGGGGTGCGGACGTGCGCGCGTGCGTGTGCTCCCGCGGGGGTGCGTGCACGTGGGGGGCACAGGTGCATGGCCAGGGAGGTTCCCCTTCCCTCTGCCTCCCTCCGGCCCACTCTCTCCGGCCCTCCGCGCGGGACTGGAGGTCCAGGGGGAAGGTCCTGGTGAGGTTCTCCCGGCAAAACCAACACAGGAACTCAGCAGGGCCCGATCGGGGGCCTCACTCAGACAGCAGATGGGAAGCTAACCGTGCAGAAGATCCTTCCCCCCCCACCCCCCAACATATTTTACAATAAAAGCAACTTTTAATCCTATAGATATATATTTCCCCCTATGGGGCCTGACTGCACTGATATTTTTTTAGAGCAACTGCCACACGTGGGATTTCGTTTCTGCTTTACTAGCGCAGTGATGTCTCCGGGGTGTCCCGGTGGGCTGGGCAGCTCCTGCTGGCCAGTGCCCCGCACGGTGGGGGGTGGGGGTGGGTGGGGCGGCGGCCGGGGTGGCAGAGGGCGGACACCCACTCTGGATTCCGTGCAGTGTTAGGAAAACCAATCAGGTTATCACTTTGACTTCGCTCCCAAGAGGTAGGCGCGAACTGCCCTTCAGAGAGCCGCGGGAGCTCTTGCATTGGGTTTGCAAATCTCGTCTTTTAACTTTAGTACTGTTTATAGTTCATGACTATGGACAACTCGGGTGCCACTTTTTTCAGATTCCAGTGTGACTGAGGAATTAGATTTTGAAGATGAGCATATATATTACTATCTCTAAGCACTTAAAATGCTGTTCACACTTTATTACCAAGCATCTTGGTCTATCATTCAACAAGTACTGTATCTCCCTTTAAACTCTTTGGGAAGAAAAAAAAACAAAACAAAAAAACTAAGTTGCTTTCTTTTTTTTTTTCCAACACTGTAACTACATTTCAGCTCTGCAGAGTTTCTCACGAGCAAGATATTGGAAGTTTCAATGTGGTTTAAAGGGGTGAATGTGAATTATGAACTAGTACGTGACAATGGCCACCGAGTACCGCCTCACAGAAGGCACTTTTCACTTTGATGTTTGAGAAAGAATTAAAGGCCTATGCAGAGCTGGCAGAGAAACTGAGAGAAAAGGGATGGAAAAAAGAATACTCATTTTTGTCCAGTGTTTTTCTTTTTAAGATGAACTTTTAAAGAGCCTTGCAATTTGCACATCTTGAGTTTATAATTTGTGTGATATTCCTGCAGTTTTTATCCAATAACATTGTGGGAAAGGTTTGGGGGACTGAACGAGCATAAATAAATGTAGCAAAATTACTTTCTAACCTGCCTAAACTCTAGGCCGTTTTATAAGGTTATGTTCCTTTCAAAATTCATTTTGGTCTTTCTACCACATCTGTCACAAAAAAAAAAAAAAAAAAAAAAAAGGTCATAGCAGGACAACTCTGAGAATTTTCTTCAGACTCATTAAGAAAGTTTTCCATAAAGACATTTATATATGTGATCAAGTTTTTTTAAAAAAATTACTTTATCATTGTTGAAATTACTGTTATTTTCAGAATGACTTTTTTTTTTCCACCGGAAATCAAATCAAGATTTTCATGTTTGGTACAAACCCAGAAAGGGTATATTTCACAGTTTAAAATTTTCATCCCCAGAGACCTGAAACATTGTTTGTGGGTTTTGAGTGAGTGTCTTAAAGTGCTTTTTAAAAAAATAGTTTTATAAGTAGGGAGAAATTTTTAAATATTCTTACTTGGAATGGCTGCAGTCTCTCTGAACAAATACTAAGTACTTAATTGGATTTTTCTTTTACCACTGAAAGGAGTACTTCTTGCATTTCACAAATTTGAAAAAAAAAAATTCTGATGTCAACCCACATTTTGGCTGTCGAGTATTTCATTATATTGAGCTCTCACCAGAACTAATGATATTTATAAACCGTTTTCTGGGGTGTACCAAAAACATTTGAATAGGTTTAGAACAGCTAGAACTGGTCCTTGACTTTCTGTGGATTTCATTACCCTCTCAGCATGCTGACAGAGAGCTGGGTGAGCCCATACTTGGGGTCATACTGCTTATTTAGTGCTGTATTTTTTTTTTTAACGTTTCTGCTCAGAGAACTTGCTTAATCTTCCATATATTCTGCTCAGGGCACTTGCAATGATTAGGTTTTGTTTTTCTTTTCCTTCTGTAACCTTTGATGGTAAGAGGAATACGGGGCTACCATATAGAGACTCTGTCCTCATCAGTACCACTATTTACAGAAACTCACGTGGACGCAGAAACACACACACACACACACCACCTTTCAGTTTAACTTCCAGTACTGAACTAACTGGATCCTCAACACCCGACACTAAAATGGGAAAACATACATGGTTTGCAGCAATAGGAACATCACCATTAATTTTTGTGCTTCTATTTCAGGTATAGGAATAACACAGTCATGGGTTCTCTCTAAACATTGTCCCATTTCATTCTCTTGGCTTTTGTAGCGCGTGCAATACCTCCCGTGCCAAGAGGCCCGACCAGTGTGCTCTAGGGAACACTCATCCCCTGTTGGGCCCATCATCCCTGTTCTGGCCAGAGAGGGGCTGGAGGGGAGGAACCAGGAAGGGGAGAGCTTCCCACAGCGAGCTCCCGCCCAGGATGTGGAGGGCTGGGGCTGGGGCTGGGAGCTTTCGGGAGCCCCTTGTGTCTGTCACCACGTTGCAGAAAAGAGCCACTGGAGGAGAGCAAGGGATGAGCTGCGGTCTCCCCGTGGCCACGAGGAATAGTGTGCAGTATGGAGAGGGCAGAGGCAGGTTCGTTTCTCAGGTGCCCCCGGGAGCAACTAGAACCAGGATCGACCCATTCCATCTCCACGGTGTTTTCCAGAGCGGGCAGGTTCCTCCTTCCTCGGCCTGTGTCCTTGATGCTTTGAGCCGTTCCTCTGGGCATGGACAGGAATTGTGGCCCGATGTGTGTGTGTGCTTGTGTGTGTGCACGCTGTGAACATGCGGCCAGTGGCCATGGAGGGGCCACCTGCAAACAATGGTTACCGGTCCTCTGCGGCAGCTTTCTCTTCAATAGGAAGAACATCCAGAGGACAGGGAACCTCGTCTCGTTGGCAGACATTGGTGAGCCCGGGGTGGCCTTGGTCCCCACTCCTGTGTAGCAAACCTAACAATGACAGGCGTAGACATTCTCCGCTGCCGAAAAGCTTAACGAGGATCAGCCATGTGCCTCTGTACGGTGTCCACTTTGCAATAGTTAGCCATCTTTAGTTCTTTCTTTCTCTCCTGTTTTCCATTTCTAAAGTACTAACAGCAGGCCTTTTGCGTTTACAACGAAACACAATCACCAAGAAATCAGTCAGGGCGAAAAGGAAAAAAAAAAAAAGAAAAGAAACCAACAAACAGGAACCTCTCTTTATAGGGATTTCTAAATACGTAAAATGATTGTTCCTTAGGATGTCTCACTTAAGAATCATTTCAAGTTTGTTTGGGCCACATTGGGGAGGGGGTGGGGGATACAGAGTAGGATGCCACTTACCTCAAACCTTGTAAAGTGGAAATCCAAATTGCATTTTTGTTCAGACTTGGGGATAATTTTCTATGTCGGTCAGTTTTTTGGTGTCCCCCCCCCGCCCCCGCCAACTCAACCTGGCCTGGTATGGGATTTTTTTTTTTTCTCCCGTGGCTGTTGATCCCCATTGCTGACTCTGAATGGTGCCCCTGTGTTTTCTGTTAGGTGAGTGTGTTGCGCTTTTCTCCCCCCACGAGGAAGTGGCAGCATCCCTCTTCTCTCCCCTACAAGGAACTCTGCGAAACCTTTCTCACCTCTTACTCAGGGACGGGGCTGGCGTGTGTGTGGCACACTGGTGTGTCCAGAAGCAGCATTTCGCCTGCTCTGGAGTACGGTTGCATAACTCCGAGGAATGTGTAGATTTCCTGCATCGTGTGGATTACCCCTTAGATACGGCATACATTGCAATATCATGCTGCGTGTTCATGAGGAACAGTAGCTCCTAGTAATCATAAAATTCACTCTTTGCACATAGTTTTGATCTTTACTGAAATGTGTTGCCAAAATTTATTTTTGTTGTTGTCGCTTTGGAATTCTTTTTGTTTGTTTTTTAAGGAAACAATTGACAGTACCCTTTTAACATCCGTGACTGCTAAGGAAACCTATTTCTTTCGTAGAGAAAAAAAAAAATCTCAAAATGCTTTTGAAGACACTAATGCCATGCTATTTCAGATGTGGGAGAAGCAGCAGAGCTCTTGGGACGGGAGGCCAGGCTTTGTGAGCTGTGCTGGTTGTCATGGCTACCGTCTCCGGAACCCACAAGCAGCTCGACAAACTGGTCTGTTCTCTCCCAGAAGGCTTTGCACTTCTGTTTCCTAGTCACCCACGATGATTCCAGGTGAAAGACGGGCCGGCCGTCTCAATCCAGCGCCCAATCCAGCGCCTTCGGTGGGGATCTAAAAGGAAAGGGAGTTACGCTTTCTTTTTTAAAGTGGACTGGAAGCCTTTGCTTCCACCTTTGTGTTTTTAACCCAGAATTTCTGAAATAGAGAATTTAGGAACACATCAAGTAATAAATATACAGAAAATATACTTTTTTATAAAGCACATACGTGCATATGCTATTGTGTTGGGTTGGTTTCCTCTTTTTTTCACGGACAGTGTTGTGTTTCTGTTGATAGGGAAATTCCAAAGAATTTGCACACCTCCACTCCGGAGCTGAGATTTCTTTTACATAGATGACCTCGCTTCAAATATGTTACCTTACGGGATAGGATCTTTTCTTGTAGCACTATACCTTGTGGGAACTTGCTTTCTCTCTCTCTCTCTCTCTCTCTCTCTTTTTTAATGTACACCTAATTTGAGAAGCTGAAGAAGAAAAAATTTTGAAGCACTCATTTTGAGGAGTACAGGTAATGTTCTTGAAAATTGCACAAAAGAAAAATGAATGTCGAAATGATTCATTCAGTGTTCTAAGACATGGATCTGTTGAAACAATGAGTTTCATACCCTGTTTGTAAAAAAAAAAAAAAAAAAAAAAGCATAAAGGTTGAAAGTTACATGTTTGGGGTTTTTTTTGTTTTTTTTTGTTTTTTTTTGGTTTTGTTTTTGTTTTTTGTATATAGAAAACTGTTTTGTCTCAAATAATCAGATTTGTGAGGTTATGGCCTGGAAGAATTACTACAGAAAAGGCTCTTAAACTATACCCACACTTCCTTTATGTTTTTGTTACATAGAGCCCTCTTCCGAGGGAGGGCAACTCTGTATTCTGCAATTTGAGAATACTGTTCATTCCTGTGCTGAAAGTACTTCTCTGAGCTCCTTTCTTGGTTTAAACTCTCAAGTCCTTGCAACTCCTTTTTTCTTCAGAGATCACTTTTGACATGCTCCGCACTTCTTGTTCCAATAAACCCAAAGAATATAATCCTGAACAAGAAGTGTTTGTAACAAGAGATCCTAGCTACCAGAAAAACAGAACTCATTATGAGGACAACAAACAAACAAACAACGCTCAGTCGTCTTCCCCCCGCCCCCCGACACCTCATTTAAATGGGGGGCTCAAACATGTACTCCAATTTCAATGCCTCGTTTTACTTTAGTTTGGGGGGTTTTTTCCTTTAATCTTGAGGCTAAAATCAATGTAGAGCAACTTTTCAGAAGAGTCCCATTTTGTCTCCAAATCAAGGCAGCCAGTGGAAACTGGACAGCCGCGCGGGAGCATTAAACACACCCACATACAGTTCTTAAATTCAGGATCTCAGCCCCTCCCTTACTCTTTAAAATGCAAGGCTTCTGGTAGCTGACGTTCACCTGTACGATGACGGGAGTGGACAGTGGCTTCAGCTTTTCATGTCCTTCGTGACTTGCATACAAACGGTTCAGCTGTATTAAAATTAAGTGCATTTGGCCGATAGGTAGTAGGTATACGGTAAGGGTCTCTAAGAATTTCCGTAACTTTTCTTATCTGAAAGGACTTAAGTCTTCCACTGCAGATAATTGGAGACTTTGCCCGTTTTCTTCCCCTTTAGTTTGTGTGTTCGTTTGCTGTCTGGATAGCCAACGAGCCTGTCTCCTTTTCCATGGCCAGTCTGAAGGCCTGCGTTGGAAGTGCTGTTTACAGTAATCCTTGCCGGGGTAACATCCTGTCCTCCGGAATGTCAAGTCTTGAGATGCCGGACACTGGCTTAGAGCCGGGTCTTTACAGAGCAGTTACCAAGAAGTCGGGGGTGTAGGTATCCTCTGGTTCTTACCCGAACCACTGAATCTTTAAGGCATTCTTGGGTCCAGGAGTGGGGTAAATTGTTCAGTCAGTGAACCTTGAACTTAACACCTGTTATGTTCAGTTCTGTGAATACTGCCCTTTTGGCTTATTAGGGCCGTTTCTTCCTCCTGGGTCTTCACCTGTAAACCCATTTAGTGTAAAGTGAATGGAGGTTTCAGGAGAACCCTGCCCAGTATTTTGGGGGGCCTTTGGGTAAGGCAGTCCTAACTTCTGGCCCCAGGGCCATCTCCGAGATTCGTACCTTAGTCCGTTTTACAATCAGATCATTACCCGCCGAACTTCCAATTGTATGCCTCCCACCGGCCAAGGGAAAAGAGACGCCAGAACTTTGAGGGCACTATCAGACTGATATGGCCAGTACAGAGGAGAACTAGGGAAGGAATGTTTTGCACCTTATTGAAAAGAAAATTTTAAGTGCATACATAGTTAAGAGCTTTTATTGTGACAGGAGAACTTTTTTCCATATGCGTGCATACTCTCTGTAATTCCAGTGTAAAATATTGTACTTGCACTAGCTTTTTTAAAACAAATATTAAAAAAAATGGAAGAATTCATATTCTATTTTCTAATCGTGGTGTGTCTATTTGTAGGATACACTCGAGTCTGTTTATTGAATTTTATGGTCCCTTTCTTTGATGGTGCTTGCAGGTTTTCTAGGTAGAAATTATTTCATTATTATAATAAAACAATGTTTGATTCAAAATTTGAACAAAATTGTTTTAAATAAATTGTCTGTATACCAGTACAAGTTTATTGTTTCAGTATACTCGTACTAATAAAATAACAGTGCCAATTGCAAACGTGTGTCCTTCTGTGTCAGATCCTTGAAGAGAAGAGGAAACTGAGGAAAAAATGGAATCCCGCACTTTGCCCCCACTATGAGCACCGGGTCGGTGTGTGCTGGGGAGGGTCACAAGGCACCGGTTTTCCTACTGCTTTTTTGGAGGGGGAAGTAGGGGGAGGCAAGATGTTGTGGTTATGCCCTACATGAGGTCCGCGATAAAAGGCACATTTCGACAGCCCATGTTTCGACTTACTCAGTTCGCGTTTTATTTCTATCTGAACCATGCTGTTGACAAGAGATTTGTTTCTGAACAGCATTTGGCAGCTTCATGGGACTCCTGTAGCGTCATCGATAACATTCTGGAACAATGTTGCTGTACGCTGGTTCCGGGTCTAATTGCAGAGGAAAGTTCCTTCAGTTTGTGCCTGACAGAAATTCCACAAGCCAGGGGCCCTCCCTGCATGCACATGGGGGGAGTCTATTTGTCTCAAGGGTACAGCATTGGGGGCGTTCACGGTGCCCACTCAGCCGTTGCCCCACGAAGTAATCCTCCCAGGACCCAGGCACGGGAACCCCTCTGCCCCCTCTGTGCATGTGGCCATAGGATCCTTCCAGCCTTAAGATGCTGCAGAGGTGGAAGGGAATTCTCGGGGTCAAACTCAGAGTTTTCTCTGAGCCCAGGGAGGCGGGGGTGATGTCTTTCCTTTTGCTGCCTTCCTGGTGAGCGTCTGGGGAGCATCTTGCCCCGACTCTCCTCTTGGGACTCAGAGTTGAAGTCCTGAGTGCTGTGAATGTCAGTGCTGAAGAAAGGTGCACCATGCAGGAGCTGCTAAGGTGAAGGACATCTCATTCACAGACCCCGCCCCCGCCCCCACCCCCACCCCGACTCCTGCACAGGAAGGCTTGCAAGTTGCAGCAGACACTCAGGGATCCTGCCTGATACCAGGTCTGAAGGTGCCCCAAGCACGGGGCTCCCCTGCACCCCTGAACATGGGAGGCAGAGATGAACTGATTAAAGCAAAGCATAATGGAGCTTTTGGGGTGCTTTTTTGCAAAAATCTCTGCTTCAAAGTGATTCACTTCCCTAAAAACTAGGTGAGCTCAAGGACCTGCTTCCAGCTCGTGGAAACAAAGATGCACAATCTGTACACGAGCTGGATGGAGCCGGCAACAGGTCTCTGAAAAGAGCACAGCCTCCAGCGGGCTGCTGGGGGTCCCCCTCCCAGACCACTCCCTCTGGGGGCCAGCCCGAGCTCAGGCAGGGGTGTGCCCTCAAAGTCCCCCTTACTACGGCTGGTGCATTTGGAATGGGCTTAAGACCTTTCCTTTCCTTCTCTCCCTTATTTTGCAACAGAGAATCTCTTAAAACCAACACACTGAAGGACTTAAGCAGAAACTATCTTCCACAGGTGCCTCAAACCTCAGACTAGCCAACAGAGAAGGGGGGGCGCCTCCAGGCAAACCCCACATCTCTCTCCTGATGTTAAACATTCTCCAGCCCTTCATCGCAAAAGGCTGGCCCATTTAGGTCTCCACAAGTACAAGAACTATCCTCAGTGGATCGAAGGGGGGGAAAAGTGTGACAACAGAGTTCACATTGCTGGACCTTTAAGTGGTCCAGCAAACGGACCTGACTCTCCTGGAACATTATGGGCTGGATGGACCCTTGATGTGGTGGCAGTTCACCACAGGCCTCGGGCCATTAATCTGTCCTTAAACAGCAGCACGCGTGACCCTTCTCTACTCCAGGGTAGTCATTTGCTTTTTCAAGGAAAATAGACTCTTTTCTGCTTCATTAAGCCTCGTTCAAAAGAAAATAAAGCAAAACATCCTGGCCTGCATATACTTTCCAGTCCTACTGCTCAAGGAACACTCCAGAAGCAGTGGCCAGTCATCATTAATAAAGCCATGTTCACTATTCAAACAAGCATAGTCAGCAGCAGGATTCCTCCAAGGCCATGGGTCCATTCTCCAAGAAAATACCATTGTCACCAGTCAGTGAACACCATGTGGTCCTTCCTCAAAAGTATGAATGGCCTTGACAAGGGACTAGTTCTAACTCCTATTTTCAACCAATGACTTGTAGAAAACTGCTGGTCAAAGTTTTGGCTGTTTTTCAGGAAGGATTCCACTTGCCAATTTTTTGGTGGATGGCCTTTGAAGAAAACATCTCGTGAACTTCAAAATAATGTCTGTTCTCTTTAAGAGAGAGGCCAACCTGACCGGATGGGACTGAGGAGGGAAGAGAGGAGGGAAAACAAAACTCACTGAAAAACCAGGAGAGGGACGGTATCCCCAAAGCAACAATGACCCCAGAGTGCCAGATACCTGATTCCAAAAGGCACATATAATGCAGGTGGTGGAGACACGTCACCATACCTCAGATCCAAAAGGGGACCACTTCTTCAAGTTCATGGGTCTAGTCAGGTGCTTTGGTCCTTTGCTGGCAACCAAAAGCAGAAGAGGGGAGCCCAGTGGCTCTGACTGGCCCGGCCACCCCTATCCCCCCCTCCCGCCATGCCTTAACTGCTAACGGCCAAGCAGGGCAAGAAGGTAGGAAACCCCCAGCTCCCCTGACAACTTGTTTCCAGCAAATGCAAACTCCAGCACTCCACCAAGTCTTAAGATAATTGCATTATATTAAAGTGAAACCATTTTTCTTTAAAAAGAAAGAAAAGAAAAGGAAAGGGTGAGTTAGTTTTAACAATGAGGTTATGAGTTCCAGGCAGCTGGGCTCTGACCACTGACCCAGTCAATGCCCTGCTTCCAGTGCCCCCCGAAGGCACCAGGGGAGCCCCAAAGCCTCCAGGGGGCAGGGAGGGGAGCAGGAGGCAGTAGTCCACCATTCAGGAGTGGCCAGCAGCTCTGATGTAACACGAGGGCGGTGGGCAAGCAGGTGTGCGTGGACGCGGCCTCGAGCCGGACGTCACCTCATCCTCAGGGTTAGCTGAACACAGTGTTGTGCTGTTGGGTCACTCGGATGAATGTCGCCCTCCTGCTGAGCTCTTTGAGTTTCGCGGCCCCCACGTAAGTGCAGGTAGACCTCAGTCCCCCAAGAATATCCAGAATTGTGTTTTCTACATCCCCCTTGTAAGGCACTTCCACAGTCTTGCCCTCAGAGGCCCTGCAAGAAAAGAGAAGCTTGTCTTTGAATCTGGCTTTTTTTTCCCTCCTTTACAAACCCAGCCGGAATTATTCCCAGCTTCAGCCCTTTCAGCAGCCAACAGCCCCCCGGCACACTCCCGGAGCTAAATGCCCACACTGCTAGGGGTAGGTGGTCGCAGCAGCAGCTCAGATGAAGGCGAGGCCCCTCCCGAAACACACCGCCATGCTGCCGGCTGCCAGGGGCACCAGCGGCTTTGGAAGAAGGGACACACACCTTCCCCCGCAAAGTGCCCTCCTCACTCAGGGGCACCCCGTCACTTACGGGCCTCCACTCTACCCCTAAGAGAAACCAACGCCGCCCTTCTCCTCTAGCTTCATCCAGAGACCAGTGTCCCCCTGACCCAAAGCCCCAGATTCCCCAGGGGAAGAAGAGCCTGGGCCGATCACCTAGAGTGACCCCTGCCACCATCTCTTCTTGTCACCCTCCCTGATCAACAACAGAAGCCCGGGGCTTCGCCCTCCCACACGCCAGCTCTCCAAGCAGACCCAAGTGTCCTCGAGGACGACCATCAGGAGGAAGAAGGTAGCAATACAGCCAGCCTCCCGCTCACAGTGGTCTGACTTCACCACAGTGAGCGAGCGATACACACTTGGTAGAAAGCAAACCGGATTTTGAACTTGGATCCTTTCCCAGGCTAGTGATGCGCAAACAATCCTAACTGGTGATGGGGGTCCCCGGTGGCTGCACTGACATCAGCCCGAGGACTGGGAGGGGGGACAAGCACTCTGCACCCGTACAACTGGTCTGTTTCTCAGTAGAGACCTTCAACCCCTGATTATCAGACAGGCCCGGTGCTGGATGATTTTGCCCATGGCAGGCTACCGTCAGCGTTCTGAGCACAAGTAAGGTAGCCCAGGCTAAGCAAGGATGTTTAGTGGGTTCAGCATCTCAAGCTCATTTCAGTTTATCCTATTTTTACCTTAAGATGGGTTTATCGGGATGCAGCCCCATGCTTCAGTTGAGCAAGAGCTGTAAAATGCACAACTCAAGCCTCCCCCTGCCCCCCCCCACCGGGTAGCAGGGACATGCGGTCCAGACTTGCCTTTGGAGGGGCGTTACCAGAAGGAAATGTCCAATCTATGCAAAACCCTAGCCCTCATCTGAGGCCCAGGCAATCTAGAAATTCTAATGGTTAACAAATTCTGGAGCTTTCTTTAGCTGGTCTCCTCAACTAGAAAAAAGATAGCATCTCTCAATCAGAAGCTCCTCGCCTAGAATTTCAAAATGGTATTGACTCTCGTGCCTTGGAATCCACACAGGCAAGCCAGTCCTGAAGTGGGACGAGATCTCCCTCCCTAAACCACTGACTGCAGCCAGGGCTGGCCTCGGGGGCTGGCTCAGAGCATCGAGCTCCTGACGCCCATCCCTCACCACACCCAAGACGGCTCACGTCCCGCACTCCGTGACCACGGACCAACACCTACACACTTGTGCCCGCGATGACCCGCCATTTCACTTCTGAAAAAGCTTTCCATGGCCTGCCTGGGGCTTACTGGAAGTCATCTAGATTCTGACTTCCAGTAAGCCCCAGGCAGGCCATGGAAAGCCATCTCATTCTAGATGAGAATCTAGCCTCTTTGCTGATGGGTGACCGGCCCCTTTTGCAAGATGTTTATTGCTGAGGTTCACGTCCTCTTGTCTGGTAAATGAAGGTACTTTGATCTGTCTCCCAGGGCCAGTGTGAGGCGTAAATGGTTAATGGCTGGGAAGGAACCAGCAAAGCATAAATAGCTTTACCTTCATTAAATACGACCATCAAAGGAGGACGATTGTGAGGAAACTGTGGGGAGGGGGCAGCAAACTGCCAGGGAAAGGGGAGGGAGCCAGGGAAGCAGAGTCGACAGAGACACAGAGAAAAACAGAGGCAGCCTGCAGGGCTCGGCTGCCTCCAGACTGAGCTTCAAATGCCGTTAGCACCTGCCTCTCCTAAGATCTGAAACCACTTCCAGAATCTTCTATTTTCTGTTTTGTCTAAACCCTGCTGAAACGACAGAAGGGGATTTTTTTCTTTCGGTGCCTCAGCTGCTGTGTGCGGCATAGCCTGGTCTGCCCTCTCCGGTCTAGTTTCCTTAGAACCCAGAACAGATGTAGCTAGAGGTACCGAGTGTCCTCCAGGCAAAGCATCTAGCGGTCACCCAACCACAAGGGCTCCACCTAACGTGGCAGCGCATAGCAGACACGGGCCCCGGGGTAGGGTCAGTGGTGGCTGGTAAAGGGTGAAGCTTCTGAGGTCCAGGGGGGCCGCCAGAGGTCCAGAGGGGCACTGAGGCAGTGACGGACCCCCTGCCCACCCTCATTACCCACGCCAGCTCCTCCATGGGGCACCATGTGGGAGAAAGAGCCTTCTGAGGCTGCACCGGAAGGAGAATCCTCTTGTTCTCACTTTGTGAAGTTTCCAGGATGCGGGTGAGACCTAGCTCCCTATTCCCCTCTCCCACCCTGCCTTCCCCACACTGTGGCATCTTGACGCAGGTCCCCTCATAAGAGGAGAATGAGATCGGACATCAGTCCACCGGTCCCCCCACACTGAAGCACAGAACACTTGGGAGAGCATCCCACGCCTCCCGCCCGCCCCATGAATCTCAGTGGGGTGCTGAGATTTACCTCCAGCATGACTTGAACCTCGGACAACACCCCTGCTTCCCGTGTCCTCGAGATAAGCTTTCGGGTGAGGGATGAATGGTAGGGAATGCGGGGTGTCCACCAGGGAGGGCTGGAGCTCCCGACCCGGTGCCCGAGGCTTCCCAGAGAAAGGCAACCCCTCCCTCCCAGCGGACACCCTGGTGAGAAAGTCCACCTCCTGCGACCTGTCCTCAAGCTAATGCTGAGGAGAGACACCGGCAGTTTCTAGGGAACAGGGCCACGGAGTGGATATGTGCTGTCCTGAGGTTCTTCAAACACACATGCAGACAATTAACATGGAAGTGAAACAGAAAAGGCCGGGTTATATTTGGGGATCACAGATTTGTTTTAAGAAAAAAAGAAAAAAGCAGAAGCCATCATCCCTTCTGTGCTAACACAATTAAATGGCTAAAAATGCTGCCTGTGTCAACCGTCAGAGCCTGGAGGCAGGTGAGAGTCCTGCCGTAGGGGAAACACAGCACCTTCCAGAAAGGCCTGACCACGCAGCAGTGTGCACCACGCCTGTTTCAGACGCAATGGGAAACCCAGGCTTCAACCCGATGCCTGCAGCCTGACTTCGTTCCAGGCTGGAGATGGGCGGTGACGGGGCTCACTCAGAGCTCTCGGAAGGCTCCACCGGAAGGACGAAGCAAAAAGACCCTTGCCTGCCTGACCCCTGGGAAAGTCTGGAGCGTCACCTCCCAGACTGGCCGAGCAGGAGGCCCACCTGCTTGCACATCCCCCTTTCGTCATATTTTTATCCTGTCCCCGAACCTTGGTGCCTTCTGAGGGTCCCACACACAGCAAATGCCAGTTGCATAAAAGCCGGGACTATTTAACAAGCAGACCACGTGTTGCGACTCCTTCCCGAGGCACTGATGTCCGCGGCTCACCTGTATTCAGCGACACCCCCCGCGTGCTTCTTCATGGCCGTGTCGGAGCTCATCCCGTAGAATAGCTTCAGCTTCTGCCCGTTTTTCTCGATCACCTCTCCAGCACACTCCGTGTGGCCCGAAAACATCCCTCCCAGCATGACAAAATCCGCGCCAGCGCCTAGACGCCAACAGTAGGACAAAAAGCAGCCGCATGGCAAAGAGCTCAGAGAAAATCGGCCCCAGGAGGATCGACGTGCGACTCCCAATCCGACCCCCCCTCCACCCCGCCCCGCTCCTTGCTCCCAGCCATCGTCAGGAGAAAAGCTCGACCTCTCCCTTTCTGGAAAAAGTGAAGAAGGCTTGTGTGGGGGGAGATGGACACTCAGAGAAAGAGACACAGTTGAAGGCTAAGGCGGTGGACAGTCCTTAATGGTCTTAATGGTAACCAATGACGGACTAGGACCACCCTCCATACACAGCTTGTCTGAGTCTCATCATCAGAGCGGCAGTAAGAAGTGGGCAGCACGGGGGCACCTGGGAGTCTCAGTCATTAAGCATCTGCCTTCGGCTCAGGTCATGATCCCAGGGTCCTGGGATCGAGCCCCGCGTCAGGCTCCCTGCTCAGTGAGAAGCCTACTTCTCCCTCTCTCACTCCCCCTGCTTGTGTTCCTGCTCTTGTGGTCTCTCTGTCAAATAAATAAAATCTTAAAAAACAAAAACAAAAACAAAAACGAGGTAGCATTTTCTACAGCATGTTCCCCGATTTCATCCCCAATAGTCACCCCACCAGTGCCCTCATCAGGCATCTGGTCTACCTGAGTCTATCGGCACCCTCACACTCTGCTTCTGTAGGTCATGGAAGACCTCACAACGGACTGAAACCTACTATCTCTCCTGCAGTCTGCATCTGAATGACTTCAGTGTACTTCTCCTTCTTGATTTGACCTAAGGAAGCACCAAGAGGTTTTGAGTGCTGCCTGTGTGTTTAAGAAGCCTGAAGTCATTAAGCTAAAACCCAATGTTAAATATTGGAAGCCACGTAACTTGTGCAGAAGGAACACACAGCGAACATTGTGGGGGGGGGTGGCGAGGGGGGTTGGCTAGAGCATAATTAGGGCAGGTTACCCAGGCTGGATTTTCTGTTTTTCAAAAATTGGAATTGTAATAAAAATTTTTTAGATGCGTTTTATCAATTTTCAGTAACAAATGGGGGTGGAGGATCTTACGTTGAGACTTACTTGGGGAGAAAGGGAGGTTTGCCCCCCACCCCACCTGCCCTGCCATGACTTCGACGGGGCAGAGGAAGATCAGTGTCCAGCCAGGTCTTGCAATGACCACAACCCCAGCAGCAGATGTCAACAGCACGAACCCAGAGCACAGACCCACCCCGACAAGCCTTTGAAGTGGCTTCCGATTATTTCTGTCTCTGAGCGTTCTCCCGTCCCTCCCGCACCAACATTTTCACGGACGCAGCCCCTCTCCCGCCCTCCGCCGAGCCTCAGCCCAGGCCAGGCCAGGCTCCCCGGAAAAAGAGCGAAGGAAAAGATGTCACAGCGGATTCCAAAGACCAGGGACCGTTACCTAACGAGGCACCTTCTTCACCAATCGGTCCCTTGAAAAGCGTGCCTGCTCCTAGTCTGTGCAGGGAGCCCAAGGGGTCTGTGGCTCGTGATCCAGATAAAGCAGGCATGCACACACAAGCGGAGCAGGGGTCCTAACTCCCCTTGCTCGGCCACCAGCTATGGGACCCTCACTTTGTCACACTCACCTCTCAGAGCCTCAGGCTCAACTATAAAGTAGGCGCCTGGGATGACACAGAGGACCCGTGTGTTCCCTTCCGTAACCAAGACACACAATCAGAAGGGGATTACATCAGAAGGCTGCCTGTTTGCAGGACGTTCCCCAGGGTTGGTACAGAACCCCGCTGCTAAGAATCCTGTCCCTGTCTCCTTGTCCCCATCAGTATTTTATTAGAAGAAAAAGAGAGAGAAGAGAGAGAGAGGGAGGGAAACTGGAGGGAGGCAGGGAATCCAAGCCTAAACCTAAGACAGTTCATGGGAAGGTCTCCAAAGCAGTAGTCAGAAAACGTAGAAGGTGCCAAATGCAGGTAAGGGGAAGGACCCCTGGCACTCCGTAGGAACACTTGAGACAGAAAGTTCACCTCCACAGGAAAAAAGGGGGGGAGGAGTCAACCGTGAACTTGGCCCTGGCCTCAGAAAAGGGGGTGGGGCCGCATGGGCTGTTTTTCTGTCACCCCTGGGCACGCACAATCTGCACGCACTATGCCAAGGTCAAGTGGCAAGTGCAAGGCACAACATGGGGAAAACTAGGGCTTTCCCAAGAAAAGGCCAGCCCCCTCCCACCCCCGCCCCCGCCCCCTGCCCTTCCCCCAAAGCCGCCCCCCCCCCCCCCCCCCCCCCGCATCACAGTTGGCCGCTGCTGCCCCCTGGTGGGACACAGGCTCCTCAGTCCGGAAGGGGAGAAACTTCGGAGGGACACTCGCCCTTCCCTCAAGGTTGCCCCAACTTAGAACCTGGAAACCCTCCCTGAAGTCGCTGTGCTTCAGACCTGGTGCTGGCCTCCTCCGGGCTCCCTGCGCCGTCTAAGCCATGACCTCACCCACTCCTGGCTTACAGGCTGTCTACCCCCTTCCACCCCCTGGGCACCCTGCCGGCTCCGCAGAACCAAACCAACAGTCAGGATTCTGGCCAATCGGGGCTGAAATCCAGGGACGGGGAAACTCGGGACTGGCCCAGAATTTCCCAGCACGTCCCGCCTCTTCATTCAGGTTCCCACCGGAGGCCAGCTCGCGCCGTGGCCGGGAACTCCCGCCCCTCCCTCCCTGTCCTCTTACCAAAGGCTTTGGCGACATCTCCTGGACACATGCAGCCTCCGTCCTTCAAAGAGGGAAAAGCAAGGAAAGGGTGTCAAGTCAGCGGGGACACCCTTGGCCAGGCGGTCCCCCTCCCCTGGGGCGATTAGGTCATCAGGAGGGGCTCTCCAACGCACCCTCAGCCAAGGGCAAGCCCCCCCCCCCGCCGCCAAAAAAGCGACCCTCAGAGTCCACTCCAGTTCCAGCCTTCCTCAGTCACTGTGTTTGGACTTAAGTTTGCTCCCGTCGATATTACACCTTCATCCCCCAGCCTCTTGGGGTTTCCTCTCTGGGTCTGCCTCACCCACCACCTGCCCACCTGTCTGCATCCCCGCCCCCCGCCCCCCGCCCACCCCGGAAGCCGGATGCCTGACCAGGGCCATCCACCTTCCCGTAATGGGCCCAGTTAGCTTAAAACCAAACGTACCTTCCTGATCCCCACTCTACCCACAGAGAGCACACGCCTGGAGCTGCTTTAATGCCCAGCAGGGCGGTCACCTTGGGCTGCCCAGCTCAGCACTGTGCAGCCATGGGGGTGGGCGGGGGGTGGGCGGGGAACACCAGCAGCACAGTGTGGGGCTTCCAGAATACAGAGCCTGCCGGGCACCGTTACCAACACAAGCTGCTACCTGCTCTTCCCAATGTGGTCTGTGTGACGTCCAAGGAGAAGGCCAGCGAGGGTGGCCCGGAGTTGCCACCAGACGCCACGGAGAGAGAGGCAAAGGCCCAGGGTTCTGAGCTCAGAGCGGGTCTAGGAGGAGCACCAAGGTCTCAGAGGCAAGCACCTGTCCCTGGAAGGTAGGACCCACCTGCCTTGAGGACACAGGCTGTCTGGGCTACCGGGCGTCACAACTGGCAGGAGGGGGTGTGTGCCCCCAGAGCCGGAGGGCATCCAGCCAACCGCGATGACCACCATCTCCCATGGAGAATGGGGGGTCTCTGTGACTCATTTCCCTTTTTTATCTGCTTTTAAGACCTGTCACTCCATGAGCTATAACTTAATTTCTGCCTCCTTAACTTCTTTGCAGTTGGGATCCAAAGGTGGATGTGAAAGCTTGAACTCTTTTTTTTTTTTTTATGAATATTTATTGCCTGTAACGATTTCCTCCATCGCGTCTGTTACGGGCACACCCCAGAAATATTGCAGGTTTGGTTCCAGACCACAAGCAATAAAGTGAGTATCCCAACAAAGTGGGTCAAATGAATTTTGTGGTTCCCCAGCGCAGAGAGAAATTATGTGTACACTCCTCTGTGCGACAGCTTTACTGTCTAAAAAAAAAGGTACACAGCTTAATTTAAAAAAAAACTTTATTGCTAAGAAATGCCAACCATCTCCTGAACTTTGGCTGAACCGTCATCAACGATCACAGATCGCTGTAACAGAATGCAAGGATGAAAAAGTGGAAATTTGGTGAGCATTACCCAAAATGCAGCCCACAGACACCAAGGAGGCAAAGACTGTTGGAAAAACAGTGCCAAGAGGCTCGTCCTGATGTGGGGCTGCCAAAGATCTTTCATTTAAAAAAACAAAAACAAAAACAAAAAGCAAAAAAACACCTATCTCTGAGATGTGATAAAGCCTACAGTCACGTGTCATCTCTCTGACCCCCGGAGGGCCACGGGTGCTGGGGAGTGGTCATTTCCTGCTGCTGTGTGCTGGGGCCCAAGCTCTGGCGTATCTACTTCCTCTTCCAAAGCTACAAGCCCCCTCCATGCCCTTCACTGGCCCTGCAACTTCTTTTAATACGTTATCTCTTTACCAAAACCAGTTTTATACTCGATAGGCTTTCAAACACATGACCTAAGAAGATTAAACAAATTCACACCCCCATTACAGGAGGACATTTTTGGACTTGAAACCACACACACACACACACACACACCACACAACACACTCCCAGGCTTGCAAGCTGTGACTGCCACAGCGGTTCATGTGGGACCCAGAAAATTCCACATTCTTGTGGTTAGGGAGGAGGCCACTGGGATCCTTGAAAAGGAGCTCTTCTCCTCCCAGAATGGGCCAAGACGACCACGGTTAAGAAGGCTCCGTGACGTGCCCCCGAGAGGAAATCCGAATTACAGCAGCATCTTCTGCTCACTGTACTTGGAAATGCATTTATATAAGGCAGACCAACCACACCAGACTGCGCATTTAACCCCCTGCAACCCGATGTTGTGATATGCTTTAGGGCAAAGGAGTCTGCTCCCTACTCCTGTTCACGGGTGATTTCCAGAAGCTGTTCAAAGCGTCCTTTTCATGCTGTCAGGAGGCAAGGGCAGGAGGGGCAGAGCTCTGCGATCTAAGACACACATTTATTTTTGCACAGGAACATCACAGGTGCCGGAACGTTTTCAAAAACAATGTGCAAATATTCAAAGAACTGCTTGTTTTGTTTTTCAAGAGTGTTCCCGTTGTATTTCAGGAGAAAAAGCATCATGGAACTCTGTCTGTGAACTATCGGCATATCTTTTCTTCTTAAGAATACTTGCCCTGCTCTAAAACCAAGGGCGGGAAAAGCAAGTACGGGGACGGGCAGAGGGAATTCAAATCAAGCACCTACTATGTGCCGGGGCTGTTACAATTTCATTTTTCCATTCAAACACCAGAAGCACCTGAAGTTGATATTTCTGTAAACGGGCGGGGGTGGGGGCGGACTGAGGGGAGCTCAGAAAGGTTGAGTGACTTGCCCAAAGTCACACAGCAACAATGTTAGAATAAGATCTTACAACTCTGGTTAGGTATACATTATAAAAACATCCAAAAACAAAAATAAATAATATTTTAAAAACATAAAACTTGTCTAGAAGCATACTTATTAGATTATTAGCCGTGGTTCTCTTAAGAGGCTAACAGTTCCAGGAACCTTTATATTTATCTGTATTTTCTAAGTTTTTCTAGGCTAAACCTATCCTGTTGAGGAATTTTTCACCCTCAAAAAATTTTAACTTTAAGCATAACTTTAAGTCTTGCGAAAGAATGGTCTAACTGCTTCTGAAATGCTATATTAAATCATTAAAATTATCAGAAATTTGCTGATCTGCCTTTACTTTTCTGCAGAGGGTCAGTGGACCAGTATAAGCACTGATGACCATGCGCAGAAAAGGAAAAGTTTGGGGATGACTTTGAATCATCTGGATCCTTCATGATACAGGGCCTCCTGAGCCTTGATAAGCACTCTTTATAAAATGCACTGATTAAAATGCTGGAGCTTGAGGCAAGAAGAGACCATAGGGATCCCTGTCTACTCCCAGGACTTCTTTCTAGGTCATATAAAGCAGCACAAAGTCCAAAGAGTGCTTGGTTATCAGTGGATCGTGAACTCACTGGAGGTTCGAATCCCTCCCCTTTTAACCATGCATCGGAGACTGACCGTGACCTCCTCATTTTCCAAATGGGGGGAAGCAGTCAAGGGAAGATAAACAGGCCTCAGTCTGAATGTTGCCAGTAGGGATGCTGGACAAATTCCTTAAGATCCTGAAGCTTCGGAGCCCACCTGGTTGCAAAGGCTAATTTATGTATCAGCTGGAATAGGCCAGAGTGCTTAGAAACCTCATCAAACATTAGTCTGGGTGTTTCTGGGAGGGTTCTCTTCTTTTCCTTTTCTTTCTCTTCTCTCTCTTCTTTTTTTTTTTTTTTTGGATGAGATTAACATTTGAATTGGTAGACTGAGTAAAGCAGATTGTCCTCCTGGCATGGGTGGGCCCCATCTAATCAGCTGAAGGCATGACCAGAACAACAGGGCTGACCCTCCTCGAGTGAATCTTTCTTGACTGACTGCCTCTGAATGAACATGGGCTTTTTCCTGCCTTTTAACTCAACTGAAACATGAGCTCTTCCTGGCTCTTAGGCCCTCAGACTCACACTGGAACTATAACATCAGCTCTCCTAGGTCTCTAGCTTGGCAACTCACCCTGCACATCTTGGGACTTCTCAGCTCCCATAATCACATGAACCAATTCCTTATAATAAATACCTCCTCCACCTCCTCTCTTGCCACACACATACACACGTGCACACACACAGACACACATGCCCCCTGCCTAATACACCTGTCAAGTGAAACTAACTGCTAGTTTGTCAGGTTGTTCCAAGAATCAGAAATTCAAAGTGCCTTGTGCCTGGAAGGTAGTAGATGCTCAGGAAACACTAGTCATTCCTTCTTCTAAGTCTGTTTTCATCTTGAAAATTCTCTTTTGGGTGATGTCCCTAGCAGATGACAAGACAAAACTAACTAGTCACACCTCAATCTTCACCTACATAGGGGGTGTCCTGAATCTACAGCTCTCTGCCTCTCGGAACCCCATGTGGGCCACAATAAATAGAAACCCGATTCAAGTCCAGCCCCTTGAGCATCAGCACCTGCGAACAGCCCCCTGCTGTGACTTCCTTTTTACTGAATTTCAACAGCGTGGATGTGCTAATTCAGCAACCAAAGTGTGACAGGAGACAGCTGGACGGCAACTGGGCAGAGTAGCAGGATCCAAAACGCATGGTGGGTTTCCAGTGGCTTTAGGGATGACTGGCAAGTGGGAGAAATCTGCTTGTGAGACACAGGGGCAGTCGCAGAAACGGCCGCTCTGAATGCCAAGGCACTCAGCTGGCCAGGAGGGAGGAGCTCAGGTCAAGGGCGCCGATCCCAGGTGAGCCTGTGAACTGCGTCTGGCCTTCCAGCTACACACGCATTGTGGGCCCCCATCCGGGTAATCTTTCACCATTACTGGGAACCGGGGAGGTCCCTGACTGCAAGCCTGGGCGGTCACTGTCCCTGTTGGACCAACTCAGAGGAGTCGTTCCCCAGGCACTGGCAGGCGAGACCCGGCTCTGAACACGGACGCCACGACAGGAACCAGCACTTCTCAAACTCAAGAGCACATCACGACTACCTGGAGGGCTGGTTAAAACACATTCCTGGGCCTCCCCTTCAGCGCTGCTGATTCGGTAAGCCTGAGAACTTCTAACAAGTTCTCAGTTGATACTGATGCTGTTAGTCTGGGCACGGCACTGAAACAACCACTAAAAGAAGCTTATCAAAGAGAACCCAAGTTGACTGCAAGCAGAGCCTCCCTTTCCCCCCCAACCCTCCCCAAATAGGGTTCTATCAACAAGCAGGCGTGAAACTTCTAGAAGGACACAAGTAGGGGAACTCGGAACATGTTCCCAGTAGAGCCCTTCATTTGACAGCTCCCTGATATGGAAATGGTATACAGGACACAGGGCCCGAATTTTGTGGAAGACTCTTGATGGTGAAAACAGTCATGTGGTAGAGATGTAGGACTAATTACATAGGATGCTTTCAGGGCCAACCTCATAAGAGTCATCTTTGCTTAGACGGGGTCTAGGAATGTCTTTTTAAGAAAGCTTCCCCGGTGATTCTCAGGCAGCCAGCCCAGAAGGCGGCCCCAGGGAACCCCTGGGACCCACTGGTGTCCCAGAGACCGTGCAGTGAGTTGGATCACAGCACTCAGCCTTTTGCACACAATAAATAAGTGTTCCCTCGGGCCCTGGGACCAAAGCTCAGCAAAGGGGTGAGGCATGCAGGGTCTCAGAGCGGTCAGCGACCAACAAACCTTTCTTGTCTAGCACATAGTAGATGCTCAATAAAAACGTGCTGAAGGACTGGATGGATGGGTGGAAAGCCTGCATGAAGAATGGATGGGAATCCGCCCTGGACTACGAGGTCAGGACAGGACAACAGCCGTCACAGCCCTCAAATGCTAAACTGGGGCTCAAAACGAGGGAAGGAGCACGTATTTAAAGAGTAGCATCATATCCTCAAAGCACGTCCAGAAATCACAGGTCAACTTGTTGCAGAGCTGGGGTGAAATCAACAAGACATCATTCTGCAGGGATATGTAATCTGATGCATTTGTAAATTTTTTTTTAAATCATCTATCAATTACTTAATGTGGGAGACTGGTTCAGCAACTGGACAGGGAAAAGGTCTGAGAGTTTAATTTAATACAGTCGAGTCAACACTGTTATGGAACCACTACAATTACACTATGAATTCAGAATTCGTAAAAAAAAGAGAAAAAATATATATATATATATAAAATATCATGTTAAAAAAGAAAGACACATTAAGTGGAAGCCATGGTTCTGAGTCTGCCCAATTTTACCCCACATGTTCTTTCCTATTCTGAGCATTTTACCTGGAAGGGGAGAGCCAGGATTATCTCTTCGATGGTCTGAATGGTTGCCACATCAGCGAAGGAGGATTCGAATTACGGCTACGCTGAGGACAGATACTAACTTGGCATTAACTCATTCACTCAATCTTTAATGTTTAGTGGCTGCATCCCAGGCTGCTGTCCTGCCAGGAGCTTCCTGGAAGTGCTGCTAGATCACGGTCTCACCCCTTCCCATAGACTCCTCAACCTACTGCAACCTCCTTCTGCCCCCAACACGTCACTGGATCCACTCTCACTCCGGTAAGCGACCAGTGGCCCCTAATCCAACATGACTGGCATCCTTACCAAAAGGAGAAATGGTGGACATGCGCGCACATACGCACAGGGAGGACGCCACATGAGGACGGGAGCTATGGCGCCACCAGCCATGGGCGCTGGAAGTTTGCAACAGAGCCTTCCCCGCAGCCCTCTAGACCCCGCTGAGACCTCAAGCTCGGACTTCCAGCCTCCACACCTGCTAGACAGGGACTGCCTCTTCCTTGATCTACCCAGGCTGGGGTGCTTTGTAGCAAACAAGCATGTGGCATCTTCTCCAGGCTCCCCACAAATCCCCCAACACGCCACCCGACGCCGTGAGTCGTTACTGGCTCCCGTGTCTTCGTCCCTCAGTGCAGAGTCAGTAAGGAGGGGGGCCTGGGTCTCTGCCACATGCGACTGGGCTGGGACCAGATGCCTGCTGCGACACACGAGGTGTGTGGGACCTCGTGCTGGGACCAAGGTGCCAGGCTCACGGCCAAGCCCACAGGATGCCAACGAGACGAAGGGCAGCCAGGAAACAGGCTTCCTCGGGGGCCCAGGAACTGGGGCCTCCCCCCAAGTCCCGAGATGTTCTCACACCCATCCCCCTGCCCCGTGGGAGACTTACGGAGATGATGTGTCCCTTCAGGCCGTGGGCAGAGTCGGCGCATTCGATCACGGCGCTGAGCTGGGGGTAGCCCACTCCCGTCTTGGTGCGGGTGGTGCACACGGAACCTGGAGGGCAGGAGAGGTGGAGCCCAAAGAGAGATGGTCGAGAATGAGCAGAACGCGCTATGAAGCAAGACTGCGTCCCTGGCACACAGCCCAGCCCCGATTTACTGGGGGAGGGGACACAAGATGACAACATTTTCCTTCTGTCGGGGCGGGGCGGGTGGTGAGAGCCACACCATCAAGCCACGTGATCTCTGGTCCTCATCATTGTCAACCGCTGAGGCCCGGGACACTGTCACCGCCACTCACCATGACATCAGCCCCCACCTCTGCCTGCTTGTATCCAGTCCCTCTCCATGGCCTGCGCCTTTCAGCACCACCATGCTAGACTTCAAGGGAACCCCCAGGGCTCCTCCCACAGCCTCTTTGCCTTCAACTTCTGTCAAATTTCTAACTTCTCTGAGCCTCTCGGCCTTGCCTATGTAACAGAATTGGAAACACTGACGCACGGGGTTGCGGTCTATCACTAAGCCCATGCCCACACCCCTCCCGCCCAGCTCCGTCCTCGGGGGGCCCCAGCCTCCTGGTCCTCATGACCGCCTGTCCTGTCCGGGGTCCCCGTCTAGCCTGGGATGCGGGTCCAGCTTCTGTTTCAGGACCAGCCATCCAGAGGCCCTCAACTGTCCTTGACCTCTGGCTTTCCCATAGTCAACCCCAGTCCTGGTGGGTGGACCCGTCTGCAGGGTATGGTTCCAGCTAGGTCCAGGCTGAGTCACGCTCAGAGCACCACCATCTCCAGCACCTGTCCCCCGGTTCAAGTCCAGACCCTCCCTCCCCTCAAATGAGCACCCCTCCCCGGCCCCCCAAGATCACCCAGACCAAAATCCTGAATGTCCACCTGCTACCCTCCTTGGCCACCACCTCGCTCTCCCTCCTACACGCCAGCTACGGGACGGTCCAGTTCCTCGGGCACAGGGAGTTTTGCCCCCTCCCTGGGGATTCTCTGTACGTGCTGTACCTTCTGTCCAACCACTCCCTATGAACCAAGCCCCTGGTCCTGCCAATGCTTCTCATCTTTCAGGCTTTATCTTAAATGTCACTCCCTCGGGAGAGTTGTTCCGCACAGTGCTCACTTCAAACAGAGGCATTTAAATAATTCTTTGTGTAAGAGCGCAGGGAATGTGTTTTCTCCGCTGGACGGTAAGCTCCCCGGACTGTCATTGTTGTAGACCCAGCGCTGAGAACAGAGCCTCCTACATGAGAAGGGGGCTATAAATAGTCACTAAAAGAATGTGTGAACTTAAGAATAGATGAGCCACCCACATGCCTGTGGCTCCCCTGTTTCCCAGCTCCGTCAACGGGGCTTGAACTCCAGGGCCATCAGGCCCAGGGGCAAGGCTACTGGAACCCCCACTTCTCCATCACCACTGATGCCTTCACAGCCCCCCACCCTCCAGGTCTCTCTCCAGGACCTTGGGGACAGGAAGAGGCAGAGAACCACATCCACAATTCCAGGCCTGGATTCAGCAAGAAAACCAGAAGGATGGAGGAGCCCCTTTCCTCCGACCCATGCAGCTACAGGGCAGAATAACATTTCTTCACGTTCATCCTCACGTGCACTGCCCACAATCCTGGAGCCAGCAGAGCGCCTCTCCCTGCCAAAGCACCCTCTGCCCCACGCACCAGACCAGCATTGTGCAAGGCAGGATTCATTTCCTAATCTCTCCTTCCTAATTGGCTTTTCTCCACTCCCACCCCACAGCCAGAGTCTCGCAGGAAGGCAGGGGGTCTCTACCCCCAGGGCTCCAGAGCTCTGCCCCAGGGACAGACCTCTACAGAGATCAGGCCAGTCACCTTTCTTGGAAAGAGCCAAGGAAGGACTTCCAAACAAGGCATGGGAACGGTCTTGATTAATGCTCAGGTTGAATGGAGAAATTAGATGCGTGTTTTCTCCCAGTTACAGAGGCAGGACGCCCATTCTTAATGCTGTCATTCACGGAATACTCAGTATTTTTACTCTAAAGAATTCATGAAACTTAAATGTCATCTCCAATCAGTTTGAAGAAGGGCCTCTAACAAAGCTTCTTACCCTCTTTGGTCATATCTGTTCTACTAAGACAGGCCTGCCTGGGCTGGGGGGAGGGGGAGGGGCACACAGCGACCTCAGAAGGACCCTCAGTATTCCGGGGAACCAGAGTGTATACGCAGAGGGAGTGCAGGAAGGAAACAAGACCAGCTGCATGCTCGGAATTACCTCGAGTACCTCAGGAACAGCTCTTTGAGAGCCGAGACGACGACCTATGTACCTTCATGTCCCGCCCCCAGCGCAGTGGCAGCTGGTTGACATTCTGTACGTATCTCTGATGGACCAGGTGACCCGTGAGCGTCCTGCTTTTGAAAGAAAGGGTCTTCCTGGTCTGTTAGGAGCCTGTTCTTTACTAGCTCAGTCTTTTACAGCCTGTCCTAAGCCGGGAGCTCCTCGGTAAGAACCGGAGCTGTCATTCCTCTTGCTTGGACTACGTCGTTGGTTGGCCCGAGTAGCTATAAAGTATCTAAAGCCCAATCTTGAGGGTTTTCCTGGATATTAAACACTCCAGTCCTCTGGGGAGCCTACAGAAGCCTCTTCTTCCCTAATCCTTGCTTCATACACATCCGGTTCCCGCAAGGCCGATGGCTGTGCCAAGTCAACAACACAACGATGTCTCCTGCCCCCTGCCGCGCATTCCCACACTCTTCTCATATGGCTTGACGGTTTGCTTCCTTTTTTGGTAGTGTTCTTTGGGTGGGCGGTATTTTAAAAATCTTTGCTATTTTTTTATTCCCAGCTGAGAATGTATAGCTTCTTCCCTCCTCTCCACCGTTAGTGTTTGTTTAGGAAGGGGATGTGCGAGGGAGAAACAGGCACGCTCGTGCTCAAGGCTCGCCAGAGGGACAGCAGGCCGCCACCTGGCCCCAGAGAGAAAGGAGCTGCTCGGTCAAGGAGAGAAAGGCTCTGCCTTGCTCCCCCCCACTCAAGATGCCATTGGGTGGTCCTAGGAGAGAATGCCCAAGAGGATACAGGCAAACAGAGCTGGATATGTTCAGGTGATGAGAGCGGGGAGACGGAGTCATGTCCATTAACCGTCCCCACGATTCTTCACACCCTGGCCTTCCTCTTCAAGGTTCATGGGATCACTGATGAAACCTGCATTCTCTTCTTCCACATTAGTGCTCTGAAAACCAGGACCTCCCATTCTACCCACATCCCAGCTCCTGTAAGCCCTCCGTGGGGGCATCAGAAAGCAACCCAATGACATTTCCTAAAAGAGCTTCTTTTGGAAGCTCAACTTCCAAAAGTGGTGTGATACTTCCAAAAGAAAAGGGCTTTATGCTTGTGGCTGGGGCCCCCGGGGGCTCCCTTCTGACCACATCACCAGTTTCCCCAAGGCCCACACCCCAGCGCCTGCCACACAGCCCCTGCGGGACTTCCCAGCAAGCCTTACCTGGTCCAACGCCGACTTTGATTATGTCTGCTCCAGAAAGAATAAGCTCTTCGACCATCTCCCCTGTTACCACGTTCCCTGCCTGAGACAGAAAGAACACAGCCCATGATCACAGACTATTCCTGGTGACACAAAGATGAGGGAATGAACAACTCCACACCTGGCCACATAGTCAGACACGTCCTGAAGCCCCCAGGTGCCCTGGGGGCCAAGAGAGGGAGGTCAGCAGCACAATGGACTGAATCTCTGATTCTAGAGCAAATCTAGATGGTGGGTCAGGACAGTCCCCTGGTGTCCTCCTCTAATGAACAGGAACACAGAATCCGACACCTGAGACCACAGTGGGCTGAGCTGATGGCAGGAGAAGGTATGCCAAGTGTGTAATTTTTAGAACTACAAGAGACTGGCAGCCATCTAGGGCAGAGCGTTTGAACATGTCTGTGGTGGACAAAGTAAAATCCTACAGAGAACCCAAATATATTTTTTTAAAAAAGCAACGAAACACTCTCTCAGATGATTATCACCTTTACTGTGGGGCATAATGTGTTTCAGAGACGACACCATCCTTGACGAACATTTATGGAACTCCAGGACCTCTGGAATACGAAACCTGGCGATCATCTCACCAATGGGGAATGCCTGTGTGTCCCCCCCGCAAGGGTTGGTGGTTTCCACCCGGACAAGAAAGGGCAGGTGAGCTTTTATGGACCAACACCACTGCATCCCACTCCAATTTCAGAACTCAAGGCTGTGGCCCTAAGAAGAAACCAGGAAGCCAGGACATGGCAGAAGCTTAAAACCTTAAGGATGCATCTGGTTTGGAGACTCTACAAGTTCTTTCCCTGCAAGGGCAGGTGAGCATGAAAACAGCCCTCTCTATTATAACTCACTGCCCTGCAGATTCTTTGGCTGGTCCATAGGCTCCTTGGCGAGATGCCTAACTGAACATTCACGACAGCACAGAGTCTTATTTTGGGAAATGCATGCCTACTCATGCTACCATGATTTTTTTTTTTTTTTGCGTTGAAGTGCCAGTGTCTTTTTCTTTTCACTGAATTCATTCCTGGGTTGGCGGAGTGGGGTGGGGGGGTATTTTTCTTTTTTAACCTACACAAACTTGGTATATTTTTAACTCAGTATAAAAGTATCTTAGAAAGACGGAAGAGGAAGGCTCAGAGCTGCTTTAATCCAACAGCCATCTGACCACTGAAAATGCTAGACAGTCCAGAAAAAGGACCGGGACATTGAGAATATTGTATATAATGAGGGGCACATTACACATCAGTAAGCAGCAGAACAAGGTTTCAACGGACGGTGCTGGGGAAAGGGAGCTTCTGGAAGTAAGATCATAGATTCTCATTCATACTGGTCCCCAAAACCAGCTTCAGATGGATGCAAGAGTTAAAAGTTGTGCCCTTCCATATTTAGAACACCTCGAAGACGTGACTCTCATAACCATAAAAATGGAAAAAAGATCTATAGATATACACACATACACACACACACATGCACACTCATATAATCAACAAAACGAAGCGGCAAGTCATGTGGCACAGAAAAATCCCTGCGATTATGACCGTGCGTTCCTAACATGATTAAAGCTCCCCCAAATCTGCAAAAGAAATGCTAATGCCTCACAAAGTGACTGCCAAAGGACATGAACAAACTAAAAATAAATAAATAAAAGTGGCCAATGCACACAGGGAAAGCATTCACCATCGCCAATCACTGTATTTATTTTTTTTTAAAGATTTTATTTATTTATTTGACAGAGAGAGAGCGAGCCCGAGAGAACATCAGAGGAAGGAGGAGAGGGAGAAGTGGACTCCCCTCTGAGCAGGGAGCCTGCCCTGGGACTCGATCCCAGGACCCCGAGATCATGACCTGAGCCGAAGGCAGATGCTTAACCAGGTGCCCCTCTAATCATCACATTCAAAGTCAGATACTAGTGAGGTAGTACTCGTCACTCAAATTATCAAGGACAATCACGACTAAATACCAAAGAGGAAACAGACACTGTCTTTCTCCGCTGGTGCAAGGTCTCCTTTAGCACAGGTTTCCCTGGGAAGCAATTTGTCCACACAGAGCAAATGCAAGAATACAAATATCCTTTGATCTAGAGAGTGTACTTCCAGGATCCTCTCTGGAGGGAACACTCACAGCTGAGGCCAACGATTTAAACACGAGAATGCGGGGCGCCTGGGTGGCTCAGTGGATTAAGCCGCTGCCTTCGGCTCAGGTCATGATCTCAGGGTCCTGGGATCGAGTCCCGCATCGGGCTCTCTGCTCCGTGGGAAGCCTGCTTCCTCCTCTCTCTGCCGGCCTCTCTGCCTACTTGTGATCTCTGTCTGTCAAATAAATCAATAAAATCTTAAAAAAGAAAAGAAAGAAAGAGAGAGAGAGATCACAACCGGGAAGAGCAGAGGGAGAGAAAGAATCCAAAACAGACTTCAAGCTGAACACAGACTCCGACGCAGGGCTTGATCCCAGGACCCTGAGATCACAGCCTGAGCAGAAACCAAGAGTCAGACACTTAATCGACTGAGGCACCCAGGCGCCCCAGGAATTGCATTAATTTTATGACAAAGTCTGGTGGTTTGGGGTTTTGAGTTTTGTTTTATTTCAGCACAAGGACCAACATCAACTTTGTAGCCAAGGAGTTAATAGGAACTCGAGAAACAAGACTCCAAGCTCTCAAGTCTGCCTCACCACTGGTCTTACTAAAAAAGAAAACTTTTTTTTAAATTTTAAAAATAAAAACAATTAAAAAATGAAAATACACACAAACATAACTCAGAAGAAGTTACTCTCAGCTCACTCCATAGTTTCACTTTCAGTGTGGATATTTTCTACCACCGATCTGGTGCTGCCAACAAATCATTTGATTTTCTAAAGGGCCTTCTTTACACCAAATAAATTCAAGCCAGTTCATGACGGATGCACCCAGGTCCAACCACACAGACTCAAAGTCAGTTTATTTTTTTTAAAGATCGTCTGTATTTATTTGAGAGAGAGGGAGCATAAGCAGGGAAGATGCAGATGCAGAGGGAGACGCAGACTCCCCACTGAACAAGAAGCCAGATGCGGGGCTTGATCCCAGGACTCTGGGATCATGACCTGAGCTGAAGGCAGACGCTTAACCAAATGAGCCACCCGGGCGCCCTCAAAGTAAGTTTAAAGCATGAGGACGGTGACCCTTCCTGGTAGGCTGGAGGCTTGCATGGGTGTCCCCATTCTCCCTCGGCCACCGGTGGAGCTCCTTAACCAGTGGCTGGAAGGTGATTGGTCACTGCAGAGAAGCAGCCGGGCGGAAAAACCCAGAGTGAGCAGGAAGCACCTCCGGCACGAGGACAACTCAACAAGGATGCGGAAGACAGAGGCAGGAAGGCTGACCTGCCCCATGCAGGAGTAAAAAGCCATCTCATCAAAGTGGATACCAAGAAAGGCAAACACTAAGGGAGAAAGGGAAAGGCAAAATCAGACGTGAGAAGGACGACAGGACGTGATGGGGCCCCCGGCTTGGCCTCAGGCCCCACCCAGGAAACAGCGCATGGGGTGATTCGATTCAGGGGTGATTCAGCGGGGATGTAGGAGGGATGCCGGCACATGCGGCTGGCCTGGGTGATAAGCAGGATCCAGCCTATCTGGGCCCAATGCAGCTCCTGGCTGGTGCAGATAGCACGGCCGGAACGTGGCCACAAATGCAGCACAGGCTCGTTTCCCAGGCGTTCGCGACCAACTGCAAACTCTGGACCCTCCCAGAGATCAGGGGGTACCAAGACAGGCAGGAGGAATGTCCGCGGGGCAACCCTCTTTCGGGGGAGGCCGAGCCCCCTCCAGGGCCCGCACTCCCAAGCTCTGCTGCGAGAGACAGTCTCCCTCTGTTCAAGGTCAAGGAGAGGCATGGGGGCCCAGTGAAAAGCAAAAGCAAAAAAACCAACCAACCAAAACAAAACAAAAAACACCAAAAACAAAAAAAAAACAAGAAGAAAAGAAAAAAAGCAAAATAAATAAATAAATAAATAAATAAAGCAACAGGTTTAAAGAGGTTCCCCTGGGCCAAAACCAAAACCAAGACCGTTTGGCCCCGATGTTGCCAGCTTCCCTTTAGACCCAGACATCTAAGACAAGGTAGGTTCAGAAAGCCCCCGGGGTCCACAGGCAGACCCTACATCCAGGCAATGAAGGAAGATCTAGGAGGCTCCATTTCTCCTGCTAGAATGTAGGATGAACCACGCCCACTTGGTGTGGTCAAGATAGGGTTTACATAGAAAGTTCTATTCAGTTCCTAGTACAAAGCCCAGCTCTCAGTTTGGTGCTCAATAAAATGTTAGTCCCTCTACTTAAGAATGCTTTCTGTATATTGTTTGTTTGTTTGTTTTGCTCATTTCTTTTTTTTAAACTTAATTGTGGTCAAATATCCATGACATAAAATGCATTGTTTTTAGTGATTTTTTTTAAGTGGCAAGGTCATGAAGCCATCACCACCATCCGTCCCCACGTTTCTTCATCCCAAACTGAAATTCAGGACCTATACATCAGTAACTTCTCTACCCACTTTTCCTGTGCCAAGAAAAATCCTTTCTCTAGGATGATGGGAGACAAGGGCCGGCAGACAGCAGCAGGACAGATCTGGCCTGGGAGCCACAGTGTGCCAACTCCTGATATCAGGTGGTGACACACTGAGGATGCCTGGGTGGCTCAGTGGGTTAAGCCTCTGCCTTTGACTCAGGTCATGATCTCAGGGTCCTGGGATCGAGCCCTGCATCAGGCTCCCTGCTCAGCGGAGAGCCTGGTTCTCCCTCTCCCTCTGCTGCTCCCCCTGCTTGTATTCTCTCTCTCGGTCAAATAAATAAATAAAATCCTAAAAAAAAAAAAAAAAAAAAAAAGTGGTGGCGTGCTAATGATAGTACCTTCTCCTAAGCACACAGAACTGTCCCGATGCCAAACACAGAAGCAGGAAGCAGGAAGTAGCTATCAAGTAGCTATCAAGGCGATAACCATCTTTTATGGCACATTAAACTCAGTTTACTACAGGACTCTCAGAGACCCACATACCACCTGGATATGAGGCCCTTCACGGCTTCTAGCCCAGTTCCAGCTCACACCAGTGCCAGGAAGAGGGTAAAGCCAGGAAACCCAGGCAACTCAGGGGCGCGGTCTGCCGTAACCACCTCCTGCCCCTCAGTGAGGCACGTTCCACAATCCACAAGGGAGGCCGCCCACAGCGGACAGCCTGCAGGAAATTCTAAAGAGCGTCTGTCTGCCTCCCTGGGAAGAGGGCTGGAGCAGGTTGTGTCCCCCTGTGGCTCTGAAACTTGTCTGATCATGAGTGCTGGAGAAGGAACGCCAGCAGGAGACTGAGTCACTGGCCATGTGCAGAAATGCTGAGGCCGTGCCCACGGCTACCTGGGGATCAGTCAACCGTGGCCAAGGTGGCCTACCCCAGCGGCGTGGAGCTGGGCCTTTAGTCTGCCCTCAAAAGACGGGGTGTCACAGACCTACCTCTTCACGACCAAGTGAGGAAGAGCCACCAGCGCAAAGTTGCTTGTCAGACACTACACAGGGACACCCGTGTCCCAGCAGCTGGCTGCGGAGTGGTGTAATAGAAGATCACGGGCCATGGGGGCAGGCAACCAGCTCTGAACCCCAGGCCCACCTCTTAGTGGCTATGTGAGCCTCAGAAAGTTCCTCGAGCTAAAACAGAGTTTCACGTCAGTAAAAGCAGGTGCTGTTATCCATGCTCAAAGACTAGACATCATCAGAAGTATCCCACCCACCCCAATAGGGCCTTATTCTACAGCACCTGGAACACATCTGTCTCCTTCCTCTCTGGAAGCCACCAAGCAAATGGCCCTGGGGCTTACTACACTGTCGGAGCAGCCAGCACCTTCTATGGGACCCTCGTCTGTCAACGTTTTCTAAAAATCCCTGCTTTTCTCCTCTTTCCATGTGGCAAAGTAGGCCAAAGGCTTCCAGGAAATGGGGTGTGCACACGAACCCAGGATGTACAGGAAGGGGAAGTAACAAGCCCTCGCTCCCGCAGGGAGCCTAAAACAGACCCCCAGAACCACCAGCCTCAACTGAGAGCATTTCTGAGCACCCCTCCTGTTCACGGCACCAGAGCCATCATGATGACTGTACTGTATACCTTTTGGTTCCAGAACACTGGTAATGCATCCAAAAGTCATAAGGGAAATTAGACTTCCAAAACTAAGGGTGTTAAGAGTAGTGGAGGTTTCCAAACGAAGCCCAGATCTCAGGGGTCAGTGCAAGCAAAGAACGCCTCAGGAATAATGCGTCTATCTCGCCAAGTCCAACGTTCATCACTGGGGAAACCAACAGGAACAATGAAAACACATCCCAGAGCCAACCAGCAGACACTGAAGAGGCACTTGCGGGTGGTAGCTGCCCAGAGGGCCGTGGGAACGCTGCGCCAACCCCTCCCTCCCGGCCTCATCCCCATGGCAACCCCCAAACTCGGTACAAAGCTCTGGGACAATGCTCCTTCTCTTGAGCTACCGGCCTACCTCTGCACCTGCACCACCCCGTCCCCTGGTCTGCATCCCTAAGGGGTGACGCACCCACGGGCTCCCGGGGTTCCACAGCGGGGGGCTCCCCTCAGCCCTTGGCAAGCCCAGCTTCAAGATAAAACTCACAGCCAATGGTCGGGAGCAAGTGAGACAAAGTTCCAGGGCTCTCGCTGATTTCCGCTATCACCTACCCTTTTTGAGAGAAGTGGTACGGGTTTTCTCCATCTTCTTGAAACAAAAATGAATAACCCCTCCCCACCATATCCCACTTCCTTCCATTCTTCCTCTCCTCTGTGACTCAGCGCTCAGGGCACCTGTCCTCAACGGTACTACTAGCCGGCAAACATTTTCTGAATACCGCACGGTACACAACACATCACGCCATCTGATCCCCCACTCCCTGTAATTCTCCAGCCACCATGATCCTCGACTACCCTTCCACAGGTGAGGAAAATGACACTCAGAAGGTTGTGTGACTTCCCCAGCGTGACTAGGCTCCTGGGGCCACACCAACCTTAGGGGCACCAAGTTAGCGATTCAAACGGTGTCGCAACCAGCCGCCACGTAGCGCAAGGGGAAGGCGCAGGTGGGGCAGGTGGGCAGCGGTATTAATGATTCGTTCCTGGGGTAGTCGATTGGGCATCCAGCTCTTGGGTGTGGGCTCAGGTCAAGCTCTCAGAGTCCTGGGATCGAGTCCCGCATCAGGCTCCCTGCTCAGCGGGGAGTCTGCTTCTCCATCTCCCTCCTGCCTCTCCTCCCACTGGATCTCTCTCTAATGGTCACTCCCCCCCCCAAAAAAAAATACATAGATAAAATCTTTATTAAAAAAAGAAAAAGAAAACTAGAAAGCATGAGCAGTGGTGAAACCAGAGACACACAAGGAAGAAAATGATGGCTAGACTCAAGGTGGGGCTTTCATCTTGGATGGGAGGAGGGGCTTCTGAGTGTAGGTGTCCTAGAAAGACCGTTTATCTTAGGACCATTTATTAAACATGAATGTTCCAAGCACTCATCTGCACACATGTCCTATTTCACAACGTAATGCAAGAATTACCAGAGAAAAAGAAAGCGGCACCACTGAGTGGCCTCACCCAAACCATGTCATTTCTGATTCCTAACCCTTCAGAACTCTCTCTTACACCCCAAAAATGCCAGAGGAGGTAAAGCACAACTTCCAACTTTATCAGTCACTTCCATCCCCAGGGCAATTAACCCACCAGAGGTGCACTAGAAACATCTAGAAAGATCTAGGCCCGTCTCACCTCAGATAAAAGGACCATCAACAGCAACCCTGGGCCTGCTTGATCTCCTTCCCTCCACGAGGAATAAACAAAGGCCTCCACTCCTGGCCAATATCTGTGCATCATGCTTTTTCTAGTGCCATCCACTGTTGCACAGAATTTACACTGAATAGCAAACACTGTTTAGAGAGACAAGGTCCCAGCTGAGGGGCTGGGGGCTTCTGCTCTCCTGGGAGTCACGCTTTCTGTTCCCTCCTGTACGAGAAAACATTACCAGAGGTGGCTGGGGACAGAAGGGGCTCAGGACACCAGGTACCAGATAGAGATGACCTGGCTTCAAGTCCTCTCTTAGCTGGTCGGTATTGGTATGACCTTGTGAACCATCCAGAAAGTCTAAGAAGACATCAGACCCAAGATTCCTCATCCTGGATAAATGTGGGACAACAGTTTCTGCTCCTTACAGAGATCAAAACAAACCAATGACAAGGGGCACCTGGATGGCTCAGCGGGTTAAGCATCTGCCTTCGGCTCAGGTCATGATCTCAGGGTCCTGGGATTGAGCCCCGCATCGGGCTCCCTACTCAGTGGGGAGTCTGTTTCTCTCTCTGCACCTCCCCCTGCCCGTGCTCTCTTTCTCAGACAAATAGAATCTTTTAAAAAAAAATGACACTACAGTACTATTATGGAGGATAAAATTAATTTTTTGGTCTCCCATCCAACTTCCCACACCATACAGCTGCTGCCCTTGGGACAACTCTCGATCCTTTCTTCTCATCTGAGTGGAAAGCACAGAAATACTGCTCTTAAAAATCCTCATGAACTCTTAACCGAAGATTTAACTCCACTAACAGAAACAGTTCCTGTGTCCCAACTTCCTTACGACGATGAAACGCGGGGAGAAATAAAATTCCAAATTTACAAAAATGGAGATGCAGGTCAATTATCTAGTGGCCAATCTATCAATGTCACGTTAGTTAAGACCAGGAGAGACGCACATCATCATGATGTAAACTTTCCAAAAGACCCAGTTTAACCCAAGAGCTTCTAATCCCTTTTTCTACAAACCCGCCTTTCCCGGCAATAGCCAATGAACGTTCTGACCAGTGAAGATGTTCATAATTAGGAAAATACACAAAAGTCAAGAACAAAGGTCAGAGACTAAACAATACTCCAGCCGATCTGCAGATAATAGCGGACTACTTTGGCTCCTGTTCACCTGGGAGATTTTAACTGTTACAGGAGACTGTTCTGCTGGCCAGTTAGGAGAGGGGTACAGATGGCCCAAACGGGTTAAACTCAAACCCAGTTACACTACTTTCATTTTTTAAATATGAGCTCTTGGTAAGGCACAACACAGACCTGGGTGGCTCAGTCATTAAGCATCTGCCTTCGGCTCAGGTCATGATCCCAATGTCCTGGGATCGAGTCCCGCACTGAAATCCCTGGTCCTGGATCCTGGGATCCAGTCCTGGGACCAAGTCCCACATCAGGCTCCCTGCTCAGCGGTGAGCCTACTTCTCCCCCTGCTTGTGCTCTGTCTCTCTCTCTGACAAATAAATAAAATCTTTAAAAAACAACAACAACAAAGGCATCCCATGGTAAGAAACATCTGATGACACGTAGCAGAGATCAAAAGCCCGCATCCTTATGATGCTGATTTGGATTTTAGATTTTTTTGGAGAGCCAGGATGCAGACCCTCCACTGACGCTGCCTTTTCTTTTTGTAATGATCTCAACTCGTCCCAGTAAGAAGGCACCAACACAGCTCCCTCAACACGCTGAACAACCCCCTCTCTTTGCTTTCCCCATCTAGACAGTGTTCCGCCATACCTACCATGATGGTATGTTCTGGAAATCTGGCACGCACCAGTTTCACGAACTCCACAAAATGTTCTGAATACCCGTTGGCCACATCCAGGCATATGAACTTGACCTGTGGCACCGCTTCTAAGATGTCGCTCATCTTTTCCAGATCACTCTTCCCGCTGCCCGAACTCACGGCGACGTGCTGTCCCAAAATAAAGCAAAAAGGCACAAGACGTGAGGAATCAGGGGCATTCAAAAGTGAGACCCTCCCTCCGTCCATTCTCTATCCTGGGGAGATGCTGTGGGTCTTTGAGGGTGCCCCAGACCAAAGACACACACGGTGGATCTGCTCAAGAAACACACCGCACGGAAGGGAAAGGAGACTCGTCCTTGGCCACAGAATCTTCCAGGAAACAGAGTTTTAATTATAGGAAACTTAGTCCTTGGATTTTCCCTCATTTCCTCCCACCGTGTGGAACCCTGAACCATCGAGCTGCTGATGCGAATTCTGCTCTTCCTGGAGAAGAGGAGAGGCGGGAAGAACGAGGGGCGGCCAGTCAGCACAGACATCCTCCCACCAACGCCATGGCTGTCACCCTGGGCAGCTGGCAGCGGGAACAGAAGGCGGAGAAGATGCCCAAACTCCTCTGATAAAACCTCCTGCTTTCATCTGGACTCTCCATACAATACGATCACAATATGCAAATCGTAACCTACTCACAAAACCGCAAGATTCAGGGTTCCTACAAAAAAGGCAAAATGGCCAAAAAGTACAGGAATGGGTGGGCCTAAGATGCTTTTTCCCAATGGTACCTTTGTTAACATCCGAAGCCACCACACCCTCTTCAGTGACACACTCCTCCCCAACCTCCATGGCACCGGTGGTCTCCAACCCACCCCTCTGCTCCTGGGAAAATCTCCTCTTTGAGATAAGATTTGCTTTTAGTCACTGATGCCTGAGTGCAACTAGATCATGGTTTTGTGCCCAGGGCCATCACCTCACCTTTTATAAGAATATTGGTATTTTAGGGGCACCTGGGTGGCTCAGTGGGTTAAAGCCTCTGCCTTCGGCTCAGGTCATGATCCCAGAGTCCTGGGATCGAGCCCCGCATCGGGCTCTCTCTGCTTAGCAGGGAGCCTGCCCCGCCACCGCCTGCCTCTCTGCCTACTTGTAATCTCTGTCAAATAAATGAACAAAATCTTTAAAAAAAAAAAAAAAAGAATATTTTGATTTTATGACACTTCTCTGAGCCAGGAGCCACCTACAGGGAGAGGGGGCATATTTGAGTAACCTTTGTGATTCCTCCAAAATCTCAACAATGTATCCACAACACTGATACAGAATGGAAACAGCCTAGTAACTTGATACAAGTTTATCCCAGTTTTCTGTGTTCAGATCAGTTTTCACTCCTCTGGCTGCCAGTCTGCCCAGTGCTGGCCCAACCCATCCCTCCCAGTAGAGTTTTGCCACCCTTCCCGTTTCGCTCTCATTTCTGTTCAGGTTTGGCAAGTGGAACTTAAGACTGGTTCATTTCTCTCAATGTTACCAAGTTTTGGACATTCCCCCCCCCCTTTTTTCCTTTTTCATTTCTCCCCTTTTTAAATTAGCCTTTAATTGGGTCAGGGGCACAGTACCAAGTCAAATGATCATGCTTCGTAGTGAAGGACCGGGTTCTAATTAACAACACACTGCCAGAAACTCTTGTGCAGGAGTCAGAGGTATGACCCGTTGCACCCCCCACCCCCAAATCATCACTCGCCAAACTTCCTCCAGGAAGGAAAGACGGTGAAGCAATTAATACTCATTCTGAGACGACATGGAAAAAATGAACTTGATATTGAGCCAGAATTACTGTAGCTCCAAAACCACCTTCTCTCCAATCAAAATCCACACAGAGCGCAGCCAAGGAGAAACAGAAGCCAGCATAACCTCCCAAGTGGTATAAAGTGAAGTCATTTTCCAATCACAAACGATGTGATCACAGAGGAGGGCATCTCCAACCCACAGAAACTTCTCTGCTGTCACCGGCTCAGAACGACTCAAATGTACCAGGGGGCAAGTCAGGTGTGCGCCACAATAATAAGAGTTTCTGTTATATTCGAACTGCCTTTTTTTTTTTTTTAATAACCGCTTTACTGAGATATAATTACGTACCACACGATTCACCCATTTAGAGCACACAACGTGATAGTTTTTTGTCGTGTAACGTCGTGTAACTGCCATCACCATTTTAAAAACACTTGTCACCCCCACATGCTTGGACCCTCACCTTCAAACTCCCACCCCCCTGCCTTAGGCAACCTCTCCTCTGCTTCGTCTCTGTAGGTTGGCCTATTTTTGCCATTTCACCTAAACAGAAACATATTTTCGTGTGTGGCTTTTTCACTCAGCAGAATGTTTTCAAGGTTCGCCATCCGTGTTGTAGCACGGATCGGGACTTCATGTCTTTTTACAGTTGAATAATAGTCTGTTTTGTGGACAGACCAGATTTTGTTCATTCGTGCACCGGCTCACAGACACTCAGATGGATGGTTTCTATCTCTCCCCTCTGATGAATAACACCGCTACAAATGTTTGCGGGCAAGTCTCTGTGTGGACACCTACTTCTGTGTGTGCGAGGTCTACACCCAGAAATGGAACTGCTGGGTCCAGTCGCAACTCTGCTATCTGACGTTCTGAGTAAGAGCCAAAGTAAGTGCCAAAACAGCTGTGCTATTTTACATTCCCCCCAGCCATGCGGAAGGGCCCCAGTTTCTTCACACCCATGCCAGCGCTCATTAGGACCTTTCTGATTACAGCCTTCCTAATGGGCATGGTGTTTACTCAACTCCAAAACAACTCATTATAATTTGATGTTTTTCCTCCCGTCAGAGGACTGTTCGGACTCGAGGCACCCCTTGCAGGAAACATGGGTCTTCCACAGGCTCTCAGGATGGAACACAAAATTTTTCAAGAGGGGAAAAAAAAAAACAAACAGATATTCCTATTCAAGATATCCTAATTATTTTAAAAATTGGATCCAGGGGCGCCTGGGTGGCTCAGTGGGTTAAAGCCTCTGCCTTCGGCTCAGGTCATGATCCCAGGGTCCTGGGATCGAGCCCCACATCAGGCTCTCTGCTCAGCAGAGAGCCTGCTTCCTCCTATCTCTCTCTCTCTGCCTTCCTCTCTGCCTACTTGTGATCTCTGTCTGTCAAATAAATAAATAAAATCTTAAAAAAAAAAAAAATTGGATCCAGAACAGGTTTTCCCAGCAATGACGAAGAGCAAGGGCAGGGCCCACGACAGGCTTTCCACAGGTCTCTCTCTGGTGACTCTGCAGGTCTGTTCACTGCCAATTCAAACCTTTGCAACCACCCTGAAGTGTTTCTCCCCTCCCCGCCCCCCCCCCCCACGAAGAAACGTAACTTAGAACCAGGTACAGTCCTACCTGCAGACACTCTGGGTGATGAGCCGCAAAGAGCTTCCAGTCGTCCAAGGTGTAGTGCTTGTGAATTGCTGTGAACATGGAGTGCTAGGGAACAAAACAGACTTCCTGTTAGGACAGGAAGTCAGGCCAGCCCGCTCTCCACCCCGCATGGGCAAGGGGGGACCCAGCAACACAAAAGAATGGGTATAGGAACCCAGTTCATGCTTCATTTACTTTAAATATGCTGAGAGCCAAGAACAGACAAAGGAGTCACCAGTAAAAACACAGAACCATGTTCTCCGTTCTCATCTGATCAGACAACCCTGATCCAGGCCTCAGGAGGCTCTGCCGGGAGGTCCGGGAGGGAAAATGAAGGGTTCCCAGGGCCTGGTCCCAGCCCCACTGCCCAGAGTGGCAGGCAGCAGGTACCCTGCCCCAAAGAGTGTCGAGGCCCAACTGCTGTTGGGCCAACCCAAGAGAATCTCTACTCATACCTGAAAGCTTGCCTTTGTGTTCACAGTCTAAACATGGCTTGCTAAAAGCTAAACCCAACAGGCGGTTGGTATTCTTGAGGGAGGGAATGCGACAAATCGTAATCCCACACCTATGACTACCGACCCAATCCAACACTGACACGCTTTGTGCCAACACTTCATATACCATCTCATTGACTTTGAGCAACTTCCTACAGTCACACTAGCTGTGCAGACAGAAATAGAGCGTAAGCAATTTAGAGACAGCTTGGCCCAAAAGGGGCAAAGGCCAGAATCAAACTCAAATCTGACTACAGAGCTCAGGCTCCTTCCCTTCTCCTAACTTCTCTGGGTCCGTTTCCCCATCTACACTTTTCCATTCTAAAATCCCGTGCCTTTATGAATTCGCATTCAATCAGTGGCTCCTAGAGGCAGAAAATTCACAGTGCACATGCACATGGCTTCAGGGTACACTGTTTTACTGTGTTTACAATGTCCATGGTCTCAAACCCAGGGAGTCCTTCCTGTGAAAATGGGTGGGACGTAGCAAATTTTACACTTTTTAATGGACTCCTAACTCGAGATGGGAATTAATCTGGACAATTTATTTGCTCCCTGATTCCACCCACTTTCACACTAATACATAATTCATTGGTAGCAATGGCTGATCACAGAACAGAGCAAGGGAAAGACAAGGAGAAAAAAAAAAATACAGATTTCTTAACCAATTAATTTATTAGCCTCCGGGCCCAAGCTCAGTGGGGGCTGTGGGCTGACAGAGAGTACAGCTGATCACGGAATCAGACAGACCACCCCCTACTCCATTTTTCAAATTCATCATAGGTTTGAAAATCTTCCTTCTAATCACTGGCTAATAATGAATCCTAGCACCTCCTGGGGTCCCACAGCGAGAAGCTCTTTCAACTAATTGGATTTCTCTTTCCACTTGGCAGGCATTATCGATGCAAGAAGACACATACCCACTGTGCAGATCAGAAGCAAACATTTCATATCGAGGATGAATAAGATGTGTTGGACCTCAGACCCAGCCTTATGGGACAAAGGTCCTGCCCACAAATGGCTTTTCCTTTATTTTTCCCAATGCCAGGACACCAACTACTCCCTTTAAAGGACATGAGACTGGTAAGTGGCCAGAAGGACCTTGAGCTTCGACTGTTAGCTATCAGTGTGAGTTGGGAATTATTCCCCAAATCAGTCTGAGTTTGAATCTTGGCTCTGTCTCTACTGGACTAAATGTCCTGAGCCAAGGTACCTCTCCTCTCTCTCCATCTCTGCCTCCGTTCTGTAAAAGGAACCCACCCGGGGAGGCTGTGACAACATTACATATCTTCTATCTACTATTTGGCACTTAAGTTCTCAATAAATGTTTTGTAGTAAGAGTTACTGCACAGACTGCCCACAAAGCAGTTCTGCCTTAATTTCAAAGACAAGGTCGTTCTTCTATAACATGACAGCAGTCTAACTTTATAAGATCTCTAGTTTCTCAAATGATCATGAACATTTTCAAGCAAGAAAGGGATGAAGATCCGGAGCATCTCATTGACTCTGAAGTCCACACTCCAGCCATCTTCTGACTGCAAATGGAAGATAAGAAGTGCCCCTCAGCATCCAGAACTAACTAGTATGGGCAATGAAGGACCCAAAATATCTCAATTTTCTCTCTTCTTCCTTGTCTGAACACGTCTAGGATAGGCCCCTGACAACGTGGCCAGGGTCAGCAGCAGAGGGAACAAAGCCTACCATCTTACCTGGGACATCACCACTGCCATCTCGAATGTCCCCACGGTGTCCATATTGGCCACAATGATGGGAATCCCTGAGTAGGTCTGCTTCGAATTTCGAAACGTGAAGGTACGCTCAAGATCCACCTGTTGGCAAAAAGGGAAAGTAAGTGGTTTGTGAAGAGTCTGGAGCAAGGGAAGAACAAAAAGGAAGTGCGTGGCCCTTGGTCCCTTGGTCTCTTCGGGGCTGAGCTCCGTGTTCCAAAAATAGGAGAGTTCGTCAGGAGACCAAGTGACAGGTTGTCATTCAGGGACAAAGCTGAACCGGCCTCGTCAGGATCCTCAAGCACCAGTACAAGGCTCCAGACAGTGTTCCCTAAAGACAAACCTCGGAACCGGAAGTTTGTCTCCTTCAGTAGCCCCTCCCCCTCCTCACCCACTGCCACCCTCTGTCCCCAGCCTGATCCATCCTGACCCAAAACACCCAAATCCATGCTATCTTCCCTACTTTCAAGCACCAGAGGGACCATTCCCCTTCTGGAAAAACTCCCTCCATTCTTCCCTGCCAAGCATGGTTTTCCCTTTCATTCTTAGAACCAGACACTCCCGATTCACCCCACAGTGATGAGCAGCAAACCATTAATCCCTTAACCTGTGAAGGAGAGGAAGTACTTACAACCACAGGTCCGCACATATCAACGCTTGCTCCTTTGACATGCAAATATTTGGGGGAAGGCCCTCCCATTTTCCTCTAACTCCAACTTCAAGGCATTTGTGACTAAGCTGGGGCGCTCAGGAACCCAGGGCAAGAGCCAAGTCAAGATGGCGAGCTCAGCCAAAGCTGCGGGCGAGGGCCAGGCGTCAGAACTCCTTCTTCAACCCAAGCAGATCCAAGACTTGTAGGCTCATGGATCCATTCTCCACCCTTTTCTGGCCCCCCTTTTACCATAGGAAGGCCACTCTTCCCCCACCCCACCCCAAGACTCCACTGTCCAGGTTGGTTTCTGGCTGGGTTCAGCCAATGAAGAAACTGGGCAGGACACAGAAGAACAGTGTGGGACAAGGTGGGGACGGGGCGGCTGTAGGTAGTCAGGGCATGTCTCCCGGAACTCTTCAGCCTCTGCCTGCATGGTCTTGGTTCTAGCTTTTGCAAAGTGATCCCAGGACTTGGGCTCCGGGAGCATCACCTCCTCCCGTTGGGAAGTAGTTTTCCACTCTTGCCAACCTCTGGCGCCTATCTCATAGAGCCTGTCAGCGGAGCTCAGATAGCTTGCATTAAATTCCCTGTTTTACATGATCAGCACTGTCCGTCCCCTTGGCTGGACCTGGACAGGCACGAGGCCATCCTGGAAGTGGGCGCTTCCCCAAAGGAGAACCGGCGGGAGACACACAGGCGCGCATCTTCAGTTTCTGAAATAACTCCGACTCCACATTAATAGCGGCTTCAGGAGTCCATCAGCAATAATCATTTCCGACCAGGGTTGACCTCCCCTTCCCCCATCCCTTTTCATTTGAGACAACTTTCACTTTGCCATCACGTGTCAAAAACCACCAAGGGACACCTCGGGCCCTTTAGCCTTTCCACACACCTCCATTGCTCTCTATGCAACTCTGCGTCCAGAAGGCTTCCTGGGTGAATGACGTCATAGGTTTTTCTGCTGCAGCCTTAAAAGCCAAGATGATGGCAAATGAAATGCAGTCACCGCCCTAGCAGGTGGGGCAGCTCCTCCCCTCCCCTGCTTCCTTCATTAGGATTCTTGGCTCTACTTCAGTGAAGCAAGCTCGATTTACATTCGGAAAGCTAACTGAAGGAGTCTATTAGTTGCAACTTTCTGTGCTGTTAAGGGCACTCTAACATTCTGGCATTGAGGGCTTAAAATAATCAGAATAATCCTAGGTCTCAAATGACTCATACTTCTCCCAAGATGCTTGGGGAGGGCTGCTACATTCTGCATCCAGCTGAGCTCACAATGGGTTTTTCCTGGCACCCCAAACCAATAGAGAGCTCTTCAAGGAAAAAGGTCAGCCTTCACAGTGGGCTCCTGCCCCTCTTTCTAGTCTTTATGTGGTAGATTCCACACAACCCCTAATTCTAAGAATGAGAACTAAAAGGATCTTCCCCAAGGAAGAATAAACTATTGAGATTACATAAAAATAAAAAGCTTTGGGGCACCTGGGTGGCTCAGTGGGTTAAGCGGCTGCCTTCAGCTCAGGTCATGATCCCAGAGTCCTAGGATCGAGCCCCATGTCGAACTCCCTGCTCAACAAGGAGTCTTCTTATCCCTCTTCCTCTGCCCCTCTCCCTGCTTGTGCTCTGTCTCTCTCTCCCTAATAAATAAAATCTTTTTAAAAAGCTTCTGCACAGCACAGGAAAACAATCAGCAAAACAAAAACGCAGCCTATGGAATGGGAAATAATATTTGCAAATGACATATCCGATAAAGGGTTAGGATCCAAAATATATAAAGAACTTATAACAACTCAACACCCCAAAAAGGAATAATCCTATTAAAAATGGGCAGAGCACCTGAGCAGACATTTCTCCAAAGAAGACACAGAGATGGCCAACAGACACGTGAAAAGACGCTCAACATCGCTCATTATAAGGGAAAAGCAAAGCAAAACGACAAGGAGGTATCACCTCACACCAGTCAGAATGGCTAAAATCGGAAAGGTGAGAAACAACAGATGTTAGCAAGGATGTGGAGAAAAAGGAACCCTCCTGCCCTGTTGATGAGAAGGCAAACTGTTATAGCCACTGTGGAAAACAGTAGGGAGGTTCCAGAGAAACTCAAAAATAGAATTGCCCTAGGACCCAGCAGTTGCATTATGGGGTATTTACCCCCCAAAATACAAAAACACTAATTCAAAGGGATACATGCACCTGTATGTTTCTAGCAGAATTAGTTCCAATAGACAAATTATGGAAACAGCCGACGTGTCCACCAACCAATGAATGGATAGAGAAGACGTGGGTGTATGTGTGTGTGTGTGTGTGTCTGTGTATGTGTGTGTATATGTGTGTGTATGTATATATATAAAATGGAATATTACTTGGCCATATAAAAGAACGAACCCTTGCCATTTGCAATAACATGGATGGAACTAGAGAATATCATGCCAAGTGACATTAATCAGAGAAAGACAAACACCATATAATTTCACTCATATATGGAATTTAAGAAATACAACACATGCACAAAGGAAAAAGAGAGAGAAAAAGAGACAAACCAAGAAACAGATTCTGAATTCTAGGGAACACATTCAGCGTTCCCAGAGGGAGAAAGTCGGGGGCGGGGGGGACAGGTGATGGGGAATAAGAAAGGCACTTGCTGTGTTGGGCACCATTGACATACGGAATCACGAATCACTCTATTGTACACCTGAAATTAATATTACACTGTATGTTCTCTATGCTGGAGTTAAAATTTTTTTTAATTAACCTATTAAATTAAAAGTTTAATTAAATAAAAATTAAAATTAAAAATTAAAATAAAATTTTAAAAAATCTTAGTTATCTTCCCTCATCCGCACAGGCAAAAAGACACACACATCCCTCCCCCCCCCACGTCCCCCCCGAATACACCACTTGTTCACCGAGAGAGGTATTTTAAATATTCCAGCCTCCCAGGAACAAAACTTGGCATTTAATCTGCCACAGCTGGTCGATGCACCAAATATAGCACCTTCAAGTTCCCACTCCACTCAGCCTGATTTGCAAGGGAACATAAAGTCATAAACTACCCCTCCTCCACCTCAAAAAAGCATGGTTTTGCCGCCCTTTATGCTCTCCCCGAAGCACAAGCCTTTTACACCATGTTCTACCCTCCCACCTGACAAACACAAATTTCATTAATCAACTGGAAAGTACCAGGACACAGTATAATGGGGAACCAGCGCCTGGACTCCAGTCCACACAAATGCTGACATGCACATAAGGACACTCCAGTTCTGCAAACCAAGCTCCCCACGCCCACACACAGCTGCCACTGGGCCACTCACTGAGGTCGGAGGTGAGCACAGCAACAGCATCTCAGGTCCTTGGGAAAACCCACCTGGAGCCCTTGCCAGCCTTGGAACTAGCTTGAAGTCATCTGAGCAAGGGAAATCCAGGATCCCAAGTACCTGGAAATGACCTAGAGAATAAGCCTGGTCCTCCAGTCCCATTCAGTGAGGAGAAGGGTACAGGAGACCAGGAGGGTCGTGTGGGGTAGGAGCCTCTTTTGCCTAGATCGGTAGGTGGTACGGATCTAAGTAATGCTCTGAAATAAATGATGATCTGTCTCACCTGTAAAAGGTAAGTCTACAGGAGACTCCCTCCCAGCTTTATAGTCCTCGAGGCTGAAAAGTGGGGAAGAAGTTAATGTCTGACCAAGGGGTAAGAATGATATTGTACTTTCAGGGCAATGCTGGTGTGGGCTCCTGCCCAGCCTTCTGAACGTTCTGCCCCCTGCAGGCTTCACCACCAGCTGGCAGGATCTGGAGAAGTTCATGCAGCTGTGCATGATCTGAGAGCCCCAGGTTCCACAGGTGGGAAAGACTCCAGCAGCTAGCCCAGCACATCTGTGTGCACATCAGAATCATTGTAGGATGCTTTCCAAAATACACACACTCATGCTGCTCCAAACCTAGGGAGAGCCTTTATGTTGGAGACAATATGTATATTCTGGAGCGAGAGCTTCCCTAGAACAATCTGACCCCACACCCTCTAATTCTACAGAGTAAAATTTATAGAGGCAGTTACGGTTTGCAATGTGTCTTCGAAAAAAGATGCCGAAATGCCAAACCAGGGTTATCTCTGAATTGTAATAGGGTCTTTGCTGATGATCAAGGTAAGACGAGGGGGTCAGGAGGGTAGGGTCCATCCCCCTATGACTGGTGTTCACAAGGTAGGAAAATGTGGACACAGACACATAGAAAGGGAGTAAAGGGTGTAAAGATCAAGGCAGAGATAGCAATGATGCCTCTGTAATAGGCAAGGAACACTCAAGAGAGCAGGTAAACAATCAGAAGGGAAGAGAGAGAAATGTAACAGATTCTCTCCTGCTCGGATCAGAAAGACCCAGCCTGTGGATACTTCGATCTGCGGCTCCTAGCCTCCTGCACTTTGAGACAATAAATTTCTACTGCATAAGCCCAACTGCTTTGTTACACAAGGCCCCCTGAAACTAACACAGAGCCAAGACACTAAAATAGCACAGAGGTTGGACTAAAACCCAGGTCGGCATGCTCCCAGCCCTACATTCTCTCCTGCCATGCTCTGATCCCCTGTGGGCCAGCCTGCTGTGGACCCCCAGCCACGATTCCAATTCCCTGGATCCGCCTCTCCCTGGTATTTAAAAAAAAAAAAAAAAAAAAGAAAGAAAGAAAGAAAAAAAAAAATCACTAATGAGTTTTAACATTGTGTCGAGTCTTCTCTGTCTTAGGACAAGTGGTCAATTTTCTGCTGCAAATTTCTTCATTGTCAGATTTCCTAAAGTAATGGCTGTGTTAGTAAGTTTTTGTTTCTTGTTTTAAATCTTACCTTGGGTTCAGGGCTCCAGTGGGACACCAGAGTCAGGAATTGGTTTTGAAGAACAGAGCAGGGAGTTAAGGAATGACTCAATCTCTCCAGTGTGTCAGATAAAGACAAAATTCTTGCTTCATCAACAAACATGAGACTTCTTTTGAAAGGCTGACCCAAATGCCCCCGTGCAGCCCTGCAGGACTTTATTCTTACGTGCCAGGGGCTTGTATGGACAGTTGAGAGAGAACCTCCTACCTGGTACGATCACAATAAGGCCATCTGAGCCACCTCCACTGGTACCCAGGTGCTGACCTCAAATCCATTTTATAAGACGCCTGCAGAAATGTCCCTCCAGGAGTCCTAGAATGTCTAAGTGGGAAACCATTCTGCCTTTCTCTCCATTTCCTGCTCACTGCCTGATGATCCATGAGCAAACCTAGCTCTCAGCAAAACTGCTGCAGTGATAAATCTTGTCAAGACTCAAAACCCCCTTCCCAGCCAGGTCTGTTCTGGCGGGCTATGTTTTCTCTCTCCCAACTCCACGCTGCTCAGCTCTCTGGTTCAGCTCAAAGGCTGCCTTACCATTTTTGCATGCAGATATTACCTCTGTCGGGGGACAAGAGTTCTAGACTTTTATCTGATTGCACAATGAAAAGTTTTGATCATCGCCCTCTGAGAAATTTCAGGTATCCACAACAAACAGGGCAAACACTGATTAGAAGCCTACTCAGATCCAGGGCTAGCTAGATCCCTCCGACATCACCGAAGCAGGTAGACTATGGGAAGCAACCAACCAGGCACCTACACGGTTAGAGGAACCAACTGGAAAGGTGATTCCAGTTAACTCTGTTTTCCAGGCACGGAGCTGGCAAGTGCCCATAAAAATGGAAATATGAAAACATTTCTCAAGGGCACAGAGTTCTCAATGTAATGTGTACATGGAGACGGAAGGTGCCACTGGAAGTTGGGACATGAATGGTTTCAATCAGCCCAAAGTATGAAAGGAAATGATGCATGACATCATAGTAACCTCTGGAAAAGAAAAATTCACTCTATTACATAAATTCTAAATGTTTTACCTTCTTGAGATGCTTCCCAGCTCAGAAAATACATATGATTTATCATTGTTTTAAGCACATCATTTTTCTTAAAATTAAGTTTCTCTCTCCTAAGTGAATTTTGAACAAATACTGAAAGAATAGTGAGGCCCCCGCCACATTATTACTCGTCTGCCCAGAATCCCCACGTCTTGTCTTGTTCTGGTCTTGTTCTGGCCTACCTGCCACCCAAACTTTTATTGTTTTTTTCAAGGGTCCTAGGGCCTTTAAGGATGTGATGAAGGAACGGATGAGGGTTAACCATTCCTGACCTCTGGCCGACCTGTCCTGTCTCACCCTCTCTGGGTCCAGCCGCCACCCCTCCTGCTTGAGATGGTGACTTGTTCTGGTCACTGGCTAGAAGAAGACGCTTCCTCAAACCAAACCAGCCCTCGGCTGGCAACGCCAGGCACTGCAGTCAGGCCTGGGCACAGGCGGGCAGCTGAGTTCCTTGCAAGGGAATGTATTTATGATCTTGTGGAGCAGAGCGTTTGGAAGGCTGTGCTGGCTCTGCTTCCTCTTGTTTACTCCCGTGGCCCAGCCTCCAGATGGAGTCATTTTCTCACCTCCTTCTCCAGCCCTTGAAAGACCAGGCAAAGCCATGGTCACCAGCACACCCTCTTGCCCCGGGGGGGGGACTCTGCTTTTCTGAGCAACTAGTTTATCCTTCAGACTTTCACCTTCCTCATCCCCAGCAGGGCTACCACTCGCCCTCTCCCAGGGGGGCTACTGCCAGCCCAGGATCCACCTGTTCCTCAGGCTTTGATCTCCACAACACAGAACCAGCCGAACTATCCAGGGTGTCCGTTTGCCTCCCACGCCCATACCCCAGAGCTTTCCGCTTCCCTAGAACTGGGCAGGACTGCAGCTGTCCAGTAAGCGGGGTGCCACCAGGAACGAGTCCCCAGCCTCACTCCCAACAAGGTCACTGAAAAGTGGAAAGTAAACCCTGAACTTTTGCCACCCTGAAGCCCGTTTTTTCAGACATTTAAAAAAAAAAAACTCCCTCGCTGGACCTGATACCAGAACAGCTGATAGGAGAACTGGGCTGGACTGCAGCTGTCCAGTAAGCGGGGTGCCACCAGGAACGAGTCCCCAGCCTCACTCCTGGCCAAGGTCACCGAAACGTGGGAAGTAAACCCTGAACTTTTGCAGCCCAGGAGCTTGTTTATTTGGACATCAGGAAAAAAAAAAAAAAATTCCCTCGCTGGACCTGACAGCAGAGCAGCGAGGGGCAGTTCTCCGCACCGAGAGCCAGTGCCAAAATCACAAAGCTGTCCAGTCGTTCGTCTTCTCCCTCTACCCCTGGGCTCCGCTGGGTCAATTCCTTCCTCTATGCACCCCCCAACCACCACCACCCCCAAATCAGTTGGCCACTTGATCTTTCTTCCTCTGTGGTTTGGTCCACTGTGGACTTCCCCTCCTGCCCGCCCGACCGGACGCATTTATAATTTTACACCGCAGCAGGAGCAGGGTCCCTCAAGTCCTGGCTGAGAACCAGCAGGCTTCCCCCTTTCTCAGCAGGCGGGGAGGGCCCGGGAGGGAGGGCGAGGGTCCGCATCTCATCCCACAACACAGACACACGGAAAAGCCGGCAAGGTTAGCCCAGCCCGTCTCCTTCCACCGGCCTCTCGCGAGCCACCCGGAAAGCAAATCCCACCCCACTGCGGCTTTCGGAGGACCCCACCTCGGCGCGGCTCCTGAGGCTGCTCCGCTTGGGTCGCAGCAGGACATCCTTGAAGTCCAGCTTGAGGTCTGCATCTATGCGGGGCATGGTGCGGATCTGCACGCTGAGGCCCGCGCGGCTGGGGCTGGCAGCTCCTTCCTGCGGCGCGGGCGCCCGGCGGGCGGGGGGGCGGGGCCCGGGCGTGGGAGGCGCGGGGCGGGGCGTGCACGGGGGCGGGGAGGGAGGCGGGGCTCGGCGTGCGGGGGGCGGGGCAGCCTGCGGGGGGGCGGGGCAGCCTTGCGGGTGGCTGCTCCGGAGCGGGTGGGGCGCGCCACGCTGCGCTGGGGGCCAGGGGGGTCCTGCCGCGGCGCTCCGCCCGCCTTTCCCGGCTCCAGCTCCCAGCGCTGGGGCGGTGGTGGGGAGGGGAGAGGGGTCTGGGGGGTCCGGCGGGGTAGGCACAGCCCGGTGGCTCTGATGTCTGCCAGCGTTGACATTTTTAACAAACCTCCCCCCTCACTCCCGCTTACAAGCCTTGGCTCGTTGTGGTGGCCGAATTGGCGGCGGTCGCGGAGGAAGGGGGAATACGCACCGTGGTGGGGGACACCGAGGTTCCCCCCCACACACCACCCCACCAGGGAGGAGACGTGGCGGCGGTCGCGGAGGAAGGGGGAATGCGCACCGTGGTGGGGGACACCGAGGTTCCCCCCCACCACCACCCCACCAGGGAGGAGACGTGGCGTATGACCCGAGGGAAAAGGCCGCCCCCTGGGAGGTTTCGTTTCTTTTTCTAATTTCAAACCCAGTGTGCGGGTCTAGTGCTGAGTCAGACCTGGGGCAGGCCGAAGAATGAACCCCCGGGAAAGGGGGTGGGCAGGTCAGTCTGTTTGGCAGCGGTGGGGACGACACAATTTCTGTATCCGCCTTTTGGATTTCAAGGGTGTGTTTGTTAGAATAAAAGCAGGGAAGTGTATAGGCAACGCGGATCCTGGAGGTTGAGGGACCCGAGTCTGCTCTGCAGGTTACCTGTCCCGTCAGTTTATTTTTTTTTTATATTTATTTTTTATTTCTTTTCAGTATCCCAGAATTCGTTGTTTATGCACCACACCCAGTGCTCCATGCAATCCGTGCCCTCCATAATACCCACCACCAGGCTCCCCCCAACCTCCCACCCCCACCCCTCCAAAACCCTCAGTTTGTTTCTGAGTCCGGTTTCTCATGGTTCCTCTCCCCTTCCAATTTCCCCCCAACTCACTTCTCCTCTCCATCTCCCCAAGTCACTTTATTTTTAATTCACTTGGTGACCTGACTCTGAGGAGCCTTAACTATAGGTTACAGATAGCTTAAATGCTTGCTCTAAACCTTCTCAGTCACTCAGACCAACCCACTGAAGAGGAAGCCACTCTGCAGATCAGGCAAACGAGGGTAACATTAAGGAAATGACTTAAAAAAAAAAAAAAAAGGTTAGTCTTTTTAAAAAAAATTTTATTTATTTATTTGACAGAGATCACAAGTAGGCAGAGGGGCAGGCAGAGAGAGAGGAAGGGAAGCAGGCTCCCTGCTGAGCAGAGAGCGGATTGGAGACTTGATCCCAGGACCCTGAGATCATGATCTGAGCCAAAGGCAGAGGCTTTAACCCACTGAGCCACCAGTCTTTAAAACTCAGTGTGATCTTAAATAAAGCTAAGTCCAAGACCCCTCTCTGCCTGGATTCAAAACCTGATCCACCGCTTTCTCCTTAAGGGTGACCTTGGGGAGTCACTTTATTTCTTCAAACCTTAGAGGTTTTTTATAGGTTAAATAGAAGGGAAGAAAAAAGCTTTAGCTTTGTCATGTCCCAGCCTTTTAGGAGAATTAAATTGTGAGCGTGTGTGTTTGCGCAAAATTTATATACCCTGAATTGTTGGCTCAATCTATGGGGCTCCTGAAACTCATATAACACTGTATATTAACTACCTGGTATTAAAATAAAAACTTAAGAAAAAAATAACTAAAGTGTGCTGAAACAGGAGTAAACCCAAATTTATGTCCTCTACTTGCTCAGTAAACCATAGCTAGTTTTTTCTGGTCACATGTTAGTTACATTATGTGCCTTACGCTTTTTAGCCTCAGACTAGGTTGCTAACCGCAGAGGCAGGAATCAGCTTCACTTTCTTGTGGCTGTCTGCAGCCTCCAACTGTTGTGGGTGAACTCCTGTCGCCTAAGGCTGATGGGAAAGATACAGACCTATGCTCCCTGAACTCAAAGGTCTGGGAATGATAAGGACCTTCCCCCATTCTCTTCCTGCCCCACAGGAAGTTCTTGAAGTTTCAGGGAAGGAAATGAAACTTATCAGGGAGAGAATGAAAGTAACCGTACAGAGTTGGGCCAATGGAATTGTTAGGACCCTGGTGAAAACTAGGTCTGATCTTGAGTTTGTAATTATAAAACAAAGTAAGGGGCGCATGGCTGGCTCGGTCAGAGGAATATGTGACTTGATCTCCGCTTTGTGAGTTCAAGCCCTGCATTAGGTGAGGAAATTACTTATTTTTTTTTAAAGCAAAAGAAGATTTTTTAGTAAATAAATACCAAAGTAAAATATAATTACTGTATAATATGGTTATTTAAAAGCTATTCTCCCAAAAGGGGGGAACAAAACCCTAAACCTGTCAAGGATCTGCCCCTGGAATATAGTATAGGGATTGGGGGGAACTTTATACTTATTGTTACCTATGCTGTCTTAAGGGAAAAACATCCTTCCCCTTGAGCTTGTTCCTTTGCCCTAGGGATAGGACCTCTCCTCTTGGCTTCTTGACCACTGTCTTTCTCTTAGAACAGGGACAGAAGCTTACTTCACACCATCCTTTCCCTCTCCTTCTGGAAAGTTCCATCATACCTGCTCTATTCTCAGGCACAAAACCCTACTCCTGTTAGAGTCAGCATGACTCCTTGAATCACCCACACCCACCTAGACTCCTTTAAAGGTCCTTGGCACCTCCAAATAATCCTGCTGCACTTCTCAGTGCTCTAGTGATAACAACAAAAGCCACCTGTCCATACAAGGACCTCATGTAAAGGTTCTAACTCCCAACACAGAAAAATTCCTAAGAGATGGACTAACATTGTATTGTCTAAGAGTCGAGTGGTACCAATGACCTAGAGCTTCTGGAGCGGGTTCTCTGGGAGACCATGCTCCTTTATCAAGATCTTTGGAGATCGGTATCATACCTGACATGTCACCATCCACACTCCACAGGGACCAGGCATGAGGTCACACCCAAGCCTGTATTGCAAATAACATCTCTGTGCTGGGCTTCTCAAGTGGGCTTTGATTAGGGCTAAGCAGAAACAGAGCAGGGGTGAAGGTAAATTCAGAAGGTCTTAGGGTATAAGAACAAAACCACTGCTTCTGATTCTCTCCTTCCCTCCAATTCTTCACCCTTCAACACGGTACAGCCTTCCCCTTACACACACACACACACACACACACACACACACACCACACACTCTTGAAGCACATTGGTATCTGAACCTTTTGAATGGTCAGTAACACTAACATAATACAATTCACAGCAGAGGCCACAGCTGACAGCCCATGGAAAGTATGCTTGGTTTGGCCAACAGAGAACATTTTAACATCTTTGAATTAGTTGCTAACATTTAGAAATTGAGAATTTTTATATTGAAAATCCGAATGACTAGCTCACCTTTAGAAATTGGAAGGTCTGTCCCAATCGGGCCATCAACATCATCCCATCAGAAAAACACCATCTGCTAGAGGTAATCAATCTTGTCCCCTGAGATGGGCGGGACAGGTGGTCTTTAATGCAGGAAGAATTGACCCAGTGCTCCCGCTACATACACAGCCACTTAAGTTCTCAACCCCTGATTAATAATATATGCTGAGAATAATGCTTCACTCTGTACAGAGAAAGTAAATGTAAATTTAATTTGCTTGTCTTTGGGAGCAGAGAAATTTGTGTGCACATGTGTGCATGCTTATTTAATTTAATTTTCCCTAGACGACCCAATGGCATCATGACAGAATTTAGACTGCTAGATATGCCAAAACAAGGGGATTTGCCTGCAGGATACAATTTTGCCTTTAAGATAACACTAGAGATTAAAACCTATCACCATACTGTTCTAGAGGTTGTTATTATTACGGCAAGCCAAAATTAGTCTGATATAATTATCATCCTGGTGATCTCATTTCTTTTTATTAAAATCTTCAGTGTCAGACGTCATGTACAAGGGCAGAAAATAATCTGCAAATTAAAATTTCCTGCAGAGTTTTCCTTTACATGTTAACCTGGCCTGGAGCCAGTTTATGGGAAATGTTTTCTTGCACATTTTTCGCGGAGGTAGGTTCTCTACTACTTAACTAAATTCTGGTTCCAGCTTAGAGAGTGTTATCTGACATTGCTTTGATTTTGCTTTCCTTGATTTTGCAATAATTTCTACCTCTGAAGTTGACTTTCTTACAAAGTCAGATACCTTGAACAATCTGATAACACTTAGGCCAAAATTGTTGTATTTTCAGATAAATACAAGCACATGCTCACAGGTGATCATTTCTGTTCCCTCCCAGCCCCATGTAGGAGACCTTCCCGTCTCTCCTTTGGGTGTGAGGGCCTTGTGAATCTCTGGCCACAAACTCCATGTGCCAGAAATCTGTTCTTTACTTTCTTTCAGATTACTAGGACTTAAGTTTCTAGCTCCCTGTCTTTTTTTTTTTTTTTAATTACTTATTTATTTGAGTGAGAAAGAGAGCAGTGCAAACTGATAGCAGGGAGCCCGATGCAGAGCTCAATGCTGGGCTCGATCCCGGAACTCCAGGATCATGACCTGAGCCAAAAGCAGATGCTTAATTCAATGAGCCACCCAGGGACCCCTCTAGCTCTCCCTCTTGCTGAGATGAAGGCAGGGATTCATCTCCAGTTGTCTCTGGGCCTCTCCCATACCAGGTGTCGAGGTCTTGCAATGACAAAGGGTGGAAGTTGGCTTTTCATCCATCATTGGCCACACTGGTGGTCCCACTTTCTTGGTTCCCAAAGTCCCTTATGGTCCGTCCTGTGACTTGGATGCTTCTTTGCAACTTGTAGGAAAGGAATTTTGCTGAGTTTGAGAGCCCTAGGCTTGGGGTTTCCTCCTTGGTCTCTGTACCACACCTCCCAGGGACTGATAGAGGGAAGGACAGGTTTGCCTCCTTTCCTATATCCAGAAGAATATCTCCCCTTCTCCACCTCACCCATATTCTCCCTAAAGTGCTGTTTTTTTTCTCATCCACTCCCCACCCCTCAGGACATGCAACACAATCTTCTCCTCGTGTTTAGGCTTTCATAAAAGGCAGGAGGAGTGGTGGGTTTTTGCTTTCAGTTCTATAAAAATTCCCTAGGTAAGAAAACAGCAAGAACTTTGATGTGTGCTTGAAATGAGAGAATCAAAAATATACAGAGAACAAATTACAAATCAGTAGTTCGGGAGAAGTATCTGGCTATAAGATATGTTGGATTACCAACATACAGCTAATAGAGGTGACATTTAAGTAAATTTTCTTTGGGAAAAAAAAAGGAAATAAGAAAAAAAATAAAATGGAAGTCATTTATTCTATTCCTTCTAAAAGCTTTAAAAAAAAAAAAAAAGCTTTTTGACCAACCTTGAGCCTGCTAACTATTCTAGTTAGCCTATTTGAATGTATCAAAGCAAATGAATGCAGTTATATTTTATTTTTTATTTATTTTTTAGATATTTTATTTATTTGTTTGACATAGAGAGAGAGACAGCAAGAGAGAGAACATAAGCAGGGAGAAGCAGGCTCCCCATCAAGCAAGGAGCCTGATGTAGGGCTCGATCCCAGGACCCTGAGATCATGACCTGAGCCGAAGGCAGAGGCTTAACCCACTGAGCTACCCAGGTGCCCCTGAATATTTTTTTTTTAAATGCTATTCCACTATTCTTTTTCTTTCCTCTGTAAATTATACATGTTTAAAAATTTATTTATCTATTTGAGAGAATGAGAGAGTATGAGTGGGGGGAGGCACGGAGGGAGAGAGGGGAAAGCAAACTCTCTGCTGAGCAGGGAGCCCGATGTAGGGACCTGATATCCAGGTCCTGAGGTCATGACCCGAGCCAAGGCAGACTCTTAATCGACTGAGCCACCCAGATGCCCCTACAGTGTACATTTTTTGAAAGGTCATATGGGGTGTTTCTTACAGCCAGGTTTATTCTGGGACCATTTGCATTCTTAAAGTATTGGCCCAGAACAGCATGTTATCCAGGAAAGCCCATCTCTACGCAGTCTTTCTCCTTTCCTGCTACACCGAATTTAGATCCTGTGCGGTAGGAAACCAAGTACTACCCTAACTGCATCCTATGTATTGCAAGTCCTGCACAAGAACTCTCTGGGCACCGTGCACCATCACTTCCAAATTAGGACTTCTTGGCATTTGAAACTTAGGGGTTGGACCTGGTCTGTCGCTCAAAGCGTTCTTTCCAATGATAGTTAATTCTCATTATTCACGGTAGTTCTCTTCCATAAAGTCGCTTTGGACCCTGAATTTCCAAATACTGAGCTACTGTCCCCAGGGGAAATACAGAGTTAGGTTCCCGTAAACTTCTAGCCACAATGTTTTCACGAACCAATCAATATATTTTATTTTTTTTATTTTTAAGTCGGCTCCACGCCCAACGCAGGGCTTGAACTCAAGACCCCGAGATCAGGAGTTGCATGGTCTACTGACAGAGCCAGCCATATGCCCCAGAACCAGTCAATATATACCCTTGCTTTATTTGTGTTTCTGTTTAAAAACTCCTGTTGTTGACGTTGAATTCACAACCTACCGCACTTTAACTCATGCCTGAAAGAAGCTTCTGGAACACACGTATTTGCTCCTTGCACTTACAGATAGTCCATAGGGCTTCGGCATGATGCTTGAGGCCATTTCCAACAACAAAATTACAACAACAAAAAAAGAAATTTAAATAATAATAAAAATTTTTTTTAAATCACAGACGTGAAAAATATGGCATTACTTAGATTCCTAAAAAGACATTTGCAGAGTGTGAGAGCTGAAATAAGAGGCCAGAACATCACCTTGTTCAGCCTCAGCTGGGAACTTGCGAGTTGCACAATATAAATTTTTCACCTCTCTGTACATATCCCCAAATGACCAAGTAGTGTGGCAAGTATTGATCTGGGGATTACAAATGAGTTTTGTAAATTTTGACTTTGCAAATACAGAATCTGCGGATAAGGAGGAGAACTGCACTTCTATCCTGGGTGGTACCATGAGTATCATCTTATCACACGGGTCAGCACCGTCTCTTTGCTTGGTACCCACTGGCGGACTCTGAATACTATTCTTCAAGCCAGAACCCCGACAGGTGCTTTTTGGTTCCTTGACATTTCTCTCACCCCAGATCACCATTCTTGTCAGCGAAGATTCCCAAATGCAGAAGAAACTCAGAAACTGCCTACTCTGTTTTTCTTAGGATCTTGGACTCTCTTCATCCTCCTGCTCAGGGAGTCGGGGGGGCAGGCATCATCCCAAAGGTCCCACCTTCCACGGTGTCCACACTCAGTGGGGATAAAATGCCCTTTCAGAAAGGACAGGGAGACTCCCACGGTACTGAAATTGTATTTATTTGTTTGCTTAAATTCATTCAGTATCATTGCTTTGCTTTTGTTTTTCATTACAAATATTTCAGCTTTGCAGGGAAACATCTGGACTATTAATAAGCTAAATGAAATTGTTGCTACTCAACTCCTACTGACAGACGGAAGTGGCCATTTCACATGACCCATGAGGAAATCTGGGCTTATTTATTTTGCTTTAACAAATCTTAGCATTTTTCCATCTCTATGTCAGAATATTTTTCAGAAGAAGTGAAAACAAACAAAAAAACAAAAAAACCTCCACCACGCATTGCATTTGCCCTCCGTCTTCCTCTATCTCAAAGTCCAGCACTGTTCTAAAACCGGCGTGCTTGTCGTCATACTACAGATGTATCCGCAGACAACAGGCCTTCAGATAAATGGCATCATCTAGTATTTACAGTACTGTGGGAGAATTTCAATCCGAAATGGAGCCGGAGGAGAGAAAATAGAAAGTCTCACACATGGGCTGTCAACAACAAAACTTGGGGACCGAGAGACTGATTTTCCACAAAGGCCCAATTTTATAGAAAACTGACAGTGTTGGAAATATCTTGAAATGATCGGGAGATCGGGAGATCGGATGTCCAGAGGCAGAAACAAGAAATGACTTAGGTCAGGTTGATCTCACGAAACCAGCTGGATTGCACTTTGCCTGCATGACTAGACTGGCTTTGTCTGCTCAAGGAATTTCTGCTCAAGGAATTTCTGAAGCCAGTCTCCATTGGTTTTTGATTTTATCAGACTCCAACTGAATTTTTTTCTCTTTCTAGTCCCTACTCATAAGTACAGCCCACCGCAACCCCTCCTTGGACATGCCTGCAGCTTGCTATAGTTCATGTGTCTTGAATTGTAATTCCCCTGCTCTTCCCTAATAAACTCTTCTTTTTTTGACAGTTTTGAACTTCCCATGATTTACCTCCCTTCTTAGGTGGACGATATGGGGCTTTCTTTACTTCTCGCCTTTTCTGTCAACAGGACAGAAGGGGGATACACGTGACCAAGCTTGTCACCCATGGGCAAGGAAGGATCATTCTCCCTCAGGGGAGGGACAAAGAATATTTTTGGGTAAAAGTTCCTGTGACAAACTTAGTTCTTTTTAAAATACTTTTTCTTTGATTAGTTTTATTTTATTCTTTATTTTGAAAAATTGCAAACCTGGAGACATGTTGAAGGGTAGTACGGGGACCACCTGTACATACATCCTACTCTGATGAGGAATTTCAATTTCTTACCACAATTCTGTTATTACTTTATATATTCTGTTAAGTTTCATAAATTCATAAATGCTTGTGTGTGTATGTGTGTGTGTGTTGTGTGTTTGAACTAGTTGTTATTATTATATAGTATCCCTCTGCATTTCTATTACTGTTTTTTTGCCTTATATTTTATTTCATCTAATATTTATATTTTTAGATCCACTTCCCTTTTTTCATTATTGGACTGGTACATCTTTTATCATTTCTTTAGCTTCAACCTTTTTGTATAGTTTTGTTTTAGAGCTATTCCTAGTAAGCAGGCTATAGCTATGTTTATGTTTTGTTTTGTTTTTACTCAACTTGATTATCTTTTTCTTAAAAAAAAAAAAAAAATTTAATCGGGGTGCCTGGGTGGCTCATTCAGTTAAGCATCTGCCTCCAGCACAGATGAGCCCTCGATCATGAGCCCCTCACTGGGCTCCCTGCTCAGTGGGGATCCTGCTTCTCCCTCTGCCTACTCTGTGTGTGTTTTCTCTCTCTCTCTCTCCCTCTCTCTCTGACAAATAAAATCTTTAAAAAAATAAATATTTAAGTTACTTAGATGTATTAGAATTACTCTTCTGTGTTGGGTTTGTTTTTTAACTCTTATTTTATGAGTTTTCCTTTTTGTTTTTTACAATCTTACTGCCCCTGTGTCTTAACATTTTTTCCTCATTTTTGTGTCAAAAATTTTCTTAGACTCAGCCCCTTCCCACTTTTTTGCCATTTGTGTGGAAGCTACAGATTGCATCTCTAATCTTTGGTGATTGTTCTTGAAATTTTTTAACACATAAAATGAAAAGATGCCAAGTGCAAAACAATCTGCATAGTATGCTATCTTTGAGAAATAAAGAGGCAAATGTGAGAACACATATTCACATTTTGATATATTTACAACAAGAAAAAAGATAGCAAACAAAAAAGACAAAATAAGACAGTACTTAACAACCCAGTATAAATCAGTAATGGCAATGGTTCTAACCAGATTAACTCTCTTACTAAAATAGAATGAAGATCAGGCTACATTAAAACAAAAATGAACTAAATGAGAAACTAATTAAAATGCCCACCTATAAAACAGTCTGGGGATTGAGAGAGATGAGAAGAAAGAAGAGAAAGCGTTTTTTAATGTCATTTTTAGTTTGGGACTATATAAAAGCATCAGTTGCTAAAACTATAAAAGCTTTAGTTGTTAAAAATATATAATTAAGCTAAAATCAAAATATTTTTATCATGTAAAAGAATCTGACGTGTACACATAAATATAATTGTTTGCAACGGTCTGAAATAACTATCTTTATCCTTCTCCCAAACGCAAGGCATCTGTATCAAACTTTGCTAAACAACCTTCCCACACCTACATCATTATTATGTAGACTTTCAGTTTTCACCTTTCATTTTATTTTTTTAAAAAACACAAGATTTTTTTTTTTTTAAATTTCAGAAAGAGAGCACGCTGGGGCGCAAGCATGGTGGGGGAGGGGAAGAGGGAGGAGCAGACTCCAGGTGGAGCAGGGAGCTGGAGGTGGGGCCTCATCCCAGGATCCCAGGATCAACACTGAGCTGAAGGCATGCCTAACCGACTGAGCCACCCAGGCGGTCCTACAACACAAGATTCTTATTTTGTCTTTGTTTCTTATTTTATTCTCATAGTCAGTTCCCTAATGTTTGCACTGTTCGGATTATGGGTTCTCCAGGTGGACTGATGTGTGATGTCGCTGGCCCCAAGCCACGCCCCACCCTCCCCTACTCTAACAGGATACTCTGATGAAGCTTGCATCAGGGTCAGCTTGGACCCTGCATCCAAATGATCTCGAAAGATCTGGGCTTTCCACTTTTCCCAGTGTACTGCTACTCAAGTAAATGACTCTAAATCTCTTTGGATGAGGCGGAGGGTGTCGCTACTGTATGGCCTTGCTCGGTGCTGGAGAGCCTTCCTCATGGAGACATCGCCTTACTTCGGGGGATTCTGGATATGAAACCTGGCCCAGCTCTAGAAACGGGGCAGTCCTTTGTGCCCTGCCACTGGGCACCCATTCATTCTTGGTATCTGTCTCTCTACCTGTCTGTCCTGCCCCTTCTCTTAATATCTTTTGATACCAAGTAATTCATTTTGGGGATGCCCTTCTGTTTTGCTCCTAGAAACACTATTTTACTAGCCATCTACACGGAGTCCTTACCTCGGGAAACCTGGGCTTCTAATCTTCCCTGGGAGGTAAAGGACCTACCTAGGAACTAGATACAAGGTTGAGTGTGTTCCCTCAGGGTACGAACAAGGATCCGTGCCTATCTTGGCGACTGACTCTGGTTCTTAGGACATTGTAGCAAGCTGAGAAGGGAAGTGCTACACGATGTGGTAATGTAGGGACATAAATGCAGTTTCCTTATTAGACGAGCACCTTTCTACCCCAGAAGGATTTGGAATCAAATACAGAATATTTAAGAGTACCAACCCCATCTATTATTTTTATTTTGAGGCATTTGTACATACTTGGTGTTTTAAGTATTGACGTTTAGAGAATTTGATGTTTTAGAGCAATGGATCACCCTGGTGACCTCAATTTAAAATGTGAAATCAAAGCATTGATCTGGATTTGGAAGGGTAGCAGAATGAGCTACCCCAACATATGGCCCTGAGAGTTTAGAACATTCCATTCCAAATGTGCCATTTTCGCTCACCGATGATTTTGAGCTCTAAGCGCCTGAAACCACAAATGCAGGGAGAGGCTTTCTCCAAGCTCCCCTTACTTGTCTAAAGACTCTCCAAAAGGAATTCAACCATCCTGAGTTCCTCCCCGTGCTTCAGCTGGAGTTTGATTAACTTGTCACAGGAGAGGAGACGAGAAGTCCATGCCACACCCAGAAAGACTCCGTCCCCAAATGTCAGAATTCCTACCTAGTCTCTCAGGGCCCATTCATCTTTCCTAGAAATCATTAGCTTCCCACTAACAGGCCTGCATCTCCCCTCCCCTTTCCAAGTTAAGATGGTGTCGAAGCCTGAATTCTTTTTTTTTTTTTAAGATTTTATTCATTTATTTGACAGAGAGAAATCACAAGTAGGCAGAGAGAGAGGAAGGGAAGCAGGCTCCCCGCTGAGCAGAGAGCCCAACAAGGGGCTTAATCCTAGGACCCCAGGATCATGACCTGAGCCAAAAAGGCAGAGGCTTTAACCCACTGAGCCACCTACGTGCCTCCTGAATTCTTAATTCACCTCAGAGAGTTGCTCATTTCCCCCCAATATCTCCTATGTATACTTGAAATATACATGTTAATCAACTTCTGTTTGTTGTTCTCTTGATAATCTGACTTCTATTACAAGGGTCACAGCTACGAACCCTCAGGGTCCAGGGGAAATTAAGTGTTTCTCCCCTATAATTTGTTATTTTAAGTTACAATCTCATCAAGTCTATACGCAGAGCTGGAATATTCACAAGGACGTAAAGTTCAACATATTTATAATTTCAACATATTAGATTTATGAGTTATTTAAATACATAAGAAGATTTTATTAGTTCGGTCAATTTCCTAAAAGGAAATTGAATATATTAAATCGAATATACTAAATTTAAGTATGTGGCATGTTTAAAGAAATTCAATTAAATTTACAAATAGAACTAAATATTTTCAAAGTCTTCTTTATGGTAAAATTTGCTAAACTTATGAATAGGATAATATGATTAGAAACTTGAATTTGAAAGCCTAAAGAATTTAAAAATGTAAAAATAATTTTGTTAACTAACAGACTATATATTAATTGTAAAACCAGTATAGTCATTTGAAGATCTTTTTCCTGCACACGGAAACTACACTCAGGGGAACACACACATGCGCGCACACACACACATGCCCTCCCTTTAACTTCAATTATCTTTTAATAAAGATATCATTGTGGGGGCGCCTGGGCAACTGACTCTTGATTTCTGCTCAGTCATGATCTCGGGGTCATGAGACTGAGACCCTGCTTGGGGCTCTGCTTTGAGTGGGGAGTCTGCTCAAAATTCTTCCCCTACCCCTGATTTCATGTATGCACTGGTGCTCTAAATAAATAAATAAATAGCATCTTTGGGGAAAAAAATACAATTGTGTCCATTTAATAGATGAGGAAATTGAGGCTCATTAAGGAGAAGGAGTGAACATCCTATCAGGACTCGAACTCAGGTTCCTGGCACTAAAGGTTAAATGCTTCTTCTACTACACTATTCAGTTAAATGGGTAAATAAATGATGACATGATCCTAAGGGGGTAAAATTCAGAAACAGCCTGAAATCATCCCTTCTTTTGCTTTTTGTGTGTGGGTCCTAACGAATAATAATCATAAAAAGTGTGGTTTTTGTAATGTGTGGTCATCACTAGACAGCTGCCTCCCAAATCAGAGCCAATCAGATATAAGAAGTTTCCGGAATTAAGTGAAAAGGAAAGATGAGCCGAGTCGATGGTCATTCATGGTAAAAAATGGCATTTATGCCAAAAACTGCACAAAAATGGAATATGCAACATAAACTAGCGTAAAGTAAATATCTGTGTAACCAACAGCCAGAGGAGAAAGAGAGTATTTGCAGCACCCGAAACCTCCTGCTCCCAAACTTCTACCGTATCTCCCCTCCTCCCTCCCCCCTTACCTCCTTCCTTCCTTCCTGCCTGCCTGGGCTGTGACCCAGTGGTGTTTGGGCTCCCAGGGAAACAGACTCCGAGCTGGAGAATGGCATGGAAGAGGTTCTGGAAAGAAAGGGCAGCAAGATGGGGAAGTTGAGCTATAAAGCAGTCTCAGCAGAGGCCACACCAAGCTTCTGGAAAGTTCTGAAACAGTGATAACCCTTCTGAGGTGTCCAAACTTGGGGCAAAGAAGACCATTCTTATACCTCCTCGTTCTGCATGCAATGACTGGATCCCTGGAGAGAGGTGGGATTTTGAGGAGGGCGTCTCTCTTTAAGCAATACAACCCCAGAGGAGCTGACAGTAGAAAGTTGTCGGCTGACAGCACTCCCAGGAGCTGGGGGTGCGTCCTCTATTCCCAAAGGGGGATCTGAGACAAGAACTCCAGAAAAATGTAAAAAAAAAAATATATATATATATATATTCCTTGTCCTGTTTCTGATTTCTCAGGGCGAGCCTTGATACATCACCCTTAAAAATCAGACTTGATATATATATGTACACATTCCTTAGCAGATTAAGAAAATTTTATTTCCACGTGCTGCAAAATTTATCTTGAATGGATATAGAACTTTATTAAATGCTTTTTTCTTTTAGTGAGATGACTTACGATTTTTCAGTCTTCCTTTCAGGGAAGGTGGTGAATTATATTAGTTTGGGTTTTGCATCTGAGGCCAAACTTGAGTTCTTGAATTTTAAACTGAATTTGGGCTACAGGAGTTCCCCCATCATCCATGTTTTTGCTCTCTGTGGTTTTTGTGATCCAAGGTCAACTGCGGATTGGAAGCCTGTTATCTTCCTTCTTTTTTTTTTTTTTTTAATTTTATTTATTTATTTGTCATAGAGAGAGAAGCGAGAGCAAACACAGGCAGACAGAGTGGCAGGCAGAGGCAGAGGGAGAAGCAGGCTCCCCGCCAAGCAAGGAGCCCGATGTGGGACTCGATCCCAGGACGCTGGGATCATGACCTGAGCCGAAGGCAGCCGCTTAACCAACTGAGCCACCCAGGTGTCCCTGTTATCTTCCTTCTGATAAGATATCTGAAGGTCAGTAGCCGCCTAGGATCTAGATCACATGCCTACGTCATTCACCACACCTCACCTCCCCACGTGGACAATTTATCATTTCACATTGTCACAAGAAAGGTGAGTGCATTATAGTAAGAAATTTTGAGAAAGAGACCACATTCACATGACTTTTATTATGGGATATTGTTACAATGGTTCTATATTATTAAGGCTGTGGTTAATCTCTTACTGTGCCTAATCTATCAATGAAACTTTGTCATTGGTGTGTCTGCATAAGACAGAACACAGTATACATGGGGTTCAGTCCTATCCACGGTTTCAGGCATCCATTAGGGGTCTTGGATGTATCCCCTACAGATAAAGGGGGGCTATGATAATATATGCTATTTATATGATACTTATATACTAAGATATTTATATACTGCTGGGTGTATTTATTTATACATTGGTGGATAATGTCAAACTCTTCTTCAAAGTGGTTGGCCTCCTGGCACTCCTACCAGCGATGTGGGAAACTTTCCATTGATCCATATCCTCATCAACACTTGTCGTAAGATTTAAATTTTTAAAAATAATTGGAAATATTGGGGCGCCTGGGTGGCTCAGTGCATTAAGCCTCTGCCTTTGGCTCAGGTCATGGTCTCAGGGTCCTGGGATGGAGCCCCACATCGGGCTCTTTGCTCAGCGGGGAGCCTGCTTCCTTCTCTCCCTCCTCCTGTCTCTCTGCCTGCTTGTGATCTCTCTCTGCCAAATAAATAAATAAAATCTTTAAAAAAAAATTTGAAATACGGATAGTGAGACCCCATTGTATTTTTACCATGTATTTCCCAGACCATCTTCTGCTATAAGCCAGAGTAGGGCAAGATAATACCTTTTCGGAGAGCTCCAGGGGACCAGGGACTAACTGTGTCTTGTAAATTAGTTACCATTTCAAGAGGTGTGAGGACCTGGAGGTGAGGAAACAGGATGACCTGCAGGAAGGCTGTTTTATTCCATCCGCTCGTAGTCTTCAATGCCCTGTCTCACGGTTCACTCTGTCTCTCCCCATTTGAAAGCCTTGTCTGGTGTCCCCCAAAGTCTGACCAAAGGGGATCCCCTGCTCTCATTTCTAAAGTCCGCTATCGGAACCCCTACCCTAAACCAAACCTAACCCTGACCTTACACTGTCTAACCCTAACCCTAAACCTAACCATAACCCTACTTTTAACTCTAACCCAAACCCCAAGCCCAAACCCTACCGCCAAAACCTAAGTGTGACACTGAACCGAACATTGACCCTATACCAAAGCCTGACCCTCAACCTGACCCTGGCCCTGACCTTTACCTGACCCTGACTCTGAACCTAATCCTAACCTTGACACTAACTCTGACCACTACATAGCCCTAAAAAATAAAAAAAATAAAAAAATAAAAAAATAAAAATAAAGTCCGCTATCGGCTGGGTACCTTCTGCCTTCTTGCCTTTCCCCGGCAAGGAAAGTGGCCTGGGACCCCAGTAGGAAGAGTGAAGCTTTTCTTACAGCAATTGTGCAGCTGATGACTAATTTGCTCTTTATTCCTTTGAGGTTATGACAATTTGGAGGAAAGAAAGGAGTTAGAAGCCAGGAAGGAGGGTTGATGGCAAGTGTTCTCATCCCTGTACCCCATCCTGCCTTTGATTTATTATCATTTCAATAGGGAAAGGCTCCACTTCGGAAAGCAGAGCACAGTAGGAAACCAAGCCATGAACTATCCTGGGTTCCCCAAGCAACAGAGGTTGTTTTTTTGTTTTGTTTTGTTTTGTTTTGGTTTGGTTTGGGTTTTTTTCCTTTTAGTACCAGAAGGGACAAACTCAAATCTGGTCTCTTGACTCTTCACATAACCCTATGGGTATCTAAATAATTAGCTTCTCTAGACTTTGCAGATCGAGAGCTTACTTTCTGCCCTGTGTTTGTCTTGTCTTTGTAGGGCTGCATTTGTTCAACAGACGGTAAGAAAAATAGCCCTAAACTCAGACGAAGAGCAGCTGAAAAGTCACATAGCGTCTGGCTTCTGTGGACATTCAGTGAGACTGTGATGTCCGTCCCCCATTGTTAATGAGGATCTAAGCTCTCAGCTCAACCTGCTTCAGGCGCCGCATGAGCAAAACAAGATGGCCGCCACTCTTTATTTATTTGTTTGTTTGCTTATTTTTCTACTCAGCTCATGGACCTGTGGGCCATTTCCCTAATAAGCTACTTTTGTCTTTGCTTCTGTTGATTCAGGAAGTCCTTTCTCCTTTTCCTATTACTTCTCAAGAACGGGAAGTGTCCCATTTGTTAAGAATCCATAAGATTTCATCTCCAAGAAATCTAAGTCTCTGTTCTCCTGGACAAGTTGGATTAGTATGTGTGTGTGTGTGTGTCTACTATAATATCAGGCATAACGTAGTTAGGCGTGAAACAGCCCTGAGTAGCACAGACTCAAGTTTCTCATTCTTTATCAGAATTGAATTCAATTTATATCAGGGGTCATGAACATACATGCGTTTTCTGGGACATGCAGAAAAAAATAAATGAGTTAGCCCGTTCTGGTATAAGTTGTCATTTCTTGGCCACCTCCCTTATGCTTGGAAAAGAATAGAAATAGGATTGAGGGGATTCTAGGGTCACCATGAATGTTTTCTAGATGACTCAGAACTTTGAAGAGAGTGGCAACAAGAAGATAAGAAAAGACTTAGGGGGTACATTTACCCACAGATTAGTGGTTCTCTACAGGGAACAATCATGCTTCGTCCCCGATAATGACAATGACAATGTCTGGAGTCATCTGTGGTTGCCACAACTGGGAAAGTGGAATGTAGCAGGTAGAGCCCAAGGCTGAACACCTGCAATCATGGGACAGCCCTCACCACAAAGAATTATCCGACACCAAATTTCAATAGTGTCAGGTATAAGAACCATGCCTGAGATAGATGAGAATTGTCACCTTCAAATTCTGTTTCAAGCATGCCTCCAAAATTTTACAAAACTGTGTATCCTCCTACATTTTCAAAAAAATAATCTCTACACCCAACATGGGGGCTTGAACTCATGACCCTGAGATCAAGAGTCAGATCTTCTACTGATGGGGTTGGCCAGGCACCCCTCCTCCTGCATTTGTTTAGTGGATAGCTAAGATTTTTAATCATAAGTTCAGTTGCACAAGATGTAATCCCTGGCTTATTTCAGATGAAACTGTTACATCATCCCAATGAAAACTAATACCATGACTCTTTGGGCCACCACCCATCCACTTGAAAAACATACGAAAAAAACCTCTACTTTTAGAGCAATATCGTTTCAGGATAACTTTTATAATAACTGATACCCTGGTAAAGTACAATGTTTCTCAGAGTGCTGTGAGTTACTCTAGCAAATTATTTCAGTCCAAGGGGGGTGTTGTTGGAAACTCTGTTCTACGGCTGGTACCTCAGAAGCACACAGATGTTAATTTGATCTTGTGACTGATGTCTGAAGTGGCTGGGATGGGGGGTGGAGCAGCCTTTGAGGACAGTGCCCTTGACCTATGGGATCTGATGCTATCTCCATGTAGACAAGATCAGAATTGAGTTGAATTGTAGGACACCATGCTGATGTTGGAGAATTGCTTGGTGGGGTATGAACCACCCCCACCCCACCATGCCTCCCACCTCACCCTATAGACGTAGGAATTGGGTCCTGACCCTTTAGTTGTGATATTTTCCTGGAGGAGGACAACATTAAAGATCTCTCTCTGGCAGCTGAAATTTTAATTCTTAGACTATGTGGACTTCACTGAGCAAAAGAGAAAGGGTCGATCTCATCACATTTTCCTCTTCTATGGATGTGCAAGGGCAAGCATTTATAGCTATATTTTGTTAGGCTATGATAAAGTCATCTACTGGTGGCCCCAAAGAACTCACTCCTCTCAGTTTCATGCCCTTGAGTTTTCCTTTCCCCTTGAACCTGGGCTGGCCCCAGAAATTGCTTTAACCCATAGAATGCTACAGAAATGCTCCTATGCCCACCTCCAGATCTAAGTCTTATGGAGGTGTGGCAGCTTCTCTTCTGTCCTCTTTGGAGCCCTGTTCCAATGTTAAGAAGTCCAACTACCCTGCTGGAGAGACGACATATAGGGGTCACATGAAGCTAGAAAGACCCTGAGATTAAATGGAGGGATGGAAGCTCAGCTTTCCCAACTGACTCCAGCTCCCATCTGACCCACCAGCTGAATGCGGCCATGCGAGTGACCACTGGCAAGACCACAGAAGGACTTCCCAGCTGAGCCAGCCCAGACTGCAGAACTGTGAGCAAATAAAAAGGTTTAAGCCAGTAAGTTTTGAGGTGGTTGTTGCTAAGTCAGAAGCCACTAATGTGTCTTCCCAAGGATTGGACTTGTTGATCCGTAAAAGATTATTATGGGTTGAGTTGTGTCCCCCACTCAAAAAAGACATGTTGGAGGCCCCAGAACCTATGAATGTGTTTTTTTTGGGGGGGGGGTGGAATAAGGTCTTTGCAGTTGTAATCAGGTTAAGACAAGGTCATTAGGGTGGGTTTCATCCCAGACCGCTTGTGAACTTAGAAGAGGAAGAGACAGAGGGAGAACAGCAGGGGAAGAAAGAGGCAGACTGGTGGCCAAAGAACCCAACACATTGCTCCTGTCCCCAGAAGCTAGGGAGAAGCACGGCACAGAAGGAATCAACCCTGCTGACACCGTGATCCTGGACTTCCAGCTTCCAGAACTTCGCGAGAATACATTTCTGTTGCCCGAGGCTGCCCAGTTTGTGGCATGGCGCTCCGGCAGCCCTGGGGACCGAATGCGGGGATCCTGAATGGCAGTGGACGTGGAGAGAGAGGGGGAAGGAGCCCATCTGTGTGGTCAGCCCCCAGGGCCCTGACACTGTCTCCCTAGATTTTGCATCTCACCCTTCTCCCTAGCAGCAAATTATGAGGTGAAGATGATACGAATTCTAACCAGTATTTGCCCAGTGGTTTTCTAGTGTCTGCCGATTGTCCTGAAGCCATTTATTCTGAATCTCTGTGCAGTGCTTTCAGTATTCTCTGTGGTCTTCCCTCAGCCAGTCGAGAAGGAAGGGGATCACCCTCCTTACCTTCTAGGCTAAAGACGCCGTAAGCTGTTGAAACCCACCTCCCCTAAATGATGTGCAAAGCAATGAGGGCCACCCTTTTCTAGTGGTGTTTGTGACGTGGCCGGGGTTTATTGTCTCTGGAGCTCGACTCTGCAGACTGGTAGTGACATACCTCTATCGCCAAGGGTGGTGAACACACAGCCCTGGAGAGTAATTAAGAAAAATTTAGGGGCGCCTGGGTGGCTGAGTCACTTAAGGGTCTGCCTTCTGCTCATGTCATGATCCCAGGGTCCTGGGATTGGGCTTCCAGCTCAGCAGGGGTCTTCTTCTCCCTCTCCCTTTGTGCATGCTCTCTCTCTCAATTAAATAAATAAAATCTTAAAGAAAGAAAAAATTTATAGAACTTAGTTTATCTGGGGGAGAAGGAGTTATCTCTCTTTCTCAAAAAAAAAAAAAAAATCCTTTACATAGAATCAGCATCCGGCAGGAACAAACATGTCTTGGGTACCGATCCTTCAAAGGAACTCAGAAGAGAAGGGAATGTGTGATCATGACATTCATGTGTCCTCTGGGTACTTGGGGGAATCGCTGAACTATGAGGGGAAGTCACTATGCCTCATCGGTGACAACTGGGCGGCTGAATTACAGCTCTCTGCTCTTCAGAAGGGACTCAGGTCACCTAAAGCAAATTTAATCTTTGCTTTGAGGTGTTAGGGTTTTTTTTTTTTTTTCCTTTCTACCTTGCCAGAATTCCGAGGATGGTACAAGTCACAGGCTCGATCATACATACGTGGTGGAGAATGTATCCCTTGGAATGTGAATGCTAGGCTGAGTCCGTGTTAAGAGATGATTCCTAGCAGAGAAATTCCCAAGTGAGATTATTCCTGGAGCAATTCTTGCTGTAATAATAAACAGCTTTGCCTTCCTGCAGGGGAAAGCCTCAGGCTATCCAGAGACCAGATGTATCCCAGCTAAGGCCAGGGGACGATCTTTTTGACCAAGGAAGGTTAAAAGAGTCAATTTGCAAGGTGGGGAAGGGGGCGGGGATGGTAATCTCACAGTTGAGTGCTACTCGGTGATTGGGCTGGCTTCCCTGATTTAAATGGGGCAGAAAGAGAGCCAAGCACACAATGAGTTGCTGGGATGGAAAAGCTATGCACGAGCAAGCATTTTTGATCTGTTCCCTCGTCACCTTTTTGCTCAAGTGCGCCTTTGAGTGTTTTTCATTGTCTTGGGGAGGGAGGAGGACATAAGGGCCATGAGAAAACCTATGAGGCTCTAGCTAGAATTTGTGAGCAGATAGAGGGGGCAGCCTATGGGAGCTCCAACAGCCCTTCCTGTAGTAGGTCTTGTTTTGTGAACTGGCGGTAGGGGCGGGATGAAACTATATGTAGGTGCTAAGGCTGAAAGCTGATGTTCTACAGGACATATGTCTTTAGCAGTTGTATTGACCGAAGAACTCTCCTTTTGAGACATTGTTGACCTGGCTTACCAGACAAAAACTTCCCAAGGGCAAAGTCATTGTCTCACATCCAATGAACTCAAGTAAATCTAAAGTTCTTGTAGATATTTTAATACTGAGAATGACTTTGGAGGATTTCACCTTAAAACCACATGGCTAGGGATGCCGGGGTGGCTCAGGCAGTGAAGCGTCTGCCTTCAGATTAGGTCGTGATCCCGGGATCCTGGAATCGAGTCCCGAGTTGGGCTCCCTGCTCAGTGGGGAGTCCGCCTCTCCCTTTCCTCAGCCTCTATCTGCTGCTCCCCCCCGCCGCTTGTGTTTACGCTCTCTGTCATATAAATAAATAAAATCTTTAAAAAAAAAAAAAAGTACAACTCCCTTACTTTAAAAAAAAAAAAAAGAACAATATACAAAAATTCAGTTCTTGAAGTTTTGAGTGAAATTCTCCTTTGACTCACAGGTCAGATTTTTTTTTTTTTAAGATTATTTATTTATTTATTTGACAGACAGAGATCACAAGTAGGCAGAGAGGCAGACAGAGAGAGAGAGGGAAGCAGGCTCCCTGCTGAGCAGAGAGCCCGATACAGGACTCGATCCCAGGACCCTGAGATCTTCACCTGAGCCGAAGGCAGCGGCTTAACCCACTGAGCCACCCAGGTGCCCCAGTCAGATTTTAATTATACAGAAACCTCCTGTGGAACTCCAATCTCTCCAGAAGCATTTGGATTACTGTAAATATCCACTGATGCCAGGGTAAACAAATATAAAAGTCTCAAAGCCAATTAAGAATGCTATGAAATATACTCAGAGAATATAAACATAAAATACAAAAATTAAAGCAATAACTAGAAAATGTCAGATGTCACACTCCTAAACCATACCTAGAAATTTCATGAGAAACCTTTTGTATAGATTCGTTCCCAGATCTGAGTCCTGCTAGAGTCTTTTTAGGCCTAACTCTTCTTCAGTAGAGAATGTCAATTAACTTCTAGGGTAACTGCCTTTCGTAAGCAGGCATTTCTATAAGCATAAGCATTAGGCTCCATAAGCATTTTATACCTTTTGTAGGTTCTCCTTTTTTTTATTTTTAAGATTTTATTTATTTATTAGAGAGAGAGAGAAGAGAGCAGAGAGAGAGAAAGACAAGCAAACTCTGCAGTGACAGCAGAGCCCTACGTGGGTCTGGATCTCGTGACCTTGAGATCATGATCCAAGCTGAAATCAGGAGTCGGACACTCAACCAACTGAGCCACCCAGGTGCCCTGGTTCTTCTTTTGATGACCAGAAGAGGAAAGGCCTTGTGAGGTTCACCTTTCAATATACATATGAAATAGGTACTCACCAGCAAAATATTTAGCGTCTGTTTGAGATTTTAACAGTTGCTCTGGAGAGGAATACTGAATATCTATAAGTGGTTACAGTATTATCTAGAAGAGTAAAACGTTAATAATTTCCTGATTGGCTGAGACTTTTAACTTCTAGTCTCTGTGACAAGTTTTGTTGATTTTGGATGGCTGATTCCCCATCAGACCTTTGAGTTACACTTGGTCTCATTTACAGACTTAAGCACCTTTGAGCAGTTGAATCTTTAATTTATTTAATCTATTTGATTTCCTTTTTAAGTATTTTGGTACGGTAACAAACATAACCCTCCCAACTACTTAAATTGCTCCAATAAATCGAATATAAATATAGCAAACCTTATAAATGCAGCTAACCTTACATTCTCTTAAATGTTCCACCATCGTCTACTTGCTCTCCGATATTTATTTTCCCTTTCTTCCATAGTACTAGAGTGATTTTTATCTGGGTACATATCATGGGATACTGCATTTTCCAACATCTCTGGTACGTACATGTCTGGTCATGTAGACAAGTCTTTTCTATAGGTCCTGCTATGGGTAAATTGTGTCCCTGTGCCACAGATGCATAGGGTAAAGTCCTGACCCCCTGTACCCTGACTTTGTTGGAAACAGGGTTTTAAAGAGGTGATTATGGTTAAATGAGGTCATCAGGGTGGGCTCCAATTCAAGATGCTGGTGTCCTTACAAGAAGAGGAGTTGATTTTGAGGTGCAGGGAGGAGAAGACCCCCATGAGTCAAGGAGAGAGGCCCCAGAAGAGACAACACTACAGACACCATGGTCTTAGAATTCCAGCCTCCAGAACTGTGAGGCTGCCCCTTGGTCATGGTGGTCCTAGATGAACAATATAATATGTAAGAAGAAGTTGTTTTTGAAAGTTTGGGAAGCTCTGTAAGGCTATCTCCTCTTCCTTCCTGGTTCCTGCTGGCTGCAATTAGGTTGTCCTGATGGCTGTCTTGCTCCCTGTGTGACCTCAGTAGAGCAACAAGACAGAAGGAACAATGTCCCTGTCATTCACTGGGGAGACCAACCCAGCTCTGGGAGCATGGTTTCTGGACCTCCTGATTACAAGACAGAAATAAACTTGTTTCTTATTTAAGTTAGTGCTTTTTTTGATACTTCTATTTTTCATAAACCTCACCCCAACAAATACCCTCCAAATATATCTATATCAAGTTGGAATTTCAAAACCAAATTTTCTTAAAGATTAAAAATACCCAACTACCACATATTCACACATTCTTGCTTAACTCAAAAACATTCACACTGTCATTTCAATTCTCTTAAACATTTTAAACATCTCGATTTAACAGAATTTAAACATCACAACTGAACATATCTTAATACATTTAAAATCTCAAATAATTTCTAAATAATAATTATTTCTAAATATGTTTATTTGCTGGGCTCCCTATGAAAACTTTGTGACCTAGCACAATGTCAAGGGATAACTTCCCATGTAACTTTTTGGATAGGATCTCAACTTGCCTGAGGTTGTAAAACAGCCAGCAATTGTCAGCTTTCCTGCGAGTGACCAGGACGGTGTGCACTGAGCTCTAGTTAAGGTTTTGTAGTGGGAACATGAGACCTTGAGGCGTTGTTCGTATAGCTCCTATGTGCCCACATCCTAGGCCTCTCTGGACTACACATGGGAGCTGCAATCCCCATTCAGACTAGGTCCTTGGCCTGATGATTTTCCTCTTAAGAGCTTAAAATATCTTTTCCTCACCAACTCTAAAGATCTTTGAACTTGATGGAACCCTGAGATGTTCTCACAAACTCCCTGTTTCTTAAGACCATGTTACTCTTGTAGATACCAAAATGGTAGCTAATTGAGTTTTGGATTTCTCTCTTGGCTTTATCTGAGTGAGAGTCCCAGTTTTCAAGGTCATCATGCTGGCAGGACACACCTGGGTCTCAAACCCAGCTTTGCCTCTGTGGGAGGCAAAGCTGTGGGGGTTCCGGTCAGATCCACGTCAGATCGAGCCCCTCTTTGCTCATGTAAAAATACAGAAAATACTAATCCCTCTACCAAGGGGTTTACTGGGAGGATTAAATACAATAATGGATATATACATCTTTATCACCGTGCCTGGAACACAGCCGTTAAAAACCAGTAGCTGTAATAATATATATTGTTAATATTATTTTACATGAAAACCAATTCAGATGAGTTAATGAACAGTGTGGAAAATGACATGCATAGAAAGGACTGAATATAGACGTCATCATACACGTTTCAGTCTTCCCCAGACTCAGGTTCAGGCCACCCAGAAGAGGGGACTTAGGAGACTTGAAGAGAGAAGCTGCAGAGACCCGAGTCGCAGGTTTCCCACGTCTCAGTTCAGCTGAGGGTCTGGCCTTCAGCTGTTTCCTCTCCCTTCTACCACGGCAATGGCCCAACGGTGCCTCCCTCACACCCATAGCATTTCTTCCCCCTTGATGTCCTGCATACAGTTCCTCTTCCCTGGCATGGATTTGATTTGATTTCTCTGCCTTCTTTCAACCTCTCTTTAAAAATAAAAACAATATCCTTAGGGTGCCTGGGTGGTTCAGTCTGTGAAGCGTCTGACTCTTGGTTTCGGTTCAGGTCAGGACTTCCGGTCACAAGATCGAGCCCCTTATCGGGCTCTGTGCCCAGCTCCGTGAGGAGTCTGCTTGGGAGTCTCTCGCCCTCCCCTTCTGCCCCTCCCCCACTCATGTGCTCGCTTTCTCTTTCAAATAAAATAAATACACCTTCAAGAAAAAAATAAAATGAAAACACAAGGGCAGATCATAGGAGAAAAAAAAATCTCTTGCTAAAATATATAAAAAATAAACTTAAAAAAGTGAAAAACAAATAAAATAAAAATAACACTATCAAATGAAAATTCCATCTTGAACATTTACAAATATGCATAATTACCACCTTCTCTTTGGTAATGAATCAACCTCCCCCCCTTTTTTAAAAAAAATTTTGGTTTGTGCATTTTTTCCTATATCTCTAATCAAATTCAAGACCTACTTCTAATTTTTTTTTTTTTTTTTTTTTTTTGCGGTATCTGGTCTACTTGGTTGAATACAGTCTTTTAGTATAATAGAAATATTTGAAGATTTATTTATTTCATTTTACAGAGAGAGAGAGAGAGAGCACACACGTGAGAGAGAGAAAATCACAAGCAGACTCTGTGTTGAGCACTAGCCTGACATGAGGTTCGATCTCACAACCCCGAGATCATGACCTGGGCTGAATCCAAGAGTCTGATGCTTAACCGACTGCATCACCCAGGCACCATGACATATTTATATTAGTGTTAAAATTAGTTTGTGGGATCTGCCCTGTCTCTGACCGACAGCTTCATATAGCACCTGAAAGCATGAAGGCTCACCCCACACAGCCTTGCCACAGAAAACAAGGAGCTCCACGTTTCCGGTCATGAGCTACCCATCTCACGTAATATTTCACATAATAAAAATTCTGGTACAATTAAGCTACAAAAAACTGAGCTTTAAAAAGTCTTAGAATAATTATATTTCGCATCTGGGAGAGTTCTCAGAGATCAATGAAGCCTTAGATTCTTAGGGGATAATTAATTTAATCAGCACCAGAAATTAATTCCATAGGCAAAGCTACTTCCCATTTGAAAAAGGAAACAGAGAACTCCTCTGACATGATTGCTTGAAAAAAATTGCTATCTCCATCTCCTTTGTTAGTATTATGGAGTACACCTGCAGACAGAAGCAGGGGGTCCTGAGCAGACCCATGGCTGTGACTCGCTACCCGTCTCCGGGAGATGTGCCCAGCTCATTCTCTTTAGTGCCTCCGTGTCTTCTGTGTTGGGGAGAGGGGTGAAGGGCACCCTTCATCCCTCCACCTCTATTCAGGACAGAGTACTGTGCCTGGGACTGGGCCGTCTGTGGACTGTGAGTCAGTGTGGGTCCGTAGGCTGGGAGACTTGATCTTCTGAGTCCCTTCCTCTCTGGGTCCCGACACCCACGCTGGAAAGCTCTTCTGGAACCGCTTTGATGTGTCCTGACTCGACCCATCCTGGCTGTTTCTTTCTTGTTAGAGTAACTCACCACTTTATCCTCCTCTTTCCACAGCCCCTGCATATTCTAGAATCAGTGAGAGGAAAGCGGGCTTTCTGGGCTAGCAGCCTAGTCTTGGTCTCCTCCTTAGTTTAGCTGGTTCTTTGTTTCTGCTCAGGAATGAGTCAGAGAATATCCTGGGGTTGATGAAAGAAACACATACAAAGGTGGCTCAGTGGGTTAAGACTCTGCCTTCGGCTCAGGTCATGATCCCAGGGTCCTGTGATCGAGACCCGCATCAGGCTCTCCGCTCAGCAGGGAGCTTGCTTCTCCCTCTCTCTGCCTGCTTCTCTGTCTACTTGTGATCTCTCTCTCTGTCAAATAAATAAATAAAATCTTAAAAAAAAAAAAAAAAGAAACATACACACAAAAAACAAGCACATTACTTCAAAACTCTGCCAAATGATTTTTATAACGTAGATAATTCTATAGCTGAGAAAGGTAGCAAATTCTTAGTCTTAGTTCTTTCATTTATTAGAGGGGAAACTGAGGCCCAGAGAGGATTTGCCCAAAGATACCTGGTTAGTGGCAGAGATAACACCAGGGTCCTTATCTCCACACTTTCAGGACAGTATTGTTTCCAGAACACTGTTCTGAACCTTCATAAGAACTCAACTACCATATTGAAAGTTCCTAATCAACCATAGATAATTTATACTGGGTTTTAGGATATTAATGAAAATGGTCCAATCTTGTTATCTGCACAAGGGGAACTTGAATATCCGTGTTTCTCGAAGGATTCAGAAATGATTATTTCTTGGTCATTCCAGACAGCTGGTTATTTGTCACCAAATTGAAGAAGTGACTTAGAGGGGAGATACCCCTCTAGGTCAGTGTGTAATAAAGCAATAAATCATTAACCAATCAAACTGTGTCCCTCCCGGGTGAGTTCTGCTACCAGAACTCGATTTTTCTGAGCAGACTGGCAAGAAACGCCAAGGATACTTATCCTTTGCATACAATGGAAGTGATTTCATTTTACATAGCCTCTCAGTGCTCATTATTTCTTCCCGGTCTTGGATGCCAGAGGCTTCTTTTAATTACCTTAAATCTCTATGTGTCACATTCTGTCTGAACCCAGGGGTTTCTGGAAGAAATTGGAAAATAGGATTCCAAGAGCCAAACCACCAATGGGCAGTTATCTTTGCATTCCCTTTGCTCTGGAGATAGGACGTTGGGAGTTAGTGTGCCATGTGCACCACTAGAGGGCACTCTGACACTTTTTTTTGGAAACCACGTTTGGTTTTTTTTTTTTTTTTTTTTTTTTAAGACTTCCCCCAAGTTGCCCTCATCGCTAGCGAAATGCTCTCCCTGTCCAACAGTGGTACTGTGTGATCCCTAACAGATACTGGGTGATGAGGAGGTTAATGTAGTTAATTAAGAGGAAACTGACAAAGGTGTACAGTTTGGAGGTGAGCAAAGGTCTAAAGTCAAGGAGCAGAGCTGCCCTAGGATCTGGTGACCTGCCTTAGTAGGAAGGCACCCGGAATCATAGTATGATTAACTAGACAAATAGGGCAGACCTACAGGACGAGCCCCCCCTCCACCCTGATGACCGTCAGTCGTCAAGTAAATTTAGATTCTACTGAGAAGGAAGGGCAAATTCTAATCTAAAAAAGAAAAAGAAAAAAAAAAGAATAAACTAGGTAGGAGCAGAAGGATCAAAAGAGCTTTGGTGAAATAGGTCTACTAAATAGTGTAAGGATGAAAACAAGGGAAATACGTTTTTTTTTTTTTTTTTTAAGACATAAACATGAAACACAGATACTTTTTTTTTTTTCTTTTTCAAAGACTTATTTATTTATTTGACAGACAGAGATCACAAGCAGGCAGAGAGGCAGACAGAGAGAGAGGAGGAAGCAGGCTCTCCGAGGAGCAGAGAGCCCGATGCGGGGCTCGATCCCAGGACCCTGGGACCATGACCCGAGCTGAAAGCAGAGGCCTTAACCCACTGAGCCAACCAGGCGCCCCGGGAAATACGTTTTAAAGGCTGAAGGTTACTAACATTCTCCTAGCCCTCATGCCCTGAGGTTCTGGAGAGTATTGCATTGACAACATCTGACATGAGGACTAGGCATGATTCAGACGTAGAGCAGGTTATGATTGCTTCCTTCAGACAGGAGCATTTGAAAGGACAGTGGGAGGGGAGTTGTTACCAACACACCCTGGGAAACTTGAGCAAACTCTCAATGCAATAGAAAGAAAGAACTGGGAGTTGCAAATTTTGGAGAATGATCATGAAGCACCGCTGAGCTCTGCAAAAAAGGGACACACCCCTCCTCGTGGTTGCTCAGTGATCTTTTTTTTTTTTATATTTTATTTTTTAAAATTTAAATTCAATTAATTAACATGTAGTGTATTATTAGTTTCAGAGGTAGAGTTTAGTGATTCATCAGTCTTATGTAACACCCAGTGCTCATTAGATCACGTGCCCACCCAGTTACCCCACACCCCCAACAGCCTCCCCTCCAGCTACCCTCAGCTTGTTTCCTATGATTGAGTCTCTTACGGCTTGTCTCTGTCTCTGATTTTATCTGGTTCTATTTTTCCCTCCGTTCTCCTGTGCTCCTCTGTTTTGTTTCTTAAATTTCACATATGAGCAAAATCATAAGGTATTTGCCTTCCTCTGATTAAATTCTTTCACTCAGCCTAATACCCCCTAGTTCTATCTACACTGTTGCAAATGGCAAGTTTCATTTTTTTGATGGCCGAGTAATATTCCATTATATATATCACATCTTCGTTATCCATTCATGGGCCCGGTGACCTTGAGGGAGCGACCCTCACCACTGTGCCCATCTCAGTCCCTTCTGTCCATCTCTTCCCACTTCCAGAACACAAACCTCATCCTTGAGCTCTTTGGCTCCAGGAATGATCTCTTCACTTAGGGTCTCAATGTATATTCCCCTTGACAAAAATTCCCCGTGTCATCTGTGACACATGGCTAATTTTCAGATGACCTCGTCTCAATTCATTCTGATCTATCTGGCCATTCCCACAGAGGGCTTCATTTGCAGTGATGTCTCCAACTCAAGCCTTGTCTGCTCTGGCCTTTCAAGGGAGACTTTCCAAAGTGAGGGCCACTTGCTTTTTATATTCTCTCGCAAGCCTGGTAGCTGCCTCCTTACGCAAAATCGTAATATCTTAGATTCGAAGTAGTACCTACCGGTCATCTAGTCTACCCTTCATTTAGAGAGTTAATGCTGGATGATGTATGACTATTGAGGTTCTCACAGCCTTTCAAAATTCCTTTGTTTATGAGGTTAAAAATAAAACTACTAAGAACATTTGTATGGAGGTTTTTGCATGAACATAAGGTTCATGCAACGTAAGGTTCAATGATAGTCTTATGGTTAGTTTTTTAAGAGATAGCCAGACTGTTTTCCAGAGTGACTAGACCATTTTTGCTTTCCCACTAGCAATGTAGGAGTGATCCAGTCACTCTGTATCCTCAGCAGCATTTCCTGTTATACTATTTGATATTTTGGTTCTTCTGATGGGTGTGTAGTGATCTTGCTGTGGTTTTAGTTTGCATTTCCCTAATGGCTAATAATGTCAAATATATTTTCATGTGCTTATGTGCCATCTGTGTATCTTCTTCAGAGAAATGCCTGTCCTTACCCTTAGGCTTATTTTTCTAATTGGATTTTTTTTTTTTTTTGTAGTGTTGAACATGTAGACTTCTTTATGTACTGTAGATATAAATCCTTTGTCAAATATGTGGTTTGCCAATATCTCCTCCCTGTCTCTAGCTTATCTCTTCATCTTCATAACAGAGTCTTTCACAGAGCTTAAGTTTTTAATTTTGAGGATCCAATTTATCAATTTTTCCTTTTATGAATCATGCATTTGGTGTCAGGTCTGAGAACACTCTGCTTCACCCTCTATCCAGAAGAATTTCTCTGATTTTTTTTTTTAAAGATTTTATTTATTTATTTGACAGACAGAGATCACAAGTAGGCAGAGAGGCAGGCAGAGAGAGGAAGGGAAGCAGGTTCCCTGCTGAGCAGAGAGCCCGACGCGGGGCTTGATCCCAGGACCCTGGGATCATGACCTGAGCCGAAGGCAGAGGCTTAACGCACTGAGCCACCCAGGCGCCCCTTTGATGTTTTTTAACTAAAGGTTTTATGATCTGATGTTTCACATGTAAACTTATGATCCAGTTTGAGTTAATTTTTGTATACAGTGTGGAGACTTAGGTTGAGGGTGAGTTTGATTGCCCACAGATATCCAATTTCTCCAGAATCAGTTGTTGAAAAGATTATCTTTCTTTAAAAAAAAAAAAAAAAAGATTATCTTTCTTACATTGAATTGCTATTGCACATTTGTCCAGAATCACTTGGGCATATTTGTGTGAGTCGATTTCTGGGTTCTTTATTATGTTGTTAGTCTATGTGTCCATATTACACCAATACCACATAGTCTTCAAAAAAAACCCCTCAAAATCATAATTTACTTAACTTTTTTTCTTGTTGTTGACTATGTGTATTCTTTTCTGTTTTTTTTTTCCTCCAGCTTTATTGAGATACTGACATATTACTGTGTAAGTTTAAAGTGTGCAACACAATGATTGGATAGAAGTATGTATTAGGAAAGAATTACTGCATTAAATCTGGCTAACACATTCATCACCACACATAGTTACTTTTGTGTGTGACTGTGTGGTGAGAACTTTTAAGTTGTACTCACTTAGCAACGTTCAAGTATACAGTACAGTGTTGTTAACTGTCATTACCCCAATACCACAGTCTTGATTACTATAGCTATATAATGCCTTGAAATAGTCACTGGTTTCTTCCACTTTCTTCTTTAAAACTGTTTTAGCTTTTATAAGTCTTTTGCCTTTTCATATAAATTTTAGAATAATCTTGTCTATATCTATAAAGATTCTTGCTTGTATTTTGATAGGAAGTGTGTTAAGTTTGGAAGAACTGACTTTGCTACTGTGTTGAGTCTTCCAATCCATGAGAATGGTATGTCTCTCAATTTAATTAGGTCTTTATTTTTTTGATCAGCATTTTGTAGTTTTCAGCATACAAGTCCCATGCATATTTTGTTAGATTTATACCTACGTATTTGTTTTTTTGAGTGATTATAAATAGTATTGTATTTTAATTTTGATGTCCATGTGTTCATTGCTAGTATATGAAAATTTACTGTTTTTTTTACACGTTTATCTTATATTCTGCAATCTTGGTGAACTCGTTTATTACTTCTAGAAATGTTTTTGTGGACTCTTTAGAATTTTCTATGCAGGTAATCATCTCATCTGCAAATAGGGATAGTTTCATTACTTGCTTTCCAAACTGTATTCCTTTTCTTTTCTTGCCTTATTATACTGGCTAGAACTTGCAGCACTATGTTGAATAAAAGTGAGAGAGCAGACAACCTTCTCTTACTCCTAATCTTAGATGGCAAAGTCTTTCATCAGTAAGTATAATGTTTGCCATAGCTTTTGGTAGATTCAAGAAGTTGAGTTGAGGAAGTTCCTCTGCATTCCTGTTTTTCAAAGTATTTTTATCATGAATGTCTTGAATCGTGTTAAAATTTTTTTCCTATAGAGATTAACAAAATCATGTGGTTTTTATTTGTTAGCCTGCTATTGTGGTGGACACTGATTGGTTTTTCAATATTGAATCAAGCCTTGCGTCCTTGGACTAAGCCCAACTTGTTCATAGTCTATAGCTCTGTTTATATATTGCTAAATTCCATTTGCTAATATTTTGTTAAGATTTTTTTGGACCTATATTCATCAGGGATATTTATCCGTAGTTTTCTTCTTTTTGCACTGTCCTTGCTGTCGTTATCAGGGTAATATTTGTTTCATAAAATGAATTGGGAAGTGATCCCTCCTCTTCTGTTTTCTGGAAGAGATGGTGTAGAATTAGTATTGACACTTGTTTAATTGCTTGGTAGAATTTCCCAGTGAAACACTCTGGGCCTGGAGATTTGTTTCTTTTGATTTTTTAAATTACAAATTCAACTCCCTTAACAGTTACAGGGCTATTTAAATTATCCCCAAGGTGTTCTATCTTTTTCTCATTCCTCTTCTCTCATTTTTTTTCTTCTTCTTCTTCCTCCTTTTTCTGTCCTCTGTCCCCTTCCTTCCTTCCTCCCTCCTCTTCCTCCTTCCTTTTTAGTCTTTTTCCTCTCTGTTGTTCAAGTTGGGTAATTTCCTTTTTTATTTCTTTCTATTGCTGTATAACTGACGTATAATGGTATATTCGTTTCGGGTGTACAACATAATGACTCGATATTTGTATACATTGTGAAATGATCACCACATTAAGTCTAGTTAACATTCATCACCAAACGTAGTAACAAAAGCCTTTTTTTCTTTCTTGTGATGAGAACGTTTAAGACTTCATCTTGTTGACTCATAGCGGAGGCAGGGTCAGGGTGTGGTGGCCTCATTACCCCTGGGTGGTGGTGAAAGTCCTCACTCTCCACAGAGGCTCTTCTGACACCATCCCAGTGGGGAAGGAGGGGGGATTTCATGTAGAAGACTCTCCATAAGTCCACGGACACGGTGTTGAGAGAGGGAGCAGGACTCATTATTACCTGGTGGGGATGAAAGTCCTGGCTCCATACTTCCCCTTTTTGGACACTTACACTCGTGTGTGTGTGGTGGTGGGGGGATGGTACTGGAGTGTCTCACTGCAACCTGATGAAAGTGAAAGTCTAGGGTGTTTTCTTGGCCGTGGCTGGCATGGGTGGGGCATAGTCACAGAGTTTTCTGTGGTGCCTGGATTTAAAGCTTTCTGACTTGCTCGGTCATGCCACTCCTAGGGAGAAGGGAGAACAGGCTTTTGCTCTGCCTTCTTTCCTCTTTGCCTGTTGCAGTTCCAGGGTTGCTGACTTCTTCAGGTCTGTGTCTGGGACACATATATGGGACAGAAAGAAATCCAAGGAAGTTACCATCATGTCAGTCCTTTGGTGCTGAGGTTCCTCCTTATCTGACTTCCTCTCTTCACCTTTCAGAGTTTTCTTACGTTTGTCTTATATATGTCAGATAGATAGATAGATAGATAGATATCTCCAGAGGTCTCCATTGCATTTAGCAGAAGGAACAGGGGAAAATATGTTGACTCCCTCTTCCCAGAAGAGGAGTTTGACTTCCCATATTTAATTGAGGGAGTTGGTCAATAATGTTCTCTCAAGACCTTTCCAGCTCAAAAAAGTCTGTTATTCCATGAGGTATTAAATCCTTGTTTGTGTTTTTTCTGTTTACTAAGGGATCATGAACACTACACCATCAACATGTTCCCTAGTTCCAGCTTTATAACATGGCCACTCCTCTTCACATGTTTTCTGCATGCGTTTTTTTTTTTTTTAAGATTTTCTTTATTTATTTGACTGACAGAGATCACAAGCAGACAGAGAGGCAGGCAGAGAGAGAGGGGGAAGCAGGCTCCTTGCGGGGCTCGATCCCAGGACCCTGAGACCCTGACCTGAGCTGAAGGCAGAGGCTTAACCCACTGAGCCACCCAGGCATGTGTTTTCAGGATTCTCATCATTCCATTTTCCAGCTCGTATCCCAAACAAGATGGTTAAGTCTTTAAAATTGGCTCCATTGGCATGAACAGCAGTGTGAAAATTTGTTCAAATGTTAATGCAAGCAATTGCCGTTAACTTCCCATTTACTGTGATAAAAAACATGAAACTTGATTCATTTGGCCAGCATTTATTTTCTTTCAGAGTTCCCTCCTCGCTCCCTCATACCCCCCTCCACCCATCCATCCTTTTCCTCTTTACCCAGGCTCATTTCTACAGAAATGACTTTCATTCCTTTCCATTTTTTTTTTTTTAAAGTAATCTCTACACCCAACGTGGGACTTGAACTCATGACCCCGAGATCCAGAATCACATGCTCTACTGACTGAGTCTGCCAGGTGCCCTGTTCTTCATTCGTTTCATTGCTCCCATGCTCCCACGATTTCCATATAATTATTTATCAGTGGGTTTTCCTTTGACATATAATAAAACTTTTTTACATTGATGATCTAAACGTCAATCCAGACAGAACCATAATTATTCTGCACTTTAATCTGTTTCTTAGTTGTGTTTTTCATAAGAAAGATTTTTTTTCAGTATAATCTAACTTTTTGGATTGAGATACAATTCATATACCATAAAAGCCACCATTTTAATGTATACGATTCCATGGCTTCTAGAACATTCACAGGCTATGCGATGCCCAAGAAGGGACTGAGGGAGTTGGAGAGTGAAGGGCTTGCGGGATGGAGTTTGAGGTAGTGGGCAGCCACTTACAGTGTCGTCAAGGGTACAGAAATAAAGGAGGCTGTGCAGAGGTGATAGATAAGGTCACGAGAGGGTAGATTCACCTTTATATTAAGACAGAAATGAGGAGGAGCAGAAGATCCCAGCAGGTGCTGATAGAGGTTAAATCCAGTACAAGGGCAAAGTGCGGTTATGCACAAAGCAACTGGGGACCCTTTCCATTTGGCCGCATTGGTGAAATTCACTTAGGTAGTCAGGCCGGCAGCTCTGCTCACTGTTGTTGGCTCGCTGACCTCCCCACTTCTGAGCCGTGGCTCCTACTGTCTTTCCATCCTGACCCCATTCCTAAGCTCTTCTGTCTTTCAGCCCCTACTGCACATCCTCTGTGAGATAATACCCAACGAGCTCTCTGAGTGCCCGTGCGTTTTCATGGAAACCCTATGATGTAGGAGCCCTGGGTCTGCCAGCAGTCTGATCACCAGTGGCCGGATAACCTTGATCTTGAAGCCTAATTAACAACCCTGCCTCAACTATGACTGTCAGCAGCCTGCATCAGCAGTATTTCCTTCCAAGGGATCCTTTACATGGACTAGTCTGCTGGGGCCACTGTCGTAAAACGCCACAGACCAAGTGGCTTCAACCACAGACACTTATAGGCCAGAAGTCCCAGATCAATGTGCTGACAGGACAAGTTTCTAGGGAGGTCCCACTTCCTGTTGTGCTGTTGGCCATATTCGTGCTGTGGCCTCACCTGGCCTTTCCTCTGTGTGCACGAAAGCAAGAGAGAGAGAGAGCGCGTGCTTTTGCATTTCCTCCTCCTCCTCCTCTTCTTCTTCTTCTTCTAGACTCTATTCATTTATTTGAGAGAAAGAGAAAGAGTACGGGGTTGGCAGGAGGAGTAAATGCTGAGGGAGAAGCAGTTTTCCTGCTGAGCAGGGGGCCCAGTGCCAGACTTTGTCCTAGGACCCTGGGATCATGACCTGAGCCAAAGGCAGATACTAACCCCACTGAGCCACCCAGGTGCCCCTCTTCCTCTACGTATAAGGAGATCAGTTCCTTCAGATTAGGATCCCATCTGTGTGACCTTATTTAACCTTAATTACTGCCCTAGAGACCCCACCTCCAAATATTATCATATAGAGGTTTAAGGTTTCAACATACGCATTTTGAGGGAACACAATTCAGTCCATAGCACGAAGAAAAGGTGGGGGATCCCCGCCATAGGGAAAAAAGAGTCTAGAAAATAAGACTTGGTTTCCTCTATATTTGGCTCAATGGAATAATCTCTCTCACACACACACACACACACACACACACACACACACACACACACAGAATATAGATCAGTCATCTTCAAACATTTCTGTTCACATATCATAATTTTGACATGCTATCCAATTCCTTACATTAGACTGCCATCTAAAAATTTTCATCTTAAGTTTTAAATTGTTGCACAAAATGAAATGTCTGGTGTGGTGTATTCAGAGTACTGAAATTTTAAAACAAAGCTAACATCACTCATTTTATCAACACCATTTTAAAAGTACAGCTTCTGTTTTTTAATGACCATAAATTTTAATAATTTTAATTTGCTGTTTCTTTCCCTGAAATTGTAGCTCTGTTCCACTTCCCCATAGAATTATTTCCTATTGTAATCATGCATATTTTTTACTTCAGAGTGTTTTACTAATCACCCTACCAAATTTTTCTTCAACCAAAAAACGAAATTAATTTTTTAGAGTTCCTGTAACTAAAGGTTAAGATGTTAAAAAGACATCTGGATTTCTATTATTAGAAATTAAGATTACTATTATTAGACTATTATTAACTTACTATTATATTATTGATCAACCTATACACTTTGTATAATTGGAAAATGATAACTGTACATAAAAAGTAAAATTTTATTGGAAGTTCATCTATGAATGAATGTTTTCCCCCAACTAGTTCATAGAACTATGAGCGAATATTACCTATTTTTGAACTTTGAGATATGGTTAGATATTACTTCCATTCCTGTTCTTACTTTTGTAAGTATAAGCACTGAAAAAACTAGTCCATAGAAATAACTGGATGAGAATTGATATATTTTTCTTGTAGCAAAGTACTTAATTCCTTGAACTCTGAATTATATGCCAAGAATCACACAGTGATCTCTCACATAAATTCCTTTTAGTGATTTATTTCTCAGCTAACAAGTCCAATAGGTCTCCCTTCACTTTTGCTGAAAACAAAGTGCAAATTGAGTTGCTGAAGCATTTATTATGCAGTTATTCAATTATTCAAATTGTCCCTTTTCTCTTGGTCACCCCAAAAGCTCTACGCCCCAGCAGGACACCCCTTCACAGGACTCTCCACATGGAAGCAGGAAGCCTTTCCTTGGTAACGAGAGATACGTGCCAAGGTCAAAAGGGAAGCCTTGACCTCAGGTGTGTTCTCAAGGGTACTTGTGGACATTCCGGACCTGAAACAGATTCTCCTAAATAATCATGACCTGTGTATTCTCCCCCACCGACTCCGCCCAGGGGACATTGGACCCTAATTAGGAAGCTGAGGGCATGGATTGTATATCATAGAGTTGGGGTTCTAGAGACAGACAAACAGACCTCTGAATACAGACTCTGCCAAATGCTAGTATGACATTGGGTGCATTATATAATCTCGCCAAATTCTCAGTTTCCTCTTCTATAACACAGGGACAATAAACATATTCAGTGTTGTTGGGAGGCTCAAATAAAGATATGCTGAGCATGGTGCAGAGCCAAGTGCCTAGAATATAAAAAGCGTTGGCATTCAACAAAAGTTTTCTGTTTCTCTCCCCCATCCCCCTACCCTTTTTCCCTTCCTCCCCCCCTTCTTCCTGCCCCCTCCCCTGAATGCAAGCTTCTCTTCAAAGCACTTTACATAGATTATTTTATGTAGACCCCTAGGATCTCTCTGAAGTATGGACTTTGCTTATTGCCAATTTACAAATGAAGAAATGGAGGCGCCAAGGAGATTAAAACCTCAAAGCCACAAACTCAATAGATGGCAGAAAATGAATTCAAAGCCAGGCAGACTGACCCCCAGGTCCTGTGCTCTTCTCCACAACCCCTCACAGTAGGGGGCACAGAGAATCCAATTCTGTTCCAGTGCTTGGAGCACAGATCTGTTGGCCAGGACTGTAAGGAGAGGGAAAACTCCAGAAATAGGAAAGTTCCCTGAACTTTGTTGAAAAGTTCATTCAGCCATTCTTTTGTCTCCTGGAGGTTTTCTGCCTTGCAGCTCCTGAAGTAAAGGTCCAAATGCGAGGTCTGTGATCCCTGGAAAATTACCCAGGAAAATTGGCATGGTGTAAGACCCTTTTGTGGTATTTCCAGGGATTATCAGGTAATGTGTTCCCCTGTTTTCATCCTAGCAAAGCACAGACTGACCCTGACTCTCCATTCCAGACTGCCTTCTATGTCTAGGGTCTCAAACGCCCCAAAGATGGTCTACCACAGCCTCACGGCCTCCTGCTGTGGTCTCCAGGGTCCCACTGCTGTGCTAGGCACTACTGAAATGATGTTTGGTTAAATCGACTCTGTGTTAGGATCTTGAGATACTGGGGGCGGGGGGCAGCACTATGTTGCTGTTTATTTTCATTGGATTCTAACGTTTGCAACATGGCGGCATTGGTGTAGTGGGCTTGCGTTGTCTGCCATCCAAGAAATTTGGAAGTGGAGCTGTAGGCAGAGGTCTTGTGTGCATCAGGGAGGGGGAGTCAAGGGAGGCTGGAGTTGTGCTTGGAAGTATGAGTTGCCGATGGAAAAGCTTGGTTCTTAATGATGCCTGGCTGGCCAATGACACAGCCCCAGTTTGGTCACTGACTGTCCAGCCCGGGAGTCCAGCTAGCAACACTCTTCTACATCTGGCAGTGCTGTGGCCTGTCTCTATGGCAGCTTATTTGGGCTTCATGGCTATTACCCAGAGTCAGGAGTAATGTCTTTCATTCTGAGATGTCTAAACCCCCAACCACAGGCATGTTTTCCTCCAGGGCAGAGGGCAAATGCAATTACATCTGTGACCAATTTGCACAGCTGGGAGCTCAGCCTCCTGACAGAAACATTTATTTGAGATTCCAGTCTCCGGGGAGCTGGGGAGCCATACAGGAAGTGAGGTCCAGCAAGCATTTGCTGTCTATGCATGCTAGTCTGAGCCTTAAGAACAAACTACAACAACAACACACAATCAAGTTTGGCTTTTATGAGCTGAAAACGAGACCACTCTTGCTATAAACCAGGAGATTTTTTGAGGCATAAAAAAGAATAAGAAGATTCAATAAGACACTGTGGCCATTGACCTCATACTAACAAAGCACGCCCAGCACTCACGGAAGCAGTGGAAGGGAAAGATTCTTGCAAGTCAAAGCTGTGGCCTCCTGGACAAGTCAACTCACTCAGGCACATTCTCTTTTATGCAAGAGAGGCACAGTTTTGGGGCCCATGAACTTTTTAAGAATCTAAAAAATTAGGACTGGAAAAAGATATACCACCCCCAAATTCAAAAAAGAAAGTTGCCAAACAGAAAAACACTTGTCTATAAAAAACATGTTGCTGTGTCCAATTCATTAATTTTTAGATATACATTCTTAAAATCCATAATTTCAAAAGAGTCCGTTGGATTAGGGTTTCTCACTTTGTAAGAATTCCCAAGCAGGATCGATGAGTGTGGAGAAATCACTGTGAATTATACGTGATGTGTTATTCATAGCCAAAGGACTTTAAAAGCAAAATGATGAAAAATCTTGTCAATTTTTTTTAAGATTTTATTTATTTGACAGAGATCATGAGTAGGCAGAGAGGCAGGCAGAGAGAGAGGAGGAAGCAGGCTCCCCGCTGAGCAGAGAGCCCGATGTGGGGCTCGATCCCAGGACCCTGAGATCATGACCTGAGCTGAAGGCGGAGGCTTAACCCACTGAGCCACCCAGGCTCCCCAAAAATCTTGTCAATTTTTTAAAAAACATTTTATTTATTTATTTGGAGAGAGAAAAAGAGAAGGGGGAGGAGCAAAGGGGGAAGGAGAGGAAGAGGAAAGGGGAAAGAACCCCAAGCAGACTCCACGCTGTGTGAGGAGCCTGATATGGGGCTCGATCTCGATCTCATGACGCTGAGATCAGACCTGAGCCGAAACCAAGAGTAGAACATTTGATCAACTGAACCACTCGGGCGCCCCAATCTTGTCAATTTTTTGGAGTAAAAATTAAATTTTAAAAAAGCACATTTTAATATGTTTGATACATGATGTGGGCTGGGGCTTGCGCAGGTCCTATGATATCCCTGAGCTTCACCGTGTAGCCCTCCTTATCTGTCCAGTTGTCTTCTCAATAATATGAGGCCATCGGGTGGATAATCTGTGAGTTTCCATTGCCCTACATGAGGCATTGGCAGAGTAATCATTATGGGATACATTCTCACCAAGGTTGAGCTAATCCTTTGGAGTCCGAGCTGTGCCAGAAAGCACTGTTAGTGTTGAGACTCTGGCTGGGAACAGGAGTAAGCATCCAGGTGTGTTGAGCTGTGGCCAGCTTCCTGCCATGTTGGAGCTACTGGAATCTTGCCGAAACCCAAAAGTGTGAGCTAGAAATATCAAATGATGGGCCCTTGTCCAGGGAGGTTCAGGTTTAGGGTGATCCCATTAACATTTCTGTTCTCATCAACACTGCATGTGTTAGGTTAGACTATAAAATTGCCGATAGGCAACCATTTTTGATCTTCAAAAGTGGCAACCTCATGTGGTTCAACCCAACACTTGTGTGTCAGGTGTCGACAGGTGGCCCCATCCTTCACAGCACTTGCAAGTGTAGGCTGATTTTAGATGATCAAGGTGGTACAGTGTTTTTCTTTTGGAAACTTCAACTCCATTCCTTTATAAAAAAAGATTTAATTAAATTATAATGTGTGAGAGAGAAATAGAGTGGGTGAGCAGTGGAGGGAGGTGGGGCAGAGGAAAGAGGAAGAGAGAGAATCATAAGCAGACTCTGTGCTGAGCATGGAGACTGATGCAGGGCTCGATCTCACCAACCTGAGATTATGACCTAAACCAAAACCAAGAGTGGAATGCCCAACAGACCCAGACACCCAGGTGCCCCAAACTTCAATCCATCCTAAAACATGAGCTCATTCATTTTCCCAGTTACACTGTAAGGGGGCTGGACTTAAAAAATGATTGTCCTTCAAGGGGTCCCTGTCCCTTTCCCCCTGAGATCCAGGGAATCTGAGGCCTTTGGATTTCTGAGATGATTGCAGTTCTTTTGCCACCACTGTGCTTGGTCCCTTCGGTTTCTAGATGCCCTTTCTAGAGCTTTCTCAAAGGAAAGGAGAGCCCCACAAAAACATTGAATATGCAAGCCTATGAGAGATAGTCTACAGACTCTAACTCTCTAGTATTTTCTCATAGGGCAAAGGCTCTGGCTTCTGTTAGTTGGTTTCTTTTTCTCCTAATTTTAATTTTTTATAGAAATGCAGTTGACATATAATATTAGATTAATTTCAGGTGTATGATATATGTTGTTTTCTTTTTTTTAAAGATTTTTTAAAAATCTATTCATTTGAGAGAGAGGGAGAGAGAGACAAGCAATGGGAGAGGCAGAGGGAGAGGGAGAAGCAGACTCCTGCTGAGGTGGGAGCTCGACATGGGGCTCGATCCCAGGACCTGGAGATGCCCATATCCCCACCATATCCTACCCAACATTAAGCCAGCAATACTTTACTTTCTGTCTCTATAGATTTGCCTACTCTCTACATATCATATGAAGTCCCAAAAGTTCATATCAGATAAATGGAATCATACTATATGTAGTCCTTTATTACTGATCTCTTTTACTGAACCTATTGTTTTCAAGAATCACCAATGTTTTAACATGTATCTGTACTTTTCTTTCTTTTTTGTGGCTGAAAAATATTCCATTATATAGAAGTACTATATGATGTCTTTCTATTTGTTCATTATGATGTGTAAGTTTATGTGTCAACATGACTGAACTAAGGGATGGCCAGATGACAGGTGAAACCAGTTATTTCTGGGTGCCATCAGTGAAAGTGTTTCCAAAAGAGGTTAGCATTTAAATCAGTAGACTGAGTCAAGAAGATCTGCCCTTACCGATGTGGGCAGGTATCATGTAATCCACTCAGGGTCCAAAAAGAACAAAAAGGTAGAGGAAGGCAAATTTTCTCTCTTTCTTCTTGAGCTGCTACCTCCCCTTCTCCTGCCGTAGGACATCAGATTTCCTGGCTCTGGGGCTTTCAAATCCTTGGACTTAGACCAGAAGCCTCCTGGATCTCAAGCCTTTGGCCCTGAACTGAATTATACAACTGCCTTTCCTGGTTCTCCAGCCCTCAAGCAGCATATTATGGGACTTTTCCAGCTCCATAACCATGGGAGCAAATTCCTACGGTAAATCTCCTCTTCCACTTATCTATCTATCTATCTATCTATCTACCTATCTATCTATCTATCCATCCATCCATCCATTTATCCTATTGGTTCTATTCTCTGGATAACACTTACTAATACATTTGTTGATGAATGTTTGGGCTGTTTCCACCTTTTTGCTATTATGAATAATGTTGCTGTGAATACTGGTATATAAATGGACATGTGTTTTCACTTCTCTTGGGTAGATCCCCGAGACTGGAGTTACTGGATCATATGGTAACTCTGTGTTTGAGGAACTGTCAGACTGTTTCCAAAGCAGTTGTAGTATTTTATATTCTAGCCAACAGCGTATGAAGTGTCCAGTTTTTTCCACTTCCTTGAGAACTACCTTTCTTTCTCTCTTTTTCCTTCACTCTCTCTCTCTCCCTTTTACTTTTCTTTCTTTCACAGACATCTTGGTGGGTGTTAAGTGGGTGTACTGTGGTTTTGGTTTTGACCTGCATTTCCTGATGGCTAATTGTGTTGAGCATATTTTCAGGCATGTATTGACCATTTAGCTATCTTCTTTGAAGAAATGTCTCTTCACATACTTTGTTTGTTTTTAAATCAGGCTATTTAACTTTTTGTTGTTGATGTATTTTTGATACAAGTCCCATATCAGATATAAGATTTATAAATATTTTCTTTCATTCTGTAAGTTTATCTTTTTATTTTCTTGATAGTATATTTTGGAGCACAAAAGTTTTATTTAAAATTTAACTATGTAGGGGCACCTGGGTGGCTCAGTGGTTTAAAGCCTCTGCCTTCGGCTCAGGTCACGATCCCAGGTTCCTGGGATTGAGCCCCATGTCGGGCTCTCTGCTCAGCGGGGAGCCTGCTTCCTCCTCCTCTCTCTCTCTCTGCCTGCCTCTCTGCCTACTTGTGATCTCTATCTGTCAAATAAATAAAATCTTTAAAAAAAAAATAAAATAAAATTTAACTATGTAGGGCACCTGGGTGGCTCAGTGGACTAAGCCCTCTGCCTTCAGCTCAGGTCATGATCCCAGGGTCCTGGGATCAAGCCCTGCATTGGGCTCTCTGCTCAAGCAGAGAGCCTGCTTCCCCCTCTCCCTCTGCCTGCCTCTCTGCCTACTTATAATCTCTGTCTGTCAAATAAATAAATAAAATCTTTTAAAAAATAAATAAAATTAAACTATGCTCAGCTTATCTATTTTTTTTTCTTTCATTGCTTGTGCTTTTGATGTCATATCAAAGAAACCATTGCCTAATCCAAGGTCACAAAAATTGACACCCATATTTTCTTCTGAAGATTTTTATCCTTTTAGGTACTGTACTTGGGCTTTTGATCTGTTCTGATTTTGTATATGGTGTGAGGTAGGGGTCCAAATTCTTTTTTAAATTTTTAAGTTTTTGCACATGTATATCCATTGTCCCAGGATCATATGTTGAAAAGACTATTTTTCCCCATTGAATGGTCTTGGATGGTCTTGGCATCATTGGTGAAAGTCATTTGACTATAAATATGAGGGTTTATTTCTGGACTCTAAATTCTATTCCATTGATCTATAGTCTGTCCTTATGTCAGCCCCACACTATCTTGATTAGCAGGTTTGTAATAAGAGTTGAAGTTGGTATTTCCTCCAACTTTGTCCCTTTTTTCAAGATTATTTTGGCTATTCTGGGTTCTTGAATTTCAATATGAATTTTAGAACTAGCTTGGCAACTTCTGCAAATAAGTCAGCTGGAATTTTGATGGGGGTTGCATTGACTCTATACTGCAATTTGGGGATTATAGCCATCTTAACAATGTTGTCTTTTGAACCATGGACTGGAAGGGTCTTTCCACGTTTTAGGTCTTTATTAGTTTCTTTCATAACATTTTTTAGTCTTCAGAGTATAGGTTTTATCCTTTTGTTATTGTTGTTAAACTTATTCCTAAGTATTTTATTTTTCTTAATGCTATTATAAGTGAAATTCTTTTCTTAGTTTAATTTTTGGTTTGTTTATTGACACTGCACAGAAATACAATGATTTTTATATTGATCTTTTATTCCGCAAATGTGCTAAATTCACTTAACAGTTTTTTTGTGGATCTCTTAGGATTTTCTATACCCAAGATTGTATTATCGGAAAATAGAGATAGTTTAGCTTTTTCCTTGCTAATCCACATTCTCTTAATTCATTTTTGCTTGGCTTCCCTGGCTAAGGCCTTAGGCTTGTATCCCAGCTGTCTACAGAGCTGAATTTCTGTTATAGGCTATTTCAGAAGACTGAATTAAGGGCTCCAGTTCCTCTAACAAGGCCATTTATGCTTAGTATTCAGCCCAGCATCCAAAATGAGAAATACACACTTCCCAGAATATATTGCCATGAAGGAATACAAGTCTGAGGCCCAAACAAGATATATGCTTGGCCAGCTCCCTACACTGTTCCCAGCAGGGGTCTTGGGACACCAGGAAAGAAAGAGGGATTGGAACAACTTTGGACATGGAACCCTTTCTGCCATAGGACTTCAGCCTCAGAGGAAGATAAAGGAGCTCAAAAAGGAACAGAGTAGGACTCACACGCAGGCCCAACTACAACCTGCACAAGCCTCCCAGCTCCTTCCCACCACCCACATGCTGGTCGGAAGACTGAAACCAAGAAGAAAATCACCTCTCTATCAGTTTACCAACCAAGGAAGCTATTTTCTTTTCCACCTTGGAGTCAACCAATTCTGTAAGCCATCCTAATTAACGAGGAAAGCTCCCAGGCAGGCACTTTTTTTTGCCCCTGGTGCCTTCAAGCCTTCTGTGCCCCCCCCCCTCGCCCCCGCCCCACCACCCAGCAGTCCTAGGAGCGGCTGGGCTAGGAAAGACATCTAAAGAGATCTTGGGGTCTGTGCGTCTTTGTGGTGACCGTTTGTTGGGAGGGGGAAACAGAGCCTTCTTCCTTGCTGGGGACAACACGGCGGCATGCATGACTTCAGCAGCAAGATGACATAAACAGCTTGGTTCACTGGCAAACCGGGCCGAGCAGGCTTTGTGTGGGAGTCCGCAGAGGTGCAAGAACTCTTCGGGGCTTTGCCAGAGCCTGAGAATACGCTGGCTTTGATGAGGCTTCTGGACGTCATCCAGTTCTTAGCAGAATCCCCCCCAGCCACCAACCTCACTCAAGTGCACCATTGAGAAAATGGCTTGAAAATAGGTTGAATGACATGGGGAGCAACATTGGTAGAATGGCTCTAATGAGCCAAAAAATGTGGTTTCCAATGCCCCTGTCTCGGAGCACCACTGCCTGACTTTGCCAGCAGATGTCAAGTCAGCTCACTGGAGCGAACTGGGAGGTGGGGCTTCTGCGAAGTCCAAGCCAGGGAGTCGCATTCACATTCAAGTCCAGAAAATCCACCCAGTGTGAGGAGAGATGGGTCTGAGCCCAAGGAGAATTGTTTGTGGGGCTGGGGGGAAGGGCAGGATGTGCTCAAGAAGGAAATCTCTGGGCTCTCCAGCAGGGAGGGTTTTTGGCTGGGCCTTGCCTGTTGGCTCCCAGGGAGGTGGGGGCTGTTTACTGTACAATGTGATCCTCATTATTCAGGGGCCGATTATCCACTTCATGGAGTCCCTGGCTTTGTGCCTCTTCTCCTTTTCAAAAATTTTCCTGACTTTTGGGGATGCTGGTGCTTCCCAGATACCGAATGGTAGAAAGAAGGAAAAGAGGATAAAAATAACTTTGCCACATGTGAACAGTTCCCATACACTGTCTGATCAGGGAAAGGGAGCCAGCTGCGTGGTTCAGCTAGAACCTGGGGCCGGATGAGGGGGATTTCCTTCTCTGTTCTCCAAGCCTAGTGTGTTGGGTGGCTACTGACATCAGGTCTCCCTGGCAGAGTTACTGAAGAATGTTCCATATGGCAGTGCTCCTGAAGGGGGAGGGAGCAGCCACCTGGGGGAATGTTGACCACAGAGAGAGTCAAGCAAGGAAGTGGACCCTGAAGAAATATCTGGGTGCTAATAGGCTTGGCCTACAGCTTCTCCTGTGTCCTCCGTGGGAAGAAAGCCCCATCCAGCTCCTGGGCCACCAAAAAAACGATCAAACACTTTGTAATGAGGACTTAAGGGAGTTCATTACAAATGCCCAGAGGGAAGAAGTAAAAATACAGAACTATGAGTTCCTTCGGTGAGGCCAAACCCCAAGAAAGCCATGGAAATGGCCAATGAACCTGTTAGTAGTCCTCAAGAGAAGGTGAATGAACCATTGGGAGGAAAGTGGGGGTGACTTCTCATGAAGTTAGTGGCAGAAGAGGGCTATGACTTAAAAAAAGAAATTCTTGAATTAATGTTCCTTGAAAGGAACAACTCTTTTGTATTAACACACTTAGGCTTAGGGCTGATTAATATCATTACTCTGAATTGTAATCTCTTCATTAACTCTCTCACTTTCCTTCATTAGTGTCCGCTTATATTTCTTAAGTTTGTACAATGATGTACAATAAAATGATGGCAATTATACTTTAAATTTGTAATTAGGATCTTGAATCATTCAAACTATGCTTTTCGACGATGTTTCTTCCCCACTCTATTGCACTCGTCTGTTCCTCTCATACCGCCACTTAACTCAAAATTAAAGAGCTGTATGGCAATGAAAACAGAACGGGAAGTATATTTCAGCCTTAAATCTTTAATCTTGCTCTTGATGTTTCTTCTTGTTATCAAATTTAGGAAAACTCAAGGTTCTTTTTTTTTTACTCTTGAGGTTGACAAAAGACAAGATTTGTTATAAACTAGAGTAACGGATCCCACACCGTCAAGATTTTGCAGGAAAAAAAAAATTGTTTGACAATAAAAGTAGTCTTAAAACTTCTTTGGTCCCAGTTGACTTTGGGATTCAAATAAAATTTATGGGGCTTCTTTCCAGCAAAGTCCACATAAACACGAAAGCACAGATGCCCTAAAGCCACGTTACTCTGGTTAGAGTCTCCCACAGAAAAAGGAAAGAAAATAAAATAAAACAAAACAAAAAAACAAGCTATGATCTTCAGCTTCTTCTTTGGGAGATGAGCTTTGAGGAGGATTTTGAAGGTCTTTTCTTTATAACTAATGTAAAGAAATAAAGGACTGCCAAAAAAAGTAGGACACGGAGCACAAGTAGGACAAGAGTGGGGAGCTCAAAGGAAACAGAAGTACAAAAAGTAAAGCTCAAATTTATTGGGAAAAATGCAAAAGGAAGATCGTGGAAACCCCTTACGGTAACACCACGTGGGGGTCGATCCTGTTTTAACTGCACCAGCAACCATGGAGGGAGGAGGACCCAGACGACGAGAGTCTGCAAAATCGCTGTCTGGAAGCCATGCAGTGATGCCGACAACAGTTTGAAGCAAACACGTGAGAGGACAGCTGGGAGGAGAGAGTCTGAATTCAAAAGACCCCAGCAGGAGATGCTCTGGGACAGAATCAGACTTGACAGGCAGAGGCATTTACTTCTGCTGTCATCTCTCACCAGAAATCCCAGGGCGACATATTTAGTATGCTCTTGCGATGTCGCAGTGTGTCAAAGGAGGAGCAGGCATATGTTTAAGCCACGATGGAGAACTTCACCAAAGAGTGGTCAAGATGACTCAAGGTTTCTTCTCTATTCCTAATTAAACTGTGCAGCTCTCCTGGGCTGTGGAATGGCTTGGTTAAACGCAATTCTATTAAGTATGTATTGGGAGCGCCTACTGTACTTAGATGGACCGTACTTTGGGGACTTGCCATGGCACTAGCCACTGGCCCAGCAACCGCATGTATTTGAAGGGGTTTGGCAAAAACATGTCTTTACTCCTGAAACGGGTAGATTTCATCTGAAACTGATAGATCTGTGCTGAAGAGTCTGTTGATACTTCCTAAAATAACAGCGAAGGAACCAAGAGCTGCTAACAGCTATGCCTTGTCCAAGTACAGTGTGTTGCTATAGATTAAATTCACAGAACCATTACTATGTGTTTTCAAAGATAATACTATTTCACATTTCCATATGATTGATACTTGTCTTGATTGGACATAGAAGATTTCGTGTGGCATTTATTCAAAGTGAATGATCAGGGGTGTCTGGGTGGCTCAGTGGGTTAAGCCTCTGCCTTTGGCTCAGGTCATGATCTCGGGGTCCTTGGATCGAGTCCCGTGTTGGGCTCTCTGCTCAGCGGAGAGCCTGCTTCCTCCTCTCTCTCTCTCTGCTTGCCTCTCTGCCTACTTGTGATCTCTGTCAAATAAATAAATAAAATCTTTAAAAAAAATATCAAAGTGAATGATCAGAAATCGGGCCAGTAAGGCGTCACGAATTTTTTTTCTTGAGATCTCCCTTCTTTTCCAAACACATAACATTAATATAGAAATTATTAAATTAAAAATGTGGAAATACAACAACACAATTAGAAAGACACTGTGCCTTATTGAGGGTAACACTAGCTTCTGTAACTGACAAACATACGCAAATATGTTTCTGATTGCCCAATAAAGCAAAAAAAAAAAAAAAAAAAAAAAAAAATTAGGGTTGCTTTGGCCTCATCGGGATTCAGGCAAGGTCACACATCGCACTTGATTGTTAGACCTTATTTCTCACTTGTGTAGATTCCAACCAAATGTCCAGGGAGCTGCTCCCCCACGCAGTGACTCATGGACCCATGTTCTCTTGGTTTTGTGGCTTCTCCATCTCTTAGGAGTCTTTGATCCCCAGACAATGACCAGGAGAATGTGAAACATGACGTGGGATCTTTTTTGAGACAGGCCTAGAAATGTCATGTATCATTACTGCCCCTATTCGTAACCATAACTCAGTCATATGGCCACACCTAATTGCAAAGGATGTTCAAAATGTAGTCTAGTTTTGTGCCCTGCACATAGAGAAAACAGATTTTTAGTAGACACAAAATTTGTGCCTACCTAGTCAGCCATCTTGATGGTCCAAACATCTCCATGGGGATACGCATTTCCATAGACCAACGGCAGGATGAAAACACAAAATAGTAAGCAGGAAGTCAAGTCCCTGAGTGCTGTAATGCAGGGTCGCAGGCATAAAGGGTGGCGAAAAGGTTCGGCTTCTGGAAGGCAAAGGGTACTATTAATGCTTTACTAGTTAAAGTATTTTCAGTATTTGAAATATTTTCAAAACCAATTTTCAAATCAAATTGCTAACACCTTGCACACTTCAATACAGCTCTCTAAAAATATGGTTATTTTCTGAAAGACCCCAGTGTCATCATCTTCCCCTGCAAAATTTATAGTAACTTTCCTCGCATCACCTAATTCCAAGATCATAATCATGATTGCCCAATAAAGCAAAAAAAAAAAAAAAAGAAAGAAAGAAAAATTTAGAGTTGTTTTGGCCTCATTGGGAATCAGGCAAGGTCATACATCACATTTGATTGTTAGACCTTTTAGGTCCCTTGTAACTTAGAGTAGTCTACCTTCTCTTTTTCTTTCCTGCAGAAATCAGGTCAGGTGTCTTATAGAATGTCTTTGTCTCTGAATTTTCCTGTTAACTTGCTGGTGTCATTTAACTGTTCCTCTATCTTCTCAAATTCCTGTAAATGAAAGTTATCTCTAGAAGCTTCACGTGAAAGTTCTTAAGCCAGCTTTATGAAGCTCTCACTCACACGCCGTACAATGTACCCATTTCAAATGTACAATTCAGTCATTTTTAGCATATCCACACTGATGCATCCATCACAACAATTAATGTGAAATCTTTCATCACCCCCAAAAGAAACGCCATACCCATTAGCAGTCACTCCCCACCCCCATCCCTCATCCCAGCTCTTTCTGTTTCTATGGATTTGTCTATTCCGGACACATCTGTATAAATGGGATCATAACCTACGTCATTGTTTGTGACTGGCCTCTTTGACTTAGCTTCAAGATGCTTGTCCTGCAAGATTTGAGGGGTGCTTTCAAGATTCATCCATCTTGCGGCCTGAATCTGTATTTCATTCCTTTTTAAATGGCCAAATAATATTCTGTTGTATGGCTAGACCACATTCTCTTTTTTAAAGATTTTATTTTTAAGTAATCTCTACACCCAATGTAGGGCTCGAACTCACAACCCTGAGATCAAGAGTGGTACATTTCACTGCCTGAGCCAGCCAGGCACACCCATGTTTTCCTTATTCATTCATCGGCTGACAAATATTGGGCTGTTTCCTGCACATAAATGCTCATTTTATATGTATGAGCTACTTTCAAAACTTGCTTTTAATATGAAATATTTCAAACATATGCAAAAGTAGAGAAAATAATATAAGGAATTCCTTGTACTTAGCACCCAGCCCAACAACTGTCATTAGAATTCCTTGTACTTAGCACCCAGCCCAACAACTGTCATTAGTTATCTTTTTTTTTTTTTAAAGATTTTATTTATTTATTTGTCAGAGAGAAATCACAAGTAGTCGGAGAGGCAGGCAGAGAGAGAGAGGGAAGCAGGCTCCCTGCCGAGCAGAGAGCCCGATGCGGGACTCGATCCCAGGACTCTGAGATCATGACCTGAGCCGAAGGCAGCGGCTTAACCCACTGAGCCACCCAGGAGCCCCTATTAGTTATCTTTTTTCTTGATATCATTGCCCATTTCCCCAACCACTCACAAATATTTTGAAGCTGATCTTAGACATCACATGATTTCACATATTTCAGTATGTAGCCCTAAAGACAGGACCCTCCTTGTCAAACATGATTACATTATGTTTTACTTTATGTTTACGTTATGAAAACACGATTGTCATATCCTGAAAACTCCAACTATAATTTCCCAATATCATCAGTGTTCCTGTTTTCCTGACTGTCTCTAAAGATTCTGATTTTCGTTTGATTTGTTTTATAGCTTGTCTAAAATTGGATCCAAAAATGTCTATCTATTATTGGTTAATAATTTCTCTTTTTTTGAAATTTTATTTTTAAGCAGTCTCTACACCCAAGGTGGGGCTCGAACCCACAACCCCAAGATCAGGAGTCTCATGCTCCATGACTGAGCCAACCAGGCGCCCCTTACTGCTTAATAATTTCGGAAGTCTGAAAGGCAGGCAGATGATGGCCCTCGTAGAATGCGATCGACCAGGGCTAATCACTGCCCAAAGATGCTAATTCATTAGAACATTCAAACTGTGATATTTCTATCATTCCTTCTTCATTTCTTAGCTAGATTACTTCTGTGAAAAGAAACTTCCTCTTGTTATATACCTGGTTACACCGAGGTACAGCTCCTGTAGAAAAGTGGAGAAAAAAGACTTGATTTTTTTCCATTGATCAGTTTTCAAAACAGTACATTTTTTCCCTATAGCCTTTAAAGAACATCAGTGTATCACTGTTTGATATTATTAGGAATCAATGGATTTAGACACATTATGTGTGTCTAAATAAACATACCTACATGTTTAAATCTGTTTGAATTATCATACTTATTTTTGCTCCAATTTGTCCCTCTTTGCCCCAAAGAGCTTCCAGATCCTTTTGACACGAGCTCAACAGTTTTTGATATATTTCTTGCTATTTGGTGTGAGATGTTTTAGGCTCACCTTGTACATTTCCAGGGCCAGACCTGAAATGGGTCATTTCTTTAAGGCGTCTCTCCCCATACTTTTTTTTTTTTTAAATATTTTATTTATTTATCTGACAGAGATCACACGTAGGCAGAGAGGCAGGTAGAGAGAGAGGAAGGGAAGCAGGCTCCCTGCTGAGCAGAGAGCCGGATGTGGGGCTCGATCCCAGGACCCCGGGATCATGACCTGAGCCAAAGGCAGAGGCTTTAACCCACTGAGCCACCCAGGCGCCCCGGCCCCCATACTTTTTTAAAGCAGGAAATGGTATCTAGAAAATATGATCTAAATATGCCCTTTTGGAGCCTAATTTGGACACATACTCCTGGGGTTTTAATTAAATATTTCATGTGATGAAAGAGAAAACAACATTTATTTTGAATTTAGCCACCTTACACTGTGAATCTCAGTTTTCTCATTTATAAAATTCAGACCATGCTAACCATTACTCACAAGTTTACGGCACTGATTAAATAAGTCAATTCATGTAAATCTCTAGAATTGTGCTTGTGGTAGTGAACACCTAATAAATGTTAATTATGATGTAACACCTAGCACGAATGTAATATTCAGAGTTCAATATATGGTGATGTAGTTCAAGATCAAAATATTATTCTTTTACAACTCAGAGCTCCTCTTGATTATCTATCCTGACATCCTAAATTTCCCTGACCTGATTTGAGCGTTCACATTCTCGTGCAGCAGGGTTCAATTAAGGAAGCCAGGAGAAAGAGCTACCAGCTCCAAAGTTATTTTTTGCTTCTTGGAAGGGCCATCTGCTGCCATGACCCATTTTACAGCATGCAAATTCATCAGCTGAGTGCAATTTCCCTTCAATCAGTGGCCCAGTAAATATAATTACATTGCTAATTTTAAATTTTCAAATGGTCATCTCAGGTTAAAGAATGCCCATTCATCAGTCAAAATTCTGCAATTAATTGAGAAAACAGAGGGTCTGCATGCCAGGCATTTGACAGGCAAGTGGGAAACAAGTTTGTTTTCTTTCACCTATTAAGCCACTGGCACACAACAAGCAGAAATATTCCCGTATCTTTCCCTTGTTCTTTTTTTCTTTCTTTCTTTCTTTTTTTTCTCTTTTTTTGCATTGGAAAGAGCAACTAGACACTGCAGTAAATGATTAAGGAAGATTACCTTTGCAGATCTGGTCCTTTCAAGACTGGACTGATCTCATTAAAAGGAAAGGATCTATCCTTGAGTAAACTTTATGTGAAGTCCACAGAAAGCATAAATTAATTTGTGACAGCTAACTGTTTTCAAATAACAAGATAATGTATTGGTTCCCTAGAGCTGCTAAAGAGTACCAAGGTATTGTCGGACTGTAAAACACACCAAAAATTGCTTTGTAGGACATTGTTAAAACAATAGGTGAAATTGTCTTAAGATTGTAGATTAAAGTATGATGTCAAGTATGATGTCACGTTCCTGAACTTGATAACTGCTTTGTTCTTAGAAAATACACATTCAGTGGAAGAAGGAATAGGATGTGATGACGGCAGGGTAGTCTCAAGTGATTCAGAAAAAATTAATGTGTGTTTGTGTGTGCGCATGTGTGCAGAGATAGCACACGGGCACACGAGTGCTCAAACATGGCAAAAATTGGTGAAAACGGTGAATTTGGGTAAAAGGTACAGGGAAGTTCTTTATATCATTATTGAGATTCTTCTGTATGCTTAAAATTTCTCAAAATAAAATGTGCTAAAAAATAATTTTAAAAAAATTTGTAAATGACTTCAAAAGCCCAGACCAAAAAGACAAGTACATTAGAGGCTACTCAAAAGTCCAATTTATTATCATCGTATAGAGAAGTGGGTAGTTCCTTAAGCATGAATATTTGGAGGTAATTATTGGAGCTAATCATTAAGAAAAACCAACAGTGGATGCCTTGAGTCTCATGATACTTGGAATACTAATGCTCATTCTAATACCAGTGTGAGTCAGAATATGAATACGGATACTAGCATCACCTTGGCGATTAGAAGGAGTTAGGAGAGCTGGCCCGGTGGGAAGGCCTGTTTGAAAAGCCTGCTGAAATGTCAGCCTTAGTATCTGAAGGCAATGTAGCAAGCCTTCCCATTACGGTAGGTCCCAAAGTCAGCTGTTGAAGAGCTTGATTTGCAGTTTGCCAGAAGAGGGCTCTCCTTTTTACCTAGTATTCTAATCCCCATTGCTCTACATACAAATACCTGCTTTGTATTGAAAAAGAAAATCCACATGATACCAACCAAGCCTTTTCTCAGATGCTCCCCGTTCTTTCTCTAAGGAATGCCCCTGAAAGCACCACTCTCCTTAATGGTTCTTGTCTTTTTAGATTTAACTCTGGTTAAGCGTGGAAGGTTGTCTCTGAGTCCTTCAGGGAGAACCGGTTGTTTCCTCTTCCTCTAACTTAGGAAGTGACCATGGTATAGAAGACTACATTTTGTACATTTTTTTAATATGGCATGCTCTCCCTGAAGGTTGAGTTCCTAGAGGGAAGGTGATCTAGCTTCCATATCTTTTTATACTACCCCAACAGCCTTGCATGTTGTAGGCTGTCAACAGTCACCGAAGGAATGAATGAACGAATGAGCAGATGAGCAGACAGGATCTGAGCTTGACCTGGATGTAATGAAAAGAAACAAAAAGTCAATATAACTAGGATTTACTTACCTGACATATCTATATTTGTGCTAATATAGGCACAATTATTTTCCAGTGGGTCAATTTCCATGTTAGTGATAAGATAGACACATTCTCAGAAGGGAGATGCTATGGAGATACATCTGGAACACAGAGGTACCTAGTACCATTTCTGCCCCGAGGGCATTTCCCCCACACGTTCCCAGTGAGCGTGACTTCCCAGTGAAGTCCAGACTGAGTAGTTTCCATGTCTCAGGAAACCAGAGCCAGTTGAGTATTCTTGGAATTCTGTTCTATGCGGGGCCCCTTGGTGGCCCAGTTGGTGAAGCATCGGACTTGATTTTGGCTCAGGTCATGATCTCAGGTGGTGAGATCGAGCCCTGCATCAGGCTCTGCTTTGAACATGGAGTCTAGCTAAGATTCTCTCTCTCTCTCCCTCTGCCCCTTACCCCTCACCCCTGTCCCCAACCCTGGCTCTCCCACCTGCTCTCCCTCTCTCTCAAAACAAAAAAAGACAAGCAAAAAAAAAAAAAAAAATTCAGTTCTATGAAAAGTCCTCATGGAAGATAGTGCCATGTCAGGATTCCCAATTCAGAGAGTATAAATAGCCCCACTGGGGTTGAAGGCCGGTTGAGTAAATCACCTAGACTTTCTGGCCCTCAGTTTTCACACTTACAACCATAACAAGACCTATCTATATTGGTCAGGGTTTAGTTGCCAATGCTAGCTTATTTACACAGGAAGAAATAAGTGCTTTACCAATTTATTGAGAGGCTCCAAGGAGCAGACTCCCCAAAGCCACACCTCCTAACCAAGTCCAAGGGAGCCACTGCTCCTACGTGGGTCAGGAAGCCCCGAGCTCCTGAGCTACCTCTCATCATGACCCAGGAGACCTTAGAATCAGGAAGCCACCCAAAGTTGCTCTCTCTCACCACGCTTGCTGTCGTCAGTACCAGTAAAATGAATGCCCCACGCCCTGCTCTGTCCCACCGTGGAGCTAAAACTGGATACAGGGGCCTCTGCTGATGATGCCAGGGAAAATCACCTGCCTCTTTTGTCCTAAATTTTTTTTTCTGCTTTGGTTACTGTCTGCTTGACAAAAATGGGATTTTCTTCCCTGTCCTTTTCTTACTCAATATTATCTCATGAAAATCTTTTAAAATCGCTTGGTATAATACCAATTCATTCAGTTCAGTGATTGCATACTAACTAAAATGAGGGTATGTAATAATTCACTTACCATCATTCTACTGATCATTCTACTGATTGCTTTATTTATAGCTTTTCTCTAATAACAATGCCTTAAAAATCCTATGCATGTGACTGTTTTGAGAAACAACAGTTTGCTGCACAAATTGGAGGTATACAGTTCAATGAATTCTTTAAAAAACTAATATATCCATATAATCGGGACGCGGGTCAAGAAACAGAACATTACCAGCTCCCCAGAAACATTCATTATGCCTTCTTCTGGTCATTAACAGCTACCATCCTGATTTTTTCTGAATTTTGTACGATTTTTAACTGCGTATAAATGGAATTATGCATTTGTGTTCTATCGTGCCTGGTTTCTTTTGTGAGATTTATCCACCTTGATGTATGGAGTTATGACGTGTGTATTCTTATTTTGCACAGTATATTTCTTCATTCTACGCCTCGTGAAAGTTTGGGCAGCTTCTGGTTTGGGGTTCATATCAATGGTGCTGCCGACAACATTCTCCTACATTTCTTCTTGTGAATGTATTACATATTTAAGTTGATGTAGTATTGCTACATCTCAGGGTGTACATATGTTCACATTTAAAAGACACTGGCAAACAGGTTTTCAAGGTGCTGTACCAATTTACACATCTGCCAGGAATATATAATAGTTTTGATTATTCCACACTCTTGCGAAAGGTTGGTTTTTGTTGTTGTTGTTTTTGGTACAAAAGTTTATCCTTTCCTTTTTTTTTTTTTTTAAAGATTTTATTTATTTATTTGGGAGAGAGACTGAGTGACAGAGAGAGAGCATGAGTGGAGAAGGGAGAGGGAGAAACTGAGCAGGCAACCCAAGACTGGGTGTAATCCCAGGACCCTGGTATCTGACCTGAGCTGAAGGCAGACGCTTAACTGACTGAGCCACCCAGGTGCCCAAGTTTGCTATTTCTATGGCGTAGATTGTCAGGAGTGGGATTTTTGAGGCAAGATGTATATATATTTTTAACTTTAACAGATGTGGTCAGCTTGTTTTTCCGAAAAGTCTGTTTGCACATTTTCACCAGGAATATAAAGGAACACTCATTTCCCTACATCTCTATGAACAAAATATATGATTTCTCTTTAAGTTTTGCTATTCTTCTGGGTGTAGAAAATACAACACTGTTATTTTAATTTGCATTCTCTACTATTAGTCTTCCGGAAACGGTCTTTTTGAAAGGGGATAGGTTATGGAATCCGTGACCTGTAAGAAAAGATTAAAGGAATGACGTTAGCTCAGAGAAGCAAAAGCATACTGGGAATTGTATTAGCTGTCTTGGAATATCTGGATGCTCATGTTCTCAGGCACTTCGTGTCCTCTATGTATCTTTTGAAGGCAGAAATGGGAATCAATGAGTGGAAGTTTTAAGATGTCACATTTTACGTTAAATTAAGAAACCAATAGTCTAGGGGCGTTTGGGTGGCTCAGTTGGGTAAGGTCAGGCTCTTGGTAGCAGCTCAGGTCATGATCTTAGGGTCGTGAAATCAGCCCCTTTGGGGCTGCTCAATGCACAGTCTTGCTTGTGATTCTTCCCCCCTCCCTCTCTTTCTCCCTCTGTTCCTCCTCCAACTTGCATGCACTCTCTCTCTTTCAAATAAATAAATAAAATCTTAAAAAGAAGAAAAACACCAATAGTGGTATCCCATTAAAAACAAACAAGTTTCGGGGCACCTGGGTGGCTCAGTGGGTTAAAGCCTTTGTCTTCGGCTCAGGTCCTGGGATCTCAGGATCCTGGGATCGAGTCCCGCATCCCTGCTGAGCAGAGAGCCTGCTTCCCCACCCTCTCTCTGCCTGACTCTCTGCCTACTTGTGATCTCTCTCTCTCTGTGTCAAATAAATAAATAAAATATTTATAAAAGCAAACAAACAAACAAACAAATTTCCTCGGAAGCTCTAAATTCTCTGTCCTACATGTGTTGGCCATGAGGGCTGCCTACTTACACGTTGGGGCGAGAGGTAGGGGGTGGTGAGTGCTAGAGGGGATTCTGACTTGGATAAGTGGTTCCAAAACCAGGCTATGCCTGAGGATCAATCTAAAAATGTTTCAATTCAGATTCCTGGCATCTTGCCTTGACAATTTTAAAAGAAGGCCTAGGGGAGGGCCTAAGGATCTGTATTTTTAAAACACTCACCAAGTGATTTTGATGTAGCCTGCATATAGGCCAAGAGTTGAAAAACACTGAAGTAGACAACCTCTAGAATCTCTTCGAATATTGAAATGATAGATTCTATTAGCTGTTATGTTGGCGATGTTATTTAATACAAAATGTAGCGAGAATCAGATAATATAGGGTTGTCAACAACCCCATCCACAGTTCTCTGCCTCTCCCACTAGGACCTACCTAAGGAAACACGAGAAATAGATTTTCCTCCTACAAATGAATGCGTCTGAACTGCAGTCCTCAGACAAATGAAACTCCTTGCAAAATTATGAGTTACAGGTTAATAATTTGCAGACAAAGCCTCTTTGGAATTCTGTATTTGAGTGTGGGGGTTGGGGTTCATGATCTCAGAAGTTAATTTTATAAGGAGACAAATACATTCCCTATTTCAAATGAGCCATCGATAAAGAGAACGAGCTTTGGGTCGAACTCGCTGTCCACCTCAATCTCCTTCAATCAATTGTCCTCCCTCAATCTCCGAGAGGAGCGACTTTGAGGGGATTTCCCCTCAGGATTAAATGAGATTGCCCAGAAAGTGCCTACCACCGGCACTTGGCACAAAGAAAATACTTAACTATTAATTTCCTTGCATTCTTTCCCTCACAGACCCAGGACTCTATTTTTAACATAAGCCTGTTTTCTTCTTTCTACAAGGCAGGAAGTCAGAAAAAAAGTTTGATCTTGACATAGTGGTATCTCAGTCATTGCTGGTGGGGGAGGGTTTGGGGGATGGTACAATACATGAATGGGATTAAGAGCTACTAACTTCCAGGGGCGCCTGGGTGGCTCAGTGGGTTAAAGCCTCTGCCTTCAGCTCAGGTCATGATTGCAGCAGGGTCCTGGGATCGAGCCCCACATCAGGCTCTCCACTCAGTGGGAAGCCTGCTTCTCCCTCTCTCTTGGCCTGCCTCTCTGTCTACCTATGATCTCTCTCTCTCTGTCAGATAAATAAATAAACTCTTTAAAAAAAAAAAGCTACTAACTTCCAGTTATAAAATAAGTCAGTCACAGGGGTATAAAGTACAGTATACGGAATATCGTCAATAATACTGTAATAAGTTCATGTGGTAACAGATGGTAACTAGACTGATCATGGTGATCATTTTGTAATGCATATAAACGTCTAATCTCTATGGTGTGTACCTGAAACTAATATAATATTGTATGTCAACTATACTTCGGTAAAAAACATTATAAGCATTTTGATATATTTGGCTCCTTCATGATAACTATTGAAGGTACATACTGTTTGAGCTCTGGATGCTGACCAAACATTTCAAGGATATTTAAAGGAAAGTATTTATATTCAAGGAAGAGAAATATTTGGTCGTAATAGGGACATTTCAAAGGTCACGAAAGGAAGGCTATTTTCAGAGTATTTTCATCTGTTCTGAAAGGATTGAATACATTAGTCTTTTCTTTACCTTTCAACTGGTTATTTTGGGTTTTAGCCATTTCCTCAAGTCTAATATTCAGTTAATGTTAAGCTAACTGAATATTTTTTCTACTAAATAAGACACTGAAGGCTCGACTTGCCCAAGTGCCCCTTAATAGCATAGGAATTTGGAACTTGGTCACTGAGTCTCAGGTTGTAGTAAGGGGTAGTTAACCCTTTGAGTAAGAGGAGACACCTAGAACTTTTTCGCTTGGACCAGGTGAGCAGATAGGTAGGTCAGGCTCAGTTTTAATCAGGTTGCCAGGGACAGGGGATCTGTCTTATTTGTTTTTGTGAAATAAATACTCGATCCATCATCAGTTCTCAATAAACGCACCTCAGATAAATGAATGAATGAAATAAGAACTAGAAGCTAAGAATTGAAAACAACAAAGACTGAAGGGGAAAAGTTAAAAAGCAGTACAGATCAGTCTGGTTTTAGGCATATTGAAAACCAGAAGACCCCACACTGTTTCCTTATATCATGGTCCAATACATATTTTGTGTAATTAATGGAGAAAATATCCCTGGAATTCTTTTTGCAAGAACTGTATAGGTCTAGAAGAAATACTTTAAGAAGCCCTTTGAGGTCGTAGGTGAGACCCCCCACAGGACACAGCATGGGCAGTTGTCCTTATAAGGCAAGGGAGGATGGATGGATTTATGACTCCAGAACAGTGATGGGGTGAGAGGAGCCTGAACTTGCCAGAACTCCCCCGTGCTGTGACGTGAATGAAGTCTACAAGAGAGTCAGAGGTGCTTGCAACTGTTGATCCGCATGTCGACAAAACAAGAGAAGAGGCAGCTTGGCAAACAGAGGCACCCAAAGGAAGCAGGCCTGGAGCTGAGAGCATTGAGGCCGAGAAGTGCAGAAGGAAATGAAATGCAAGAATTTGCAGAAGTTATGAAGAGAGTTTGGGATTATCTCAGGCCTTGGAATTAGGGTTTAGACAAGTTTATCAGACCCAGGGAGACTTGTGGCATCTTTGCTTTGTTTTTGTTTTTGTTTTAAGAGTTATTTATTTATTTTAGAGAGTGAGAGAGCATAGGGGGAGGGGCACAGAGGGTATCAAGAGACTCCGAGCTGAACAGAGAGCCCAACGTGGGGCTCGATCTCATGACCCCAAGATCATGACCTGAGTGGAAAATCAAGAGTCAGATACTTAACAGGCTGTGCCCCCTCGTGCCCCCAGGGACTGGTGGACACTTACGTGAGTAGGTTCTAAGAAATTACATCCTTGGAGGAAAGCTGACTGGCCTTTCTATGGCTGAGTCTTTCCCTGGGTCAGACATTGCTGCTTAGTTTATCGCATGAACATCCACTGACAACTTGACACCCTTTGTGTTCCTGAGACTATAGCAGGCAAGGGAGAGTCTAATAGTTATAATAATAATATGCATTGTTATTTATACATATTCATCAGATGTATGCACACACACATACACGTGCAATTTTTTTCTCTAGGAGCTTACAATCTAGTAGGATGGATAAGGCAAGCTTCCTAACCTCAGTGCAGAGAAAAATCTGTGTATTCTGAGATATAAAGGCATAGCACAGGCTCAAAAGAAGGAGTCCCTTCAGACTGGAAAGAACCCATGAAGCTGCTTCTGAGGGAGCTGGCCAGTGAAGCACGAGTCAGGTTTCCATAGGCAGCCATCTGAGGGGAGGGCACATCAAGTGTTTGAGATAGCAAAGGGAAAGCGATGGAGATGAGAAGAGACACATCGTTTCAGGCAAAAGCAGGGCAGATCTGTTCTGCTGAGCAGAAGGCACACAGCTTCCTTCTGGTTCTTGAGCCCGGGCATCTGGCCATGAAACTATCCGTTTCTCAGAAGAGCCCAACTGTGTTTATTGCCAGACTATGACCAACAGGTAATTGTGGATGAGCTTATGATTCAGTCTGTGACTGAGCTAGACCTAGTGCTTTTAGGAAGGCTTATTTCACTGTCCTTAAGTGAAGCTTGAAGTTCACTTTAGGATTGTTACCTATGAGCTTAAGGGGGAGAATAGTTCAAACCACTCCCCCAAAAAACACCTACTGAACCCACCTTATCTGCTGGACTCTACCCAGTAAAGGCCACCATTCATTCATCCATTCATCAAACATTTATTGAGTTTATTTCTTGGGTCCAAATGTTCTTACACTCCCTAGAGGGCTGTGCATTAACGTTAGTTCCCAGTTAATACAGAGAGCTAAAGGGATTACCACACCCAACCCAATGCCCTGGATCTTTTGGGTTTAATTTGTCTCTGTTCTTGAGTTTCCAGATATCCTAAGATTATTAGTGTAAGGACACTCTTTCTCCTTCGCCAAAATATACAAATATGTCAGCCTCACAGAAACTGCCATTGCTTCCATCAAGCAAAAGGAAAGCATTTTTTTTTTTTAAACTGCTGCAAAATTCTGCTGGAGTAAGTCAGCGGAGTATCAAAGTAGGTCTCCCATCTGATCTTTCTGCCATCTGCACCAAATGAGCAGTTGTTTCTATGGGCTTTGTGATGGTGCCAGGATTTGATACATGTTGCCAAAGGCCCCGAATCAAGCTGGCAGGTTGAGGCCAGTAGCTTATTCCTCTGCGGGGAGATGTCACTGCCTACTTCACACTTTTGGCTAGAGTGCTCAGTTTCCTACCCCAGACCTTTGATTACTAAAGTCCTGTCCTTGGAAAGCCGGGAGTTGAGCCTACAGCTTTGTTTGTTTCCTAGCAAGTTGATGTTCTGGACTGAGTAGTGACATCTGCTCCAAGTCCATACTGCTGGAAATCAAGCTTTTGTTTTGTGAACTCAGATGGTCCGCATGTCTGGAAATGATTCCACCCAAAACCAAAATGAAAGGCCTACGTGGCAATGCATGCTCTGCTTTCAAAGCCTCATTATTTTCAAGCATTTCCCCAAGATCCCTTTGATGTAGCTCTTCTCGGAAAGCCTTTGGTTGTGCAGAAACAGAAGCCTCAGGAAGTAAAATGAAAAAATTTTCAAGTTGCTGAATTGAAGATGTAATTTTTTCATTCGTTCCAATATGGTTTCTTCTCATTGTTATAAGGTTGACCCTGCCATTCCTATTTGTCAAGTTTGGGCATTTATATTCCTTGAATTTCCAAATGCTTTCTCCACCCCCACTGTACCCTTGGGCATCTTTTCTGAAAGACATTTACTTGACCTTAAGCTTCATCATGGCAGGATTTTGTTGCATGAATAAATGTTGCCCAATTGTCATTTTCAAATATTTCAATTCAACTTATTTTACCTCGATTCAATTCAATTTTAATTTTTATAAATCAGTAAAAGAATGGGAAGCTGGAGAGAGTGACTCTACTTTTCTTGGACTCTCCCCGGGGTGGGGGGCAAGACTTGTTAGAAAGTTCTGACAGAGGAGCAATTTGGGGTCCTTATTACTGGCCAAGCATCTAGCCTCTGGGTTACAGGGAAGATACGACTGACTTCAAGCTGAGGATATCTCATTCTAAATTATTTTTCCAACTTAAAGCATTTGTAACTATTCATGGTTTCTCTGATGGGACCTGAAAAGGGTGGCTGATCTTTCAGAACGGACGGTTAAATACTGAAGATGGAAAACCGATCAGGAAATCCAGTCTTCTCAGTGGTACAGGAACACAAGGACACAGATGACAGTCTATCCAGGTATGTCTCCCCCTGCCCAGTGACATTACAGTCCCCTATAAATTTAAGACTGGGCTATTTCACTACTGGGAGGTTAGCATAGGTGCAAACCTAAGCATCATTGAAAGTCCACAGGAAAGTGAAATCTTCATGAACGCATAACTCCAGAAAGGGGGAGGTTTGGGAGAGCTATATCAGTGATAATTGTGACAGGACCAGAGTCATGAGACAATGTCCCCAGTCAAATGACACTCTGGATGTCCCTGCTTCTCTCACTTAACAATGTATGTCTTTGTTTCTGCAAAAATAAACAGCATTTCTGACTGCGTGTTTTAAAGCATTGTGTGGGGACTGGTGCAGTTTGAAGTACCATAACAGTACAAGAGAAAGCACAAAATTCCTTAGAGCTGGCTCTCCCACAGAGCCCAGGAGTCTTATGCTTCATGTTTGCCTACCAGTCCTAGCCGTGGTTATAATTAGTTGTAATAATCCTGACCACCAATCAACATCATAGAAGAGCAAACTTTCCATTTGAAACTCTAGAGAAATACTAACTCCTTGTGTAATAAAATCCAAGATACTCTTACAGAATTTTTATTTCTTCTTCCTCCTACCCTCAAATCTACCCCCCCCAAAAAAAACAAAACAAAACAACAACAACAACAACAAAAAACCAAGTCTCTCAGGCATTTCTGCTCAGAACAACTTCACTAGACCGAAGCCCCTCATTTCTTTTTTGTTTTATTTTAAACATTTTTATTTATTTATTTGACAAAGAGATAGAGAGCACAAGGTCAGAGTGGTAGGCAGAGAGAGAGGGAGAAGGAGGTTCCCTATTGAGCAGGCAGTCCGACGTGGGGCTCAATCCCAGGACCCTGAGGTCATGACCTGAGCTGAAGGCAGCTGCTTAACTTATTGAGCCACCCTGGTGCCTGTTTCTTAACGAAAACACAGTCTGGATAGTTCTTTAAACATGGGAGGGGTTTTTCTAGGTTAGCTGTGCATCTTGAGATTGGCACTGGATTCTTCAGGCCCTACTGTCTCCTACCTTCTCCTTTTCTGGTTCCCCTCACAGATCACAAAATTGCCTTTGAGTCAAACAACCCACCCTCAGTCCAACTTATCATGAATGTCTTGGCTTTTCCATGGTTGAGGAGATATCTCTGAAAATCTCTCTTTGCAGAACTCTGCTTTATCTCTTTTGTCCTAGTCTATGCTTGGAACCATGAAGGGTGATTAAAGACATCTTCACCCTCACATGATTCCAACTCAGTCAATGTAATTCCTAACCAACGGAGATTCACTTGACACTCTCTGACACCCATATGATACTCCCTTTTCCCCAACCCTGTTATCCAGATATAACTGAAAGAGGTTTCTTGTGGTCCTAAAGTATGTCCAAATCTCTCCCACTACATTTTCCTTGCCAGTCCTATTTTGATTAATTTGAAAGAGATGCCTCAAATCTACTGTTTCTTTCAGCTCTTGTTTCTAAAGAATACTAATTCTTTCCATGGGCAACTCTTGCTGCTTTCATCTAAGGAGGTCTGAATGGTTTCCCTGTAAATTAAAGAAGGATGCTGAGCTCCCATCCGAGTACCCCAGGCCCCAAGGCAGTTAATTACTAGCAGAATGTCTCAGTGAACTACATTGTCCTCGCATTTCAAAGAAGTGCATTGGGTTGAAGGCAATTTTCTTGAGTGGAAACATGAAATGCTCTAAGATCCCTAGAGTCAACTCTGCCCCTGGCATTGCCATAAAAGGTGAGAGCTTCTAACCACGGAAGACCATCCAATAACCCACATAGTCCCAGGCACAAAAGGGGATAAACCTGGCAGAAGTCCACACTTTCCAGTCACATGCAATGCAAACCATCTGTAGGCAGTTTATTTTGAAATCATCCAATTAGGAAAAGAACTTGTTCTTAAAGTCTACTTGTTAATTTTGCTCACTGACCTCAAATGACATTGAATGTGGAGCACTCGTTTCATTATGCCACACACAGGTACCTGTAAGACACCATGAGGTATGTGTGCCCTCTCCTTTCTCACTCTCTGCATAACCTGTGAACATAGCTATACTCAGCTCTGCTCACCGTAGACTATTCTGGGCAAGAGGTTGGACAACTAGCTGGCACTGGAATGGTCCTCTGATGTCCATTTTTTAAAAAATAAAAATTTTATAGTAATAACAGTCTATTTTAAGCTGATAACTTGAATTCAAATGTACACAAAAACTCTACATTTATAAACGTCCTCCCCTTTTTATGGCTTTGATATCATAGTTTTTACTTTTTATGTGGTGTATCCATTAACAAATTATTGTAGTTATAGTTATTTTTTAATACTTTTGTCTTTTAACCTTTGCACTAGATTTGTAAGTGATTTACCCACCATCATTGCAACATCAGAAGATTCTGAATTTAATGATATATTTACTCCTTCCCCAGTTTTATTGAGATATAATTGACATGCAATGTATATTTACTTTTACCAATGAGATTTATATTTTTGTATATATTCCTGTTAAGATTAGCATCTTTTTGTCTCAATTTGAGGAGCTCCCTTTAAGATTTCTTGTCAGGCTGCTCTAATGCTGATAAACTTCAGATTGCTTGTCTGAAAAACTCTCTCTCCTTCAATTTTGAAAGACAGCTTTGCTGGATAGAGTACTCTTGGTTGGTAATTTTTTTTCTTTCAGCACTTTGAATGTACCATGGCACTCACTCTCTTTAGACTTGGAAAGTTTCTGCTGAAAAGTCTGCTATTTTTAGGGGGGTACCAATATAGGTAACAAGCTTTTGACAATTTAGTCTTAAGTCTTAGAGTGGGTCTCTTAGGATTAATTTTATGAATTTCCTCTGGTCTTCCTGGATTCGAATATCTGTTTCTTTCCCCAGGTTAGAGAAATTTTCAACTACTATAACTTTGTCTCCTTCTCTCTTCTCCTTGGAACCCCATTAATGTAGATATTCATCCAGTTGATGCTATCTCATAAGTTCCTTTTGCTGTCTTCACTCTCCCCGCCCCCTGCTTTGAGTAGATGAATTCCACTGCCCTGTCTTCAAGTTCACTGATCCTTTCTTTGCTCGATCTGGTTTGCTGTTGAACCTCTCTACTGAATTTTTCAATACATCAGCTCCATGGTATGTTAGGTACATTTTATTTTTCATCATGATAAGTATGCTCTTTAATCCCCACCCCCTATTTCTTTTTTTTTTTTTAATTTATTTGACCGAGAGAGAGATCACAAGTAGGCAGAGAGGCAGGCAGAGAGAGAGGGGGAAGCAGGGTCCCCGCCGAGCAGAGAGCCCGACATGGGGCTCCATCCCAGGACCCTGGGACCATAACCTGAGCCGAAGGCAGAAGCTTAATCCACTGAGCCACCCAGGTGCTCCCCCCATCCCCTATTTCACTCATCCCTCCACCAACCTTCCCTCATAACCATGAGTTTGTTCTCTATAGTTAAGAGTCTGTTTCCTGATTTGTTTCTCTCTCTTTTTTTTTTCTTTTCTCATTTTGTCTTTTCTTAAATTCCACACATGTGTGAGTCAGTGAGTGGTATTTGTCTTTCTCTGACTCGCTTATTTTGCTTAACAATTGGTACATTTTAATATTTTATATCTCTTTGTTCAAATCTCATGTTGTCCATGCATTTACTCTGAATCTTGGTGACCATCTTTATGATTATTATTTTGAATTCTCTATCACTCATCTCTGTTTCATTAAGGTGTATTCTGGAGTTCTGTCATGTTCTTTTGTTTGGAACACATGCCTCTGTTTCTTCATTGTCTTTAACTCTCCACTGGTTTCTGTGCATTAGGTAAAACAGTCACCTCTGCTAGTCCTGATAGATTGGTTTTGTGTAGAAAACGAACCCTGGTAATCAGCCTGGTTTGAGCTCTTGGTTGTGTCTCAGACCTCTGTGATTGCAATTGTTCAAACTACGTTTTTGCTCATGGTAATTCCCAAAAGTTGAGGGTATGCCAAGACCCATTGGTGTCCTGAAGGGACAGCATAGTAATGAGTATCTATATGCAGAAAATTATTGGAACCCAAGCCCACAAACCACAGCTAGGGAAGTATGTAACCAGGCCCCTTACAGGGAGAAACTGGGAGATGGGCATTTTTGCCTCTTCTCTCTCCACTTGTCCAAGGTTTATAGCCACTGGGGGAGGGGAGTTCCTCTTGTGCCCATTAATAAAGGCTTGTTCCTGAAAGACTCATGAATGCAAGCTCCATTAGCCATCAGAACCAGGCAATCCAGGGGCCCATCCTTTGACCAACAGCTGTAAAGACTTGGGAAGCTTTGTGCATAAATAAGCTCCTTCCAGGGAGAGACTGACAAATTGGAGCATCTGCAGATTAGAGTGAGAAAGAGAGGACAGGAAAGGCTTCCCTAGTCTCTAGAGAGGATCCTGATGGTCACTTATTAAGTATTTATGGACTGGTGAAATTTTCTACAGCCTAAAAAAAGTTTTGCTCCATGAGCCATAGGTTCTAAAGCCTAAATACAGAAAGGAATGAATTCCAGAACCTCTATCATAGGATTTATCTCAGGAGTACCTGGCTGGCTCTGTTTGAAGAGTGTGCAACTCTTGATCTTGGGGTCATGAGTTCAAACCTCATGTTGGGTGTAGAGATTACTATAAATTATTAAATAAAATTTAAAGAAGAAGAAGAACAAGGTCTATCTGACAGTGGGAAGAGCCTTGGTATTCAATGGCTCAGAACCAAATTTTTGCCAATGATCCACAGACAGGAAAGCCACTGGAACCCAGAGTAAACCTGAGGTGGCTTTAGAGTCACCAGCAATCTCAGTTAAGAATAGTGTCTGTGCAGATGCAAAATGGACTGAAACCCCGAGTCAGTGACAAAGGCTAAATCAGAAACGACATTCTCTTAAAATAGCTCACAGAAGAAAGTTCTTTCTTTCTTTCTTTCTTTTTTTCTTTCTGTTCCTTCTCTCACTGTCTCAGATGGGAGGTTTTTGTTCTGTTACCTAAATATTAAAAAGAATTGTTAGTTTTTTCCCAGAAATAAAATCATGAAAACATATTTAATTTGTGTCTTGTGCTTCACCTTCTGGTCTTGCTTAAATACATCAAGAATGACCTTGGAATCTAGGTTCTTTCTAGGACATAAAGAAAGTTATGGTAGGAGTCAACAACCACGAGAAGGTTGAATCCCAACATATACATACCTGTCTGTCTTCTGAGCTATCCTCCACCAGGAGGTGAGTTGATGGTATTGAGGACTGCCTCTTTGAAGTGGCTGTTGAACACACATCTTGGAAATGTCATTGGTGGTACAGGAAATGACAACTTTAACTCAAGTCAGCTCTATTCCTCCACTTTATGTTTGGGAGGTTGGAAACTACCTACTTTCTGTGGATCCTTTGTTTTCCCCAAGGATGTAGTATTATGTCAACTAGATACTGTAATGTAAGAAAAAACTATACGCCCAGGAGTTTACAACCACTTTAATAAACAGCTGTGTGTGTGTGTGTGTGTGTGTGTGTGTGTGTTTTCAGTTTTTGCAGTTCAGAACAATGACCTCTAGGTGGTGGTAAAAGTTCCAACCAGTTTTTTTTTTTTTTTTTTTTTTTTTTTTTACAGGAATGAACAGCTAGTCCTCAATTGCCCTACAGGGTCTTAAGGAGTTAATTGGCAGAGCTCACGCAAAGTTGACTGTTTCCTTATGGTTTCAGTATCATGTTTGCTCTCCTGATTCTTGGTAAAAGGTGCATTGTGCATGTCAAAGAGCCCTGAAAACCAAGCATGAAGTTGAAAGCAAGGCTTAGAGACTGCTTATTGTAGTTTACACTTAACTTGAAACCTTAGGTAAACACATTGCAAACCAAATCCAAATGTCTTCAAATTCTAACTTGTTTACTGTAAGAAAAGTATAATTTCCTGTTTTTCATGGGAAGTTAGGTGGTTATCAACTGCCATTAACCAGGAATCTGTTGGATGAGTATAGGAAGCATACATATAGACTTGATTTCTTATATATATATTTTTAATTTAAGAGGAAAACACACTTGAAGAGTGTCTCTTAGCCTTAAGAAATAAATTTTTCAAAAAAAAAAATTAAATTAAATGGGTGACAGCAGTAGTTCACAAACACTGGTGTCCCAAGGAGTTGACATACTAGATCTTGTCTTTCTGGAGGTCAGTCTGTCCTGAATATCAATTCCCAGAAACAAGCCCTAGATACATTTTGAAGGTCTACAGATTATTTTTCACATTTGTTTCTTACTTAGGTGGTATGAGTACCAGAGTCTGAAGAACACGTCTCAGTGTGCCCTGAGCTATCGATTGGGATGGACCTGGCTCAGGGCTTCTGATAAACGTTTCAGTTCACCTTGGGAATTAGGACATGGGATATCCTAATCCGACAAACAGGCCTTGCCTACTATTCTTATTTGTTGCCTTAACTAGACCACAGCAATATACGTTTGCATCAGCCAACTTTATTCTAAAATCACAGCAGCAGCCAAGTTAATTATGAGAGTGGTAAATAAGACTGTTAATCGAATGGCCAAGTTGAATAATGTTTGTTGAGTACCTACTTTGTGCAGAGCACTCTGCTGGAATTTGCTGGCCAGGCTGCGATTTTCTGCCTATAGATACAACAACTCTTCCAGATTTGATTTCTTCCTCCCAAACAACCTTCTGCCTCTGTAATTTCAGTTCTCTAACTACATCCGCTTACAATTTGGGGAGGGAGGACTGGTCATACCTGTCCCGCCCTTTAGCCTAGACCCATTTGATGTGGCTCACTCCTATAACACTTGTCTCCCCATTCAATATAGAACTATCAGATATAGCTGACTTTCCCATATAGACTTTTTTTTAAAAAGATTTTATTTATTTATTTGTCAGAGAGATAGACATCAAGCACATGCAGGGGGGAGCAGCAGGCAGAGGGAGAGGGAGAAGCAGCCTCTCTGGCAGAGCAGGGAGCCTGATGCGGGGCTCCATCCCAAGACCCCAGGATCATGACTTGAGCCAAAGAGAGATGCTTAACCCACTGAGCCACTCAGGTGCCCCCCCCCCCATATAGCCTTTAATCTGGAATCCTGTGTGTTCTATTTATGCCTGTGCCCTAGCATAGATACTCTTAGAACCTCTGGCCCTTACATTATGGTGGAGACCAGTCACTAAGATGACAAGCCGCATTACAAGTTGTGAAGGAGGAACAGGAATGCCTACTAAGCACTTTTTCATATTCTGTTCATTTGTTGTCACAGCCAGGCAGCATGTTGTACTAAAAAGGGCACGGATTTTGGAAGTGGCAGGCTACAGCTATGCTCCAGGTTAAGCTATCTGCTAATCTGTTGACCTTCAACAAGTTATTCATGGACATGAGAGTCCTCAGCTAAAAGTTTGAATGATATATCTGGCAACGGGTTGGTATCCAAAATACATAAAGAACTTATCAAACTCAGCACTCCCAAAATGAATGATCCAGTTTAAAAAATGGGCAGAAGACATAAATAGACATTTTTCCAAAGAACACCTACAGAGGTCAATGGACACATGAAAAGATGCTCAACGTCACTCATTATCAGGGAAATAATTGTAAGACTACAATGAGGTATCACCTCACCCCGGTCAGGATGGCTAAAATCAACAACCCAGGAAATAACAGGTGTTGGCGAAGATGTAGAGAAAGGGGAACCCTCTTACATTGTTGCTAGGAATGCAAATTGGTGCAGCCACTCTGGAAAACAGTGTGGGGGTTCCTCAAAAAGTTAAAAATAAAACTACTGTATGATCCAGCAATTGCCCTACTGGTGTTTACTCAAAGGATACAAAAATACTAATTCAAAGGGATACATGCACTCTGATGTTTATAGCAGTGTCATCTATAATAGCCAAACAATGGAAACAGTCCAGGTATCCATCAAGTGATGAATGGAAAAAATGGAAGAAGTAGCATACACACACACACACACACACACATACACACATACATGGGAATATTACTTAGCCATAAAAAAGAACAAAATCTTGCTATTCGCTATGACATGGATGCAGCTAGAGAGCATCCATCAGAGAAAGACAAATACCATATGATTTCATGCATATGTTGAATTTACAAAACAGAAGAAATGAGCAAAGGGGAAAAAAAGAGAGAGAGAGACAAACCAAGAAACAGACTCTTGACTATAGAGAACAATCTGATGGTGACCAGAGGGGAGGTGTGGGGGATGGGTGAAACAGGTGATGGGGATGAAGGAGAGCACTTGTGATGAGCGCGGATGATATATGGAAGTGTGCAATCGCTGTATTGTACACCTGAAACTAACGTACTGTATGTTAACAGGAATTTAAATAAAAACTTAAAATAAACTAAAGTAAAAAACAAAAAGCAGGATCCTGACAACAGTCCAATTTCGTACTGCGGTAGGAATCACCAAGTGCTTAGGTCCCACACAATGTTGTTCTTACTTGTTTTTGGTGTTGAGGAAAAGTAGAGAATAGGTTATAGGCTGAGTAGGTATGTTTTCTAAAACCAATCATCAGCTCTAATGCAACGGCACAAACTAAATGACGTATTTCAACCATTTCAAGTAAAACGGATCCCAACACACTCCTAGTTTCCTGGCAATAAATTAGTTAACTCCCTTCTCCTGTAGTTGCCTGAGGGGTGCAACCTGACTCATTCTGAGATGTTTGGCTGGATCATGTGAAAGAGCTAGCTTGTTTTCCGCGGAGAAAACCTGGTAGAGATATTCCAGTTCACCCTGTAAGATTCTGATGTTGCCACTTATTACATAAATGATTCATTTGCGTAGGAAAACCAGCTGAAAGCTTTTAAACCTCTCTCTTAAACTGTCGTAAAGATGCTGGTAACACATCAACCACCATATTTTTCTTTTTCGTTCATGTGTAGTTATGAACGTCTCCAGAAAGGTAGACACGAGGGCTGGAATCAGAGCTAGGATGGGCAGATTGGCAAACACAGAGGACATTTATCTTGAACGTTCACCCGCCTCACTATCTATACCTTTCTCCCTGTTCTTATGCTTCTAGTCCCTTCTTGCCATCACCTATTTTAATAATCCCTATAAACCCAGGGAGCGCCAATCCTATAGTTCTGTGGCCCAGCCTCTCCCCTCAACAAACCTATTATTTGTTCCATTTCAACTCTGCTACACTTGGGAAAGCTTTGGCAGACTAATTCATCTTATTGGCTCAACAAATAGTTTTCTTTATTACCCCTTGGGGGTGGGGGAAGGGAAGAAAATATTGTTTTGTTGATGTAGGCTGGATTCACGACCTCATTTTTATCCCGGAAACAACCATACAAAGTATTGTTGGGTCCATGGTCAAAGGAGCGAGACTGATATCAAAGCGAAGGTCAAGAAAAGCTTTATTTCGAGCCTAGCATCGAGAATCAAACTTACCGGCCAGGGCCGTCTCTTGCAAAGAGACAACCTCTCTCTGCCTTACAGACTAGCTTTTAAGGGCAAAGGCCATGTGGTTGGGCCTGGCCACGCACAGGTGGCCAATGAGATTGTAACACAGAGAACGTTGCACAGTCCTGCTAGGTCACACATAAGTGACCAGCTGAATTACAATTTACCCTCTAGTGGATATTTGAGCTAGTCTATCACCTTGGTCAGAATTGGCACCCAAAAGGCACCCAAAGGGGGGGGGCCCATACTCCTTGGTAGCTAGGGAGACAGTATGCGTGCTCCACTGATTGAATACCTCCACCTGGCCTGACCCACTCTTGCATTTGGGCTTTGTTACCTGGGACTGGTTTCTGGGACTTGCTTTTAAGTAAGGGGAGGGGGGCAGGGGCAGTTTAAGTTTTACTGCATAAACAACAAAATCACTGTTTAACCGGATGGCATCACTGTGGCTAAATAGGCCCTTACAGTATAGATCTCAATTTCCTTATGTGCAGGTGAGAACATGGATGCTTTGAGAGGGAACATTTCCCCAAGTAGGAAAGGTCATAAATGGCAGAGGTAGAACTTGGTCCCGGGTTTTTGAAATCCCAGAGTACAAACACCATTCACCATTGTCCTAACTGTGTTAGTATGCTTTGCCTGGAGGCCTTGAGCACTAAGGTCACGAATCCCCAACACAATAGCCCGCTGGGGTAGAGGTCAGAAGCCTCACAGAGCTAGCCAGATCCTGGTAGGAATCCACTTCTCTCCTTTTGTCTTGCGTTCTAATTCAGGAGATGCCTTTTGTTTCAGAACTAACACAATGCGGGCGGGTTCCTTGACCCGCTATTGTTTTCCTTGGCTAACCCAAATGCAGCCCCGTGAGAAGAGAAGGGAGAGCCTGTGTATTGTGGAAGGTGGTGAGAATGAGCAGCTCCTGTGGGCAGCACAAAAGCCCCCAGAATGGGCTCCTTGGAGAGAGCTTAGCTGAGCCTCCTCTGACTCTGATGTGGGCAGAACAAGAGGCTCTGAGAAGGGCTCTGGGAACGCTCTTTTCCAGAAGCCACTTCAGGCTCTCAGTGGCCAGACCTTGCTTAAAGAGAGAGAGACAAAAAAATAACTCCCTCGAGTTTCATAGAACTGAACTGATAATAATAGGCTCATAATGGGATGAGAATTCTAGCGTGTATGGACAACAGTCCTAGTTTTCCAAGGTCAGCATTCTATGCGTCATGGTTAAAGGGTGTGAAGAACCACGGGTCTGAACCACACCCCAAACTAGGGAAGAGCCCAGCATTTCCTTCTCAACAGTACTGCTTGGTTGCCCTTCAATGAACCCATTTGGAAACTGAGGGGGCATGCAGGAGGGTAGGGAAGAAAGAGAGGTGTGGGATTTGAAGGAGCCTATTGTGTGTATTTTAGGATCAACATTGCAGGTTGTTTGCCCTGAGATTCGATCAAGTCACCAAAATGAACTCATGTGACAACATACTAAATATTTTAACTTTTCTTCTCTTCTTGCCCCCACCGCGTGGCTGGCTTGATGGCGAGTGGGGGGGGGGGGACTGGGTGGGGTGAGTGAGTCAGGATAGGGCATTTAAAATAAACAAATGGTATTGCAAAGAAAAGTACAACTTTGTGTAGACGAATGTTGGTGGCTTAAAACTCAAGGTCTGTGTGCTTATATTTAACGCTCTGGAAAATAAATAGGCCGTTTTGCTTGTGTTCTAGAATTTACTGCCATTCCTTCCAACCCTCCAGCCAAATGAGGGCGTAACCTGCTAAGGCTGGCAGAGTCTGTGGGCAAGAAAGTGAAACACCTCCCAACACCAGAGTCGCCTTTTCAAAGGGAGAACAAATCCCATATTGTCTGCGGCCCTCGAGCACCGGTTCGAGATCTTTCCTTCACCTCATCCATGTTTAAAAGAGGGGGGGAAGTGGGGCTGCGTGTTAAGGCAGTGGAATACAATGTTGAACAATATCAAGGGAAGAGAGACAGCAAAATCTCAGCTGTGGAAAAATTCCAGTCTGTCCAAACAGTGGAGAAACCAGTTTCTCATTAAAAAAAAAAAAAAGTTGCACCCCTGCCAGAGAGATAGAAAGAGAGAACTTTACAAGTTAAAGAGACTTAGGAGACATGCCAACCATTTAAAAATGTACGGATATTATTTTGATCCAGATGAAAGCCAACATGTAAAAATAAATGAGTAAGTAATGCAAAGAAAAATATTTACAAGGCAATAGAATTTCAACCCTGGCTGGATATTTGTTTTTTGCTTTTAGAAGACTTATTTTTTTTATTTTTATTTTTGAAATATTTTATTTATTTATTTGACAAAGAGAGAGAGAGCTCAAGCAAGGGAGCAGCAGAGGGAGAGGGAGAAGCAGGTTCTCCCCGCTGAGTAGCGAGCCCGATGCGGGGCTTGATCCCATGACACTGGGATCATGAATTGAGCCAAAGGCAGATGCTTAACTGATTGAGCCACTCAGAAGCCCCCAGATCTATCTATTTATTTGAGAGAGAGAGCATGCATGTGGCAGATGTGGCGGATGTGGGGGGAGGGGCTGAAGGAGAGGGAGAGAGAGAATCTCAAGCAGACTCTCCACTGAGTGGGGAGCCATGCAGGGGAATTGATCTCACGACCCTGAGATCATGAGCCTGGAGACAGTGTGAGGATTTGGGCCTGATTTCTCTTCATAGACACCTTGGGGGAGTTTCAGTTACATCTTCTGGATGGTGACCCCAGGCCATTGGCTCACAAATGAACAAGAGGACTTTATCTCCATGTCAGGCGAGTGGAACAACAGGGCAATACCAGCCCAGGCTTTAGGGAAATACCGGCTCAGACACCAGGGTTGAGGCTGGAACCGAGTTGTTTCCTGGGACGGACTGTGGAAAACAGGGGCCAGGGATGAACGGGAGCCTGAGGAATAGGCTGGAGCCGGAGCCACCACAGGCCTACCGGAAGGCAGCCTCTGGCAGCCTTGTGACTTACAGCTGAAGAGGCTCGAAGTCCAGAATATAATTTGACATCTTTCCAGGGTCATTGAGATCTAGTGGACCTATAACTTTGCATTAGTTTAAGGTGTACAACACAATGTTTTGATATGTATGTGTAGATCAGGAAGGGGTTGCTATGGTAAGTTTAGTTAACACCCATCACCTCACACACTTGCCGATTTTTTTGTGTGACGAGAACTTTAAAGATCTACTATCTTAGCACCTTCAAACTTACAACACGGTATTATTATTATTTTTAAAGATTTTATTTATTTATTTGAGAGCCAGTAGGGGGAGGAGTGGGGAGAAGGAGAGAGAGAGAGAGAATCTTAAAGCAGACCCTGTACCGAGCACGGGGCTCAGTGCAGGGCTGATCTCACGACCCTGAGATCATGACCTGAGCTGAAACCAGGAGTCAGACACTTAAACTAACTGAGTCATCCAGGCACCCCTACAACACTGTGTTAGTAACCATAGTCACCACACTGCCCATCACATCCTCGGGATTTATTTGCCTTATAACCGGAAGTTTGTACCTTTTGACTTCCTTCACAGGTCTCCGCCACGGCCCATCCCCTGAAACCACCCATCCGTGCCCAGCTTCTGAGTCCAGTTTTCTAAGATTCCACATACAAGTGATACCATGCTGTATTTTGCCTTTCTCTGTCAGCATATTGCCCTCAAGGTCCATCCATGTTCATGCAAATGGCGGATTTCTTTCTTTCTCATGGCTGATTAATTCTCCATTGTGTGTGTATTCACACACGCATCTCCTTTACACATTCATCCACGGACAGACACCGAGGTGGCTTCCATGTCTTGACTGTTGTGAATAATGCTGCAGGGAATATGGGAGTGTAGATATCTCTCTGAAATCCTGTTTCAATTTCCTCTGACTATATGCCCAGAAGTGGGATTACTGGATCATATGTTAGTTCTGTTTTTAGCTTTCCGAGGAACTTCCATACTGTTTGTCACCGTGGCTGTACTGGCCTGCGTCCCCACCAACAGGGCACCACGCCCACCCCTCGTGTCTTTGTCAACACTTGTTGACCAAGTAGCCATTCTAACCATTCTAAGCCATTCTGCCATTTTGACAGTAGCCGTTCTAACAGGCGTGCAAGGATATCTCGTTGTGGTTCTGATTTGCATTGCTCTGATGATGAGTGACGCTGGGCACCCTTTCATATGCCACTCTTGGCTCAATTCTACTTTCTGTGGCATCTAGAGGAAAGGTGTGCCCATATTATATTTCAAGCTTCCTTAACTTTTTAAAAAATACCCTCAATTTGAGAATAGTTTTAGATTTACAGAAAAACTGTATAGACAGTACACAGGGTCCCCGCATGCCCCGCACCCACTTCCCTCTATGATGAACGTCTTACATTCGTGTGGCCTATTTGCCACAACGAATGAACTGACGTTCTTATTATTAACTGGAGCCCATAATTTATTGCGACTGTCTCAGTGTTTATCGAAGGTCCTTTTTCTGTTCCAGGAGATTGTCCAGTAAACCAGATTACAGTTAGCCTTCGTCTTCGTCTCTCTTTTGGCAGCCCTTGGCTGTGAGGGTTTCTCAGACTTTCCATGTTTTCCGTGACCCTGGCAGTGTTGAGGGGTACTGGTCAGGAAGTTTGCAGAATGTTCATTGGTTACGCTTCAGCTGGTGAGACTAGGGTTATGGATCTTGAGGTGGAAGCTCCTTCGCTGTTTCGTCTCTGAACATCACATGGTCATCCTTTAGCTCTCTTCGAAGCCAGATACAGGGCTTGCGGCTGTAGGAAACTCAGCGCTGGGGACTTGTTGTTCCTGTGCCCACACGGTCATTATTATGTGCCTTCAAGCACCTTTTGCGGCTTACTCTGCAAAAGAATAAGAACATTTTTAGAAACTGCAGTTGTGCTTGGCAATCACAGCAGAAAGGAAAGGTATAGAACTTGCTTCTAATTATAGTGGCTGTGCAGCATTAAGAAATGGAACAGTAACAATGGATTATTTTCATCACAAACATGAATGGCATATAAATTCTCTTTCCCTGTGAAATAAGATATCTGTTATTTTTCTAGTGAAATAATTTGTGCCCTTTCTATTTTTAGTTGTAATTGCTACAGGACTTAGGCTTCTCTTTAATATGGTGCTGTTTTCATACCTTCCAGCAGAACTAAGATTTGGAAAAACTACTAGAAAGGACACAAGATCACATCAGATAGAGAACTCTCCACCAGTATCATTTATAATTATCATTGCCAAAGTCTTAAATAAAACATTAAAACACACAGTATAGCAGCTCATGAAAAAATAACCAATCACAAACAAGTAGGATTTATTCTAAGAAAGCCAGGGTGAGTTGTCATTGAAAAATTTAATAATATAATTCTTTTATTAAGAGAGCTAAAGAGAAAGATCATCTAATCATCTCCACAAAGGCATTTAATAAAGTTAACTTTTATTCAGGTTAAAAGTATTCAGTAAAATAATAACTAAATTAAATTACAATTTCCTTTATATGGTCTTGGGGTGTGTGTGTGTGTGTGCACACGTGTGCCAGCTTTAGCTCAAAACCCAGCATCTTAGTTAATGTGGTAACACTAGGAATTTTCCAGTACAGTAAAAAGCAAGACAAGGATGACCATTAACCTCACTACTATTTAATACTGGGTTGGAGATACTAGCCAATACAATTGGACAAGAAAAATTGATTAGAAGGATAGAGATTGGAAAGGAAGAGGCAAAACTCTGTAGGCAACGTGTTTTTACACATATTCACCCAAAGAACTGATGAAAAACTACTTTGAACACAGAAAATTTAATAGAATTCCAGATGACAAAATTAATATATAAAATATATAAAAACCAATAACCTTCCTACATACTAACTAAAAATCAGCTAGGAGATATAATGAAAGAGATGACATTGCTTTTGGTAGTAAGAGAACAAAAACAAAAACCCTAGGCATGAACCTACATACTTAGAATTTATTTGAGGTTAACTATGAAGTTCTGCTAAATATACAGAGGAGGACCTGAGCAGGTGGGAAGGCATACCACGTTCTTGGGTAAATAGCCTCAACATCAAAAATATGTCACTGGGCGCCTGGGTGGCTCAGTGGGTTAAGCCGCTGACTTCGGCTCAGGTCATGATCTCAGGGTCCTGGGATTGAGTCCCGCATCGGGCTCTCTGCTCAGCGGGGAGCCTGCTTCCTCCTCTCTCTCTCTCTGCCTGCGTCTCTGCCTACTTGCGATCTCTCTCTGTCAAATAAATAAATAAATAAAATCTTAAAAAAAAATATGTCACTGTCACTAATTAATTTAAGAACTTAATGCAGCATCCCAGTAGAATTAACATTGGAGCTTGTCCTAGAGCAAGACAAGACAACTTGTTTATAAATTCATCTAGAAAAGCAAAAAAAAAAAAAAAAAAAAAAAAGAATAGTCAGGAAAAGCCAAAAGCCCCAAACAACAAAGCAGAAGCGGAGGCTAGCCCTCCCAGAAGTGACATATTATGAAGCCTCAACAGTAAAACAATAAGATATTGTACATGAATAGACAGGCTAATGGAACATAATAGCAAATACAGAAATAGACCTCATGACCCACACGAATGTAGGATGTCACAAAAGGGGGAAGCTCAAAGCAGAGAGGAGAAAAGGGATTTTTATTAGTTGTGCCGGGATCATTGAATGACCATAGAGAAAGAAATTGTGTCTTTTTCACACTATATACCTGTGTATATTCCAAACGACTCAAAGACCTAAACGTAACATATGAACCACCCATGTCCTAAAGAGGAATGAGTTTCTTTCTAGCCTGGGGGTGGGAAAAATGCCCTTTTGTGATTCGGAACCCAGAGCAATTTAAAAATTCCAAAAAGTTCTTCAACATACAAGGGCGCATAGCAGAAGACCCCTTCCATAACGTAAAGCAGAAAATGATAAGCTGGGGAACATACCAGCCGCTTAAGTCACAGGGCACTGTTGGTGCCTTCTAGACAAAGACCACGAGGCACACATCTGTGCATGGATAAGGGAGGCTTATCGCCTCACCGCGAGAAGACAGAGCACCGTGGTGAGAGGCAGGAAGTGGGTGGAGTCCAGCTGTGGTGAGGCAACTTTGAAGGGGTTTGAGGAAGTGGGGTTTTGCTCTGGATTGGATGCTTTCAGGGAAAAATGGAACAAATCTATTACTATATATATATGTATATATTTATGGTATATATATGAAATATGGCTACACACACACACACACACACACACACACACACACCTTACCTTACCTCTAAGGTGGGAGAATGAATCAAGGTGACACCTACCATTGCTAGAGTAGCAGCAGTCACTCGTGTTAGCCAGGTGAGGAAGATGCGGCATTTTTGTGGCTGGTGCGTAAGCTTCTTTTTGACTGCCCGTAGACCAAACTCTCAGATGGTGTTGTATTTGGCGGGGGTTTTCACTCCGTCACATCTGCCGAGTGGCCTTCTCCGATGTTGGTGTTTTATGAGACTGTTTCCATCGCACAGGACAGTAGCCCAGGCTAAGAGTCAGTCCTGGGCCGCCTTTGGGCAGGGAACAGGCTACGTCTCAGATGCCGGGCCTGCTTCTCTTTCTCTGGGAGCTAAAACTCCTAATATATAAAGAGCTTCTAAGAAGACAGATGGGCCCCCAAATCCTCATTATACCTGTGTTATCAAATGCAGCTGTCAATTGTCATGTGGGGTGATTTGAATTAAAATGAATGAAAATGAAATCAAATAAAAAAATTCGGTTCCTCGGTTGCACCAGCCACATTTCAAATATCTGGCAACACATGAGATTAGTGGCTCCTGAAGTACATAATGCAGGTGTAGAAAGTTTCCATCATGGCAATTACATTGAACAGCCCTGCTAAACAAAACCGCTAGAGAAACAGAGAGATTACTGAACAGGAAATGAAAATGACTTTTAATTATATGACATGCTGCCCACACTTGTAACCATTTTGCCCTAAAATATTAGCAAAAACCTAAAAGCTTGACAGCATATGATATTGGTAAAACTGTGGGGAAGGAGGCATCTTTATATATTGTTGGGGCAGATATAAAAAATGTAGAATCCATATAGAGGGGAATTTGGTCGTGTCTGGCACATTTACTCTCGGACCCAGCAGTTGCACAGAATCCCACTAAAGATGACAAGGAAAACACAAAAGGACAGATGGACAAGGCTTGTCGTGACCGGACTAATTTCAGTGGTAAAGACTGGAAAGAAACCAAAGGTCGATCATTAGGAAAGTGCTTGAATAGACCAGAGCATGCCCGTGTGATGGAGTATTACGCAGCTGTACAAAGTGCTGAGGACCATCTCTCTGTGCCAATATGGAGAGCTCCCCCCAAAAAGTACAAAAGATGTACTTTTAGGTGAGATAACCCAGGGGGACAAAGTAGGCAGGGTCTGACACTGTTTGGGACACATACACACGTGCTTGTGGGTACACATACACATAACCTGCTTATATTTAAAAACAAACAAGAGATGGAGGGTTAAACATTAAAAAAAAAAAAAGGCAATTTTATCAGGGAAGGGCAGAATGATAGAAACTGGATTTCTCTGGATAAACGTGGTCTTGTTTATTTGACTTTGGAACCCTGTAAAGATTTTACGCAATTGCAAAATCTTCAAGTCCTTGAAAACTTTTCCATTGAAAGGAACCATCTGTGAGAACGGAAAATAAAACAAAAACATCAAGCATGGATGTATACCCATTCGTGAGGGCAAGATGAAGCAGTGAAAATTATTCTTAGTGATTTTACGCGAGAGCTAGATCGTACGTCCCTAATGAAGTACCCTCCAAGAAAAATAAGGTCTTCCAAAAGCCACAAGCAAACCAAATCAGCCTACACTGTTTTCAAGAATCATCTTGTTGGGGATAGCGTCAGGATTATTATTCTGAACCTGTTGGGTGCGTTTTCCGGGATAAAGCAAATGAGTAATCATATTTGAATTCTAGCATCCTTGCTGTTTTGGACTTCCAGATTCTCCGTGTGGGGAAAAAGGAGGTCCAGATGAAGACCAAGGGTTAGAAGAGAGTGTGATGTTGTGTCAGTGAGAAGCGGATGGAAGAGAGGGTGTTGGGGGAGAGAACGGGGCTGCCCACGCCCACATCCCACCGCATACCTTCCCAGACTCTGCAGCTGGTCCCGGAATGCTCAGGGGCCCTCCGGGTGGTCAGTAAACAAAGAAACATGAGAAAGTGCTACCTCAGGGGTCAAGTATTTCCTCCTCTCCCTCAGCGGGTGCCTCCGACACTCCTGTCCACCTCCCCAGTGGGGCTTGGCAGCCCCCCCTTCCCTTGCCTGAGAAACCTCTCTCTCTCTCTCTCTCTCTCTCTCTCTCTCGTTGCCGCCCTCGGAGGCTTATCCCGTTACTCGCTGGCTGAAGTTCTTTTTTTTTCTTTTTTAAATAAAGATTTTTATTTATTTATTTGACAGAGAGAGAGATCACAAGTAGGCAGAGAGGCAGACAGAGAGAGAGGGGGAAGCAGGCTCCCTGCTGAGCAGAGAGTCCAATGCGGGGCTCCATCCCAGGACCCTGAGATCATGACCTGAGCCGAAGGCAGAGGCTTAACCCACTGAGCCACCCAGGCGCCCCTGAAGTTCTTTTGAATCTCGGTTTCCTTAGACTTTTCCCATTTGTCTGGCTAACTCCAGGGAGCCCTTCAAAGTAAGACATGGTAAACTGCGCCGAATAGAGTATTTCTGGAGCCAACGCAAAGCATATACTTACAACATTTCGCTTCAAGCGGTAGGACCAAAGGCGCTTTTCCTATTTTGACAAACAGAATTTGAGATAAACCCCGGGGACTGTGGAGGGGCAGGCATGAAGGGGTTTATCACGAAGGGTGGAAACCTGAGCTGGGACTTCAGGCTCTTGTCCAACGAATCTAGATTCAGGAGGAGAGATTCTGCACAGACACTGGCGTGTGGACAACTCCAAGGCCATTGACGCTGGGATCTTGCTCTGAATCCAAGGCAGTTCAAGGTGGTGGTGGCGGGGGGACAAGCCACCGTGACTTTCATCTCAGCTGGCTTTGTACCATCCATCCCTGGAGAGCCACAGACCATGAACTGATTTGAAAAGAAGAGTAGTGTTAAAGAAGGCCTATTGCTGATTGTTTTCTATTATTAATTATTCTCCACTCTCCATATGCCTTTGAAATAAACACTTCAGAAAGAAGCGGACTGAAAGGGTGAATTTTTAAGCAGAAAAAAAAAAAATTGTTTTAAGATCAGACCGAGCACACCGTTAAGCATTTGTTCTACATTCCTTCCTCTCTTAAATATTTCTAAAGCACCTGCTATGTTCCCAAAGGCGCTGCCCAGGTTCTGAGGTGACCTAGGGGACAGGGTGGTCCCTGGCAAGGACAGGCTTTGGGTGAACGATGCGCTAAGTTTGATATATAATTACAGGCAGTCATTATCCGGGTTGTTTTCCAAAGGCCCGATTGGAGTCGGTGAAGCCCTTTGAAGACCCAGACAAGGCAGCAGCCCCATGAAGCATCTTTCCAGAACAAAGCTCACCAAAGAAACTGTTACACAGGAGGCTTAGCCCAGGAAAAAGGAACAGAGAAATAGCTCTGCGTACAAAGCTCTTTATCTCCATTTCCAAAGTGCAGTGGTTTAACATATAAAAAGGGCACTTTGGGGAAGGTTTTCTCCTGGAAGTTCCTTTCACACATTTACAGTCACGAACTACAATAGAGCCATGAACATCTTCTACTCTCCGGAGAGGATTTTGCTCCTTTGACTTACGTATTAGATTAAAATAGCACTTCACTTCTCTTCAAGCCCGAAAACAAGATTGCCTTGGAGTCTGGGTCTTCCATTTGGAAATGAGAATTGTTCACTGACAGGTAATGAGACCTGACACTTGACCGGCCAGTCCTCGCTATCGTGAGGGTTGGTACCTTCTGTCCATAAAGATCCTCCTAGGGAACATGAGTACCAGAGGTCTGTAAATATCCACACTGTCACCTCCGTCCCCTTGTCCCCTTGCACAGACAAAACATTTTTTTTAAAAGATTTTAAAAATTTATTTATTTGACAGACAGAGACATCACAAGTAGGCAGAGAGGCAGGCAGAGGGGGAGGAGGAAGCAGGCTCCCTGCTGAGCAGAGAGCCCGATGCGGGGCTCCATCCCAGGACCCTGGGATCATGACCTGAGCCGAAGGCAGCAGCTTTAACCCACTGAGCCACCCGGGTGCCCTCTGACAAAACATTTTAATGGTTGTTTTTCCTGGTCTGATCCCGCTGCCTGAAGACATTGCAATATTTATTTCTTGACTTATTTCTCTCCTGAGCTCCTGGAACTTCACTCCTTAAAATAAAAGGAGAAAGTGAGAGTGAGTAGATCAGTGTCCTTTTAGACGCATCTCTGGTTTAAACTGTTGACGCTCCAAACCCTAGACAAGATAGGTCTGCTGTGATTTTACACCTTGTCAACATGTCTGAATTTGAATCGTGTTCCCTGATTCAGAGAAATGCTAGGATGGTACCAACTTCTCCTTAAAGAATCGACAAAACGAAGCGATCTGACAGGTAAACTCATTAACCGGGAGTACTGACCACTTGCATTTCTGATATTTAAAAAAATGTGAATTGGTAGAAAAATCAAGTCATAGCTAGATGGATTTCTGACATGTTCTGTAGAACACATGTTCTCCTAGCAACATTTTTCTAATGAGATTAGACATGATGAAGTTCTACTAGCATAATATAATTAATGACAATATATTAATACTATAAAGCGCCAATAACGCCCAGGGTTACAATCTCAGAGCTGCCGAGACTGTATTGGCAACCCAGCCTCCTTATTTTGCCATCATGGAAAACGAGGACCAGAGAGGTTAAGGGACTTTCCCAATATCACATCACTAGCCTTCAGTCTGCGTCTTTCCGCAAGATAATTGCATTAGAGAATCAAAGAAGGAAAATCTAAAGAATGTCCCCAAATAAGAAGTCTTCTTTTAAAAGAAGGACTTAGTTCAAGTGACACACTTCCTTGGGATGCCTGGGTGGCTCAGTCAGTTAAGTGTCTGCCTTTGGCTCAGATTGTGATGCTGGGATTCTGAGTCGAGCCCCGCATCGGGCTCCTTGCTCAGTGTGGAGCCTGCTTCTCCCTCTCCCCCCCAAAGTACCCCCCCCAGCTCATGTATGCTCTCTCCCTGCCCAATAAATAAAATCTTAAAAGAAAAAAAAAAAAGCCATCTCTGCGCACAGGACATCTTTCTGCACATCCTTGCTAAAAACACCGGACCTCTTCCCGAGTGCATGTATTTATCACACTCCGGTGTCGTCTGCACCAGAATGTCAGCTCCGGGGGGCAGAAGCCCTGTCTGTTTCGTTCACGGCTCTGTCCGAGCCCCAGGACGGTGCTTGGCTCCTGGGTGACACTCAGTACTTGAAAGAATAAGGGAACAACACGAAATCTGGTTCCCGCCAGAGCCGAGGACCATGACAGGAGGAACAAACGGAAGATATGAAAAGGCTGAATGTTCTTATACTACAACTTAAAAAATAATAACGAACTGGAGCACGTGGGCGGCTCTGTCGGTGGAGCGGCCGGACTCTTGATTTTGGCTCAGGTCATGATCTCAGGGGCATGAGATCGAGCCCCACGTCGGGCTCCGTGTTCAAGGTGTTCAAGGTGGAGTCTGTTTTTTCTTCTCCCCAGCCCACTTGTGTTCTCTCCTCTCTCTATCTCAGATAAATAAATAAAATCTTTAAATAATAATAAAATGAGAATAAACTGAGTGGCTGTCTTGCGAATTTTCCTATAAATTCCATCCTCCCTCCTGCCCCATGAAGGTTAAGAAGACCCTGGGGTATTGTAATCTTCTATACCCAATACCCAAGCCCTTCCTTATTGGGGTGAAGCTCTTGGTATTTAACCATTTAATTTATGCTGGCTAGACATTTTATAACGATATTTCAGATATTAGAATGAAAAGCGCCAGTGGTGTCAGCAAGAAGAAAGGGAAGCCAAGACCTAGAACTAAACGTCCGGCTCCGGACTGTCCCGAGCTGCTCCAGTAGAGGTCTGGGGACCTCAACATGCCACTGGCATTGATGGCCTTCTTCCTGGGTTCCCAAACAGCCCAAACTCATGCATGTTGCCTGTCATCTTGTGGGGACTCTAAAAATTCAATTTGACTTAATTTGAAACAATTTCAGATATTGACTGTCTAATCCACAAATTATTACACTCGGCGTTTCAGGGAGAGCTATACAAAAAAGGTCGTGTTCTGATAAATGGTGGCTGTTTGATGTATGGCCTGCTTGGCCTATTGCCTGCGGGACGTCTGTGACAGAGAATTTTTTATCTTACAATTATGAGGCAGGAAGGATAGGGGAGGAGCCTTCTCTGTTGGATTAATAGGCAGATAATCAAACCTGAGGACAAAGATGTCAGATCTGAAATACGTTCAGTGGGAATAAGGAGCCTCCTAATGACCCGGATGAGAGACCTTTTCAATCAAGAGAGAAACAGGAAAAATAAAAATGAAACAATCAGGCAACAAAGGCACTGGCTGCTCAAAAGGCACAAAAGATTTAAAGATTGTTTTCTTAACATTCTTTTTTTTTTTTTTTTTTGACAGACAGAGATCACAAGTAGGCAGAGAGCCAGGCAGAGAGAGAGGAGGAAGCAGGCTCCCTGCTGAGCAGAGAGCCCGATGTGGGGCTCGATCCCAGGACCCTGAGATCATGACCCGAGCCAAAGACAGAGGCTTTGACCCACTGAGCCACCCAGGCGCCCTTAACATTTATTCTTAAACGCAGTTTTCAGTGCCTTGATTTTATGTAAGGTCAAGAAAAGCAGGAAAGAAAGAATAGAGAGCTTTCAGATGGAAATAAACGCCAAAGAAAGATGGCGCTCTAGACAGGTGAACACAACCAAAAGTCTCCAGATGTCTCCACTGACAGCAGACTCAACAAGAGATTGGGCATATGAGGAATTAAAACAGGGTGTTCAGCATCCAACAGGAAAGAACCTTAAAAAAGAGAAAAAGAAAATTTGTCATAAAATCCCAACAAGTTGTCCAAATAGAAGCCAAGACAAATGTTTTCCCCATAAAGGTATTGTTGACTTCAGTTTCTAGCATTTCTTATTGGTTGAATCGGGTACCAGTGGCTTCACAGGTAGCAAATGTCAACTTCTAAGCTAGAGACAATGACACAACAAAACAGACACCAGTGGTGTCTCAGCGATGGTATACCAGATTCCTGCCCTGCGTTCCTTGCAGTTGGTTGTTGGCGACAGCCCTTCAGGAAGACGCTAGAGCCATTTCTAAGAGTGTGGGGTCCGTGTGTTAATCATGATGCTTTGGGCTGTGGGGGATATGAAAACCAAATAAAGTGGCTTCAACAATAAGAATAAAAAAATGGGTTACCACCTGTAACAGTTGTGTTGGGAGGTAGTGGGTAATGCGGATTGCTGGACCGGGGAGCTCTGCTGCTTGGTGCTGTTGGGCTGACTCAGATTTTTTCCATGCGTGTGGTCTGCCATTCTCTCCACGTGTGCTGCCACCCACACCCCCCCACCGCCCAGTCTTCACAAAATTGCTGCTCCGGACATCACGTCTTAACTCTGTGCCAAGAGCCAGGAAAAAACCAGTAAGTCCTAAAAGGCACATGACTGTCCTGGAGCCTCTATTGGAAGAGGAAATAGAACTCGAGCAGAAGCTTCCAGACCTCGCCCCCTGCTCCGCCATCTTGGATTGGCACAAATTCTATCAAATGCCATTCTTAGCCAATCAGCGACTAGAGGAATTGGATTTTTAATTGGTTTAGATGAATCAAGATGTATCTTTAAGCAGCAGGGAAGGTCAATCCTCCCCTGAATAAAATCAGGATGATGTTTGGCAAGAAGTTGGTTGGGTGTGGGAAGAAGGCTGTTGTGTGGGCAGCAAAGGTGTGTACATACCTCCTCTCTATTTATACACGATAGCAATCCCTCCTTGTGGTCTGTAGTTCTGGGGGTTTTGACAAATGCATAGATGTGTGTAATCACCAGCACTACCATCAGGATTTAGAGAAGTGTATTATGAGAGTGGTTGGTAGGTTTATGATCAAGGTCATGGGCTTACTATTGTGGTATAGACAAGCATGAGAGAGTCATGATCCTTCACCCTATATGAACACACTTCCAGGCGATAGGCAGAGGTTTAAATAGCTGATCTGGGGGCTTACAGAAGCTACCCACTCTGAAGCCATAGCTGATCTCATCCTTGGGATGATGTATGGTCACCCAAAAAAACAGAGGCTGCAAGGGACCTTATTCCCGAGAGGATGAGCTAGCCTCAGGAAGGCACAGTGCTAACTCAGGTTTGCCTTTTGATCTTTATTACGGCAGGTAGATGATACTGGTGAACTATTTTCGGAGACAGGCATGGCCTCTGCGAAGAGTTCGAACACAGTAAATAACATCGTAAACTAAAATGATTATAGTAAGAAAGACAAACACAGCAGTCAACTTTTACAAACCCAAAGACTGTCTGGCGAGAGCAGCTTCTCAGCCCCACTCAACAATACTGTCAGTGTTTAGAGTCCCAGAAATGAGCCCAGTGCTGGCTACGATCACAGTCCTCTATCCCGGAGGCTTTCTTCCAGGAAGCTGGGGGCGGGTCTTTGCTGCCTGGGGCAGGTCGTTGCCCATAGAGTGCCTTCGGGAAAAGTGCAAGAATCTTCTCTTCCTTCACTTTATTGACATCGATTAGAAAAATCATTGCAGTAAGCATAAAATTGTACTAGTCCGTATACAAATCCATGGGGCATGAACTCTGAATAGTATCTCTTAGGTTGTAATCAACAGATCAATGCGTCATTGCTCAGAACCCGGTTGTTTGGAGGACAAGAACAAGACCCATTGTTTCAGAAATGTAGCAGGTCTGGACCAATGGCTTGGAGGATCCCTGGCAGTTTATTAATTTATTTATTGGGGATTTACAGAGTGGTATTCTCTTCTACGTGCCGTGCTAAGGGCTAGATGAGCATTAGCTCATTTAATCTCTGCAAAATAACTGTGAACAGGTATTAATTCCATCCTTATTTCACAGATAAGGAGATCAAAGTGTAGAGAGCTTGTATGGCTTGCCTCTCATTCACAGGGTCAGGAGCTAATGGAGCTTTGCTGGCATCTTAGCTCAGCTCTTAGCTGATACTAAGAGCTCTGAATGTCCATGTGCGTGTGTACGTATAAATATATATTTACAGATAACAATTCTGGTGGAATTGATGTCGATGATTTTTCTAGACTTTCCCATTGTATCTCTTTATTTTAATAGGTTTTGGCTGCATTTCTCAGAAAGAAATGAGGGGCCCCCATGGTAACTAAGGTGTGGCAGGAGGCGATGATATAAAGATGAAATTAAAAATTGCAAAGATGAAAGGGAAGTATTTATCTGTTTCCGATCGGATGGCTGAAGGTACAAGCAGCCGGGCAGAGGTCGCGGTGAATGGCACGGTGCTTCCGTGGCGCCTGTTTCAATGGGGGACCGGTGTCCTTTTGCTCAATTAGGAGGATTAGCTTTCCAAATTGGGAGCATGCTGGCCACGATTCAAGCCCCAGACGCTGAGCTTTCTCAGCGGTAATCCTCAGGGTCTTAGGAAAGGCAACGTGGCAGCTTCCTCCCCAGCACATGCCAGAGGGGAACCTCCGTGGCCGGAGACCAGGTTTTTCTTTCTTTTCAGTTTCTGTCGGCGTGGGAGCACAGCGTCTGGCCCGACAGCACATCGGCGCTCAGTCTGCCTTTCTGGCCACCGTGTCTAAGGAAGCTGAATAAAGTGAATGAGGAATGGAAAAATTTGCCCGGCAGCCTCTTCCTGGTTCTCTTACATGAGGGATTCTTCCTAATTAGATTGAGCTGTGAGGATTCCCCAGGAAGCTCAAGTTTTCCTGTGGAAGTCCTGCCCTCCATCCAATCTGCCTGCCTCCCAGCACCATACAGCCTCCTACTTGCACAGAAACCCAGGACTCCTCTTCAAAGCAGAAGAGAGGTTCGGTGCCAGATCCCAGCATCACTGCAGGTGCCGAGCACTTTGCGGCCACTCTGAGGCGATGGGAAAGTGGGCAGGACAGTCTGGGAGCACTAGGATCCCATGAACCCTTCATGCATTCAGTTAATGCCTATTTATTGAGTACTTACTGCCTGCCAGGCACCGTCCTAGGCATGGGGGATACGGTGGCAAACAAATGAGACAAAAAATCTCTGTACTTTCTGGTGGGGGAGATGGACGATAAAGAAAGAAGCAAGCAAATGTAGAGTGTGTTCCATTGGGGGAAGGACAACAAAGCAACTGTTGAGATCTGTATTCAGAAACGGACCCCTCCTGGGCTCTGTGTTGGTGCAAAGTGCTCTGGGTTTACAGTGGAAGAAGAAATTCTTTTTGACGGAGGAGGGGAGATTCGTGGACGGATTCGAGCAAGTGGTAGATGGAAGCTGGCTCTCAAGAAAGTTTCGGCCTGGCGAATGAAGGTCGCCGTCATGCGGGGAGGCTCCCCAGGCATTATGAGACACGGCAGCGAAGCCTCAAGAGCGGGGAAAGGGGATGAAAAGTACACTCAGAGGAGCGGAATAGCTTCTCCAGTCTCAACGATCGGTGGGATGACTGGTGGAGCAGGAAGAGTCTGGAGAGGTAGAGAGAGGCCGAGTGATGGAGGGTTTTGCCTGCAAAGGATATGGGTTGAGCTCTGCATGCAGTGGAAGATTATACCGAGTGTTTTCTTTGGGGAGTGCCCAGGTCTGATATGTTTACAGAGGGACGGTGTGTCCGCCGGATGCCTTGTCCAGGTACAGGGAGACACCTGCATGGTGGTGACTCTGGTGGCTGACCTCTAGTGGCCTTGAGACAGGAAAAGTCTTTGGTTTCCCTGAAGTACCAGGAGGCATTGTCTTACGGCTGCAAGTGATTCAGGATAACAAGCTGGACATTTCCATACAAACGCGATCTTTCCTTCCTTCCCAAGCCACTGATATTCAAGTTCAAGGGGAGTAAACTGAGTTTGGAACAGACAGGTTCAAAGTTTCTTTTACAGTTGTGGTGGAGCAACCCAGGAGGCGATGCTCTCGAGAGCTTCTGGTAACTCGCAGTGACTTCTTGCTTCAAGCCTCTGTGGAGGCTTGAATTAAGATGGCTGACCCGAGTCTTCTCTTGACAAATCGCCTGTAGATGGTCAGAGAAATCTGGAAAGGAATGAATTCATCATCTTCACCGCCCTGACCTTGCAATCTACCCTCATGGTTTATGAGTAATACAGAGCGCCAAGGAGGAGAGAGGAAGCGGAGACTTACATTTCACAAGTTTCATTAATATTCTCCTGCTCACTCAGCCAACAAAGGTATTTGGTTCGTCTGAGTTAAAGAAAAGCATCTAACTCCCTGGTCCTTTCTCTTCTTCCACACTTTCCTTCCCTGTATTGGCTACGCCCATCGTCTTTTCTGCTCTCTTTGTCGGTATTTATAATGTCTGGGAAGGAGGAACATACATGCGCACATGGGCGATTTGAGACATTTTTGCCACACTGTAGGTGGGATGTAAATGTTGCCCCATCTTTCCTTGAGTTTTGAGGGAAGCATCCACGTCTTAGGAAAGTATTTGGGCCTTTCTCCCCGGGGGTGTGGGCCTGGAACAGGGGGTGCCTTGGGGGGGGGCGTTCACAAAGAGTGTGTGGGACCCGTATGTTCTCCCCTCAGACTCAAAAGCCTAACTGGGACCACGCTCTCATTCTCTCCCCAGGGATTTGTGGTGGAAATTTGAAGCCAGTTGAGGAGGGCTGGCAAAGAAACTGGTATTAACATTGATACTTTAAAAGTGCAAAGGCTTGCCAAGACCTGACGCCTTTGGTTGTTTTGATGATCCTTTTAAACACACAGCGCTGGAAGTCCCAGAATCCTGATCTCATTTGGCTCTACCTGTATGCCTTCTGACTGCGCACGGTGTTTTGCCCCTAAAAAACAAAGCAAAACCAAACCAAACCACCTGGTACTTACCAAAAGATAGTGTTGTGAAATTGCTTCCCGGGAAAGAGTTGGGCTGCTTTTGAAGTTCTGCTCCTTCTGAAAGGGGACATGTGAGAACCAGAATCAAGGAGGTCCACGGCACTTAAAAGCTATACCTTCCAAGCTCCAGGGCTTGGGACAGAATTGGGGCTGTTAGTGACACTCCTTAGAAAAAAACAAAGCAAACAAAAACCAACACAACCATTCATTGCCTTTCTGTCTCTTCAGATGTTCTGTGTGAAACATCTGAGGCCATGTGTCTTTCGAGACGGCGTTGGGAAGTTAGCCCTGTCCTTCTGGGTTTTTATGGAGACTTAGCGTTACAGACACGAAGGATGAACTCCTTGGCTGTTGGTCACTGTGTCAACTTTCAGTCCTTCTCTTGATCCCGGAGGTCAGAAGGGGGGACTGAAAGTTCCAACCCTCTCATCACGGGCTTGAGTCCCCAGGCAACCAGCCCCCAACCTTGGGTTCTTTCCAAAAGTCTCCTCATTCGCATAACAAAAGACACCTTGATCCCTCTCCTCTCTTGGGAAATTCTAAGGGTTTTAGGAGGTCTGGCCAGAAACAGGATGAAGACCAAATATGTATTTCTTATTATAAATCACAACATCACCTTTGGACTCCTGGCTCTCCCTTTCTCTAGCTCTGTGCATAAGATCCATAAATACGGTCCCCAAGAGCACCAGCTTCCCAGGCATGTGGCGGAGGAGTAACGAGCGGATTCCTGGAATGCTAGAGCTGCACAGCATCCCATGTTGGGCACTTATTTCCCTCAGGCTGAGAGAGCCCACCAAGGATTCTCTAGCTCCCTATGTAGATTTCGGGGGAATTCCAGAAAGCCACGGGGAGGCGTGGCCGCTTCTCAAAGGGGAAAAAGAGCCTTCAAACCTCAGGTTGATAATGGGCTGGGAAACACTTCCTAGAATCAATTACAGGTCATACCTCATTTTTGGGGGCTTGGCTTTATTGTGCTTCATGGATACCGTGGTTTTTTTAAGAAATGGAAGGTTGGTGGCGACCCAGCGTCGGGCAAGTCTGTTGGCCTCACTTTTCCAACAGCGTTTGCTCACTTTGTGTCTCTGACACATTCTGGCAATTCTCACACGATTTCAAACTCTTTCGTTATTATTACATCTGAGTTGCTGCAATCTCGTGGTAACACATGAGTAGAGGCAGAAGTGGTTCTCAGGGATGAGAAAAGAGAGTGGTTTCTTGAGATGGAGTCTGCGTCCGGCGAAGACTGTTGGCATGACCACGAAGGATTTAGAATATTACATGAACTTGGTTGGTCAGGGAACGGCAGGGTTGGAGAGGACCGACTCCAAATTGGAAAGAAGTTCGACGGTGGGTAAAATGCTATCAAACGGCATCCCAAGCTACAGGGAAATCACTAGTGGAAAAAGAATGAATGGATGTGGCAGACCTGGTGGCTGCGTTATTTTAAGAAATGGCCATGGAACCCCCACCTTCAGCAACCAGCACCCCGGTCTGTCAGCAGCCAGCAACCCCAGCAAAAGGATTGCAGCTCACTCAAAGCTCGGACGAGGTTTCTCACTTGTTAGCGGTATTTTAAATTTAAGGTATGTCCATTGTTTTTTTTAGGTGTATCCTATTGCACACTTAACAGACCACAGGAGAGCATTGGTATCCCTCTACATGCACTGGGAAACCAAAACCTTCATCTCATTCTTGATTGTGCTATTTGCTTCATCGTGGGGAGATCTGGAACCAAACCCAGGAGAGGGGGAGCTCATGGCTCTCCCAGACCGGGAAGGACAGGTGCACCTTATACCTTCTCCTATAAAGAGGGGAAAGCAGAAGATGGTGCTCTGAGAAAGATTCATAATTCTGCTTCAAGTCTCCTTTTCTGAAGTAACACGTCCATTTGTAGAGGTTGTGCTAACTTTGGTAGAGCTTCTATAATACCTCAACCCCAGGAGAGCCATGATCAAACATCGTCGGGAGTGGGGCTTGAACACATAACCCGAGTGCCCTTCCAGAAGGTGCTGTCTGCGTCTAAGGGCTGCACACTCCCTCCACCCATGACCCTGGCACCTGTAGGAATGGCCCTTGGAGAAGCTTGTGAGGGGTAGCTTTGTCTCCCTCCCCCTCCTCGCCCCGACAGTGCTCCCGTGTGCTCTCCTGGCCAGAGGCAGCAGGAGAACACCGATTTTGGACACGAAGGACATTTGTTGCATGGAATCATCATATAAAGCTGGCCTGCTTCCAATGATGAATAATCAGAAAATTGGGGGTGGGAGAGAAAGGTAACTGCATGTTTGAAGTTATGAAAGGGCCGTGATTCATTTTTGGTCTCTTTCTTACGAGGCTTAGTCTTAGTTAGATCCTTTGCAGCCAAGTTTTACCCCGGAGCTCGTTTCCTGAGTCATGTTAAATTCATGGGGGGAAAATCCTCCTAGGATTTCAACCTGAAAAATAGACAGCTTTAATAACAGAAACGCTGATGTGAAGAGCAGGGAAAGGCAGTGTGTTCCAACCATTTAGGGAAAAAATGGGGAAGATGTTGCTAATAAGCTCTGCTATATTTTTATCTTACCGTTTTCTTCATCTGAAGGAATATTGAGATGAGGGTTTAAATTCTGAATGATTATCTGACAGCTTCCATCTCCAGGGCAAATTATTAGCAAGAGTTCTATTTTGCTATTACCTTTACTCAAAACTCAGAGGACACACACTTATCAGAGCCCAGATGAGAAGCAGAATCCGGAGAGTCCCAGCTCTTTTTAGACTCCCTTTTGTGACCTTTGTGGATTTGGACCTTCTTTTCCAGTACAGCGGGGGTAGGGATGGGCTGGGCCCCTCGCACCTTCCTGGATACGTCCTGCCCCCAACCCAGTGCCGTCTGTCACCCTCCCACCCCAACCCATCCCACTGCATTCCATGGACACCAAACGCCCAGGGGTCCCCAACAGGCCACCTTTTTTGGTTTCCTATTTATTTATTTAATTGTATTTCTTAAGAGAGAGAGACTGTGTGTGTCCACGCCTGGGGAGATGGCAGTGTGAGAGGGAGAGAGAGAATCTTAAGCGGTCTCCACGCTCAGCGCTCAGTGTGGAGCCCCATGCGGGGCTCGATCTCACAACCCTGAGAGCACGACTTGAGCCGAAACCGAGAGTCGGACACTTAACTCACTGAGTCACCCACGCGCCCCTGGGCCACCAGTTTTGAACAATCTCCCCCCCTCCCCCGCCGCCATTCCCCTCTGGGTAACCATCCTCCTATCTTTTAAGGCTCATTTCCAGTATGACTTCCTTCCAGAACTCTTTCCAACCCCAACCAGAGTTAATGGCATCTCTTTCTGCTCTGATGTAACACCCCGTCTCTTTTCCACTGCGGAGCTTGGTATATCGGAATTTTTGTTTGTCGTGTCCCCTCCCCAGCGTAACCCAGAGGGCAAGGACTTGATCTCAGATACTTGTCCCCTCTAGCCCGGGGTTTCTCAACAAGAGGGATATTGACATTTGGGACTAAAAAGTTCCTTATTGTAGGAATCATCTCTGCCCCCTCCCCGGTGTATGCCAGGGGCACCCCATCCCCAGCGTGACAACGAAAGCTACCTCTAGACACTGCCCGCTGCCTCCTGGGGGAGAAAAGTGCCCCTGGTTGAGGGCAACTGCTCCAGGCCTAACAGAGAGCCTGATGTGCACTAGGTGCTTAAGAAATATTTGCTGAGTTGATCAATCAATGTCCGAGTAAATGAATACAAGGCTGAGTGAATCAGCAGATGCAGAAAGACCTTACTACAGCTTCTGCACACTTAACCCTTCATCCAGGCAGTCAAGGCTCTTGGTGAATTCGCTCTACTTCTTCCTTAAAATTCCCTTGTCCCCCTGGCTTCACATCTGTGGTCTCTTCTCACACTGCCACTTCTTACTGTGGTGTCTTCCTCACACTTGGTTTTCCCTCCCACCACTCTAAATTCTGTCCATACTTCCACACAAAGAAGAACTTAACCACTTCAGAAAGGCTTCCCCAACTCACTCGGTCTACAGTGATCTCAAGATTTATGAATGGGATGGATGAGGGAAACTTACAAGAATACATATATACGGGGGCCCCTGGGGGGGCTCAGTGGGTTAAAGCCTCTGTCTTTGGCTCAGGTCATGATCTCAGGGTCCGGGGATCGAGCCCCGCATTGGGTTCTCTGCTCAGCAGGGAGCCTGCTTCCCCTCTCTTTCTCTGTGATCTCTCTGTGTCAAATAAATATAAAAAATCTTTTAAAAAATTAAAAAATAAAAATAAAAAAGAGAATATGTGTATATGGAATGTGTATGTAATACATAGGTCTATACCCACATATACATATGCACGTGTTGTTTTGGATCTTAGAACTATTCATCTTTTCGTTTCATAAACATGTATAGGAATTTCCTCCTGAACCAGAAGGATCGCTCCTTGATAGAGGTCCCACTTGCACCTTCACAAGTGTTTTTCTCCACAGCAGCAGCAGCAGCAGCAGCAGCAGCAGAAGCACAATGAGAGATGCTTAGCTTTGGCTTATGGTGAATTATTTTCTTTAAGCAACTGGCAGGCGTGTGAAGTCTGTGTTGTCTGCGGGCTCCTAGCATTCGATTTTAAAAGGCATAGGGCTAATTCTTCAGTATCTTGCAGTTTTCAAACAAACTCATTTCAAGGAGTTTCTGCAAACATGAATGAAAGTGATGGACACTTTAGGATTTCTGTGAGAAGGCACTAAACACGAAAAGCGCCGAGAAAGACAAAAACGGCTCCTTTTGTCTCAGATTTTGACTGTGCTCAGACGGCATCGAGGCTTTTCCCCATTGCTTGGAAGAACCGTACCAAAAGCTTTGGCCATGGGGCACCTGGGTGGCTCAGTGGGTTAAGCGCCTGCCTTCGGTCCAGGTCATGATCTCGGGGTCCTGGGATCGAGCCCTGTGTTGGGTCCCCTGCTCAGCGAGGTTGTCTGTCTCTCCCTCTGCCTCTACTTCTCCCCCAACCCCGCTTGTGTTTGCTAATAAATAAAATCCTTAAAAAACAAAACAAAACCAAAACTTTGGCCTTGGTGGCTGACTCCGAACTCTCTCAGCACCCAGGCGTCCCTCGTACTCCTCCTTCCGGCACTCTTGCCGTGACTGCGGGCACGCACTTTCCCCCATGTCTGTGCTGGGAAATCTGCAACAACTTCTGTCCTACAGGGCATTTCTCAAGTTTTTCTCGGAAGAGATCATGCTCTACCCATGAGCCGTCACCCCTGGGGCTTCTGGTTCTCCATGTTCAAGGGCAGAGGTAAGGGGACAGCCCCAGAATCTGTCGGCATTGTGTTTGAGTCCCCATCCATGAGGGGGTAAATACAGATATACGTGAATGGAGCAGGATGGGGAAAACCATTTCTTAGTTTTGTAACTGTTAATAAAAAGGTGAAAGAATTCTTTTGTTCAAGTCTTATCACTTATGTCTTTTGACAGAAGAGCCTCCTGAGGCTTCTGTCTTTCCATTCATCCCTCCCTGCTGTGTCTTTAAAGCACCCCGTCCAGGGCTGTCTCCTCTAGGCTGACCCACGCCTCCCACTGAAAATACTAAACCACGATGCTTCTCTGGCCTGGCCTCCTCCGAAAGCACTGCCCTGATTTAGTCCCCTCATTACCAAACGCGCATCTCTGTCCTCAGCTCACTGGCCTCTGGCAAGCTCATAGCGTCTCTTCACTTCTCAAAGTGCACTCATTTTTCCCGGAACCCGAGCCACGTTTTATGACTACCTTCTTGTGACTCAACCCCTTGACCCTGCCGTGACTCTTCCGGGGCTTGTGTTCTCCGACTCCAGTATTACTGAACCTCTCTCTATGAAGCAATGACAGATCACTCCCGTCTCGATCACTGTTAACGTTTCCAGCAAGCATTAATAACCTAGGTAGTCAACACATGTGTGGCGCGAACAAAGGATTGCTAGAATGCCATGGAAGATAGGATTAGGCATAGGAATCAGAGAAAGCCAATCCCCGTCTCTCAATTTTTGGAATCATTTTCTGGAAATAATTGTATTGGTCAAGGGCTGAACTTCTGCCGCAGCTGAAATCACGTCCTTCCACTGCTACTGGTAATTATCAGTTCTGTACACGATGCCCAGGTTCCCGACTGCACTGAGCACTTCCTGAGCCGCACCAGCAGACACGCCTGGAGCGGATCCTAGCAGCTCGGCGTTGCACAGAATGCGGCCTCGAGTGTGCCGCCGAGACAGTGACTGTTTGGACCTGGACAGGTGCTCCCCTGTCCCGACCAGGCAACTAACTTAGCAGCATCCCCTGAGTTTAAATGGTTAGCTTCCAACTCCACGATTCCTTTCCCTCTCCAATAACTTTCTAGTCCTGTCCCCAGTGTTTAAGTTTCACCTGTTTATGTATCTTCTTCCACTTTCACCTACATTTCCATCCCAGACCAGAAAACAGAGTGAATCATGGGAATGTTCTCGATTAGGGCTGATGGCCTCAACATTTTCAAATTTTCTGTATGGGACCAAAGTAGGTACCAAGCGGGATATTATCAATGTTCTTCCTTTTTTTAGTAAATAAACCTGGTTTAAACGACAAGAAACGTGACATCTGCTTTAAAGTCTTTATTATCCTGAATACAAAAGACAGAAGTCCTTTAGGATATAACAGAGTTCTTTATGTGGAAACATTATTTTTTTTTTTACAAGTGAAAAAATAAATACCTCTTGGAATAAAGGCTTATATGCTAATATGTGCCATAAAAAAGTAGAGTTTTAATATTTGACAAAATGTCTGTGCAAAGAAACAAATGCATAAACACATTACTGCTACATTAAGGCAATATGAAAAGTATACTCGGAAATCTCAGTAAAGTGACAGTGTAGGTTTCTAGCTTTCACTGAGCTAGTATTGCACCCAATAAGGTCATCTAGGTGTCCCGACGTCCTAGAAAACCCACAAGCTGACCAGCATCCAAAATGCCCCAGTGGGAGTGGAAACTGTGACTAAGAATGTAGAAACAAAGAAATTCAAAACCCCTCAAAGACCTAGGGAGAGGACCACCGGAAGTTAATACTTAAGCACTTACTACCCAAAAAAAAAAAAAAAAAAAAAAAAAAAAAGCATACGATAATCTAAGATACCTACGATAAGGCTATAAAAGGCTTGATGGCTCGGGCAAAAGCAACCCCAGGGGATGAAGCTGGAGTAGAGGTTTTGGGAGAAGTGGGACTCCCCCCCCCCGGGTTCTCCATGGTGAGGCTTCATCTCTGCAGGCAATGCTCTGCTTCCCGAGGAACAGGTGTCCCCTTTTCAATTTCAAAAAAATATCCCACCAACTCAAGAGCCCAAGGAGTGCGGACTGCTCCACAGAAATCTTATAACCAGACTGGTAGCATTTTATAATCGAAAGACTTGGGGGAAAGAGTGCAGGGAGGGGGGAGAGGAAGCCGTGCATACTGAGTTCTCTGCCTGCCACTAGCCAGACCGGTTTATGCCTGACAACCTGGCTGTCAACGTTTTGAAAGTCACAGAATGGACTCTTTGACATCCGTTTGCCTTCCAGTCGTTCTTGAGCAAGTTACAAACACAGAAATGACATTAAAATGACAGTTTCTTTAAGAAAAGTTTCCTATTAAAATGTTCAGAGCTCCACGACCGTACAAAAAGAACCAAGCAAATTCTTAAAACGAATTCTTACAAAATTTGCTGCCACGTAGGAAACTTACCTCGGGATACATCAGGGGACTTCACAACATCTTTCCTAAAAGGTACCCACTTTTTGGCTCTGCTGCCACTTAACTGACATCACAGATCCTACTTATTCCTCTAACTGGATGATGAGAAGATTGAGTCCAGGGAACGTGTCCGTGTCCAGAACTCTTCCCGGCCCCACCACCACCGGCGCGGACTCTACACGTGGTATGTTTTGGCGGGGAGGAAAACTCGATTTGTCCTTTTCTTCCTTTTTTAAATGTTGCATGGCAGATGGGCGCGGCGAGCTTTTTGTTTTCTCCACGATCTATCATTTGTGTAGTTAAGTAGCAGTGCGGTCCGTGGAAACGTGGCATGTCCCGTGAAGGGCACAACCCGTCAGATTACGGTCAGGTTGAGCAGACTGGTGTGGGTCGGCAGATAGACGTGCTGCACGTGCTCCACCCGCGACCTGCAGACCGGACACGACTGCAAGAGAGAAGGGACGTCACTCGTTAGGACGCCTCCGAGGATGTGTGTTCAGGGCTCACGAGCGGCACCTACTCTAGTCCATCTGCTATGTACCTTATGGCCGCGACTATTTCTAGATCTCAAGGGGTAGAGATCTTTGTCGTTTCTCTCTCCTTTTTAAAGATTTTATTTATTTATTTGATACAGAGAGAGAGAGAGAGAAAGCATGCATGAGCAGGGGGAAGGGCAGAGGGAGAAGCAGGCTCCCTACTAGGCAGAGAGCCCGATGCGGGGTTCGATCCCAGGACCCTGGACTGTGACCCGAGCTGAAGGCAGATGCCACACCAACTGAGCCAACCCAGGAGCCCGGATATCTTTGCTTTCCAACAGGTTTGAAAGTCTATACCTTACTAAGGATTCAAAATATTATGAAAAAGTACAAACCGCAGGTAAATTATTAGGTTTTTCATCTCATTCTAACCCAGGCACGACGAGTAAAGTGATTAGCACGAATTCTTGCTGTGTGGTGAGGCTGTGCTCCCTGCAAGGGCAGAGTTGCGACCCTCTGGCAGTGGGATGCAGGGGAGCTGAGACCCTTCCAGAGTCTGGGTGTCCCTGGCTCAGGGGGCTGACCCGGGCCAGGGCGGCTAGACTGATGCCATGTGGCCCATGAACTTGGCTCTGCTCTGAATCCCATGTCACAGCTTCGTATCCCCAGCTGGCTTCTCAGCAAGCATGGCCCTCCCTCAGCCACAGGGGAGCGTTAGGCATGGGGGTCCAACCATGTGAGGGGTCCAACCATGTGGGGGTGGGGAAAGGCAAGTCCTTGACCTACTGTCCCTGAAAAAGAAACTCCTTGTTAGTAACTCATTATCTACTCTCAGGAAGGACAAAGGCGTCCTGCCAGCTCAGTATATAACCATAAAAATAGTTCTGAAATGAGCAGCTTTTGAAGGACTAGATAGTGTTTGGGGCTAATTTTAAAATAAAACCACAGTGACATTTAGCAACCAGTTCTTAGAAATGACATGTTGAAAAGACTATTGTTAGCGGAAAATGTAAGGTGTGAAAAAGAAAAACATACGTGAGTTGCTTTTGTTGATTGTATTAATATTAAAATTAGTTTGACTTGCTACCTAAGAGCCAATCCAGGATGCCCCCTCGAGGCATATGCAGCAATAAGAGGAAATTAATCACAGATAACCACAGCCGACAATCCCTCCACAGAACGGAAAGTGAGCTCTAACTACCGCTTCTCAGATGCTCTAACTACCGCTTCTCAGATTTCTTTTTCCAATATTTTAAGTAAATCATAAAGACACTGCCCCTCAGTGTCAGGAAGTGGGGAGCAATGGTCCTAGCCTCCCGCTCACCCGCTCATGAGATGTTACCGTGGGAGTCTGAGCCTCGTTTCCAGAACTTAGAAAGGGTCTACGATGTAGAGCAAGGACACTGTTGGAAACAGTGCGCTGATCCAGGGTGTTTCTCAAGAGCAGTACCTTTGAAGTCCCCACACAGGAAGCCCCCACCCTGGGGGTGCAGGTGGGGCTGGGCATCCCGGCTCCAACCGGGCAGCCGGCAGGTGCTCACTGACGGTGAGCAGGGGGAGGGGCGGCCGCCGAGCACCCCTCACCTGCAGCTGGGCGGCGCAGCCTTCACAGCACACGGTGTGGCCACAGGGGCAGAAGGCCGAGTTGATCTCCTCCTCACAGCACACCATGCACAGCATGGCCTCCTTCAGCTTGCGCAGCTTCTCCTGCAGCGCCCTGGTCTGCTGGCAGCTGAGGCCCTCACAGCTGGTGCAGTTCAGGCTGCTCTCCGAGGACTTAAGCGGGGAGCTGGGAGGGCTGTGCTCGCTTCTCGACACGAGGTCCACAACGCCGGCATTGTACAGAGCCCTCCTGGCATGGTCATACACCTCCTTTGACGTTCTTTTAATATCGAAGACGTACTTCTTGCCAAGGTTAATATTTTCATTCAGAAACAGAGAGGCCAAGTGGCCCTTCAGGTCTCGGCTGTACTGCATCATGACGGCACTGGTCACCGTGTCACACCTGCAGGGACAGACGGAACGTCCGCTTCAGTACCATAAGCCCCAGTATTCCCATGATTCAGACCTTCCGATGCTACCATGCCTAAGAATGTTCGTGTCAGCAGACATTGGTATTCTTTACTGCGTGCCCAGAAGTAAATTCTTCCAGGGTTATGTGTGTTAAACATTTCCATGATTCTACCTCTGTTTCTCCAGCGTCCCCAGAGGACCTGGGATAAAGCAGCCGTCAATGGAGAGGACAGTGAGCGTGCGCCTCTACCTCCGGGGACAGGAGCTCCAGTCAAAAACAGCTCGTGGCAAGAAAAAAAGGACATGTTCTTCTTTCCTGGCTTTATGCTAAAAATTCCCACCAATTTTCCATTCTGCTCCAAAATTTTTATGTCTATCTTAACAGAAAAAAGGTTAAGAATGCAATTAAATTTCTCAGCCTTAATTTCTCACATATTTGGGTCAAATCACAAGTCTGCTTTAAAGCACCTTCTGAAATGAGGGTTTCGCTAGTGTGGCTAGAAAATCCTTCCTGGGTGCCCAGTAATCGGTGGGTAGCCGCTCTCCCACAGAGACGACTTAGGTCACCCTGCTGGGGAAGAGCAAAGCAGCTGTGGGTCAGGCCCAACGAGGAGGCGTCGTGAAGGAATAAGGTCAGAGAAGCAGGGATGTGTGTGCACAGCTCGTTCCCATGCACGTGCTGTGGGGAGAGTGGGACCATGTTGATAAGGACCCCCGTGCTACAGCAGAGCAGGACCAGTGTTGGAAAGCGGCGGATTTCCTAAGTCCTGCACAAGATCCACGGACACAATGGTACCAGAAACCACAGGGCCCTTGTTGTCACTGAAAACTCGGAGCTGCGGACCGACGCTAAGGTTGTGGGGTACAGGGCGCTACCTGCCTGTAGAAAGCGTGGGTCTCCGTTATTGCTCGGTAGAGCCCGCTGGCCGCCCTGGTGCTGATCATCTTGAACAACAGCACCACGCTGTTCCCAGACTCCTTGGTGACGGTCAAGTACACGTTCTTTCCCGACTGGGTGGCCATCTGCACCACAGGGTAAGCGATCCTGAAAACCCGGGAAGAGAAAAGTGAGCCGGCCCTGGAGGGGAGATCTGTCACGGGATGTGCTCGGGACCCAGCGGGGCAAGCAGATGCTTGGTCTGGGGCTATAAGTAGCCACTGCACTCCCTGCGCAGAAAGGCGTGGGAGAACGGTGTGGAGAGAAGTGCTGCAGTGAGCTGTGTGTGTGTGTGTGTGTGTGTGTAGGTGGGAAGGAGACTTTAACAGCAGTGAACCTTTCTGAAAAATATTAACTCTGCCACATCAGTACACTTGAGTTCATAGTTTAAAAATAATGTAGGGGCACCTGGGGGGCTCAGTTCAGGCGTCTGCCTTCGGCTCAGGTCGTGATCCCAGGGTCCTGGGATGGAGACCCAGGTCAGGCTTCTGGCTCAGAGGGGCATCTGCTTCTCCCTCTGCCTCTGCCCCTCCCCCAGCTCATGCCTGCTCTCTTTCTCCCTCTCAAACAAAATCTTTAAAAAAATAAATGAAATAAAAAAATAATTGAATGGTCATCAACGCCTGAGTAAAATTAATATCCATGCCCAAAATGAAACATCTGATTCCTAAAAGCTAAGAGTCTAGCAAATCCCTTTCTGGTTTGATCTATTTTCCTATGCAGAGCTATAAAGGGATATGCATGCTTTGGGCTCAATAAAAATGTAAGACATAGGTTACCTATTAATTGGGCAGAAGTCGTCTTTGCAAATTGAGATTCCTTCAGGTCCAACTCCAATGAGGAGCTTCTGGCCCTCGCTGTCCCTCACGGAATGCCACTCGATGCCATAGTTTTCCATTGCTGACACGATCTGCAACACCTGGTATTCGGCCGAAGCCTGGCTGGTCCCCTCCAACTCTTTATGCTTCGCAACAATGCTGTAGGACACCAAAAGGGCAGAGAGATATGGAGAGATGAACTGATGTGGACTTTAGAGAGAAATCAGTATCATTTTCACTAGTGAATCATGTGGATGTCAAAAACTCAAAGCAATGTAGCATCGACATTTCATTTATTTAGCAAATTGACTGTAAAATACTTCTGAGGCACCACTCTAGATCCCAAGTGTTCAATATTCAGTAGAAAAAGCAAATGGGGGGCTGCCTGGGTGGCTCAGTGGGTTAAGCCTCTGCCTTCAGCTCAGGTCATGATCTCAGGGTCCTGGGATAGAGTCCTGCATCGGGCTCTCTGCTAGGCGATGAGCCTGCTTCCTCCTCTCTCTCTCTCTCTCTACTTGTGATCTCTCTCTCAAATAAATAAAATCTTAAAAAAAACAAAAAACAAAAAAAACAAGTGGGTATGCCAGACGGGATGAACTGGAAGAATTATGGAAAATCTCTAGAAATATACGTTAAGAAATTTTGCATATAGGAACTCACACAGGTGTCTACACTTACTTTGTAAGTTTCATTGTAAGGGATTGATGAGATCATCTGCAACTGAAGACTGCAGGATTTATTCTATCTGTGGTGGCAGACAGCCTCTAACACAGTCCTTCAAGATCCCCACCTCCTGAGAGTCACACCCTTGTACACTTCCCTTCACCCAAGTGTTGTGTACCAGCTGTGTTAACGGCTGGCTGGATTCACAACTCACTTCTAATGCACAGAACATAGCAGAAGTGATGGGATGTCACTCGCTTCTGAGATTAAGTTCTAAAAGGACTTGGCTTTGGCCTTGGGTGTTCCCTCTTGCTCTGACTGATGGCTTGTCCTGGGGGAAGCCAGCTACCATGTTATGAAACAGCCCCCCGGAGAGGCCTGTGTGGTAAGGGAGGAAGGCCCTGCCAACACACCACGTGAGTCAACCTGGAAGGAGACCCCTCTTTCGGTTGAGCCTTTGGATGACAATGAACTCCACCAACGGTTTGCCTCATGTAAGATCGTGGAGAACCCAGTGGGGCCACAGCTGGGTTTCTGACCCACAGCAGGGAGAGATACTTTTTGTTGCTCTAAGTCCCTAAGTCTGGGGTAACTTACTCCCCAGGAATATGTAACTAAGACACCTTAGGTCTCTTGGTTTAATCCTTGCTGGGACGAAGAAAATACCAACATACGTGATAGACTTTTGAAGGAATCTGTATCCTTCAGAGGTCAAGAGATTTTAAAAATTCATCTTCCATAGCATTTTATATAAGGGCATTGATTTAGGTGGATTATGTCTGGTATCTGTAAATTTCTCAAAGAAAAGACTAAGAATCTTTGGAAAATAACTGGCTAAATTGGGCAATGGCCTAGTCTTAGCCTCACCAATTATCCGTACAGAGACCGTAGATCCATTTTCTTCAGGAAATACGGATAAATTCACTAGCTGTATGAACACGGTTACCCCAAGGCAGCCTCACCTGTTCAAGGTGGTGCTGGAGAGCTCCTTGGCACACAGTTCCTCGTAGCTGTACTTGGCCGTGTTCTGATTGTAGTCTCCAAACTTGGTCTGGGCCAAGAGGGCGCTGAGCTCCACTGCCTGCTCCGGGGAGCACTGGAGGTGGCCGGCCAGGAGGGTCTCCTTGATGTGCAAGAAGAAGATATGCCTGCGGAGCCATGAGAGAAGGAGGTCATCCCGGGGACGAGCTTGATATCAAGCTTAACCTGCTTAGCAATTCCATAAACCGTTTTAGGTAAGGGAAACACAGTAATTTAAAAAGCTACCCTGAAAATGCTTGCCAGTAAAGAGCTGTTTTTGTTTTTTAAATCATGAGTATTAAGGCAACATAAGTGTAAGAACTTAAGTTTCTCTGGAATAAAATGTGTAACCGAGACAAAAACAAATCAAATTAAGACAAATCCAGCAACATTCAAGTTATCAAATATAAAATAACTTCACACAAGTTTCTGCATTCAATTAAAAAAATTTTAAAGAAATCATTTTGAGAAAAACTTGATCTCGATGTGGACTTGATATCTTAGCTCCTCACCTTTATTCAAATGACCCTCAAATCTCTAGTTTGCCCCAACTTCTCTAAGCATGATATTCAAATGTCAAATATAGACACCTCCACTGGATATTCAGGATCCTAATTTCACTTTGTTCAAAACCAGACTCATCACCTTTCTTCCCAAATGCTCTTTTTCTCCCAGTAGAAACCTGAGGCTTATTTGTTATTTTACCCATAGACCCACTTTCAACATTTTGTTTTATTTCTACCTACTTTCTATCTCTGCAAACTTTTTAAAGTCAGTTGTAGTCTCCGTATTATTACCTCCTATGTCCTACTTGTGTCTCTCGACTGAGAATTTACACTCTCCCCCAAGCCGATCTCTCTAGACTCTGCTAATCCACCTTCCAAGCTACTTGCTTCTGGGATACGTTTGCCATTTGTCTGCTCAAAAACTCTTCAAGGGATCCCAACTGTTTGCCAAGGAAGCATGCTATTGGCATGAATCCAGCTTCCGTGGGTCTGGCCCCCAAGGTTCAGCCACATGTCCCATCATTCCCTCCACCAAGTATGCCCCGAGGAAAGGGACGATTTCTCTTCCTGGGAAGACCTCCCATGTTCATGTCCTCGTGTCTCTGGTCTTGGCTGCTCCCTACGTCCTGGGGGGCATTTTTCCTGTCCCCTCACTGAGATACTTTTTCATCCACATCATGTGCAAACTGTTTATTTCTCTATCACAGTATTTGAAGTTAACTTTTACAGTTAGCTGCACATTAGCTGACTTCTCAAGTGTCTCGAGCACCAGAGAGCCTTGTGAATGGATGTAAAACCCCACATCGTCTGCCGACCCCAAGTTCCATTCCATTTGTGCCTGTCCTAACTGCATACACTATTACATGCTACGTTTCCTATAAGGTGTGTCAGACTCAGAAACTCCCAGGAAATGCCACCTACATTGCCCGTTAATCCAGACTGCCCAAGATTCCGACAGAGTATCTAAAACCACCACAGACAGACCAGCCTAGGTTATAAAATTTGACTCTGGCAAACGTACGGGTATAACCTTCCTTTAATGACTTGTTATAGCTTTTCAAACTTGCTTAAATACCACAATATTCCTCCCACTAACAAATGAGTTACGACCAACAATAAATCTCTGACACTGCTCTGAATACAGCTCATACGCCCAGCTTCCCGCTTGTGCTGGATACCCTGATTCCAGTCCTCAACAGTGCTTTTTTCTTTTTCTTTTTTTTTTTTTAAGTTTTTATTTACTTATTTATTTGACAGAGATCACAAGGAGGCAGAGAGGCAGGCAGAGAGAGAGGAAGAAGCAGGCTCCCTGCTGAGCAGAGAACCCGATGCGGGACTCGATCCCAGGACCCCGGGATCATGACCTGAGCTGAAAGCAGAGGCTTTAACCCACTGAGGCACCCAGGTGCCCCATCAACAATGCTTTTATTTATATACTAGTCCTATGTCTGACATCCTAGGTAGAAGGGACACATGAGCAATATAAGAGAAGCCGGACTAGAAGTACAAGGGGGAGGGGCCCTCTGGACAGTCTCATACCATCAGGCAGACAAGAACCACTAATCTTCCTTTAAGAGATGTTTAAGTTCAACGTTTTGTGTGTTCTAGAAAGATAAAGAAATGTTTAAAGTTATCAGACTCTGACAAATACGGCAGGTTTTTCTGGACTCAAAGCCCCAATGACGAAATCACGGTAAGAATGCCTAAGAGCACGGAAAGAAGATAAGCACGGTTTTTATTAACCCAAACATCTGTTAAAGTATTTTTGACACCACTCAACTGAAAAGGTGGTCCCTACTGGGGCAAAGAAATAACCACAGAAACAGCTTGTTTTCAAATAGCTATCCGAGCAGTGGGGGCTCGCACTCCCGTGAGATCGTGGTGGTACAAACACCGCTTCAGCTGTCTAAGGCTTTCTCACAGGCTGTTCAGTAAATTTCATCTTGGTGGACGTAACCCTGTCTCTGTTCTCACGGGAGGGCCAACAGCTGGACGCAAAACTCTGAACACATGGGGATGGTAAAGAAGAAATTACAGGCTGAACGAGTATAAGGGCATCACCACAAACCAAGTCTTCTCCATGTAAATACTGCTCAGGTATCTTTTAACTTCTTTATATTAACCTAGAGACTAGTTCTCTGTTGCATGAGTGACGTTGCACCTCCAAGAGGCTCAAAATCGATCCAAGTTCTCTTTCTGAACTATCCACGCCCGCTCCTAGAGAGGCGGCTGCCGGAGTCAAAGGCAAAGGAGCAGGAACAGAATAGGAACAGGTGGACAGGGGTCCGAGACCACATGCGGCTCTTTTCTCAGCCTGTGGGTCAGCATTTCAAAAGGGGAGCAGCAGAAGGACAACTGGCCTTTTCTATGTACCCCCTCTAGGCTGGACGGCAGTGCATACCCTGTGAGTAGAACAGTCCTCCCCTTCCCCGCTAGGTGAACTTGCTGATAGGGCCCTTCCAGGACCATGACCTGTATTCTGCAGTTTCATGGCTATCAGGGAATCTTTTCATTTGAAGTCAACAAATATTTGTCATTTATTGTCTCTGTGCCAAGCCGTACCCTGGGGTCACAGGGTGAACCGATCTGATAGATCCTTTTTACGCGGAACAGGTGGGCCTTTAGCATGAAGGAATGATGCCCTACTGCGGTAACTCCTCAAAATGGTTTTTGGGGGACGCGTTGATGCTCTTGAGGAGAACAAGACAAGAAGCAATGACCACAAGGGTCACCAGCTGCGGTGAGCCACCAGCAGACTATTTCATGCCCTCTTCCCAACAGGGACGGTGGCACACAGCTCGGAGACACATTCCAACAAGGAATCCAGTGATGGCTCAAGTGTTCGCAGGGTGATTTTGAATCAAACACTTTTTTTTCCTATTTTCTCTTGAACCATTTGCTCTGTAACTATCTACTTCATGGACTAGCCCCCGCCATCCCTTTTTGTAAAATGGGCGAAAGGTTACCGATCATATCAAAATAAGCAGAGGTGAGCAAAGAAGTCATACCTGCAATGAAATTGTTTAGGATTTTGTTTACTTGAGAGAGAGTAGAGAGAAAAAGAGAGAGCACACCAGCAGGGGGAGGGGCAGAGAGAGAAGCAGGCTTCCCGCAGAGCCAGGAGCCCAGTGCAAGGCTTGACCCCAGGACCCTGGGACCATGACCTGAGCCGAAGGCTGTTGCTTAACTGACCGAGCCACCCAGGCGCCTCATTGAAAATTTTTTTTAACTAAAGATCAAAAGTGGTTGACATCTCTCATTGGCTTTAGGCTACGTGCTAGAATCACAAACATAAAGAAAGTCTTTGGGGAAAAAAAATTCTTTGTCTTAAGCAAATATCTGTGAATATGTCCTGAGACAAATGCTCAAACTGAATTTTCTAAACATTCTTCTGGCTGCGTGATTCCTCAAGTTTTACTCAGTTATTAAGCAAATGAATTCCATCAATATGCGGATCAGTCTGGAGGCTCAAAGCGAAACATTCCAGCTCACTTGGGTCTTTGCATCAAGGGTACAAATGAATTCACCCCTGCTGTGTCATTATGGAAGATTTTAAAAAATGGAATAAATATTAAGGAGATGTCATATTCTAATTAAAAAAAGTCACATATCCTTAAGACATTTTTGTTTCAAAGTCCTTCGAATTTCTTCTACTTTAAAAATTAATGTCTTTCCATAGCTTTAAGGAATAAAGTGAGTTCATTTAAGAACTGTGAACAGAGAACTGTCCTCTGAACACCGGCTTGTCTTGTAAAGAAATCACCTAATAATCAAAGCAGAACTTTTTGGCAAATCGACAGGGATCGCTGACCTGCCCATCACAGGGGGGTTATACTCAATCACTGCCATCTGGTATCTTCCCGGTGACATCATTGTGAAGAACTTTCTGTGACACAAATGTAAATCAACTATATTCACATTTGCTGTTAGACTCTACATTGGAGTAACAAGCCTAAAGCATCTTTAAAATGGCTAAGAAGTGATTTTTAAAAACTCTCCAATGCCAACAACTGAACAGTGTCTTTCCCCCAGACCTGACTGACCCTGGCCAGTGATGCCCGTGTGTCTCTCACCCAGTCAGAGCCCCTCTGAGCTCCCCCACGTGCCTGCCTCAGGCCAGTGAGCCAGTTCACCACATGCATTTATTTTAAACCAAGCTCCAACTGCTGAGCTATATTTAAAAACCATCAAATTAAAAAAAAAAAAAAGAATTACTATACATTTTTTGTTTCAGGTCTTAAATTCCGCTGAAATAAAAATCAGTTCATGACAGATCCTAGGCTTCAGTGTAAAAGCTAAAACTGTAACAACTCTTAGACACATGTGAGGGTATCTCCATCCCTTGGGCAGTAGGCAAAGATGTCTCAGGACACAGTAAGAATCATAAAAGAGAAACATGGGTAAGTCAGACTTTACCAAAATTAAAAATTTCTACTCATCAAAAGGGATTAAAAAAACAGGCAAGGGGCGTCTGGGTGGCTCAGTTGGTTAAGTGTCCGCCTGCAGCTCAGGTCATGATCTCAGGTCCTGGGATCAGTCCCACATGGGGCTCCCTGCTCAGCAAGGAGCCTGTTTCTCCCTCTGTCTCTGGCCCTCCCCCTGCTTGTGCTCTTTCTCAGTAAATAAGAAAATCTTTTTATTTTTATTTTTTTATTTATTTGACAGAGAGAGACACAGCGAGAACACAAGTAGGGAAAGTGGGAGAGGGAGAAGCAGACTTCCTGCTGAGCAGGGAGCCCGATGTGGGCCTTGATCCCAGGACCCCGGGATCATGACCTGAGTTGAAGACAGACGCTTAATGACTGAGCCACCCAGGCTCCCCAATAAATAAAAAAACTTAAAAAAAAGAAAAGAAAAGAAAATGGGCAAGCCACAGGAGAAAATACATTTACAAAACACGTCTCTGACAAAGAACTGGTACATAGCAGAATCTGCATGGACCAAAAACTCAGTAAAAATGGGTAAATGATGAGTATAGATACTTCACAAAAGAATATGTAGGAAAGGCCAATAAGCACATGAATGAAGTATTTAACATTATTAATCAAAAGAGACCTATCATTTTGTCGTATGTAAATATCTTACCAAAATATCTTATCAAAAGGGGAAAAAAAGAACTGTAGACAAATGCAGAGTTCTACTTAACGATATGCATACTGAAGTCTTTAGGGGGAAGTGTACTTACCCAAAACTTAGTTTGAAAAACATTAAAAAACAAACTTGTGATAAAGCAAATGTATTAAGCTGATTAAACTATAATAGTAGAATTTAGATCAGGATATTGGCTGTTCACTGTAAAAATCTTCAACTTATCTACATGTTTGAAAATATTTATAGTAAGAGGCTCAGTAAATAACATTCATGGAAATCCTTTTGGTCATGGTTCAAAATTCGAATGCACAGCTACCTATCTTAAAATGAACTATCAAATCTACTACACTCCATGGAAGGCTTGTGATTGAGAAGCTGTCAGGACCAAATAATGACCAAGTCAGGTCTCTATTCAGCTTAAGGAAATCCTTCTCAAAGCCGAAAATGGGAACCATAGAACAAATTTGTTCTTCCTCAGATTCCAAAGCAGTTAAAAGACACAGGGTTGTTGGTAGGGCAGAAAGGGAAGGGAAACCTCCTATCTTAGAAGTGATTAACAGAAGCATGAGATCTGCACTTGGAAAAAATAGGATTACTAACTCACAACAGATACCTGACCCAGGCAAAGAAAAACCCAGGTCATCCCGCAGTTTAAATGTGTTCCCTACATTATCTTTCCCAATGGTTTGGATTGTGGGGAGTGCTATTAGATCCAGGAGAGTTCTAGAAACAGGCTACAGTGGGGCATGACTGAAAGAGGACCTCATTCGCCTAGAGCTGTGTCTCTCTGGGCACCCTGAGTCTGACTCTATATGCCATCTAAATAGTCCACTTTTAGTTCAAATGACAGATTTAAAATTAAAAGTTCATTTTGGTTACATAAAAAATCAATTTCTTAATGTTCTTTGGAAACTTCACACAAATATACAAGTATGAAAAATTCATAAAGATACTTGAACGTGTCTAGACGGGAGATCTGTGGCTAAAATAAATATATAGTCCTATAAACATCCTATACTCTGCGCAAAAAGAAAGACTCAATAGTTAAATTAGAATTCAGAAATCTAAATACTTTCTGAAAACAGTAGCAAAGTCTGCTTTTCTTTCCTGGAGCCTGTTTTGTCCTTGGTCATACAAAAAAAGAAAAAGAAAAGGAATGTGTCATTCTACTCTTTGGCATAGAGTTGATATGAAAAACACAGTGACACCTTTACAGCAGATAAATATTGCTGCAACAGTATCTACAGAACATACCCACTCTGAACCCCACAAAGCTAAATTACGCTAAGCAGGCTTTACGAACAGTGACAACGTACTGAAAAATTTTGTACATGATTACAGGTCCTGGCTAGGATCCATCTGATTTGGTTTGAGCACCTTTTTAAAAATATTTTATTTATTTATTTATTTGAGAGAGAGAAAAAAAGCACCAGAGCAGGGCGGGTCAGAGGGAGAAGCAGACTCTCCACCAGGCGGGGAGCCCAATGTGGGACCTGATCTGGAGACTCAAGGATCATGACCTCAGCTGAAGGCAGACTCTGCCCATGGTTGCATCTGGCACTTGCTTTGTGGATTCAATGAGGCCATCTTCCCTGGATTTTGACATCCAAGTGATTTTTTGCTGGGAGAAAGGGGGCACATGGTTCAGTAAGTACTTAGAACCTACAGACTAGCTGAAAATTAGATTAAGAGAGCCTCTTGCTTGAAAACTATCTGAATTTCATAAATGGTCCAGGCAAGTGGTAGCTCATTTTAGATGAGAACTAATAGCCACAGTAAACAAAAGGCTAGGAGTGGGGTAGAAAGAGTGAAGGAAGGAAGCAAAAGAATGCCGAGCACGGAGAAAATTCTTAACAGATAGTAATCAATACAAAACATTTTTTAATGTTGAGATTTCTTTTAGATTGTCTCAAACTTTTCAGTTGATAGAAGCAAACTGGTAAACGTTTCACTAGCTGTAAGAAAATTTATATTATGAATATCTGTTAACCCCATTTTTATTTCTAATTTCTTAATTCATGGATTCAACAAATGTTTATGCACCAGACACCTGGTAGACTCTGGAGATACAATGTTGATCAGCCCCCTGTTTCACGGAATTTAAATTATTAGAGTAGCTGACAATAAACAAATTGTCACATAAGTAAATGGTAGTGTTACACGCTCATTAGATGCTATAAAGAAAAGCTACATGATGCCTTGGGACAGTGCAGTCTCCTGGGCAGACCCAGCAAAGGCTTTCCCAAGGAGCAATGGAGGACAGCGGGATTTAATGACTGGAGTCAAACCCGGCACACCACTGGCTCGCACAGCTGAAATCTTGATAAAATTCAACGTTCAGGATTACAGCATTTCTCTGAACATGTAGTTCAGGACTCCTGGAACCCTTGTACTGAGGCTGATTTCTGGGAAAGAGAATTCAGGTGTTGATGAGTCTTAAGAACGTGTGGGAGGGCCCCTAGCAAAGATGACAGAACTCTGCTAAAATGTAGCAAAGTCAAGAGAAACAAAGATTTTATTGGCAGTGGGCGGTATAATCACCATCTCTGAAGATGAAGCATGTAATTCTCAAATCTCTGGCTTTGAAAATGTTGACAAAATCTGGTCTCAATTGCTGTGAATAACTGAGAGACTTTAAAAGGCAAGAATTTCAAAGATCATTATTATTTCAGATCTACCTCCAGAATACACTGGTTTCACTTTTAGTTTTTAATGCACAGCATGGCAAACATCTGCCGAATATACCTGCTTGTTTCTGCCTCTGAAATGACCAGCTGAGTCTGAACCAGACTCTCTGGTTACTTTCCAGACACCCCTTCCCCCGCAAACCTGCCACCACCTTCAAAGCCAAACATAATAATCTGGGTAAAGAACCAAATCTAAAATTAGGCCAAATCAGAGACCATATTAACTGTATCAATCTAAGCAGACACTTGATATGGTTTCTCTTCCTTCATTTTTTTTTTGGGGGGGCAGACCTTCTGAAAAATATATTTAGGAAAACATTGAGGAAAATAAGATAGAGAGGAAGCAGAAGCAAAGGAAAAAAAATTACTGCTAGAAAGGATTTTTAGAGACAAACTCTTCCTGGGCTTTCAAATTGAGAAGAACTCTGGTAGTTGGGGGCAGAGCTGTACCTAGAAAGCAGCACTTCTGCCCCCCTCCCCTCCCAACTACTCTCCTGTTACCAACAGGCCTTCCTGTGGCTGCCTCCTTAATCTGATGCAAACTAATACATTCACTTGCCCCCACTTTGACCAGCTCTACCGTGAGTAGGCCATTTATGGCCTACTGAGACCAATTTGGCCAGGATAGTTCAGAACCATTTAATAAACTATCCAAACACTTTCAGTATACTAAATATCCCCTCCTGACTTGACTTTGAGATGGTAGAAAATCACAGCTCGTAACTGGACTGGCAGACCTGGGTTTACAGACCATGTAAACAGATCTACTTTATTTTCACAGGAGTTCATATAAATATTTTATAACGAATTATTACACATCAAAAAGTTTACCAACTAGTTTTATCTGACTGACATGACGTGAGAGAAAATCAGTATTTTTGCTCCAGAGTTACATGCACATAAAAACAAGGCTAATTGTAACTATACTGGATCCAGCACAACTTGTGATCCTAATAAAAAGGTACAAATGTTAATTACAATCACTTTAGTTACTAAAGCAGAATGCTCTATGCTTTAGGTGGCATTTTCTTCAAATTCTGTATTTTGGACAACCCCATGAAAAACCAGTAAAATTCACCAATATTTTAAAAGCAAATCAAATGCTTAGGTCACGCTAACTTTTTGATAAGATTTCAAAGGGAACTGGAGTCAAACATTACCTAGGTAACTAGGTATATATTCTCTGAGTGCTATTAAGCATGAATCTGAAGCGTTAAAGTCAACTGAGTCAACAAAATATGAAATTTCTAACTCAGAATATCTCTCTTTCTTGCATGGATAAAATGGACTTAATAATGGTTATTAACTCAATTGCAGAAAGCACAGGTAAAGACCATCCAGTGGCAAACTTTAAAGTCTATAATCATTCATAACACCATTGGGTCACGCTATTATGACTGCAGCCATTGTTCAAATGAGATGTAGTTGGTCCTCAAAGCTTCTGCAGATTTAAAAAATAAAGCTGTAACATCAAAATAGATTTGCATCCAGAGATCTGCAAAGGATTGCAAAACTACGCAATGAAAATTCCAATATGTTGTAGTGTGTGTGTGTGTGTGTGTGTGCGCGCATCCTTTTCTTTTACTTGACTCCAAGTTATCACACTGAAGTGCAGGGTGAAACTTTCATGAATCAGCCTTAAGTTAAAAAACAAACCAGCAAACAAACAGCACCTATTCTGATTAATATAAACAGCTAAAACAATCTTAAACATTCAATTATGTGAATATTTTGCAAGACACTTTCAGGAACACTAAGAATGCAATATACTAGCTTGCCCAGAGACAAATTGAACATTTCCCTTACCCTTTAATAAAGTTCTGTAACAAGGAAAAGGAGACATTTCAAATTCAAATGAAGAGTATTTCAAAATGTTTCTATCGGTCCTTCAGTAGAGGACGAAAAAAAATGACATGCTAACAACTCTTAACGGATTTTGCTCACTTATCTTTACACTCACATTTTTCATGTGCATGGCAAATTTCCAAACCAAAGGATTATGAAAAAATATTAGAACTCAGATCCAAAGTTTGTTATTTTTAAAAGTCGTTTTCTTTTTCTTTCGTTCTTTTTTTTGTACCATGCTGCTATATGATTTAGATCTCTTACATTTCAGCGATAAATACTGAATGCCAGTTACTTAATTTGGCTCATCTTTGAGAAGTATTATAGTCAGTCCAGGGGAGAAAGAATATTCTGTTTGAAAAAGGAAACAACATGCTCCGGTGGTCTACCATGGCTGGTGGTTTTCTAGAAGTAAAGAGATGAATTCAACAACCTAATCATGTGTTATTTATCTATAGGTTGGAGTTCGATTACACCGGCCTTACAAAGTTCTCTTACCAAGTACACAAGAAACTTAAAAACTTCTACAATTCTGCTCTGAGTCAGACAGAGCTCTTTGCTGCATATTGTAATCTGACACTAGGCAGAAGTTGACTAAGTTTAAGTAACCCAAGAGGAACTGTTTCCTGCTTTCTGTTAGAACGGTCTACAGTGACCTGTAGTAACACAGCTGAGGCAGAGGTTACTATCGGGCATTGTATGTCGCTATCAGGAAGTCAGTTGGGGTTTTAACCTTTTTTTTTTTTTTCTGCGTTGTGGCACTGATCCCGAGTGTTTGTAAGTATTCAACCCTGCTGCCTCGTTGTTTACAAGACAAGAAAAACCTCAAGACCTAGAAAATGCCCCACAGGCCGACTGGGCAGCTCCCTGTTCACCTCAAAAGAAGGGCTGGGCCGTGGAAAACTTCTCAGTTACGAACCAGCTCACTCTGTATTACACCATTTGCCTGTGAACATCGCTGGGGAAGGACAACGGCCCTTTCTAAATGGAATCAAAGGTCTATCTGACATTGGTTTATTTCGGTGTCACTTTACCTAGTCTGCTCCTGTAAGATGAGATGAGGCTCCACGAAGAACTTGACTCTCAGTTTAAGCCGGTAAGGGGCTAGCCCATCCATCTGCTGGGAGATCCGATTTCTCAGATTTAGCCATAAACTTTCACCTTTGCTACCCGTAAATTGCAGTCCAAAATAATCAACTTCTATAATTCCCAACCGCCTGCACACCTAGAACAAAAATGAAGGCAACAAGGATGAGGAGATGGTTCATGGAGTCCAAGCAAACCCAAGGACACCATCTGGGTCTAAGATTCCTGCCTGCTTTTCAACAAAGTTCAACGAAGGTATTACAGTGCCTGTTTTAAGCTGTAAGAACAAAGTTCTAAGATCCCGGTGTTGCTAAACCAATAGAGAGGCTTGTGCTTCCTTTATCACCCAGGACACTGTCCTCTGCAGTAGAGAAAAAGATGTCCTCAAAAGCAGCCTTCCAGAAAGGCTGAGGAAGGGAATCTACAGGGTATTTTCCCTCTTATTCCAATCACTGGAATTTCCTCCACCAGCACAATCTGCACAGCTGATCTGGCAGATTATCTGGACAATTTTAACCATCTGGACTCCAAAAAAACAAACACATTGAGGAAACACGCCACAAGTGTCAGCTAAGCTTGTTACAAGAGGTTTTGCAAACATCTCAGGTCTAGGCGGTGTGAGGGCACAGCTTTCCACTTGAGATCAAATTTGCTGTCTGTCCTACCAACACGCACTGTTTCGAACCATTCTTCTCGACTCCTAAGGAAATGCGTGCTTTAAAGGCAGCAGAGTGCATGACCAAAACCCACGGTCCTCTCGATCCCCGCAAACGGGGAGGTGCAGGTGAACGGTCCATTTGAGAAGCAGCAGGAGACGAGGGCCCCGCTTGTCTGCCAAGCAACCCCAGGGACCTGCGACCGCCAGCAGCCACCTCATCTCAGGGCTCAGCTGGCGCTGCCAGACCCCGCGGGGACCCGACAGGAGGCATCATGCACACACCTGCGGCAGGTGTGCTGGGCCGCCTTCTTCCGGGAAAGTGCGGGGTTTTGGGGGGCAGGGGGGCAGGCCCGCCGCGCGCGTCCTCTGCAGCCCCCCCTCCCACGCGCTCGCAGCCTGCAGGGACCGCGTGCCCCACGGCCGCGCGGAGGAGGGGGCGCGGGGCCGAGCGCCTGGGACGCGCTCCCCCCCGGCCGCCGCCGCAGCGCCGCCCGCCCCCCGGCAAGCCGCGCTCCCCGGAGCCTGGCGCCGCCGCGAGGCCCCTCAGCCTCGGGGGACCAGCCGACCCCCACCCGCGCCTGCCCCCCCCCCCGTCGTCACCTGGTTGAGGCAGTCCTCGCCGTTGGCTTTCGCCTCCACCTCCACCTCCATCAGCACCGCGTCCGGCCTCGTCACATAGCACAGCATGGCTGGGGCCGCCGCTGCTGCCACAGCCGCCTCCTCTTCGGTGCGCGCGGGGCTGCCGCCTCGCCGCGGCTCACACCCAGCCCCGGGCTCGGCGAGGCTGGCCCTCGGGAGGCTGCAGCGCCGCAGTCCGCTGCCCCGCGCCCCGCGGCCCCCGCGCCCTCCTCCCCGCCACCCCCTCGCCAGCCCGCCCGCCCGCCCGCCGGCCGCCCGGGTCTCCGCGGCGGCGCCGCACTCCAGCAGCCCGACTGCCTGCGGCGCGACAGGGACTCCTCTGATATAGTGGCCCCGCCCCCTCCGGCTGGGCCCCCCGCCAATCACGGCGGCCCCGCCCCTCCGCCGCCGCCCGGCCAGCCAATAGCGGCGCCGGCTCGGCCGCGGCCCGACCTGCCAGCGCGGGCCGAGTTCTCCCCGCCGCCCCGCGAGGGGGCCGCCTGCGGACGCCGCGGGCTGCGGGAGGAGGGCGGCTCCGGGACGCGCCCGCCGCCTCTGCCCGCTGGGCGACGCTGCTCCGAGCCGGCGGCAGCCCGGGGCTCCGAGGCGGGAGCGCGCTCGGTCGGGCTGGACCTGAGCGGGACTCCGCGCCTCGCAGCCGCCGCGGGTCTCCGGCAAGCCTGGGATCGCTCCGAGAACGCTCTTCGGGAGAGGCGCACGCGGAGAGCCCAGGGAGCTGCCCCCAAGCTCGCTGCAAACTCTTTTCCCCGGGGGTTTGCCACAGCGGGTGGTTGGAAGGAGGGACGGTTGCTCCTCATTTTGGACCTCGTCAGCTGAAAAACAAAATCTGAGTGTAAAAGTTTGTGTCGTTGACCGCTGAGCCGCGGAGCTTGGTCCAGAGCTTTTGTATAGATCCTCTCCGGAGGCTTCTGTTTACTGTTTGCGCGGAACCGGAACGCCTTGCAGGGCCCTAAGGCCCTCTCTGGTGTGGTGCATCCTATCTCGTGCGTCATTCATTCATGAAACGTTAATTGAGCCCTTGCTGTGCTCCCGGGCCCTTCTCTGGGGCAACCAGATGTTATCCCCATCTTGAAGGTTAGGGACTTATCTCAGAACCTAACAGGGGGGAACCTCAGTAATGGCTACTAATAATTCAAAGCCTACTACTCCTCATTCATTTACTACTTGTTCCTTTTTGCCAGTACACTAGTTAGCCTTCCTCTTTGGTTTCTTTATAGGAGAAATGAGAAGATGTGGGTTTTAGCCTTGGACCCTTGGAAAACCTATTTCCTCCCTCCGAAGTTCAGCGTTTTCAATGGTAAAATGAAAACTACAATATTTGCTCTGCTCTCCACACACTCCCCCCTCCCACCGTCCCCCAGTATTGCTGGGAAGAGCAGCAGAGATGTCTTCCTGACAGCATTTGAATGATCCCATATTTGCAAGAAGATCTATAATGTCGTCTCGCCTACTGTTTGCCAATGGCTTCTGGTCTTACCCCTTTACCTGAATCTCAGTAATCTCCGTCCCAGTGGCTTTTATTGCTGATCAAATAAGCAGGGCATTGGGTGCAGTTTTTCACTAAAGCCAACTATGGGTAAAATTGTAAGTACTCAAAGTCCTTACCCCCAGTGTCCCACTGGGGGTAAGTGAGGACTTACACACTCACAGCTTTCTTTGTGTCTTACAAATATACCTCGTCATATCCTACTGCTGAAATATTCTCCTCTCGTATCAGCTTCTGTTCCTCCTTCCCTTAAATCCGGTTTACTGCTTGCGAAATTTATCTGGGAAGACAAAATTTGGATCACTGTTACATAATCTATGCTTAAGCACTAGCAAATTTAGGACAGGAGGAAGAGATGAGAACCAAGATGAGACCCAGGGCGTATGGGTTAATATTTGTGTTTATGAACAACTAAGCTGGCTAACCCAAAGCCAGCTAACCAAAAGTTGGCTAACGTAAGCAAAAGGGAATCGAGGGCATGACTTTTGGTAGCTCATAAAATCAATGGGGACAAGGCATGGAAATGAATAGAAAGAGAAATATTGGGTGGCTGAAAACAAACATAAAAATGGCGAAACCAGCCACGACCAAAACCAAACACTTGTTTTGTTGAGGAACCACTTTAAAAATAAGTTATATTTTTGGTCTTGGCAGGGATGTGTCTAATCCAAACCCAGATTATGCTCCTCCTAGGGGATGGTTGATAAAGATTGCAATTGTTTTTGAAATTAAGAATCACCGGGCAGGTGGGTGGAGGGATGGGTGAAACAGATAAAGGGGATTAAGAGCACATTTATTGTGATGAGCAGTGAGTAATGCATAGAATTATACACCTGAAACTACTATAACACTGTATGCTAATTATACTTCAATAAAAAATAAATAAAAAAGAATCACCAGCTAAGCCTAAGCAGGAGATGGATTTTTTAAGAGATCTTTATTTATTTATTTGAGAGAGAGAGAGAGAAAGAGGGAACAAGATGGGGGGGGGGCAGAGGGAGAGAAAGAAGCTGACTCCCCACTGAGCAGGGAGCCTGACATTCGACCAGATCCCAGGACCCCGGGATCATCACCTGAGCTGAAGCAGATGTTTAATGATTGAGCCACCCAGGTGCCCTGAGGAGAACGGTTTCTTAAAACAAGGCTAAAAACATGAACATGACCCTTGAGAAGGTGGGAGAAATCCTGATGACTGAGAAGAAAAATAATATTGGCTTCTACTAGCATATATGGAAAACAGGAGACCATAATCTCCCTCTTCTTCTCCTCTTTCTGGTCCCTGTCTTCCTCTCCTAATTTCTTCCTAGAGTAGACATAGAGACCAGTTAGTTAGGGAATGGGAAGGCTGAGTTTGCTGGGAGTGAGAAACACATTATGTTCAAAGACCTGGTTAGGGAATAGAAAGCCCACAGAATTACTTCCTCAGAGGATCCCACCATCTGGTGATGCTGCTAAACGTCTGGAGCCAGTTTCGAGCCCCAGCTGGGTCTAACTGCAAAATCGGAGACTCTGAACACCCAGGCCTGGGTGTCGCAACTGTATCAATCGAAACCAGAGCTGTGACTGATGCAATTCGGAATAAGCCTGAGAGGTGTTACATTTTATCTGCCTCTGCCTTCTTTTGCTGACAATTAGCGATCCCCTCTTAAAGGATTAAAATTAACCAGCAAAGCAGAAGGATCAGCTGCACAAAGGTAGAATTTTAAACAGAAACCGTAACTAAGGGGTCGAGCCGGTTAAGCCAGTTGAGTCCTTGCTGTCCAAACACACCCAAAGCACTTACAGTTAGTTTTCTGTCTCCTTGACTAGGGCTCAACACAGAGCACTAGGTAATAACTGAAGGATGTGATGTGATGGTTGACTGGCTGCAAAATTTTTCTTCTGGTTGAGTGCAAGGTCTGATCCCACTGCTGAAGATCTGATCCGGCTGGCAGGATACCTGTCCCTGCTCATTTCTCCCTCAGTCCTGCCTACCCGCTGCAGACACCCTGCTCTGGGTCAAAGGAAAGGCCCTTCGCCTTATCTTTCCACGTTCCTTCGTGGGAGCAGGGAGGGAAGAACATTCCGTGGTTGCCTCAAACACCGTGCTTTTTGCTTCCACACATTATTCAAGCTGATTATTCTCCTAAGCAATGCTTCGTGGGGCACAAGTGGGTTAGAATGTGTTGAGTGCGAGCTGAGAGCTCTCACTGGACATATTAGACTTGTAAAAGCAGGAGTGGTTTAATCTGATCTTGGCCTCCCTTCAAAGAAGAGTGTCTTGTTTCCCAAACTGCTGGTTTGAGGAGCAGAAAAAGAGATGGAGAAGAGGCAACGCCCTGTCTCGCAAACTCTGGAACATGGAAAATGGCTTCATCTTCGTTAATGGGCAGTTTATGTGATTTTATTTCATGGTGAGAGTAGTTCATGCTCACGGCAGACTACTCAGAAAAGACGAGAAAGCCAGGAAGTACCTGTAACTTTCACAGGCATTTCCCGTGAGTGGTGATGTTTTACTTTTGTACAGTGCGGACAATGCTCTGTAAACCTTGTGACATCACCAGATACTGACCGTGAACTTCTGGAGACACATCAAGAGAGTACGAGACGCTTGGGGTGGGGCGTTCCCAATCTACAGCTAATGTTAAGAACATTAGGAAAACTGTAAACAGAAAGAACAACCTTTGTGGATAAGTTCCAACTACTAATGTCTCTCAGCTGTCTTGTCTTCTGGGATACTACTCCCTCCTCTGTCTGCTTTTCTTCTCACTGCCAGTATGCCCTGCAAGGTCACATTTTGCGGTAATGCTTATGTCTCGGGCAGGGAGCATTTAGTTGAGAGATGCTCAGAGCTGGGAAATCACTTCTGACTTGGTTCATTTTGTGTAACAATAGAAACTTTTCATTTACTATTTTTGATATTTTTGATTAAAAATATTTTTAATATTTTGATTGCTTTCTTTGATGGGGAAGGTCCAAAATTAGGCATGTGCCCTTGTACTTCTCAAGTCTGGTGCTACACAGGTGCTGATCCACCCACAACAGGGTTCACCATCATTTTGACCTTGAAGGAGATCTGTGAATGTTGGGGATGCAGCTGGGAGCCATGAAACACAGAACAGGCCCAATGGCCCAAGGCTCAAACTCACAAAGCTAGCCCAACTGGTGGTGTTCTAACCAGCAGATCCGTAAGGACACCTCCCCTCTGTCCGTCCCTTGTTCCAGCATGCCTTGCTGTAAACGATGTATATTGTGTGTGTGGCTGTGACTCAGAACTTGGTGGGGGAGGCCATTCCCAAGATCAGTGGTGTAGCAGGGTGTACCAACTTTCCAGAGAAGAAGTGATGACTGTTCGAAGTGCTATAGGAGGGGTGCCTGAGTGGTTCAGTTGGTTAATTTCAGCTCAGACCACCATCTCAGGGTCAGAGATTGAGTCCCAAGTTGGGCTCCACACTCAGTGGAGTGTCTGCTTGAGATTCTGTCTCTTCCTTTCCCTCTGCCCCTCCCCCCAGCTTAAAAAAAAAAAAAAAGATTTTATTTATTTGTCAGAGAGAGAGAGCACAAGCAGGAGGAGTGGGAGATGGAGAAGTAACCTCCTGGCTGAGCAGGGAGCCTGACGCAGGGCTCTTTCCCAGGACCCTGAGATCATGACCTGAGCCGAAGGCAGACACCTAACAACCTGAGCCAACCAGGCGCCCCAAATAAATAAATCTTTTTAAAAAAATACTATAGAAATCCTCAAAGTACATGAAAATCAGCTACATCTGTTGGAGGCACCACAACACTTCTACCAAGCAATACTGAAAACAACGTAATGGAAACTATGAGTGCTTTGGCAAGAGGCAACTTCTCACTAAACTTCAATTACCCCGTCTCCTCCCGGCTCATTTATTGTTGCTGACATTTGCATTGTTTATATCACTTGATATGCAAATCTTACTCCTCTTTCAGTTATTCAATATTTTGTTCTGGCGGTGCCCTCGGAGATTGTGATTGTTTGAAAATGACTTGAAAACAAGACTAATTCTGCCCTGGCAGTCATTCCACGGCTTTAAGTAACCAGCACACTCCAGCAACTGCTTTCTCCTCTCTCCTGTGTTCAGAGTTCCTGGGAGAACTGCACAGGAAGCCATGGTGTCCCAGGGCGGAGGGGAGGAAGTCCTGTCTCACCCATGAGGGATCTGGACCTCAGATCCTAGTCCTACTTTTCCCTCCATAACACGCATTTCAGGCCTGGAGCCCAGAAGCACAGCAATGATTAGGTGGAGGTTGTGAGCGTTTCCCTGATTGGCACAGCAGGAGATCCTGCCCTTCCTTCAGGTCCAGACTTTAGCGGGAAGAGATTTCTGAGCAGGTGTCCCTTGGTGGTTGGTATGACGCTTGGTGTCCACCAAGAGCTAGGTCTGCGTGGGTATTATGACGCCCAGACTGCAAATCAGATCTTGAGCTGATCTACCTAGATTTTGTGGAGTCACGCTTGGTTATCTCTTGCTCATTTGTACAACTTGCCCAAACAGCCTAGCCCAGTTTTTTCACCATTGTGGTGAGAATGGCCTCAGGATCTCCCTTGGGTCTGAGTTCTAAAGTAGAACACCCCTGGGACCAGTGTGAAAGCAATAATAGTAATCACAAGAGAGTAATTCTAGAGAAAGGAAAGAAGCCCAGCAGCCCACCCACTATGTGGGATGTTTGCTTCTTATTTCTCATCTTGGAGGGTGTGGTTTGTAATTTTATTCAGTGTCTTTGTCCGCTCAGGATGTCATAGCAACACACCATAGACTGGGTGATTAAGCGACAGAAATGCATTCTCTCCCAGTTCGTCCAAGATCAAGGTGCGGGTGTGGTCAGTTCCTGGTTTACTCTATCCCTGTGTCCTCACATGATGGAGAGAGAAGAAGCAAGCTCTCTGATGTCGCTTCTCAGAAGGGCACTAATCCCATCATGAACACTCCACCCTCCTGGCCTCATCTAAATCTGATCACCTCCAAAGCCCCCACCTCCAAATACCATCCCATTGAGGGCTAGGGCTTCAACATGGGAAATTCAGGGGACACTATTTAGTCCTTAGGATTCAGAAAGGCAGCACTGTCTCTTCCCACATACATTTCACATTTTTATCCATTTTCATATAATGAGTAAATTCAAATACACGTCTATTAACGTTGACCTGGGGAAGGGGCTATTCATAGTTCATCAATGGAGGTTTGGTTCCCATTTTCACTGAGAAATATAGTAGCTTGTTAGCTAAAGTACAATTCTTTCTAGCACCTATTTACAGGATATAAATTGAGCTGCACATCTGCTATGGTGTTCACTACAGGAAAATTGAACTTAATCTTATATTTGTCCACACTAAAATCAGCGAAAGAGTAAAGATAGATAAACCAGCAGACAAAATACTTATAACTGATAGCTGTGGCAGAGCATAGTTCATAAATTTGTTCATAGCTATTATTACTATTATTCATTGCTACGAACCTTTCTTTGGTCTTTAGCCTGCACTCATTTATTCAACAAATGAATTATGTGCCAGGCATTGGTGATAGAACAAAGAACAAAGCTGCCTCGTAAAACTTACATTCCAGGAAAGGAAACAGACCATAAACAAGATAAGCAAGTAAACTGTAAATATTAAACAAAAAACTGAAGCAAGGAAGGGGAACAGGAAGCAGAAGGGTTAAGGGTGGGGTATGATTTGCAATTTGGGATAGATTGGCCATGGAAGGCTCATGGAGAAAGTTACAAAAGCAAGACTCAAAGAATGCAAGGGCACCTGGTTGGCTCAGTGGGTAGAGAGGGCCACTCTTCATCTTGAGGTCATGAGTTGGAGCCCCACGTTGAATGCAAAGATTACTTTAAAAAAAAAAAAAACAACGATGCAAGGAATGGTGAGGTGGAGTCCTGTGGATGAACACTTGTGGGGGAATGAACCCTCCCTGGAAAAGGAAGTCACCAGTGCAGAAGTCTTTGAAGGGGTTGTGGCCACAGCAGGGGGCAGAGGGAATGAACTTGAGGGCAAAGGGAGGTATTAGGCAGACAAGTGACATCACACAGAGTCTGAATTACATCCATCGTTAAAAATTACTGCATTTATTTTCCTCAGATTTTAAAGATAAAGTACAGTAGAATTGAACATGTAATAATTGACAAATTTGTCTCAGAAATCCTTACATTTGACCCACTTGCCCTTCCAGATACTGAAAGTTAAAATCCATTGTTATTTTTTTTTCCCTTTTCCATCAACCTAAAAAAAACCTCTTTTTTTTTTTCCATCTGTTTCTTAGAATCTGGTCACCAAGGAATGGTGCTAGTAAATGCAAGGAAGACAATGTTTAAATGCCCAATGTCTTCATCTCAGGGTGTCATTTACGTGGAGAGAGTCTTGTGATACAAAATTCTAATTAGCTTCATCGTAATAGGTTAGGACTAACATACTTACAAATACAAGATTCCACTTGGGCTGATGGCATTGTTCTTGTCATGGCTAAAAGATATTTTGATTTATCACAGACAGATTGCCCAAGACAGGTGTCAGATCTGAGGATTGTGATGGATGAAGACTAAGGTATATTTCTGGGCGCTTTTAGAATAACACAATTTGCCTATTGCTAGCTGCAGTCAGTAAGAGGTCTTTCTCAGATTGTAGTTATTTTTAACCAGCTTCGAGTATATGTATATAATTTAAATCTCATCTGTAGTTATTTTTAACCAGCCTTTTATACACACACACACACACACACACACACAATCTCATCTAGCTGTGAAACGTGTACTTAAAAACTGCAAGTCTAAGATAGTACATGAAGGCAAGGTATAAAATGAAATAATATAGGCAAAAACATGTAGAGGAGAAAGAGTGATATTCAAATGTACAGTGATAAAATGATATTCCTTTAAATTCTCCTCTATGTCATGTGTTTTTATCATCCATGTGAGGTCCAGATGTGTACATCAGTTCTCTTGGGGGACAATTCCTGCTACTGATGACTGAACCAATTGCTGATGTTCATAGCATAAGACCAGTTAGATCATTATTTTTTTCATTTTTTCCATTTTATTTTATTTCTTTTCAGTGTTTCAAAATTCATTGTTTATGCACCACACCCAGTTAGATCATTAATTATTATATATGCTAATTTGTTTTCTGCCCTTAGAACTTTAGTGTGTATCATGAAAAGCAAAACGTATTATTAATAATTAAAACTATTCTAAGTATTTACAGTGGTGCCTTGCAATATTTATGTAATGTTAACAATACCATCTTACACATTTTTTAAGGTTTTAAAAGCTATTTTTTATTATTAAAAACTTTTTATTTGGCTTAATTTTCGACTTACGGAACAAAGGCTTTCCTGATAGAGCCCTCAAATATTAACATTTGATTACATTAGCTTCACTTTTCTCTCTCTTTCTGTATCTACTTTTTTACTGAATTGTATGAGAGTAAATTACAGACATGCTGCTATCTTTAACTCTAAATACTTCAAAGATAAGTATTAATCCAAATAATTATCCAAATATTCCAAAATAAGGATATTATCTTATAGAATCATCTATGATTATCATAGTCAGGAAGCTAAGATTGGTGCAGTACTACTGTTTAATACCCAGACCCTACTCATATGTCACCAATTGTTCCCTGACCGTCTTTTCTAGCAAAAGAAAAACTCGGAATACACATCATTGGCATTCTGATGTCAAGTCTCCCTACCTTCTTTTGACCTGGAACAGTCTGTCAGGGTTTCATGGGCATTATGAAGAGCACAGACCCTGTAGAATATCCCTCAGTTCAAGAATGATCATTTTTGTGCAAGTCAATTAGAGAAAGGGAATTATCAGATGGTTTCACTCATATGTGGAACATAAGGGAGGGAAAACTGAAATGCAAGAAATATTAGAGAGGGAGACGAACTATATGAGACCCTTGACTCTGAGAAACAAACTGAGGGTTGTGGAAAGGAAGGTGGGTGGGGCGATGGGCATTAAGAAGGGCATGTGATGTGATGAGCACTGGCTGTTACTCACAACTAAGAATCATTGAACATTGCAACAAAAGCTAATGATGTACTATATGTTGGCTAATTGAATTTAGAAAAAATTTTTTTTCAAGGTTTTTTTTTTTTTTTTGGTCTGTTTGTTTGTTTTTTGGTCAGAGAAGAATGGAGAGAGCACAAGCAGGGGAGTGGCAGGCAGAGGGAGACGCAGACGCCCCGCTGACCAAGGAGCCTGATGCAGGGCTCTAACCCAGGACAGGGGGATCATGACCTGAGCAGAAGGCAGATGCTTAACCAACTCAACCACCCAGGTGGCCTGGTTAATTGAATTTAAAAAAAAAAACAAACCAAACACCCAAATCAAGACAAAACAAAACAAAAATGAATGATCATTTTTTAGGTAAAATGGTTGAGCAGCTGCCTTTGGCTCGGGTCATGATCCTGGGATCAAGTCCCATGTCGGCTCCTTGCTCGGCAGGGAGCCTGCTTCTCCCTCTGCCTCTGCCTGCCTCTCTGCCTGCCTGTGCTCGCTCTCTCTCCCTCTCTCTCTCTAACAAACAAATAAAATCTTTAAAAGAAAAGAAACACACACAAAAAAACCAAAAAACCATCCAGCATGTAACCCTGTAACACCATGTAACACACAGAGCACCATCTAACACACATTCAAAAGAAGTATATACATTTTATAAAAGTTCACGGTGTCCCTTTTACACGCTTTTGCTCTTTCCTAAATCAGTTGTCACAAAAGAGATTTTCCGACTTGGAATCTTAGCTGGAAAGGCCAGAAGGAGAAAGGCTAAGACTCACGCCTTTATTTGCAGTGACAATTTGATTGCTGTGATCAGCTTCCAACCAGACGGGTTGCAAGTCAACTCTGTTAAGGGTCCGCCGTTCCTCACAGGCTTGACCTCCATCCGTGTTGCAGCCTTTTCTGAGCTATGCGAGCCCTCGCTGGATCTTGTTATGAAAAGAAATCAAACTTGGGACACCTGGGTGGCTTGAGATCGAGTCCCGAATTCGAGGCTGGCTGCTTAGCGGGGAGCCTGCTTCTCCCTCTGCCTTTGTTGCTCCCCTGCTTGTGCTCATGTGCTCTCTCTGATGAGTAAAGAAAGAAAGAAAGTCTTTAAAAAGTGAAAAATCAAAGAAATCAAACTAGAGAAAGAGTCCCCTGCTCGCCATCGCTGCCCTCATCCTTGGGACTCTCTGGATCCCGCAGCCCGCACCCTCGTCTCCGGAGCCTTTCCATCTCCCCGCTAAAGAGACCGTGGCCACGGTCAGAGGAATGCTTTGCTGCCTCTCAGCAATCTGCTTGTGCTGCAGGTTTCAGCTCTCCTTCCCCTCATTGTTATCATGGAAAACGAAGTGTCACATCCGCCTCAGAAACAAGGAAAAGCCTTGGTGGCCCAGAGAGGAGGCAAGCCTGGTGTAGACGGTTTAAAACACCTCCCCTTGGGGTGCCTGGGTGGCTCAGTGGGTTGAAGCATCTGCCTTCAGCTCAGGTCGTGATCCCGGGGTCCTGGGATCCAGCCCCGCATCGGGCTCTCTGCTCAGCAGGAAGCCTGCTTCCCCCTCTCTCTCCACCTGCCTTCCTATCTACTTGTGATCTCTGTCTGTCCAATAAATAAGTAAAATCTTAAGAAAAATAAAATAAAAAAATAAAACACCTCCCCTGGGACTCTCAGGTGTTTACCTTCAAGGTGTTCTCAGCCTTTGTCTCCGCACTGCCCAGAGTTCCTCCCACTAGCCTCTGAGAGAGGACAGCGCGTGTGGGCTTAGCGTCATCTGCACTCATCTGCAGGAACATGGGAAGAGTACAGAGAGCCCATGAATGTGCCCAAGTTGTCAGTGGAGGCAGCCGAGCCTTTGGGGGACGGCGTATGGCTCCTCCTCTCCCTCCTTCCTTCACTGCCCAACTGAGTTTAAGAAGAGCGATACCATTGCTTGAATGTAAAACACACGCCAGATCTACGCAGGAACATAATCTGGAAGGAAATAGCCCAGGACGTGGGCTGTGATTGTTAAATTGGCAGAAATCTCTAAACGCAATTAGCATAGAAAAGATCTACTACCTATTTTTCTTTATTTTAGAACTTTATTTAGATGAGTCGCCATTGCTTTTGTCATCTAAAAGAAATACTTAAAAATAGTCAAGTGTCGTCCTTCCTCTGCATTACTTAAAATATTAATGAAGTATTTTAAACTAACCAAGGAAATAAAACTTCGATATGGGGCTTTACTACGAGTAAAATGAAACTCCGTTAGTTGTACTTCAAAGGATAAATATTAATATCATTCTACCTGATCTATCAATTCAAGGTATAATTATGTATTCAGTTTATTTCTCCCCAAAATGCTAACAGGTATTTATACTTGAACAAGTAGGTTACTGGAAAAGTGGTAGGGAGTTCTTCTAGTCTTTAAGCTCTACCAAACTCAGGTTTCTTATTTTGTAAAATACCATACATTCTAATTACTTGAAAACCCTTTGAACCTTGTTAATTATAATAATATCTCAGTGCCCCAGGACAAATAGTAGGGCAGGACCTATTCCAGGTTATTTCTCTAGCACCAACATGCAGTTTCAGATAGAAAGGAAGGAACCAGCTGTCTCAGGCCAAAGAGATTTTCATGTACAAGAAAGCCTCATTACACACACACACACACACACACACACACACACACCAAGTGTGTCTTAACGTTGGCAACGTCTGCAATATTTTTGGAGAGGAAAAAAGAAAGATGCTTTCTCTAAGGGCTCATGAGCAAAGTGAGGGAGGTTACCAGGAGGTTGCTGGTAACCTAGCTTGTAACAGTTTCTGCCCCTTGAATGTAAGATCATCCTTCTAGAAGTTCTCACAAAGAGTCTTTCATGCAGTACCCCACCCAGGGAAAAATGGAAGCATGGCCAGTGAAGACTGCCAGCCTTCAGCTTGTTGGGCTAGCAAGGTGTACTTGGGTGGATTTTGGTTCTGACCTTGCAAGATATACCAAGTTCACAACCCAAGGTTCAATTTTCAGAGCTGTAAAATGGAGTAATACCCGTCCCCGGTTGACCCTGGGCTGTTAAAAGATTTAAATGAGATAAGTTACATGAAAGCACTATCGAAATATAGAGCAGACATTTTTCCTTAACATACAGTAGAAGATACACTTAGTTTTCTGTTTCATAAAGTTCAGAGGATTACAGTACATAACATAATGAAATAAAATAATGCAAAATTACAAAAAAAAAAAAAGTGCTCTGCAATGGTATCCGAGGCACATTCTCTTTAAGAGTCATAGAGATGGAGGGTTCTTTCTGCTAGGTCTCTGAGCACCATAGAAATATCAAAGGCTGGGATGTCCGGGTGTCTCAGTCTGTGAAACGTCTGCCTTTGGCTCAGTTCATGATTCCAGGATCCTGGGATCAAGTCCCGCATCAGGCTTCCTGCTTAATGTGGAGCCTGTTTCTCCCTCTGCCTGCCCCTCCCCCTGCACTCTCTCTCTGTCTGACGAATAAATAAAATCTAAAAAAAAAAAAGAAAAGAAGTATCAGTGGCCTTTGAAGGAAACCCTGCCATCTCCTTGGCTGGCCTGCACAAAGGAAAAGTGAAGCTTTTTCCTTTCAGAAGAAAGAATTACATAATATTCTTTTATGGATTACATAACATTCTTTTTAACATGGGATGTTTGAAACAAATCACCAAAATATATATATATATATATATGTTTTAATTTTAAAGGAAATACAAACAGACCTAACTTCCTTTTCTGTATTGCTGGATTTGATTTTACAAGGTTATGCAAAAGATTTTTGCACCTATGCTCATCGGGAATATTGATTTCTATAGTTCTCTTTTCTTGTAATATCTTTGTCTGGTTTTGGTATCAGGATAATGCCAACCTCCTAGAATGAGTTGGGTAGTGTTCCCTTCTCTTGTGTTCTCTGGAAAAGTTTAAGTAGAGCTGGTCTTAATTCTTCCCCAGCTGGTAGAATTCACCAATGGAGCCCCAATTTTTTTCCTAACCACGGCCAAAGCCCCCAGTCTCCCTACATTTCATCACAGCCAGCTTCTGGTCTGCTGACAGAGTGGGGTGAGCACCCAACATCGAATTCTTTTCAAGAAAGGGGCTACTCCAGAGCAGAGCAGAGCAGAGCAGATCTCTCTAGACATCAGGGATCTTGGTGCCCATCTTCCTCGCAGATGGGTAAACCACAATCTCTGATTTCACTCTGTTCCCTTCCCTTAAATACGCTGCTGGCTTCACATTTATGTTCTTCCTTTTTTTTTTTTTAATTAATATGTGAGAAAACATTGCAGTTGGACTACCTTTATTGTTATTGGCCTCGACTTATCATTTTATTGAACGGAGTGCATCTGTCCTAAATGCACTTCTGCCCTGGGCTCTTGGAAAGGAGATGTGCCAAAGCTTTCCTCCATGAACACCACAGTTTACTCAGCAAAGTCATAGCTGCTCATTTAAGCCAAGTAATGGCATGAGAACTCAAGAGCCGAAAAATGCTTCTAGACCATGCGTAGAAACTGTAACTCAATCTAGATGAGTCTAGACATTCGAACATGGACTGTAGATCAAACATTATGCGAGGCATAATGTTTATGCTACATAATTACTTTAAAAAAATCACTACACTGTTATACTGGCAGTTTCCTTTTGGAGGGACTTAGCTGAACTTTTAGCTCTAAAACAAACAGAAAAGGACTTACAACAAAACAGAACTAGGCCAAATGGTTTATTTGAACTAGTGATACTGATCTCGAGACTAAACGCAGAATTCTCAAATGATACAGTTCTTTACAATTATGCCAGTTCCAGAATTTTCTTCTCTTATTGTCTCCTTTTATTTCGGTAAAAGGATATCATTCTTTTTTTTTTTTTTTTGTCTCCACCTTCCTGATTGTGACTTAAACTGTATATTATATAGGCTTTCTAAAGGACAAGCTGACATACAATCTGAAGTTATACAGACGGGAGGAAGCGAACTATTTTATCTTTGTGATCTTTATGTGTGGTTAAAAAAAAAAAAAAGACTTTCTCCTCCCTTTGTGAAAAAGAATCTAATAACATGGCCTTTTTTCCTCAATCAGAGGTTATTTTCTGGGCCATCAATTCAACTCTGAATAGTTGATATTCTTTAAAACTCTTAGTGAATAGAATCATTACTGATTGTTATTTTACATCTGTAGTTTCATTATCTGGTTTCCTCCACCTCCAACCAAAGCTTGCAGAAATTTTTCTCCTCTGGTCTAGAATGCAGAGAATGGGATGTCATCTGGGCTAATATAATCTGAATTTTCATTGTCTCATAATGTATTCAGCAGGCTCAATTAGTCCTTTCAGATCTATTCGACAAATAGTAGGGGTGCATTAAGTACTTTTTGAGTTAATAGATGTTCAAATTATTTTAGAATAATTTGCAAAGATAGCACAGAGGGTTTCCATATACCCTTTACTCATTTCCCCTAATGATAGCATGGTGCCTTTGTCAAAACTAAGAAACTGACAGTACATTTCTATTAATGAAACAATAAACATTTTGTTGTTGATAAATTTCAACAGTTTTTTCCACTAGTATTTTTTTTTTCTCTGCCAGGATCCCCTTCACGATGCCACATTACACTTAGCTGTTATGTATCGTGAGTTTGCCTTAATCTGGGACGGCTTCTCTGAGTCCTTTCACTTTTCATGACCTGGAAGGTTTTGAAGAGTACTGTTGGCTATCTTGTCAAAAGTCCTGCGGTGTAAGTTTGTCGGCTGCACAGAGGGGAAATGCCATTTTCATCTCATCTTATCAGGAGATACAAGATATTAACAGGACTTCTTGCTAACCTTAATGCCTTGATTATGGTAATGTATACCAGGTTAATGTAATTATTTGTAATGGAGAAATAAAGCTATCAATGCAGACTTCAGGGAAAGCCAAGTTACATATTTGCAAGCATGAACTTGACACATACAAAGTAGTAAGTGTTAGTTACAATAATTGCTTAAAACATGCAGATAATGACTATATACTCATTTCAGTGATGTTTCCTTCTCTTCTTTAAATGAATTATTAAATTCAGTACTTATCTTAAAAATCTGTGTAGTGATTGCATGGGAATGTAAATTAAGATGATTTCTGCATTTCTTTTTCATATTAAAATAAAAAAATTCATAGAAACAAAAGTTTTAAATGGTCTCTACAGTAACATTGAAGACACATTAATAATCCCAAAACTATAGCAAGTCACTTCAGTTGTAATAATTTGGTTGATATGTATAATTATCTTCCATTTTGCCAATGACAATATTTGAAAATATTTTTGGCATTGTACCACATACCATAGGCCATGCAATCTGAAATGACATCTTTGTATAACAGTGGCATACTGAAAATTTGGTCCAGCATACTAATTTGATTTTCTGAGTCCGCTCATTTAGATTTGTCATCTAAATGAACATACATGGTCAAACTTTTAAACGTTTTGGGTCAAGCACTTCATCTTCCCCACAGATCAATATCTTCAATTTTGTCGGCTATCAAGTAGGATGTTCAAAAGTTGCCCCCCGGTTTTAATACTATTGTCTGAAATAATTCCAGAAACGAAGAAAGTTGCAAGACTAATACAAAGAGGTCCTTCTTGAGAAACTGTTGTGTTTGCCCTTCAGCCAAATTACCCAACCGTCAGCATTTTACTGTATTTGCTTCATTAGTCTATCCGTGTGTGTCATATTTTTCTATATTGTTTGAGAATAGATCACAGACATGCTTCCCCCTTATCCTCAACACCTCCCTATGTATTTCCTAAGAACAAGGACATGGTCTTAAATAGCCACAGTAGAACTCATTCAAATCAAGAAATGAAGTTAATAAATACTATTATCTAATCAATGTCCCATATTCCAACTCTGCCAAGTATCCCCATCATGTCCAGTAGAGCAAAACTAAGGTAGCATGGGAGAAAAGAATCCAGTCGAGGCACACTCTGGGATCACATATTGCCAAACCGCTGCAGGTTTTTCTTTAATCTGGAGTAGTTCCTCACTCTGTGTGTTCTATGACCTTGATATTGTTGACAAGTTCAGACCAGTCATTCTGCAGAAAGTCTCTCAACCGGGCGTGTCTAATGTTTCTTCAGATTAGGCTGAGGTTGTGCGTTTTTGGAATCCGATCAAAATGATGTTGTGTTCTCAGTGCCTGCTATCAGACAGCGGGATGTCAGTTTGTTCCGTGATGGGTGAAATTCACATGGGTCACTTGGTTAAGGTGGCGCCTACCTTGTGTCCCTTGGTAAAGCTACTGTTTCCTCCTTCGTAATCAATAACTATCCTGTGTAAGGATATTACGAGATTGTGTAGGTACTCTAGTCCTCACCACTCTCACCCAGTAATTTTTAGCATCTATTAATGATTCTTGCTGCAATCAACCTCTCATTGCTTTGTCTTTTGTCAAGTGGTCATTCTTCTCATTCCTTCATTTTGTCTACCTTTATTTGTTGGTATTTTACCACATTCAAGCGCTTTTCCTTCTCATTCACTCATTTCTTTATTCATTTATTTCTTATGACTGTGGGTACTCGTAGATTCCTATTTTATTCAGTGGGTCATAATTTATTATTCATATTTTTTATTTTCAGGTTAAAATGATGTCAGATTTGGCCAGTGGCAAACCTTTGAGCTGTTTCACGTGTCTTTTGATGTGGCCTCATCCTTCTTTGAACAAACACTTCTTTCTGATATTCAAGCTCATCTTTTTCTATTTTTTACAGATATTTATTTATTTATTTATTAAGAGAATATGGGGGGGAGGGGCAGAGAGAGAGAGTCTCAGGCTGATTCCGTAGCCAGCGCAGAAACCGATGCGGGGCTCAATCTCACCACCCTGAGATCATAGCCTGAGCTGAAATCTAGAGTCGGACACTCAGTAGACTGAGCCACCCAGGTGCCCCCTCAGGTTCATCTTCTATTTTCTTTCCAACCGAGGAAAATCAGCCATTTCTTCTTGTTCTTTTTAGTAAAGAGTAACACCTAGAAATATTTGGGCACAAGGTATAGTCACTGCTTCTTGATCCTCTCAGTGTCATTGCTTCTTGACCCTCTCCGTAGGCACAGCTAGGATGTGTGTGTGTGTGTGGTGCAGATTGACTTCCCTAGGAGTCAAAGCCTGAGACAGACATTAGGAGCAGAAACCGTAACAGATTCCGGAATCCTCTAAGGAGGAACTCCTCTGGAGGGTGAAGGAAGTAGGATTGGGCCAAGGCAGAAGATGGGTCTGACGTGATATCTACAAGGCCTTCGCTGACCCCCATGGGGGAGGGAGCATGGGGTGGACCATGCTGGATGGTCCTTCTGAATGGGTCTGAGTTGGAGTGAGTTTCAGGCCTTCAGATCCCTCCACTCATCATTCACAGGGCACAGGCTGTCCAGAGAAAGGGTCATGAAGTCAGACCATTCTAAAGAGGGCTGAACAGAGCTGCTAGTCAACAACATCCCCTGCATTTCTGGAAATAAATCCCACAGTCCTAAGAAGAATCTGGGCAGCACGAAGTGTTCAAGCAAAAAAAAATTTGTCAAAACTGACAAATCCACACACATGCTTATCCCTATCTACAGGTCTGTCTGTCATCCATCCATCCATCCATCTGTCTGTCCGTCCACCCTTCCATGTATCTCTCTACCTACCTACCTGAAAAACCAGGAGTTTATAGTGATAACTTTCTATTTCAACCCAACACCACAAATTTCCATCTACAATTTCCTTCCCTTATTTGTAACTCTCATTTCTGATCGTGGGATACCCTGGCCCCCACAATCAATCTAGGCTCAATCCGAGAGTTTGTTGAAGCCTGGCTGAGCCATTCTGAAACTGACACACTAACTTAACAAACGTTTAACTGCTCCCCTTAAGGAAACTCTGGGTAACCTGATGGATTCATAAGTCTGTTTTGCATACGTTCACCCACCACCAACAAGGCTAGCAGAGACTGAAGCAAACCAGGAAGAATTCTTGCAGTTGAGCAAAAGGGACCAAGAGTAAACCCAAGTAACCTCGGTGACAACACACTCCAAGAACCACTGCTCTAGTCATGCCCACGCAGCCAGTTAATGAATGTCTGTCTCATGATTCCTGAGTGGGCGGGCTCAGAAAGGAGGGCCCCTCCCTTTTCTCAAAATCCAATCAGCATATTCCATTCTACTTACCTACCCAGTGTTATTAAGACCCTTTATCCTTAAATAACATCCAGCCCCAACCCTTGGGGAGGTAGATTTGAGAAGTTTTCTCTCCTCACTTTGTTTGGGGCCCAGGAATGTATCTTTTTCTCTGCTAAAGACGGGTGCTGCCATCTTTGGCTGTTCCCTTTGGCTTGGTTACAATTCCATTGCAAAAGCAAACCTACCACTGAGTATGCAACATTGGTTTAGAGTTATAGTGAGTGTATAATTGCAACAGTGTGTTCAAAAGTTCCTTGAGTTGTCTCCCACCCCCACCCCCCACCCCAGGGTGGTTTGCTATTCATTTGAAATGCAGATAGATTCCATTGTGTTTTCCTTTTTAGGGCTTTCCCTGATATTACTATTTTCTGGTGTATCTTTCCTCTGTTATTTTTGCAAATCAAGCAAGTTCTTGCATTTCCTTTCTTTTCCTTCTTTCTTACATAAGAAGTAGCACACTATAGAACGTTGTTTTAGACTTTGCTTTTTTACTAAACAGTATATCCTGGTAATCACTCTTGATCAGCTCAAAAAGGCCTTCTCTGTTTCTGTTTGCACAATGTCATTTTCCATTGCGTAGACGTACCATAGCTCACTTCACCAACTTCCTAGCTGGGCATGTAGGATATCTCCAACATTTTGCAAATACCGACAAGTGTGGAAGCCTTCTGAGGTTTTTAAATAAATCTCTTCCATCTTTTCTCCCCTCTGTTCTCTTTATTGTATTACTAGGTTATTATTCATTGAGCTTAAGCTTTATGGCAGTATCAAATAGCAGTGGGCAGTCCTGGGATCTCTTTTCTCAGTAGACAATTCTCGGGGGAAAACTGGACTTTGATAGGCTACTTAGCTAACCAAGCACGTACTGATAAACTGATTAATAAGCTTATTAATGGCAGCAATATCTGCTTTTTATAATAGTATATTTGTTATAGTTTATCACTATTAATTAATGCTTATACATTTATTATTAAAATGTGTCTATTCTTGGATCAAGGATGAGTCATTTTAGTCTTGCTGATGGCGAGTGTGACCTTGAGCACATTCCTTAACCTCTCTGTGCCTGTTCCCTCACTTCGACAACGGAAATAATAACTGTACTTCTTCACTAGACTGTTAGGCATCTCCAATTTAATGCATCCAAAAGCAAAACTTTGGATTCCCACATACTCCTGCTCCCCCACCACACCCCCTTCAGCCTCAGTTTCCCCATCTCAGAGAATGGCAGCTTCATCAAGGGCAGGGGAGCAGTGGGGGTGGGGGGAAGCCCTGGGATCGTCACTGACTCTCTTTCCCACTCTCGCATCTAGTCCGCCTGCAAGACCTCGGCAGTCTTCTCACCATCTTCCCCGCCTGTTTGTGCTGCTCTGCCCTGTAACCTCCATCCATGGTCATGGTCACGCTTTTCACAACAAATCTTTCGGTGTCACTCTTCTGCTCATAACCTTTGAATGGCTTCCTGTCTCCCTCAGACTAAAAGTCAGGAAGCTGGCAGTCCCCAGTGTTCTCTGACCCATCTCCTCTCGATCAATGTTCATTGTCTTGCAGCCACACGGGCTTCCTTGCTGTTCCTGAACCAAACACCCTTGTACCTCAGGGCCTTGGCACAGGCTGTTCCCTCTGCTTAGAGAACTCTGCCCTTGGATTTTTCCATGACTCACTTCCTTATGTCCTTCAGCTCTCACTTAAAGCCTTCTGTGACTCCCCTATTCAAAATGGCAAGACCCGAGCCCAGCATTCTATACTCTTTTCCTGCTTGTTGTTCTCCAGAGCACTTCTTACCATCGATACATGATATAATTTGCTTGTGTATTTTTGTGAAAATACTCCAAAAAGAATGCAAGCTCTGTGGGTCAGTTACTTTCGTTTTGTTTGCCTGTACACCCTCCGCAGCTGGAAGAAGTGCTTGGCGCATTGGACACTGATCACATGTGTTCAGGGTTCTCGGACCACTTCCTGGTCTGGTGAACACTAGGAGGACAGGCAGAAGTCAGCAGAAGTCTGACTATACAGGGAAAAGGGACATGAGACAAAGGATGGGGAAAACAGAATCCCCAACCCCATCAAGCTTCCCAGGGTCCTCTCCCCATCCCCTCACATAGGCTATGCTTCCCTCCTCCAGCAGTGAGTGGACCCTGTACTTGGGCAAAGTTGTTGACCAGGAAATTTCACTAGAGACCCAATGCCCAGAGGTTTCGCTGTGGATTGGTCCCCTAGACCCTCTCTGCCTGGCAGGTCCCAAAATTTCAGACAAAATTTCAGGAAAGCAGGGGTTTGGCCTAACCGTATCATTTGCATAAGACATTTGGGCACAGAGTCATTCTTATCAGTTCCGGGGTGGGGGGTGGGGGATCCTTCCCAAATCCAAATTCCCAGATGTCAGCTGAGGTCCTGTCTTGCAAACGGGCCTTTCTAAAGATAGCCGCCTCGGGCCTGCTGCAGCAAATCCGTTTCTGCACTGCCTGTTAGAGGAATTTGTCACTTTTTAAATGACAGAAATGAAACTCCTTGGAGTTCAAGAGCAAGATAGGCTCAATTAAAGAAAGCCAAGCTTCTTTGTTTGCTCATTGGAATCCTGCTTTATAAATTTTGACCTTATTTACACACAGGGACACGGTCTGCATCGTTTTAAAGTGGCCTGGCACAGAGAGAAAATGTGGTTAAAGCCTTACAAATTGTTTGCATTCTACACATTCTAGGATCTGCTTCTGAAGGGAAGGCAAAGAAGCAAGACCTAGGTGAAGCTGTCTGTGACAGCCTTTAGTATTTACGTATTTGTTTATTTATTTAGGTTTTTGGTTTTCCAGTATTGAGTGCTCAGCAAAGTGTCTAGCATAGACAAAGAACTACATAAACATCCGTAGGTCGCACACAGGATACTACTACAGCTGTTAAAAACGGTTCCATTTTATAGGCATGTGAGCAGATTTCAACTCAAATTAAGAAGAAATGTGACTTGTGGCAGATGCTGATTACAACTCGAAGGCTGGTATTACAGCTCCTGCGAGAAAACAGGTTAAAATATTTTTATTGAATCTTATTTAGGTATGCTGGAATTGTAAATAAATAGTTGGCATGTACTGCTTTTGTTTGGTTAAACTAAAAGAAGGGGGGAACACACACACACACACACATACACACACCCCTAGAAACTGTCTGCAGTCATGTCAGGTTGGGGAAAGAGAATCCCTAGTTGTCCAAATCTACACTTGCTTACAGCAGCCTTCTTAAATGTGAGAATTTCATAATACCGTGGAGACCGTGGGGAGCCTTCGCAGAACAAAATCTCCTAGGAAACTCAGGCCAAATCACTTTACAATTGTAAGACCAGTCATAGTAAGGCTAGTTTACTGGGGTCTGAAATGAAACAGGTAGAGAATTAAGAAAAGTGCTTCAAGTGTTGATGTCAAGACGGCATCTTGTGGTTTTGGACCTTTGCCCATTGACACTTCTGTCATATACATAGGATATGCTGTGCCTGACAGATATTTCTAGAGCATTATTTAAAAGGAGCATGCTAATTTGGTTTAACTTCTGAGGAAAATTAGCATGGCTTTTATATCTACACATACACATAAACACATGTGCATACATACATGTGTGTGTGTGTGCGCGCGCGAGTATGTTAATCTTGTACGACTGATTGAAAATATCTACTTACTACTGCTTTGTTGTAAAATCCAAAATCTATTTATTTTTAAAATTTAAATTCAATTCATTAACATATCACATATTATTACTTTCAGAGGTAGAGTTGAGTGATTCGTCAGTTGGATATAAGACCCAGGGCTCATCACATCCCCTGCCCTCCTTGATGCTTATCAGGTCCCCCACCCCCCTGCCCACCTGCCTTCCAGCAGCCTTCACTAAAGAGCTCCCTGGAGCTAAGAGTCTCTTATGGTTTGTCTCCCTCTCTGATTTCATCTTGTTTTATTTTCCCCTCCCTTCCCTTATGATCCAGTTTTGTTTTTTAAATTCCATATATGAGTGAAATCATACGATAATTGTCTTTCTCTGATTGACTTATGAAATCCAAAATTTATGACGGGAGAGAGCAAGACACTCCAGAAGTGTTAACCCTTTCTGATACAGGCAAACTCAACACTGGCTCACAGTTGTGGCCGGTGGCTAACATAGTTGTTAACTATATAAAGATAGATACATATATAGTTACATATATATACACACATATATACATATATAGTTATATACGTATTCATATATGTATTTAACTCTCTATATTTATATATTATTATTTATATATTTTTGTATTTATATTTATAAATTGTTATATATATAAATACTTATATACAAATATTTTTTTTCTTTTCTTTTCTTTTTAAGTAGGCTTCATGCCCAGCATGGTTTGATCTAACAACCCTGAGATCAAGACCTGAGCTGAGATTAAGAGTTGAATACCCAACTACCTGAGCCACCCAGGCACCCTAATTGTTAACAATATTTTAATGTTCAAGAGTAGAAGGAAGAAGAAATGGTCCTGTGAAAAACACAGTGTAAACACACAAAAAATGTGATATCCTGAAACAAGTAAGAGTTCCTCCTTTCTGCAAAGGGGGACTGCCCCTCTACCGTAGTACGGTGGCAGTTCCTCTGCGAAATTGATTCGACAAGCAACAGGAACTTGGAAAGTCTATTTCTAGATGTAAGACTTGAAAATGAAATGCCAAACATTTTTTTCTAGGCTACAGCATAATTAGGTATTCCTAGAGTTTTTGAGCAGAGTCTCATCTTAAGGGGCCCAGACACAATTTCTCATTGTTCAGGTCAGGAAACTAGGCTTAGAAATTGGAAGGCATGTACCTAAGATCACACAATGAGTTTGGGGCCAGCAGAAGAACCCATGGCTTCCACTTCTAGAAATCACTCCAGGATATCCTACTGCTTCCTTCAGTCTCCCTAGAAGGAATTCAGGACTTAGTTACCTGTCATAGGTGCAATAGCATAGGAATTTCTGAATTCACACAGCTTTCATCAGAAGGTGATCTTATGCAATCTTTTTTTTTTTTTAACATCTTAATTTAATTTTATTTTTTTCAGTGTTCCAAGATCCATTGTTTCTGCACCACACCCAGTGCTCCATGCAAAACATGACCTCCTTAATACTCACCGCCAGGCTCCTCCACACCCCACCCCCCTCCCCTCCAAAACCCTCCACTTGTTTCTCAGAGTCCACAGTCTCTCATCTTAAGCTAAAGCAGTCAGGCTTTCCTATGGGACCCCATTTTTAAGTTGTACTTGAGAGAGTAAACAACTGAGGTAAAAGCGTACTGTCATTGGTCTTGCCATGGAAACCGGCACTCTCCAAAAGCCCACTGAGACTCTGAAGGCTTTGATGTTAACTTTGTGTTTTGGCAAAAGAATCCTGAAATTTTGGGGGGTCTGCATTTTTCTCCTATAGCACTTTGCAACAGGCTTCTTTCCTTCAGTGGGAAGACTACCGTGCTCGAGCTGAAGCTGGTGAGCCTAACGTGCATACAGCTGGTCTGTGCAGCTTGAATTTAGGGCAGCGATTTAAATTTAGTTGCAAATCCTATATTAGGACCTGAAGAGTGTTTTTAGTGTGTAGCGATATATTCTTAAAGAACGGGTGGGTTGCTTGTGCCTGGGGATTCTCAGTGACAGGTGATTCCATAAATCGGGGGTTCTGGTGGCCCTCTCTCTCCAGGGCGGCGCGAGTTGAGATAGCCGTCACCCAGTCGGAGCTGCTGTGAGGCACCGGTCTCATCCTCTTGTGGGAGAGCTGTATGCCTGCTGGCCTTGGAGACGGTCTCCTCACCACCCTCTGCACACTCAGGGACCCGTACTACAGCGAGCCTGCTCACAGTACAACAGCTGCATCTTAATGGTAAGTAAACCTACTTCTGGTCCTACCTCCCGAAAGAGAAAATTAGTCTTTAATGACACAGGCACAATCTGTAAGTGTTTGATAAATACACCCCTGATTGCACGGAAGGATCGCTCCCACCCCCCTCCTCCCCCAGCAAATCAGGTTAGTACCTTTGCAACAAATAATTGTCATCATACAATACCTCATTAACTTGATGTTCATCCAAGGGCAGCAGCCAGGCAGAAATTAGCATGAAGAATTTTGCTTCTTCAGGCAGAGTGGGACCAAATCCACTTGCCAGCCACAAGAAGAGTGCAGGCTTATTGGATTTCCTTACCAGGACCCAAAGGATTCAACAAAATTCTCACCAACCTTGCTGTACCCAGAACCAACCATAGCCAGTTTCCTTAAGGAAATTAACATTTACAAATGCTAAAATATACAATGGAGGGAAAAAGGCAGACCTTCTTTTTAGCTATTATTGTATCAACTACTGCTTTGAATTTGCCAGCAATAACACTCAGTCCTCAGGGCACCTGGGTGGCTTAGTCGTTAGGCGTCTGCCTTTGGCTCAGGTCATGATCTCAGGGTCCTGGGATCGAGCCCCCCATTGGGTTCCCTGCTTAGCGGGAAGCTGCCTCTCCCTCTCCCATGCCCCCTGTTTGTGTTCCCTCTCTCTGTCAAATAAATAAATCAAATCTTTAAAAGAACAACAACAACTCAGTTCTCATTACAAAAGGCTGTGACCTGCACCAGCTGGAATGACAATTCACAAAAACCTAGCTGGGACACGCCAACATGTACTGGCTGAAATGGGCTCAAAATGGGATCAGACCCCTTGCCCCATGCTCCAGAGACGGACCCAGGGCCAGAAGCAAAGGGAAACACTGAACATTAGAATGAGGCATATGTAGGTAATAAACTTACCATGTGCTTTCTCAACATCTGGCAGAACATCTGTTGGGGAAGAGGCCAGGGAGATGACCACGGAGTCTGTTATTTTCCATTTACAATACAGAAAATAAAAATAGAAAATGACCACACAGTATGTTTCTGTGATCTGTATGCTTGTACCACAACAAGTTTTGACTGATAATATTTGGCATTTTAGGCCTGCCAAAAAAAGATATTCTCTCACCCTTTTCAGTGCTACAATGGAAAATACTCTCATGGTGAACAAAATAAATGGAAAAAAATGACCTTCATATGTCACACGTTAGCATGAAAGCAATGATGAATGAAGACATCATCTAAAACTCACCTTGGAATGGTTCTCCTCATTAGCTACCATGTACCTAACTATAATAAATATATGTATTTGCTTCAGGAACTTCTCAGTGCCTAGATTTTAAGTGCTTATTAGAATGCATACCTAAAAATTTTTATTCTTTCCGTACATGCTAAATTTTAGTCAATGCTTTCTTAGCCATAAATTTCAGTAATATGTTAGACTAGAAGAGAAATCAGGTTTTTTTTCTTTTGTTAAGGTTTTAATTTAAATTTCAGTTAGTTGACATACAGTGTAATATTTGTTTCAGGTGTACAGCATAAGGATTCAACAGAAAATAATTCAGTTTTAAGACCACCATTCCAACAAAACAAAACAAAACAAAACAAAAAAACCCCACCATTCCAGTCTCCTACTTTAGGACATTTTTAAAAGCAAAGATAGTCTGTGCTTTTAGAAGTTTTATTATTTTTTCTTACAAGAGTCATAATTTTTTTGTATGATGAAACTTATTTTGTAAGTTTCATCATACAAAAACAGCAGCATTGATAGCCTTCCTGTGTAACAAACAGAACATGGATTTAATATTCCTCCTTTGGACATTTCAAGTGGGCAAAAACATGTAACAATATAGCTAATGATCTAAGGAAAGTGAAAATGTTATATTTTCGATTGGTATAAATCTTCTTGCCAGATCTGGTCCACATTCGTGCCTACATTGGTGTGTTAGTCAAATTGATATTATCTGAAAGATCTCGGGGCATTAGAGAAAACAAAGTTAAGAACTTCTTGGAATAGATTTGGGACATGTTATCGACCAAATGTGTCTCCTCTGAGATTCTTGTTTTGAAATCTAAACCCCCAACAAGATAGTAGTAGGAGGTAGAGCCTTTGAAAGGTCTTTAGGGTTTGAGGGCAGAACCCTCATGAATGAGATTAATGCCCTTAGAAAAGATCCCAGAGACTTCTGTCCCTTCCACGACATGAAGATATAATGAAAAGATGTCTCTGAACTAGGATGTGAGTCCTCACCAGACACTGAACCCACCAGCCCCCTGACCTTGGACTTCCCAGCCTCCAGAATTGTGAGAAAGAAATGTCTTGTTCTCATAATCCACCTTGTCTCTGGTATTTTTGTAGCTGCTTGAACGGAATGGGTAGAACAACACCAAAACTTAACTCTTACCTCTTACTGTCATGGTTAACACATCTCAACCAAAGCTTTGGCCGTAACTTTCTTTTTTCATTCTATAGCTATGATAAGACCTTTACCCTACTAGACTTCATAACCCTGTTGGTCTTTGTGTTGGACTTTCGGTCTCAGCATTGAAGCAAGATTGACCTGCAGCTATACCGTCTATCAGCTGTCATCTTTGGCAGGCTGACTTCACACGTGTACTTTATATCAGGTATTGTTGTCCAACTGGGCTGAAAGGTTGGTATTGATTGCACCTTCATTTGGTCAACGAGTTTTGATGTGAATATGGCTCTTCTTGAAGTCCATAAGCAATTTGAAATAACCCAGTGATGGGCGCCTGGGTGGATCAGTGGGTTAACCCACTGCCTTCAGTGGGTTAAGCCGCTGCCCCTGGCTCAGGTCATGATCTCGGGGTCCTGGGATCGAGTCCCGCATTGGGCTCTCTGCTCAGCAGGGGGCCTGCTTCCCTTCTTCTCTCTCTGCCTGCCTCTCTGCCTACTTGTGATCTCTCTCTGTCAAATAAATAAATAAAATCTTAAAAAAAAAAAAAAAAGAAAAGAAATAACCCAGGGAGATATTGATGGGCAATAGAAGTGCACTACTCCTTCCAAAGAAACTTTGTGCTATTTGCCTTTTATTCTCCTCTGAGAATTACAAAGAAAGGCTGAACAGTTATATTCAAGCCAGTAACGTAGACACCAAGGTTTACCTTTCTTCGATTATCTGTGAGATAAAATCATTTTAACAACAATCCAAATAGTGCCTGACGTGAATTTGGAGAGCCCCCTTATTTTCATATACGTTTAAGACAACTTGTCAAAGGTTACTAGACTCTTGGGTCATGGCTGATCCAAATAAAATTTACATAGCCACTGTAAGCACCTGGTCTTTGTCTCCAGATCCTGCCGTGTGCTCACAATTCAGACCTGGAAACTTTTCTCAGGGTGATTCTGTTCTCTTAAATAATTCAGAAGACTTTGAATTATGCATGCAAAAATTTTGTTATTTTTAATGCCCTGGGTGTCTTTCTTTCCCCATGTTCTCTCTCCTGACAGACATAGAATAGTTTTGCAGACAAGAGGAAAATCAAATAATTGATGTACAGGTATCAACACCTTTGGGTGCTGACAAGTGAAACCAAGAAGTCTTACCCATTCCGATCTGAAGCTAGAGTGCTAATTCAGATACTTGAGTACGTTTTAATAAAGAGACATCATGTGGTGAACCACTTGAACTTCTCCCTCCTAGAATGGGGCAGCTTTGGAAGGACGTCAGCATATTTCAGGGGGGCGATTTCCTATCTCTAAAGGCAGCAGGGATTTCAACAGGTTCTTCTATTTTCATGCTGCCAGTCAAGACAGAGAACTAAGGGAGGAAGATGTAGAGACGGCCAGGGGACAGCACTAGGTCTTCTTTAAAAGCTTGAGAGAAAAGAGGGCAATAACCTCTTGCTCAAGATCCTGCCAAGCACTGCTCTGATCTCAGGGGAATTGGCCAAAATGGGGCTTAGTATAGGTTAACTGATCTCAGATTTTCTTTTTTAAGATTAAAAAAAAAATAGTTAATGAATTAATTAGAACATAAGTGGGGGGAGGGGCAAAGGGAGAGGGATAGAATCTCAAGCAGACTCCATGCTGGGTGTGGAGCCCAACGCGGGGCTCTATCTCATGACCCTGAGATCATGATCTGAGCCGAAAAACAAGAGTCAGATGCTTAACATAGTGAGCCATCCAGGCACCACTGACCTCAGGTTTTCTATGGGGCATGCTGTCTCTTCTGTACTATACCTTTGCCCAGGTGAAGTGTAGAGGATGTTCCCTGGACACTGAAGGTTACTAAACACTGAAGAGACACAGTAACTGTCTCTTTGCCAGTTTATGTTGTGGTTTGAATATTGTCCTCACAGAGATACACTGAAGTCTGAACCCCCAGAATCTGTGAATGTGACCTTATTTGGAAAAAGTCTTTGCAAATAGAACTGGGTTGGATTCATACTGGACTGGGGAGGGCTCTTCTCCAATGACTGGTGTCTTTAAAAGAAGAGAAAACAGACACACTTGTGCACACACACGCACACACACAGGAGCGTGCCTTCTGATGTTGGGGACAAATTACAGTGATGTGCCTACAAACTGAGGAATGTTGAAGATTGCCAGAAATCACTGGAAAGTAGGAGAGAAGTGTGAAACCGATTTTTTCTAGAATCTTCCATGGGAACCAACTGTGTCAAACACCTTGATTTCAGACTTCTAGCTTCCAGAGCTCTATGAGTATACAATTCTGTTATTTTTAGCCGCTCAGTATGTGGTGTTTGGTTACCAGTGCCATGGGAAACGAATACTCCCCACCACACAGTGAAGGAGTAACAGTGGTCAGCTTTCTCCCATCACTTCCGCAGAACAGCAGCTGGAAGGAAGGCAGAAGCAGTGTCTCCTGGCTGCTGTAAGGGAGCAGAGTGGGGCTTGGGCTCTCAAGGGTGGGGGCCTGACTCACCACGACAAGTTGCTTCTCCTTCAGAGCCTGCCACTGCTCGACTCTGTGTGAAGGGCTATGCGTGTTGTTTAAATGAACAGCCCTGGATGCTGCCTGCATTTCACAGAAAAGGAATCTGGGGCTCAGATTTGGTGACTTGTGCAGGTCACGGGGCTCATACATGGGGAAGCTGGGAAGGGGTCTCCAGCTCGGCGCCTGCAGAGAACCCTACCATCTTCTGAGCAATCCTACTGGAATATTTGATGGTTTGTCACCAAGAGGCACAAGGAGGTGGCTTCTGAGGGCAGTCGGTGATGATGGTTTCCTTGCATGTCTGGAATTTAACCCAGTGACTCTTAAAAACATTGGCCTTAACTCCATTTTTTAGGGTACGACAGGGAAAGTGGAAAGGTAATAAAACTAGTTGTCACATTAGGAAAAGGAGTAAGGAGAAGACAGCAGTGGGCTGACATTTTTACCTTTCTTTATTTTGCTGACATTTTAAATAACACTTTAAATTTTCTGTGGAACATGAGTGATTGAGCTTTACTAAAATTAAAACTAATAGAACTAATGAGCCAGGAGGTGATCTCGTCAGTGACTGCGTGTAGGACAAATAATTCTAAAACCACCTTGAACAGTTGGGGAGGCTCAGTTTTTGCTGTAGTGAAATGGTCTTGTTCCTCTCACGAAGCCCCGGGTCTGTCCTCTGTCCTGAAGGAACAATCAACTTGACGCACGCTAAAGGTTTGCTTTTTTTTTTTTTTTTTTAAAGATTTTATTTATTTATTTGACAGAGAGAGATCACAAGTAGGTTTGCTTTTGATGGGTAGGATGGCTGCATAAGCCATGAAGTGAAAGTCGTGTGTATAGATACAAAGGTGGTATATCTGTGGGTTTATATAAAAACACCTAGCCCTTTCACAGTGAGAGCCCGTAGATTTTACCTCTGAGTTTTCATGCAAATTCATGTGTCACCTCCTGCATATTTAATTAAGCATACACTTATACCTTGTGCACAAGTCATAAATGAGCCTTCACTCGTATTGAAAGGGTCCATAATCCAAACAAAGCTGTAAGACACGTTGAAGCTCAGAACTGTAGGGAAACCTTGAGCTACCAAGAGTTATTCATCTTTGGTCTGACCATAATCCCCTGCTGAACCCATTCTGTGGGAGAAATTAAGTGATTTGTTCGTATTCATCTGAGTATCATCAAGAGTAGTCAAGTGGCAGAGTCACGGGGCTGTTCCCTCCAAAACGACTTCTTCCTCTTCCTGGGTATACTGCTGGACTACATTTCCCAGCCACCCTTGCAGTGAGGGGGTCCATGTGATTGAGTTCTAGCCTAACAGGTGTGTGGGGAGAAGTGATTTGTGCCACTCCAAGTCACAGTTTTTAAGAAGTGGATGCTTCCCCTCCCATTTCCTTCCGTTTTTGCCAGATGGATCCGGTCCAAAAGGGTGTCCTACAGGATGGTGGGGCAAAGTATGGAAGGAGCCTGGGTCCCCGAGTCATCAGGTAGAGGAGAGCCCCGCTCAAACAGTTAAGTGGCCCATGAGTGGAGAACATATTTCTACTGTGTTAAGCCACTGACATTTGGGGACTACTTAAAATCTAATTTGATCATAATGTAGCTCCTGCAAGCGTAGTCCACAATTTGGTGCTGACTGATGAACAATTTATTATTAGTGAACAAGAAGAGAAGTACAGAAATGTGTGAGGAAACATTAACAAGCGTTTACAGCAGTTTGACACCATTGCATCTAAGCGCCTGATGAATGGATTCATTGCATCGAAGAGAGTATCACCAATTTGCATACTTACAAGAAATCACATGGTGAGTTGCATATGGTACAAGCAACATACTAGTCGTGTGCAGTGAGTGGAATCACACATTGTGGTTCGCATACTGGAAATAAAAAAGGGAAAGTTTGTTCTTTCCTCCAGCTGTGGAGGAAGCCCCAGGCTACCCTACCCCAGTGAATTCAGGCCCCTCTGAAACTCTGGCAGGCAACCCCAGCTTTCTGCTTTGCTGACTGCACTAGCTATTGAGTGTTAGAAATCCTGCCAGTCCTACCTCCCACACACATATTTACTGAATATGTATTCCCCTTTACCCAGCTTTAGCTTAGGTCTCAACCTCTTTGACATGGACTACTAGTGATTGCCTCACTGTTTCTCCTAATCCAGAGCCCCAATCCGTCATCAGACGGACGCTTCCAAATGAAAATCTGACCCGAGGATGCCCTACTTGGAAACTTCCCATAGTTTCCATTGTTTTAGAAGTACCTTTGACACCGACTGGATATTAACTAAAACGTTGGCCTCAATTATTGCTGCTCTCTTTTTTGCAAACTTTGATCCAGTGGTAGGAGAAATTTCATGGTCTTGCCCCTGCCTAGAATTGCTTCCTCCCTTCCCTCTAAAACCCAATGGAAAAAAATTCTCATTCTTTTAAAATCTGTTGAAGTAACCAAAGATCTTTTCTGAATAATTTCTCCTGAGTGTAATTAAGGAATCCTTTCTCTGTGCTACTCTTATATCTCGTATGTCTTTCCATTATTTCACTTGTCATCTAGTGCTTTCAAAAATTATCTCCATCTCAGTTTACCAAGCTTTATAACTCTGGTGCTGGGCATGGGGTCTGGCCCACAGAAGGCAACGTCAATGATGGATGAACAAATGGATGAATGAGTGAATGATGCAATAAACAGCTTGACTCGTTAAGTGATTTTGCCCCTTGCCCTCACTTTTGCTATTGAAAAACCATTTTGGCCTGTCTGACATCAACTTTCTTCCAATTTGTAACCTGACTGCAACTACACAGTTGGGCATAGTTAACATAAGAGGTGAAAAAAGGAATGGCTCTCCACCCCACTTTTATGCCTTCATGCTTTGGATTTATGAACGCATGAAGTGAGTTTCTAAGGTCTGTTAAAGATCTATGCTAGCAAACATGCCTGCTACTAGTGAATTTTTAAAAATATATATGACTTTCGCCTTTCTCTAAAAGATATTTGCAGGTCGGAATAAATGAGGGGTCCTCCACCAGTTCTGAGACAAGTCAGTTTCAACTCAATCCTAACTCAATCTTGTTTTTACAAGTGTTCTGTTTTGAGTACAACCCAAGACCCTTTCCTCACCACCTTTCGGGAAATTGTGAGGTCATTGTACTTACAAGATAACAAACATATAATACAAACTCTAGCACACATTTTGAAGCCAGATTCAAGCACGCATTTTGAAATCAAGGGTAATAAACCAAGTGAGGTCTGTATCTGAAAAAAGACTCGGGTAGGCATTTTAAAAGGAAGGGAGTCATGGTTTTCCTTGAAGAACTAAGAGGCTATGATCTTCAGAAAGTAAAGTATCAGGAATATTTCCTGCAATTGTGTTTTAGACATTCAGAATATAGGATAGGTGTTGTCAAGTTATTTTGATCATGGAGGGGCTGGTTTCCTTCATCACCCTGCCTCTGGGTGTGCAAATGTGCACGCTGATATCTGTAGCGTCATGAAGCTCTGATCCTAGCTTTCCAGGATTGTAATTCTTCACCATTAAGTGTAAAGGATACTTGAGGAAAGTGGTCAAGGTGAGAAAAAGGAAGGAGGGCCTTCCACTACGGGAGAAGCAGACTAGAGCTGTACACAAAGCTTATGCACCGTGCAATGGGTATTAGCCTGGAGATTTCACAGTTCATGGTGACGGCCTTGAGGCTGCGCGTTCTGCCTCCCCACGCAGTTCTTCAGGGCTTGCCTGAGTTCTTGGTTCAGTCATGTGCCTCCTGCTTTCAGTCCCAAGCTGCCCCACAGGTGTGGGGTGTCCACTAAGCTTCCTGAGTTCTTGAATGGTACCCCAGATTTGCACAAGTCAGCTTCCACTTGTATTTTCTAAAGGAACAATAAGAAAAGACGTTCACAAAATTATTTTACGTCTATTTCAGTGTCCATATTTGAAGTGCAGACATAATCAATCAATGGATATTGACCTTACAGTTTCTTAAATGTTGTTCTAAGGCCATATTGTATTTTGTCAACCCTGTTATGGTGGCATGTGTGTTAGTTTATCTCCCCAACTGGAGAATAATAAGTAAGTCTATTTATAGATTGTTTTGGGGGGGGGTAGAATATTTTGGAATACTAGCCTCTTCTTGTTTTCTGTTTTTGTTTTTTTATACTTCAATGATTTTTATTAAGTTGTAGAGCTGTGCACCCAGCACCACAACCATTTTAGAATATTGTTGTTGCCCCCAAAAGATCCCTTATGCTCACCCCAGCCCCACTGAATCTGCTCTCTGTCTCTTTCTGAGAATTTTATTCTGAGAAAGAAACCTTATTTTAGATAGTTTTTTTTTTTTTTTTAAGGAACATTTGTTCATTGGATCATCCCATTCGTAGGCATGTTGTATTTCTTTTCTTTTCTTTTTTTAGACTTTATTCTTGTTTTGATGGCAATTTGGATGTAGCTGTGGCTTGGTATCCCGGGGTCTTTGGGCATAGTGTAGAGCTGATTCACAATGAGATACACGTATCTCTAGGGATGGTCAGGAGAATTTCACAGAACACAGTCCACTGGAAAGTTGGCCTTTTCCCAGAATCTCTGTAGCCAGTTTCCTGGCAGAATGACTATGTTGGGAGGAATCCAGCCGATCCTGGGCTGGCAGCTCACACTTCTGCACAGAAAGTACTTGGAATAGACGTGATCATTGATGACAGCAAGTGCCCTCTAGGTGCCATTTTAAAGATCTTGGAGCTTGATAGGTTCTTGTATTCTTTCCAATTCTTAGGGCCATCAAACATTTAAAGATATTAAAATTATATTTGATTGAATTTTGGATTCCTTACATGGCTTTGTTTGACTTGGGTAACCACACCTGGGGTCATTCTACTGATAACTCCCTTGAGTCAGAAACATCATCTAACACATGTGTTTGCGTTTATTAGATTGGACAACAATAGTCCACAGGGACATTAGTTTGAGTGATGTAAATTTTTTAAGGTTACAGAGAGTTAAAGAATGACAATTTCAACTGGCTCGATCAAAGACATTTATTCCACAAGGCGAGCTATTTTGAACGGTGTGGTCAAGGTCTCTGGTTTCAGGCTTAGAATATAAGTGAGAGAGTCTACCTTTGCCCAAAAGCAGAGGAAATGCAAGCTTCTTCCGGGCCACCCCCAACCAGACTCGCGGGGCCCAAGGTCGAATTGTGAAATGGGCAAGAGTGATCTTCCCAGCTGACCTCGTGTTGAGCACCTGCCCTCCCTTCCCCTACACACACAGACCTTTGGCCTACCTTGGGTTGCCTTATCGGTGTTATCAACATCTGCCAGAGAGGCCAGCAAGGTGGTTTTCTGTTCACATCAGCCGGCTGCCTGCATCTGCGCTGTTGAGTGACTTTGCTCTGTTTTAATGAAATCTACTGAGATACACACTTAGAAGGTCCTAGAAGGAATAACTTGCTACTGTTGAAGAAAGTATGGCCCCCCAGGCTTAATTCAACCCTATAAAATGAATAGTTTCTATACTAATCTGTATAATTGCTTCTGTTTGCCCAAAAAATATCTGGCCAAGTTTGGTACCTGCCTGGCAGCGAAGGTCTCTGCCCAAGCCGGTAGACAAAGAAGCCAGTTGAAATAGCGACAGAATGTTCTGCTAAGTCCATGCAGGCCTCGCTGTGCCGGGTCCTTGGTTACTTTTTTGGTTCTCATGGCTGAACTGTGGGCTTCTCAGAAGGCTCTGGAAGTCTTCCCAGAGCCTTCCTTGCTTGCCTTCCCTGCCAAGACACTACAATGGTGTTGACTGTCGCAACATTGCCTCCAGGGTCACTGACAATGCCGGATCCCAGTTACCGACCCAGCAAGCCCAGAATGGCCTGGCCAATATGCCAGGATCTGGTATGTTTAGAAGATTGTCACATATATGACATGATTGTCACTCACATCATCTTGAATATTGGCTGGCTCATCAGTTTATTTTGCAAAAGTAGAAGGAATCTCATAATGTGTGTGATAGGCATGCAAGAGAGCATGTAGATCAATACAGAACCACACGAAGAGAACAGAAGTAACCCTCCCCTTTCTTGATTGTTCTAATCATCCACACTTGCCCCTGGAACTTTCCATTTCTTGTTTTTTTTGCTTTTTCCAGAAATAAGTACAAAGGAGACTGACATTCATTTCCAAATCACATTTCATGTAAGGTGCTTTTGAGTTCTCTACAGCACAGAGTTATTATGTATAGTATGAAGATACATTGTTTCTAATGTATCTTCCACCAAAGAACTCAAAGTAGTTTACAGACATGAGCTCATTTGGTTTTGTAATAGTCTACAAGAGAAGACTGAAACAGATTCTATTTCTTTTTGAGATATTTAGGTAACAAATATTGAAGTAATCAGATTGCTATCCCCACACCAAATCACTCTATCACATACATATTAGAAACAAGAATTTCTGTTTTGTCTCCAAACTTCCTGGTTTATATTGGCTAACTAAGATTGTAAGCAGCTGAATAACAAGCCACAACAGCAGCCAACTTAAATTTTAATAATCCAATGTAAATAAAGAGGCCATGAGTAATATGCTTTGTGCAGCAACCACATGTACCGAATTGGGGAACATCACCATATTATGTTGACTGTGAGGATATACAGAAAACAACACTGACATTTTAAAGGAATTCCTTATCTCATAAGAAGGTCACAACCAAGAAGATGTCCATCTCTCTCTCTCTCTCTCTTTTTAATTTTTTATTTAAATTCAATTTAGTTAACATACAGTATATTATGAGTTTCGGGGTAGAATTTAGTGATTCATCAGTTGCATACAACACCCAGTGTTCATTCCATCAAGTGCCCTCCTGAATGCCCATCCCCCCCACTACCATTCTCCCATCCCCCGGCCCACCTCCCCTCCAGCAAGCCTCACTTTGTTCCCTAGAGTTAAGAGTCTCTTACTGTTTGCCTCCCTCTCTGATTTCATCTTATTTTATTTTTCCTTCCCTTCCTCTCTGTTCATTTGTTTTGTTTCCTAAATTCTACATGTGATTGAAATCACACGGTATTTTGTCTTTCTCTGGCAGACTTATTTTGCTTAGCATAATACCCTCTAGTTCCATCACGTCATTGCAAATAAAACTTCCTATTTGCAGGTACTTACAGTACTGATGTAGGCACAATCGTGTACAGCAGGGACGCGGGGTCTCTCTAGGTTTTCTGATTAACCAGAAGGCACTCACAGAGTTCTGGCAGTGGTCAAAGAACTTTCCCCTCTCTGCTACAGATTAAGCCCTAAAGGTAGCTAATGCACTGTGTTCTTACTTTTGTGTGGCCGGGAGCATGGTGGTGACAGGCACGGATTCTGCTAGAAGATCTGGGTTCTGATACCAAGTCCACTCTTCACCAGACACGGGGCTTTGAGCAACTTCCTTAACCTTCGTTTTCTCGTTTTCAATATGCAGATACTAATACCTACTGCAGAGAGTGAAGGTGGGTAATGAAGTAGAAAGTGCTCAGTGTCGCTGCGAGGACCTAGTACATGCTACATGTTAGCAATGTTATTGTGAATGTGGTGATCACTAGTTGTCATTTGAGACCAAGGGGGGCTTCACTAGCAAGTGAGGTCCTGTCTCAGAGGACCCTTTGGGGTAAACAGTCTGTCGAGAGATACAAAGCAAGAATGCGGAGAGGACAGTGAAGGTAGGTGACAAACACAGAGACAAAAATAACAGAAGATTTCTGAGCTCCTCAAGACAGTGAAAATTGGGAATGAGTTCTTCTGAATGATGAAAATTCGGCTGAAGCTGACTGGGGCTCTTCCCCATTTGCTAAATAAAAGAGAGGGTCCTGATAAGAAAAGATACATATATAAATACGTAGCAGTGTATTATAGCAGGAAGGCATTTAAAATCACTGAATTACCTTAAATAAGTCCTAGGTGACTCAGTCAGTTAAGCCTCTGCCTTCGGGTCAGGTCATGATCTCAGGGTCCTTGGACTGAGTCCTGCATCAGGCTCCCTGCTCAGTGGGAGGTCTGCTTCTTTCTCTACCCCTCCCCCATTGCTTGTGATCTCTCTCTCTCCCTTTCTCTCAAATAAATAAATGAAATCTTTTAAAAAAAAATGCTGTTTCTTTTTCCTCATGGGCTCAATAGGAGGTTTCTATATATTTGAAGTATGTTGAGGTTTATGAAAGGGACATGGGGATCTTTCACATAAAAAGTATTCAATATAGGGGCGCCTGGGTGGCTCAGTTGTTGGGCGGCTGCCTTCAGCTCAGGTCATAATCCCAGGGTCCTGGGATTGAGCCCCACATCAGGCTCACTGCTCTGAGGGAAGCCTGCTTCTCTCTCACTCCCTCTGCTTGTGTTCCCTCTCTTGTTGTGTCCCTCTGTCAAATAAAGAAATAAAATCTTTAAAAAAAAGTATTCAATAGGGGTGCGTGGGTGGCTCAGTGGGTTAATCCTCTGCCTTCGGCTCAGGTCATGATCTCAGGGTCCTGGGATCGAGCCCCACATCGGGCTCTCTGCTCGGCGGGGGGCCTGCTTCCTCCTCTCCTCTCTGCCTGTGTCTCTGCCTACTTGTGATCTCTGTCTGTCAAATAAATAAATAAATAAATAAATCTTTAAAAAAAGTATTCAATAAAATTTGATGCATGCATAAATTCATCGATGCATCTGAGAAAGAAACAACTTTCTGGTGACTTCTACACCCGTTTTATTTCATGTTACGTTAACACACACTCACAAAACAAGCGTAAACTCAAAATGGCAGCCATGCTGAGATGAGCAGGTCACAACACATGTCTTTAAGAAATTCACAGTCAAGTGGAAAAGGTAAAACCTGCCCTTCATTAACCCACATGCACTAACTGGAGACAAAGTATCAGGTTGAGGGACAAAGGGTTTCTGTCCAGTGGAAAGCCTGCTTCTAGTCTTCTCATGGCAAGGTGTGGAGCGCCGGTTGGGACTTAAAGAGCAGGACCCAGACAAGCCCTGTAAAGTCAGCATTTACTCTGCACACTAGGGAAATACTCACCTTTGACCTGTTACACCAACTCTGTGATCACTGTGCTTCCTACTAGCTGCAATTTATGGTGAGACATTGGCAGTTCAGAAAGGGCATGTCTGTTGGTGCTGGTGATGTAGCTAGTGATAGGCAGAACCCAGAGTCCATGCTCTTCTCCCCACCACTGATGCCGGGCGTAATCCTTCCCAGTCTGGCCACCGCCACGGCATCTGGAGAGCCACCCACAGGGGTGTCCCAGTGAATACTTATTTGTACTCAATGGTTTTCTAAAACATATGTGAGCAAATAGGTAAAACCCAATTCCCCATTTTTGAGAATATAAAATTCTTGGTAAAAAGTAGAGAGAGGGGCACCTGGGTGGCTCCATGGGTTAAGTGTCTGACTCTTGATTTCGGCTCAGGTCATGTTTTCATGGGTCGTGGGATGGAGCCCCATGTCAGGCTCCATGCTCAGTGGGGAGTCTGCTTCTCTCCCTCTCCCTCTGCCCCTCCCCCCACCTGCTCTCTCTCTAATAAATAAATAAATAAATATATTTTTAAGAAGGTAGAGAGGATGTTTGAACTGGGCAAATGTCAAGTTGGTGCCTTAGTATTTTTGTCTTGATACTTAAAAATTATGCTCAAGTGAAATAGGATATTCACATTTTTTTAAATGGGGAAGAAATGACTGAATTAGTAGGTGTTCTTGCCTGCCCCACCAAAATAGCCAGTCATTCTGAAAAGGAGAGGACTCCTGTTTTCTGGTCAGACACACTCTCAATAGCAGGAGGGTGGAATGTTATTCCTAACCTTGCTTTCAATTGCTATCTCTATTTTGTTTTTAAAGTTATATTCATTTGCTTCTTGTTTTTCGTACACACCAAAGCACTTAAGAAACCCAACCATCCTCAGATAGACTGCAATGTAATACTTTTAATAAAGACTTTCAATAAAGACTTAATAAATGGACATTTAATTATAATAGACATTTATTTATAATAATAATTATAAGCATGCAAAGTGGGGTCAAAAGAACAGAATAAGGGAGCCTACATCTATGCAAGATTTGAGTATGAGGCACTAAATCACATGGGCTCAGTTAAATTGGTAACTTGAGAAGGATCATTATTCACCTGATTGACATGCAAGTCTGCTAAGCTGGATTATTTAGGTGAAAAAAAGTCTTCTCCAGAATTAGGGTAATTTTGATGGGCTATCTTCATTGATTCAACCAAGCAGTTAATTGACCAGATCTTTATTTCACATGGAGCTGGTGCAGCATTAATGTTAGTCCTCCAAAGGCATGCCTCTGTCCTACATGGCTGAGCGAGGCAGCCCTTGAGCTGTTTTCTGGTGCGGCCAGGCTGGAAGGAACTGGAAAGAAGAGTGCTATCCTCTGTACACCATTGTTCATGCTGCCTGAGATTCAGAGGGGCAAGAGAGAGTCAATATTGACTCAAATCTCCCTAACACCTTTCTTCTTAGAAGGGCAAACCAACTTACATTAATTAAATTAGATTGTCCCAGTGTTTAAACTATGCTTTAAGAGTACTACAAGGCAGACTCTGGCTTTTAAGGTACCCAGCAACCAGAATAGCAGCAGATACACAGTGGGCATTGGGTAAATAATTGCTCAATAAACACATAAATGAGTGGATGGATTTACTAATATTTAAACCCCTGGTTTTAACCATTTCATTAGAAACACAAAAGCCCTTACCATATGTTATTCTCTGGAGCTTTTGTACAAAAAGAATCTGAATCATTACATCTGTTATATTTAAAGAAGCCTAATGCAATACAAAGAAAATAAGTATAATCATTATTTTCATTTTTCAAACATCTCACCATGGAGTTAAGTGACTGGTTGAAGCAAATCCAGAGTAAACAGTCAGAAACAGAAAGAGCCCCTCAGATCAGTAATTCACAATCTACTTCTGCACAGATCATTAATTTGCAATTTGCTAAACTAGCAATATAATAAGCCTACAGAAAACACAAAAAGGAAATGAAGGATTTGTTTGCTTTACCTCTGGGTTCTCTACTTTACTGTATATCATTGATCCTTGGTTATCTGAGCTCAACTGAGCGAGGAATAAACAAATCCCGGGTAATATTATTTCCCTTCAGTCAATTAACAAAATTCTTCATCAGTCTTTCACTGGAGTTGGTAATCATTAGGTTGATTTCTTTGAGTTTCATCTCCCAACTCCTGGGGTCAAAGAAAAATGGAGAAAAAAAGAGCCCAAGGAGTGTACCCACTGGATAAGCCCCCGATTAACAATTATTACAGGAGGCCATACGAACGTCTCGGTGGAATGCGGCATCCATGAGATATCCCTGCCCTAACCTGCAGAATCCATGAGTATTTGCTTACATGGCATGAAATGGGGCTTTGCAGGTGTGATGCGGTTAAGGATCTGGAGATCGGGAGGTTATTCCCGGTTATCCAAGTAGCTCGAAATGCATTCATCTGTATTTTATAAGAGGGAGGCAGAAGCAGATTTAACACGTGCAGAGGAGAAAGCGACATGAAAACAGAGCAGAGACAGATTTCCAGATGTTGGCCTTGAGGAGTGGAGTGGTGCAGCCCCACCGAGGAACGCCAGAGCCCTCAAGAATGAAAAGGGACAAGGAACAGAGCCTAGAGCCTCTGGAAGGAGAGAGCCCTATGACACCTTGATCTTAGTCCACTCATACTCAATTTCTGGTCTCCAAACGCATGAGAGTTTACTCTGCTGCTTTAATCACCACATTTATGGTCATTTGTTACTGGAATCTTAGGAGACTCAGACTATCTCCATGTAGGATTCTAGTCAGCCCATGTATGTAGCTATAGATCTGGGTGTGTCTGTGTGACGGAGGCCTCATAGCTTTGCTTGGTGGGAAGGATGAGGAAATCATCCAATTTACCGCTGTTCTAGGCTTCTAATCACAGCTGTCCTTGGGCAATGTGGCTTCAAGGGAGCATGGTCTTTCCATAATATTCGGTAACTCTCCAGTTGGGTCAATTTCCTGTGTGAAGGCCACATAGCAAATTAGAACCTCTTTGTGCCGATAGGAAGTATGAATTTCTGCATCCTCTAAAACTAAAGAGGAAATTAACATACAAAATAAGAAACTCTCCTGTGAATTTGAAGTCCTTATTTATTTATGTGTTCTTTGGGGTGGGTGCGTGCGAGCTCGTGCGAGCTCGTGCAAGCTCGTGTGTGTGTGTGTGTGTGTGTGTGTGTGTGTTGGGACAACAGTTGGTAATGTTATATTCATGAGGATCAGACTCCTCTCCATGCAGGATTGGCCATTGGTCATATGCTGGGCCATCTGAGAGACTATTCATTTCTGGTCATTCAGCAAATATTCATAAGTGCTTTCTCTGATCAGACCACGTGCCAAAGAGCCACAGAGGATGAAAGGGTATAAAACTTGTTTATTGGCTTTATGAGACTCTACAACACAGTTGAGTTGAAAAATTGATTCAAATACAGAATTGAAAAACGGTGAAATACAGCCATATGAGAAAAGCTATAAAACACACAGTTGATTTATTTCCTGAGACATTATTACTTTGAATTTTGTTCTCTGAATTTCCACCCTGCCACCCCTGTTTCAAACAGGGAGCTGGGTCCTTACCATTCCTTCCCGGGGAGAACCAACAACACTCCCGCCATTTGCAAAACTCTGAGTTTATGGCATACATTATTGGTATGGACTGAATGTTTCTAGCCCTCCGAAATTCATATGTTGAAGACCCAGTGCCCAATGTGATATTGTTTGAGGGTGGGGCCTTTGGGAGGGATTAGATTTAGATGATGGGATGAGGGCCCTTATAAGAAGAGGAAGAGAAGGGCACCTGGGTGGCTTAGTTGGTTAAGTGTCTGCCTTTGTCTCAGGTCATGATCCCACCCTGCTCAGTGGGGAGTCTTCTTCCCCTCCCCCCGCCCCTCCACTTGCTTGTGCTCTCTCTTACACACACACATACACACACACACACACACACACACTCTCTCTCTCAATTAAGTAAAATCTTTTAAAATTAAAAAAAAAAAAAGAAGAGGAAGAGACAGACAAGAGCTCTCTCTCTAAGCACAAGCACACATACTGAGGGCACAGTGAGAAAGCGGCTGTCCACAAGCCAGGACGAAGGCTCCCACCAAGAACCAAATATTTTAGCACCTTTATCTTGGACTTCGCAGCCTCCAGAATGGTGAGAAAAATAAACATATATTGTTTAAGTCCCCTGGCTTATGGCATTCTGTGACATCAATCTGAGCTGACGAATATAATTATATGAGGGGGTCCCGGAGGCAGGTCGAGGATGAAAGGCTGCCTTTGAATGTGGAAAGAGGGGAGAGGGAGCTAGTCCCCCAACGTGGAGAGGTGATAGAAGTGCTGGGAGGGACGACCCCTCGGCTAAGTTCTCAAGAAGGTGAGGGGCCTCACGGCTCCGTGGCTGCACAGCAGACCCAGAGAGGCTGGTGCAGCCAATGTCCAGTGAAGACAACTATGTCTGCTTCCCACTCTCGAAGTGAAAGTGGAAAAGACGTCTGTGACTGCTCAGGCTTCGACCATGAGGACCTCAGTGATGACTCTGGTCCCGGAGAGCATAGAGGTTTCTACACTATTATCTGTGGACCCTACAAGCACCCCACACTTTCGTGTAACCAGAGGGAGGGAGAGGATACCCCCATCATGGCCGACATGGGATTTCCCACCTGCTGGGTGGCAGAGGGGCTCCAAGTCTGGGTTACGTGGTTGTTGGTGGAATAAAGAAGTGTGATATTTTGCATACCTTAGCGAGGGATGCTGATTTCTACATCTTCAACAGTCCATCTCGCTGCACACCCCATGTTTCAACTTCCTAGGTTGACCTCGTGTCCTACCAACCCACCCCAGAGCTCATCAGGCTGGATCTAATTACAAATCTAACCTCTTCCCCACATACCACACGTTTTCAAGACTTGTTTAGAATCTCATCTGCTCTAAGAAGACTTCCTAGAGTCTCCCGGTCAGAACTGATCCTCTTTTCTACCCACTCAATATTCCGTATCTCTAGCTTGCGCTTACCGCTCCTTGCCTTAGGATGTGAATGTCTGGTGTGTGTCTTTCCCCAGATCGCAAACTCCCGGGCACTGGGCAGGTGCACACGGTTGGGTCTCCTCCTTCAGTTCCTTCCCCACCCATGATTCCACCACCTCGGGGTGCCCCACCGTGGCACCCAGCAAAGTGGTTTTTTTCTCTCAAGCTTTTGCAGTAATTGTTGAATTTCATCTAACGGCAGGCTCTGGTCAATTAGAAGAGGCAGAGAAATAGCAGATGAAATCATCCCACCAGGCTTTTGGGGAGAAACCAGACCTTCGCCGGAGCCCCCAGGAGAGATGAGTTTGTTTTTCTAAACCCGAATGGCTCTTTGCAAACAGAGTGCCACTCTAGAGACCTGAAAACCAGAGGACTCTGAATCAGCTTCCTTACTCTGAAGGAATGATTCACCCTGGAAAAAAATCCGACTGAGCGGGTTCTTTTCAGACATGAAAAAAAAATCTCATTAACTTGGGCTTCAGTCATCAGATTTCAAAAGAGCAATAATACCCAACATTTGAATAGGGTTTTCTGTTTATAAAGGGCAATTTCACATCCTTAAAACTTGTTTCATCCCAACACAATCTTTTGAGGCTTGTATCAGTCCCAAACCAAGGCAGAAATAAAATTGGCGAGGGTAGACAATTCGTCTCCAGTCCTGGTTTTTTAATTTTTTCCCTCCACAAAACCGCACCTGACTGAAGGCTATCATCAGATCGGAGTTAGAGATCAGCTAGCTACAGACCCCTCTGAGACTTAGAGCCTCTCTGAACCTTGACTAGAAAGTGGCAAAGTCAAAAGCTTGCTTTAGTAAGCAAATGAACGGGACAACAAAAATTAAATGGATATTTAAAAAAATTACTTCTGTGAATAGACTTGAAAAATGCGTTCCTAGAGAAGCCGTATTTTTAGGAAATAGAACTAAACCAGAGATATCGATGAGCTCGTGACAAATCAGAGACTCTAGAGAATGTTAGCGAGGGGGCTGTGATCATTCCACTTCGACCTTGTTTATTTGCTAAAATGAGTCCTTGAAGGACCGTTAGCAGCCATTCCTTAATTAGCCTAACTCGAGTTTATATGTGCTTGAAGGCAATAAAAATTGTATTTCTTGAAAGTGCAAACGATAAACGCAACCTTTTTATTGATTTCGTCTGGCCTCTCAACCAGTTAGTTAAAAAAAAAAAAATGACAATCAACTGTATTTCTTTGTCAGACTGGGCTCGGAGACAGTGGCATGTGGGTACCTGACTTGGTCAGGAGAGGTCTACATCCTCGCCTTTCGCAGGAAAATGGGCTCTCTGTCCCATGCCGAAGAACTGAACTGTATACTCACTTTATTTTTCGAAAGAAAATTCAAGGGCCAAAAGCATCACGTGCCATGAATGATAAAAGAGCCAGATTGGTTTTATAAGACTTCAGGACAAAGCACTGAAGAGCAAAGAATGTTGTAGAAGCTCAAATAAAAGGTTTTTGTGGAGGAGGAGGTTTGGGTTTTCAGAAATCTGGCTTTTCTAGAGAGTTTTTTGTGAAGCACAAAAATGAAACCTAAATCGGTGGGTAAACTGGCAGAACAATGACTCTTGTCTGTTGCTTTTGGTTCCCTGGTATATGATGGCTTCATCCATGACCACAGATCCCACTGCCAGCTTTGAGGAGCAATGATTAAATCCAATTTTCCTGGAAGCTTTCTCATCTGTGGTTAGTATGGAGTTTTGCATGCTTTGCACACTTGGCACTCTGGGATCGGATTGCTTTTGTTTTCCTGCAAAGAGATGTAGTGCGCTTGACGCCCTCTGGGAGATGGGGAAGCTGGTGTTCCTTGTTCCCATTTCTGTAGGAGGAAATAGTCCTGCCGCTCCTTTTATGTGAGAGATGAAAGAAGAAAATATAAAAATCTCTTTAGCTATTGCCCAGAGTTTGACCTGCAGTTTGCAAGTGTTTTTCCAATCACGGTAACAGACTTGCATGAGCAAAGTGCAGTCCAGAGGAGCCCTGAAAAATTGACCTATCAACCCTGTACCAACAAAAATATGTCAAGAGCCCTCTTCCAGGGAGTTCTTTATTAGTCTAGACAACATAGAAGTTTCTGGACACAGAGGCAGATGCTAATATATGAGACTTTAGTCTGGGCTGTGAAACTGTCTAGTTCTTATCTCTGAGCCCCTCCCCCACCGGGCAAAGCATCCTGTAAGCCCCTCATCTCCAAGTCCACCAACACGTTATCCTTATGGGACACCCTGGCCCTCAGGCTCCCACACCAGATCTCTGGTCATCCAATAGTAAGTCCTCTCACACTTGAACGTGCTCTCACCTCTCTTGGGACCTTGTTAAAATTCGATTCTGATCATCTAGGTCTGGGGTCGGGTGTGAAATTCATTTCTGACAAGGGCTCAGGTGACACGATGCTGCTGGTCCAAGGAACACTCTTTGAGGAACAAGCTTCTAGACAAGCTAACCTTTGTTGTGTGTTTCCTCCCTTGGTTAATATTAAACATTTACCCCCAAATTTCGAGAATTTGTGTTGCTTCTTCAGAGCCTGGTGACATAAAAGCATGTGCTGTGGCACCAATAGATCTGGGTTGGTCCTGGATCTCAGTCTTTTCATCTGTAAAATGGGCAGAGGTGGTCCCTGCACACAGAATAAGGCAGATGAAAAACAAGAAAGTGTTTGCGAGTATAAACCTTCAAGTGCCTTGAAACAGTAGTGAACCTGTAATCCCTCCCAGATACAGTGAGAGGGAGAACTTTGAACCCCAGAACCTCAGTGCCCCACCCTGTAATGCAGGAGAAATTATTATTGGTTGTTTGGTTCATTACCAATGGGTAGGGTTACTGTGTCCCAAAGGCAGGTGTCCAAGCTCCTCCTTTCTGTGTTTCCTGTCTCAGACCTGGACAAGGCCTCGATCCTAGGGGCAGTCCAACCCGGTTCGTTTCATTTATTTTCTGTCTTCTCCTTGCATGGAGGTATAAGTAGCTTTCTCTGCAGAACTGGCTTGCTGTCTTGAACTTGCTGCTGACCTCCTCATGTCAGTGTGTTCCACCTGAGATTTAAAATCTGGAGGGATGGGGCCCCTGGGTGACTCAGTTGATCAAGCATCCAATTCTTGATTTTGGCTCAGGTCATGACCTCAGGGTTGTGAGATCGAGCCCCAAGTGAAGTTCTTTGCTGGATGTGGATCCCACTTAAGATTCTCTCTCTTCCTCTCCACCTGCCCTTCCCCCTCCCTCTCTAAAATAAATAAATAAATAAATAAATAAATAAATAAATAAATAAAAGCTGGAGGGAGTTGGGGGGAATAGAAGCAGGAGATCCCCATTTTGTCTTGGGTTTGAACTCATCTGCATGTATGAATAAAGTAGAACCTACTTTCTGGGTCCCCATAGCTTAAGAACAAGATACCGATAGTTACAGAATTTCAAACCCTGGATTTGTTTATTTGTGGGGTGGCATGGCAATGCTACAGCATGGACATTTGATGTAGATGTTTTGGTGTTTGTGAAGAGACCAGCGCGGATTGGAAAAACATGACAACAACTATCAGTTTATCTAGAAAGCAGTGATGTACCAAAATCTTTACTGGCATCGGCACCCCTAAGGGAAGACTTTGCGGTTTATCCCGTGATGGCCGCCCAGCCCTCAACCATGGTAGAAGAGCAAAGAGGTTTGGAGAATTGCTCTGTTTCAGCTCAGGACCTGCCCACTTTCAATCAGTTGTGGTAATTCCCACTCCCCAGACGAGTTACTGATTCAGAAACCCAGGCCCTGGTGGTCAGATAATGGTGGACAGATGGGCCCCGTGGCTTCTTGGGCCCAATCGGGCAGAAGGGAAGGGCTCTTGGGACTCTCTCTCTTTTTCCAAACTCAAACAGAGAATCAAGCCAACTTACTTCTTCCAGGAAACCAACCAGCCACCTCGAAGGAACCAGATGGAGCCGACCCCACAGCGGGGTGCTTCACGCCATCATGGAACGGCTCTTCGGTCAGTGAACTCCAAAACTGTTTTGGTCAAGGCTTTCCATTACCTGGAGCTGAAGGCATCCTAAGGGACAGATTTGCCACACCCACAGCTTCCCGATCTTTCCGTTACAGCCATCCACCCATCCGTGCATTTACGAATGAATTTGCAAACTGATTTTCAGAGCATCTATCCTGTGCAAGCCTCCGTTCTTTTTTTTTTTTTTTTAAGATTTTATTTATTTATTGACAGACAGAGATCACAAGTAGGCAGACAGGCAGGCAGAGAGAGAGGAGGAAGCAGGCTCCCTGCTGAGCAGAGAGCCTGATGTGGGGCTCGATCCCAGGACCCTGAGATCATGACCTGAGCTGAAGGCAGAGGCTTAACCCACTGAGCCACCCAGGTGCCCCCAGCCTCCGTTCTAAGTATTCAGGCTCGATCACGAATGAGACATAGCTCCTGAGCACTTATTCTAGTAGAACAGCCCCAGGTATAAATAGTGATGATAATCTGCTGTAATAAAAGGAAGTAGAGGCTTCAGGACAAGCGTGTTGGCTGAGGCTGAACCACCATGACGGAGCAGGTAGGCCTTCACGGGAGGGTACTGGGGGTGCAGAGCGGCAAAAGGGTCTGATGAAGATGGATGGATTCTCCTCACAGAGGGGCCAAGGAGAAGTTCCCCCACCACACACCAATGAATCCCCATCTTCTTCCGGTGGCTGCAATGGCGGGGGTGGGGGTGGGGGTAGGCAGAGGCGCACAGCAAATCCACCACAAAGCCAGTCTGTGCAGGCAGTTCCCCAGCCCCCGCTGCCCCATTGCGTTATGGTCCCAAATGGAGCAACAGGATCCAAGTACCTGTCATTTCTCATCGGCACAGGAACACGTCGACTATCATTTTACATTGACGTTATTTAATTAGTGATTGGAAAATGTCTGAAACTGGGGGAGAAACTGGTTTTAAGGGCCATGTGCAGATTGAAGGAACAGGCTTTGAACTTGTAAAAAGCATCATAAATATAAAGGACGTTTCTTTTCATGGGGACTTCTTAATATTTCTAGATCATGCCACAGGGAGAGTTTGGAGACATTAACCACTGAAAGCACATGGATTTGGGCACATGGATACGTTTAAAGTTATTACAATGAGAACATTAACTATTCAAATGGAACCCTTAAGACAATATGGTACGGGGCACCTGGGTGGCTCAGTCAGTTAAGCGTCTGTCTTCAGCTCAGGTCATGATTTGGGGGTCCTGGGATTGAGTCCCACATGGGGCTCTCTGCTCAGCGGGGAGTCTGCTTCTCCCTCTCCCTTTGCTCCCTCTGCTTCTGCTGTCTTGTTCCCTCTATCTCAAATAAATAAATAAAATCTTAAAAAAAAAAAAACAGAAAATGTTACACATTGTAGTAAGGACCCAATTATTTCTCTGACACATGAAGATAATAGAACAGTCTGTCTCTGTGTCTCTTCCTCCGGTAACCACGAGATGAACCCTTCACGAACCCAGAGGATTTCTTTAACTTCATTAGTTGCTGTCACCACGGGAGTCCCTGAGTCCACAAGAGGTTTCTTACCAGACTGCATCTTGTTCTGCTATCCACAGCTTCCCAAGGCTTCTGGCCAACAAGTGAGGCTAACAAAGCTTACTGCAAAAAACATCTTTGGTTTTAAAAAGACTCGTTCCAGAATTGCTGTTTTTAGGGACTTGAATTTTGACTCCCAAGAGATCTCATAAAGATGCGAATTTTATCTGTTGCCAAATATGTTCATAATGTATCTTGCCTTATACTTAGGATTTGGAGAATATCAAAAGAAAGGAAAAATACATTTTTTCCCCCAGCTCTCCTGCATTGTTCAGGCTAAACCATTTGCTGTGTGTAGACACATCTGGAATTACCCAATGTCATCTTTGCCTCAAATAAACCAGAATATATATAAGAACATAAGTTATAAAAATATCTTTGACTCACAGCTGAATTCATATCATTGTTGATTAGAGCCTGACAATCTAAGATGACTATAAAAGGAATAATAATTTATAATGCTAAGTAGTTACGTTTAATGTGACCACAAAGCTTAATTTCCCCTGTAATCTTTACCAGTATAGCTACATTTTATGTCATATTTTTCATATATGATAGAGCACCAGGAACGCTTCCTGTCAGAAGGGAGGGTTTGGTTTTTAGAACTGAGGTCTTGTCTTTAGACCATGATTAACTCATTAATCTTTTGAAAATATGTTCAAAAAGATTTTTTTTGGTTCGCTGTTTACCTGATTAGAAGATTCTGGGGAGTTACGCCTTTTGTGCTCATGCACGCACACAAATGTATAAGAAAGCCTGAAAACAAAGGGGAGGAGAACATTTCTTCCCTCTGATCACGGGCTTCATTTTCTCCCCCAGCTTCAGCTCTCAGAAGCACTTTGAGCTCCAGGTGGAGAGTCTTTGTGGAGTTTAAAGGTCCCCAATGGCAGCCGAAGAAACAGAGGCATAACATCAGGGAGGCTGGTGGTGGGGTGATAAGCCTGGCTCCTGGGTCTTCCCCAGCCTCCTGTGTGTCCCTCGCGAAGTCACACACCTTCTCTGTGTCTTGGTACGAACTCCTTTGCTTTTAAGTTTAAAAGGCACCTTGATGTTGTGAGATAAAACAGATGTGAAAACAGATGTAAACAGGAAGAAAAGATACTCCCTGCTTTCCGTGCTCAGCTGGATAGAAGGTCCTTTCTCCAGTCGGAAGAGGAAGGCAAGAGTTGAAGGGGAAAAAAAAAAATCAAGAAAACTTAGAAACGGTGGCTCCTGCCAGGAGGAAGCCTGAGAAGGCAGGAAAAGGTCCCAAGAGATGTGCCCCTGTGAAGTTTGGGGATCCAAGAGTAGGGAAGTCCCTGCCCCCAGAGATCCATCGAGAAGTCCCAGAGTCCTTCTGGCTGAGGGTGGAGAAGAGCGCGACGGGTGGTTCCCATTCACCCCGAGCATGGCACCTTCCGAATGAGGGGAGGGGGACTGGAGCCCATTTCCACATTCCCAGGGGTCCCAGGTGAGAGGAAACACTCCCGGGGCGTGAGACACAAATAGTAATGTGAGATCCCTGGGCCCCCAGCGGGGCTGAACGTGGGAACAAGGAGGGGGCGGGGCAGGTGACCGAGAGCCAAGGGCGGGCAGAGTCCGCATCCGCCGAACCGCTCGTGTGTTAACGCTTCCCCAGAGAAACAGAACCAGCGGGAGAGGTATGTATCCGGATACATCGAGATCTAGAAACGGGTTATCAAGTGTTGGCACACGTGCGTATGGAGGCTGAGAAGCCCCACAATCGGCTCTCTGCAGACTGGAGACCCAGGAAGCCTCGTGATGTCGTCGGACGGCCCACGAGCCAGAGAGCGGCGGGCGTAGACGTCCAGGCCAAGCCGGCAGCCGGAGCAGTAGGGGGGCCGCAGGTTAGGTGATCCCTGTCCACACCCGGAGGGCAGCGCACTTTACTCTTTCTATTGATTCGGGCGCGAATCTTGTCCGGAAACACCCCCGTGGGCACTTCCAGAAATACTGTTTAACTAGATATCTGGACATCCTGTGATCCAGTCAAGCCGATGCATAAAATTACCCTTATTCCCCTAGGGCATTATTCCGAGCAGAGTCTCTCCCTCTTGGGGGCTTCTGAAGTTCCCAATGCCTGGGCCCTGGCCTTTAATCACCATCTCTGATGATGATAGCTAGGCACCCCTGTGTTTTACATCTACCCGTGGAATTTCAGTGTGGGATCGAGGCGGGGAGCCCTCAATCCATTTTGTTCTGCACACCCTTGCTGCGTGTTCCAAGGGCGGCCGGCAGACCAGCAAGTCAGCATCGTGTGGGCGTGTGCTAGAAATACAAAACGTGAGGTCTCATCCCTGACCTGTTCAGAATGGGCAATTTAACGATTTTATTTATTTGACAGAGATTACAAATAGGCAGAGAGGCAGGCAGAGAGAGAGAGAGGAGGAAACAGGCTCCCTGCTGAGCAGAGAGCCTGATGCGGGGCTCGATCCCACCTGGGATTATGACCTGAGCTGAAGGCAGAGGCCTTAACCCACTGAGCCACCCAGGCGCCCCGTTAGTATATGTGCTGCCGAAGCGAGCACCAGAAGGCGCAATTTAAAGCAATCCCCGGGGCGTGGGTACACATTACAGTTTGAGAAGACCGCTGCTTAGTCAGGGGTGAGAATCGGATGAGATAAACTTGACCTACAGTCGAAGGTCTATGTGGGGCTTAGATCTGTGATTCCCAGCCTTGTGGAATGTTTAAAAATACAGACGCCAGGGCACCTGGGTGGCTTAGTCCGTTAAGCATCCGACTCTCGATTTCAGCTTAGATCATGATCTCAGGCATTGTGGGATTGAGCCCCGCATCAGGCTCTGCACTCAGTAAGGGGTCTGCATGGGATTCTGTCCCTCCTTCTCCCCCCTCCCACTGCCTGCCTTTCTCTCTCTCAAGTAAATAAATAAAGTATTTAAAAATTACAAATGCCCGGGCCTCAGTCCAGCCCTCTGAGATCAGAATGTCTAGATAGAGGGAGAAGGTCTCGGCTTTGTCATATTTTAAAATCAGCTTGGCTGATGTTAATAGGCAGTCGGGGTTGAGATCTGCTGACCTAGACCCAGAAGCTGACAGCTCCTTCCCTATAGACACCTCTAGGACAGAAGGGTCGGAAACAGGCCAGAAGGGCGTTTGAACATGAATGTGACCCACTTACAAGTCTGAACTGACTTAGAAGTCATTGCAGTGGACTGAGTTCACATGGAAGCAACTGGATTAAGTATCTGCTTCTGACAGAATAGGGCTTGGAGACAGACCATTGCACTGAGTTTTATAAAGACAAGGATACATGTTTGCAAGCCTGAATCTGTGACTGAAATGGCTCCATATATGCAATGTTGGTACAGTGCCTGGCAGGTAGTACTTACTCAATGAATGGTTATTATTATTGTTATTTTAGATTTTATTTATTTATTTGACAGAGAGAGATCACAAGTAGGCAGAGAGGTGGGTTGAGGGGCGATGGGAAGCAGGCTTCTTGCTGAGCAGAGAGCCCGATCCCAGGCTCGGTCGAGTGGGGCTCGATCCCAAGACCCTGAGATCATTACCTGAGCTGAAAGCAGAGGCTTTAACCCACTGAGCCACTCAGGTGCCCCTGAATGGTTATATATTATAATATTAATATTATTAATTATTATATAGTATATAATATGGTTTTATATGTATATATATGTGTATATATAATGTGTGTATAATGTGTATATATATAATATATGTATATATAATATATACACATATATAATATATATATATACATTATATATGTGTATATATAATATATACACACATATAATATATACATATATAACCATATTATATAATAGCCATATATTCCTTTGGTTTCTGAATGTGAGGAGGGGTATCTTGCAACAGTTTTAGGAACTCTCTCAATGTCCCCTCCTTCATTCTCTTTACCAATAAATTGTGAGTAGACATAGATCAGGTCTTCCTGCTCTACTCTTTGTGATGTTTATCAACCCATCATCTTTCGTCTCTGTTTCCCCATGCTGCATTTTGAGTGATATTTCTTCAAATCTGTTCTCTAATTTACCAATTCTTAAACTAGGCCTACTCTGTTTGTAGTTAGTCCTTCAAGCTTTACAGTTTACTATACTTTTATTAGTAAAATAAGTCTTTCCCCATTTCTATTATTTTTATTGTCTCTTATGTGTACTCTGAATCTCTATTTTATACCCTTGAACAATTTAATCATACTTAATCTGTAGTCTTTGTTCAACTCTAAAATTATTAGGAGTTTGATGTTGCTGTGTGTTGTTTCTGCTGGCTCTTGTATGTTGCATGTGGTAGCTTATCTTTGTAGTGTGAGTATGTGTCTCTTTGTGCATGTGTGTGTGTCTGTAAGTTCATGCTTTGTTTATAGAAATTCTTTGAGTTTTGGTGAGTAACTCCTTTTGGCTTATCCAGCAATCTTTGTGTTGGCTTCTTCTAGACTGCACTGAGCATTACCAGCCCTTGACACTTTAAAAGAACTTATTAGCTTGAAGTTTGTAGGACAACATATGTAGAGTGAATTTGAACAGCAAATGTGCAAAAGAGTCTGCTTCCAAATACTGTTGTTTGGAGTCAGACTTGTCTCCCTTCTACCCAAAGCTGAGCTGGAAACATTTTTCCTTGTTTTCTCTGTGAGGCGAGTGTATTTCTGGTAGACCTTTACAATGAGAGTAGTCCTTTGGCGACCCAGGTCTATGCACTGTCTCTTATTAGAGTCTCACCTTAGGTGGAACCCTGTTTTTATCTTTTTTGCCCCTGCACCCCACACAGCTATCAGAGCAGAAGTTTCAGGTCCCCAGGGTCAGCCTCTGCTCCCAGGGTAAAAGTCAGTGTAAGTGTTTGCTTTCCTGCTTTCACTTGATGCTTGGCCTTTCCTTAATGCCAGCTCAGTAATGCATTTTTCAGTGATTTTTTAAACTTTTCCAGCATTTTCAGTTGTTTCACAGGTAAGGTTATCCTTATCACAATACTGTCAGATACAGAAGACCTCTTAGTAATTTCTGTCCTGTCAAAATATATATATATGTGTGTACACACACACACACACACACTTATTTATTTATTTATTTATATATGCGGGGACAGCTTTCAAGGCTCAGGAAAGAGAGCTGCAAAATGAAGACATCTTTCAGAACGGTAAGGCGTTGTTCAGAGAACCAACATTGAAACTTGTATTCCTTGTCATCATTTTTCAAAGTGTCATCTTATAGGAATGGAAGAGACAAAATGAAATTCTGTGAAGTTCTTTGCTCTTGGAGGAGTGTTGGTTATTTAAATTTCTGCAAAAACAGCAAAAAATCTCCCTGAGCCAGAAGGCCACATGAAAAGGAAACAATAATCCTATCCTGATGCTGATTTAGTAGTTGATAGAAAGCTGAGTGTGAACTCTATTGCACATCACAAGGATGAAAACTCATTTACCTTTGTGGAGGCCTCTCATGAAAATATGAAAAACCATCTCATAGATGACAGAAATATCACTCACCAAAAATAATGGCTTTGATAAGGGTCATTTTATCAGATGACTTTGGGCCCATGTATTTTTTTTTTTTTAAGATTTTATTTATTTGACAGAGAGAGAGAGCGAGCGAGCGAGAGAGATCACAAGTAGGCAGAGAGGCAGGCAGGGGGGTGGGGAAGCAGGCTCCCCGCTGAGCAGAGAGCCCAATGTGGGGCTTGACCCCAGGACCTGAGACCATGACCTGAGCCGAAGGCAGAGGCTTAACCCACTGAGCCACCCAGGCGCCCCCTGGCCCATGTATCAAGTCCCTTCGTTTCTTGGGCCCTCAGAGGACAATTTAAAGCTTAGTTATTCAACCAGCCTCAGAGAAGTCTCCAGAAGTGTCTGAAATGGCCCATGTTTCTGCTTCAAACGATTAGAACTACACCTTCTTCAAACAAGATAAAACATGTTCCAGAACCATGTTAGGTAACATGTTATAGTTGTCTGCATGACATAAACGAGTCATCCTACTTGAAAGTGCCCTCTTCCCAACTAATGCCACTGTGAAGATTTTCAGGGTCTGGAGTTTTTAGCAAGAGTTGCCATCCAGGTTTAATTTTTTCCATAGCTTTTGAAATAATTGGTTATATCCAGAAAGTGAGGATAAGAGAGAAATTTATTTTAAAATGGATTTGACCAGCACCAACTAGGCTGACCTCCTTATGGCTGATGAGATGCAGGCACAAAGAAGTCAGGGCACAACGGGCAAACAGGAACGGGTTCATCCCAGGGGCGTTCACCTGATCCTGGATGATGGCCCATAAGCACACTGACCCCATCGTGCCTCTATTCTCACCTGCTGTTGGCTTTCTTGATGGCGTGTTCTTTGTTGGCTCATCTTCCCATGTGGTCCCTTTCCCCCACATAGCTTTGACATATAACAGCCCCCCCAACCCCAACCCAGGTATTTTATCCTGAAGATAACAACTGATATGGTCTATGCCAATAAAAACCAGCATTTAAAAAAATCTAGATTAGCCATAAGTTACATAATTTCCTTAGGTGTTCTGAATTCCTAAACGTTCTTATCTGACTTTATGATAAATATGATACCACAAATACATTCTTTAAAAGGCTTTCAGCCAGTAAAAATGAAGGGCAAGTCAACTTTTGGCTGGAAGGAACAAGCAAAAACAATGTTCAGTGTCATTTTCCTGATTGCAAAAGGACCGAGTAGTAAAATAGACATAAAGTCTGTCTGTACATTAAGTGGACAACTAGTGGCAGTGAGTGCATTGATGTGGTTGTACACTCATTGTGGCTATCCCTCTCCAAAACCCTTTTATCATCCCAAACTGAAACTCTATCTCTTAAACAATACATTCCCAATACCCCCTCCCCTCGGCAACTGTCATTCTACCTTCCATCGCTATGGATTTGACTGCCCTAGGGACCTCATCTAAATGGAATCATGTATTCGTCCTTTTGTATCTGACTTCTTTCCCTTAGCGTGGTGTCTTTGAGGTTCATCTATGTTGTAGCCTGTATCCAAATTTCCTTCTTTTTATGACTGAATACTATTCCCTTGTATGGCTAGACCAAATGTTGTTTATCCATTCATCTGTTGATGGATAATTAGTTGTTTCTATCCTTTTGGCTAATATGAATAGTGCTGCTATGAACACAGTGTGCAGATATTGGTTGAGTCCCTGCTCTCGAATCCTTTGGGTAGTTGCCCGGAAGTGGAATTTCTGGATCGTAGGGTAGTTCCACATTTAATTTTTTGAGGAGCCACCATATTGTTTCTCAAAGCAGCTGCACCATTTTACCTTCCCACCAATGGTGCACCAGGAATCCAGTTTTCCTACATCCTCACCAATACATCTTTTTAAAGATTTATTTATGCATTTATTTATTTGAGAGAGACGGAGATAACGACAGAGAGCACAAACAGGGAGGAGAGGGAGAAGCAGGGTCCCCACGGAGCAGAGAGCCCGATGCGGGACTGCATCCCAGGACCCTGGGATCATGACCTGAGCTGAAGGCAGAGGCTTAACTGACAGCCACCCAGGTGCCCCTGGTTTTTTTGTTTGTTTGTTTTTGTTTTTAGTGATAGCCATATTAATGGATGTGAGTGGTACCTCACTGTGCTTTTGATTTGCATTTCCCTAATGATTAGTGAGGTTGTGGGGGGTTTTGTATGTGGGGGGGGGTTAAAGATTGTATTTATTTATTTAACACAAAGAGAGAGAGATCATAAGTAGGCAGAGAGTAGGGGGTGGGGAGCAGGCTCCCTGCTGAGCAGAGAGCTGGATACAGGGCTTGATCACAGGACCCTGAGATCATGACCTGAGCCGAAGGCAGAGGCTTAACCCACTGAGCCACCCAGGTGCCCCATGATGTTGTGGTTTTTTACGATTTTGTAGAGGATGTGTTTCTCTGTGTCTGTTTGTCTTGAGGAGGGACTCACTTTCCAGGGGGTATTTTTTGATTTTGGAAAACAAATAAAGCTTAAACTTTCCCATTTGTTTTCCAGGAGGATTTATATACCTCACTTGTCCAGATCTGAGGAGGCAACTAAGATTCTGGATACATCATCTCAATTCCTTTCATTCCCAACAAGAACCATGCACAGGCATTTCCTTCCTTTTCTTCTTTGTCTTTAAGCACTGGTTTTAGGGTGGGCCTCGGCCTAGCTCAGCCAACAGGAACAACAGCCTGAGAGGGGCTTCCCAGCTTCTGAGGACAGGGAGGTGACCCTGGGGCTCTGCTCAAGCAGGCTGTGGCACAAGCATGGATCCCCATATTGGAAAGAAGCCTTCATGTGTCAGGGGCGATACCGCACAGAGGAGACCACACCACGCAGCAGCGTTATGACAAGAACAAATGCCTCCATTTGGATTGCGCTGAGGAAAACTGATGATTTGTCATACAACGCTGGAGTGGAGAAATCATTCATTAGTGAAGGATGGGCAAAACCAGTAAAAAATAGTCAGCAATATCCAGGAATCAGAATACAGGAGGGAGCCTGACACATGTTGTCACATGTCTGACTTTTATAAGTTGTTTTCAAAGATATGTTGGGGAACACAGACTTCTTTCCTGTGGCAAGTTAGCTTGAACAGAAATTACTAGAAAGCTATGACCTGTATTAACTCAAGGATCATCCTTAAAAAACAATTAGGTTCTCTTTTGTATGGGCCCTAGCTAGAACTCGAACCTGCCTAAAATGACATCAGCTTTCCTCATTTAAAATAAAAAAGTATGATCTGAATTAACTCAATACCGTATTTTAGAATAAATGAAGTTTTAGCCAGTAATAGACACTAACAGTTTTCCATTTGTACTGTAATCTAGTACATTAAAGGCAAATAGTGCTGCTAAGGGTGTTTTGTGTTCTTGATAAGTTAAATAACCCATCTAAAACCTTATTCATATTTAATTTGCTAAGCAATCTGTTTCTTTGTAGATGGCACAAAGGTAAAGTTTAGCTCAGTTCTTGTGTGCTTTAGTGGGATTTAAATTATTGAGATTTTACTGTGGAGACTGAATCAGCACGCTGGGTTGAGATTTCTATTGTGAACATCTAATTATCCCAGTTTCAAGGATATTGCCTTTATAATGTTAAATAATACTCACTTCACGGTTTCTTTTATTTTTGTTCAGTAAAAGACTCAAAATCCACTTTATTATGTCTTGGTTTTGAAGTTGTTTTAAAGAATCCATAAATCGACAATTTACCCATGGGGCTTGTCTTTAATCTTAAAGTTGGAGGTTTCCCTGAGGCCCCACAAAAACATCAAGTGGTATAAATAGTAATTAAATATTGTATGTGACTCTCTCTCTTTCTCCCTTTCTTTCCTTCCTTCTTTTCTTTTCTTTTCTTCTTTTTCTTCCTGTTTGGTCATTTGACACTCAAATATGATGGACATTGTTAAGAATTCATTCTATAAAAGATGTGGCTTGGTGATTCCACCAGCCAAGATGCCAGAATGTTGGTGGTTATTGCCAATTTTGATCACGTGGTTCAGATCTTAATGAAACTTTAAGTAGGGCAGATTCGTACTCTAGAACTACATAGAGTACTCTGAATTGTTTATAATGCAAAACTCCGCATATAGCATTTAGAATGGGTGCAGGATTCTCCTGGTGTTTTCTAGCAATGTCCCAGCAGGGAGAAGGTGAGACCTTTCCTAGGTGTCACTGACAGCAATGCCTCCGTCCTGCTTCTGTTCCTGGTCTTCTCTGCTTGTCTGCTCCTTCGTGGCCATTGGTCCTGGTTCTCCATCCCTCCTGGCCCAGTTCGTATTGGTCAGTTTCCAAGAAACTGTTATGTTGTTTATCTAAATAATATTAATAACAATTTCTGTCTGTGTTTTTATTCCCCAAAGTTAAACTTGAAGAAAATGAGAGATTTCACTAAATGGGAGTTATCGCAAACTCATGTAGATGCTTGAGTTGCAACCTCCGGCTTTGGAACCCTGTGTTATAGCAATTGCCGGTTACAAAATATTTCCTTCGTGTGGTGGAGAAGGAGGGCTGGTGGATGGTTCTAGACCTCCCTGGCTTTTGTTGGGAAGGGCATAACTTCACAGGGGTTTTGCCTTTAAGCCTCATCCCCTGGTACTCAGGACAACGCTCTTCGAATACTGTCCCCACATACTACCTGTAGGGGAGGAAAAGTTTTCTTCCCTTCTAGGTTCTTTGGCTGGTCTAATAATTAAATGGTGGTAAGATGAGTTTAACAGGAGAAAACCAAATTTAATTTTGTACATACGGTAGGTCATAGAAATATGACACTCAAAGAAATGACCCAAACAGGGAGCTTTTATACCTTTTAACAAAGAAACAATAAATTACGAAGAATTGACAAGACAAAGAAGTTTGGCCTTGGGGTAGTAAACCTGTTTCTATAGTCTTCTTGTCCTTGGATTCTCTCTTTGGTGACAAGGATGTTTCTAGGACCTGGTACACCAAAGGTACCTTTCATATGGGAGATTTATTTCCTGCTTTCAGGGAGAATAAGGAGGGTCAGAGTCCTTCTTGCCCTGGGCTGTTTCTTAAATAACTTTAATTCAAAATAATCACCATGCCAAAGTGACATATTTTGAAATGGCCTACTCTGAACCCCATCATATCCAGTTGGTGTGTTCTTTCATCTCCTTCAAGTCTTTGAATCTTATCTTTTCATTGAAGTTCCCCATTTAGTGCTGAAATCCACCTTCCTCATTTCCCCTGTCTTGTTTGTTTATGCTTTGATCGTTCTTTTGTCCACAGCACTTAGCTCCTTCTCACTCATTCTAATACTCAGTTATTTTCATCATGTGTGCTATCAAACCTCTCCCACCCCTGAAAAACATAAGCTCTGGAAAGGCAAGAATATTTGTCTCTTTTATTCACAGACAAATCTCAAGTGCCCGGGACAATGTCTGGCACATAGTAGGTGCTCAACAAATATTTTGTTCAATGAACTTAAATGCAATGGAGCCCATCATAAGTGCTGATATTTACTGCACACTTCTTGTACTTCAAATGTTGCACTTGTGTATTTTTAAAATACATTATCTTTTTCTTCTTCCAACAGCTCCATGCTATTGCTATAATCATCATCATCATCACTTTTCATGTGGTAAAACTGAGGTTTAGAGAAGTTAATTCATTAGTGAAAAGTGCTCAGCTAGTAAACAGTAGACTTGAGGTTGGGGCCAGAAATATTCTGCATCTGGGTTCTTAATCACCCTCTATAATCGCCTACAACAGGTGGGACATGGAAAGGTTATGTCCTTTGTAATTTGCAGGACAAGGAAAAGTTCCTTGTTCAAGAACTGTTGGAATTTCAAGATGGCGGCAGTAGAACATTAAACCAAGTGAAGGGTCTTGTGTGACAGTGTAGGCTACCTGTTTATGACGCAGGCCTGGGCCTAATAAGTGGACATGCCCAGCCATGGAGACCGAGGGTGAGCACTATTCTTTTGCCCTTTGGGTAATACTCAATCTTATTTTAAATTCAGAGACAGAAGGAATGCCAGAATTTAATTAGTTCATTGCACCAACCTGACAGATGAGGAAACGGAGTCTCAGAAAAGCATTCTTTGTGAAGGAAAAATGCATGCAGTCCATTGGTAGCAAAAGAGAACAGAGCGTTTTTTACTATAATCAACAGAGTCTGGGTCATTGGTAATATTTCCAATATTGATAATTTTCAGGGATTTGTTAAAAAAAACTAAAAAGAATTCAAGGGTATCCTCATGATGATGTCACTGCCATTTGCATTCATATACTCTTAAGAAAAACAACAGAGTGCATCCCACTTCTGTGTTTGGTAAAAAGAAAAAGTTCAGCCCACAGATTGAGATGATTGTTCCAGGCTAAAATATCCTCCGGTATGCTCCTCCTTGGCCCCGCCCTTCTAACTGAAAGATACCTCTTCCATCAGGTCTTCATTTCCGTTTAACCCAAGTTGACATACATTGTTTATGCGAGTTGTACCGATATGTATCATTTTGGAAATTAAGGCAGAGCATGGTGTAAAACATAGCAGTACACAAGCCTGCATTCCATGAGCTGTCAGGGAGCAGCTATGTCAGAGAGATTAATTAATTGCTTACCCAAATCCATTCCTTCTTTTTTGCAGAGAGAAGTGCAAATTTGTTCAGGATGATGAGGCGCCCAGTTAAAAATATTTCCTTCCTTAGTCTACCATGATATAAGCCCTGGGAAATGCCACTGTGCACACAGGAGAATGAAAGGCAAACAGTATCTTAGTATTATTACAAAATATTATTTTAAAATTTGCATTGTATAAAATACATATAATAAAAACTGCCATTTTAATCATTTTTAAGTGTGCAATTCAGTAGCATTAATTACTTTCACAATATTGTGCAGCGACCAACAGCTTCTATTTCTAAAACATTTGTATCACCCCAGACAGAAACTCTCAAGCAATTGTCAAACAATAACTCACAACCTGTTGCTCATCTACCCAGCCCCTGGTAACCTCTAACCTCCTTTCTGTGTCTATAAATTTGCCTACTCTTGATATTTCATATAAATGGAATCATACAAAATTTGTCTTTTAATATCAGGCTTATTTCACTTAGTATAACATTTTCAATGTGTGTCCATGTATCAGAACCTCATTCCTTTTTATGGCATAATTGTATCCCACTGTATGAATGTAGCACATTTAGTTTATCCATTCATTTGTTGGTGAGCACTTGGGTTGTTTCTGCTTTTTGGCTACTGTAAATAATGTTGCTATGAATATGGACTTACAATATCTGTTTGAGTACCTGCCTTCCATTCTTTGGGGTCTCTACCAAGGAGCGGAATTGCTGGGTCACCTGACTGGGTCATATATACATTTAATCCTTTGAGAAATCACCAAATTATTGGCAGAGTGACTGCAATTCCCACCAGTGGTGCACAAGACTCCCAATTTCTCTATGTTTTCACCCACACTGGTTATTTTCTATTTTTGTGACTGTGGCCACCCTAGCGGTGTGAAATGGGAATTCGTGATGGTTTTTATTTACATTTACCTAGAGACAATGCTATCGGGTACCTTTATATGTGGGAAATCCTTTCGATCTTGTAGATTTTCGCTGCAGACATCGCCAAGTCCTCAGAGTTCCTGCACTTTGCCAAATTCCCACAGTGCTTATGCATTAAGAATGTAATTGTTTTAAAACCTCTCCTTTTTAAATAGCACCCTGTACCACTACCCGTATGTGAAAAGTTTACCCAAAGTATTCTTGATTAATCAATTGCATACTCAAATCCATTTCTTCTCTTTTACAGAGAGAAATGCAAATTTGTTCAGAGCGATGATGAGGTACTCCATTAATAATGCTCATTTCCTTAAGCTGGGAGTGGCTATGTGAGCCAGATTTGATGGCATAATCAAATTCTATGGGGTGGAGCCTCTAGCAAAGCTGTTTTATGGCAAAAAGGGATACTTTCACTTGGTGTATGCTCCTTCCCTTTTGTTCCCCTTCCTCTTGTTTGTCATATAGACACCAAGTCTGTATGAGGAGTCCACATCAGGCAGCTTTTGGGACAAAATCATGTGGTAAGGATAGTAAGAAATGAGAAGGAACCTGAACCCTTGATGTCTTTCTCAAGGCTCTGCCTGGGTTTGTGGATGTTTGGACTCTTCATTCAGCTAGGATAGCTTGACTTGGTTAAGCCTATGTAGTTGGCTTTTTGGTACATATGACCCAAAGGGATCCTAACTGTGAAGCTGTAAAGGTCTTGATTGATGGGAATCTAGAACTAACTGAACCTAAAGAGAAAAAAGGAGGCAAAGAAGAGAAATCAGATGTGTTATAGAGCTAACTGCATGGCAAAGATCTCTGGAGGTGAAATGCAGAGCAGAGAGCATCTTTCATGTCCCATCCCATTTCCCATCTGCTCATGGTCATGGTCTCCCCACTGCATCAAAAGACACTTCAAGCCTCTTCTCACTTCTCTAGAGTCTTGGTACATCCTGGTTGGCTAGATCAGACTTTCTTTGGGAAGAGCTTAAGCCTCGTAAATTAGAAACCAGAGGATGAAGAACCACAATCTCTGAACCATTAGCTTAAGTGTCCATCCGTGCTGCGTGGGGGTGTCCCAGCAGTGAGAAACGACCTTAATTCTCCTTGAAGGGTAAATGCAGAAAATTGGGAATAAAAAACTCTTTTGATGCTTTTCAGAACAATGAAATTCTTAACATACCTAGCTCCTTTAAATCTCTTGATTTATTGTGCAATAAAAATAAATAGGAAATTAAAGGACATTCCTTTCATGAAAAATCTATTTTTATAAATACATAGGCTCATATCCCAAACTTCAGCTGTTTTGCTCATTAATTCCATGGTGTGTATGAGTGTTGCCACGTATTTGTTTTCTTTTTAGGTCATTTAAGAGTATCGATTCCTCCTTCTCTAGTGTAGAACTCAATTCTCTAAGGACTGGTTAGCAAAACATTTCCCAGCTCAGACTGTGCCATTTAAAAATGATTACGTTTGGTGTCTTCAGTTTAAAATTTCCTTTGCTGGCTCCCATATGCTAGCAGTTTGTACACTTCTCTTTTATGCTTTAATTCTTAAGGGCATCTCCAAGATATTCTGCCCATGTCATTCCCTCTAACTACCTTCTCTTGGGGGCTAAGACATCAGGGACAATGTCTATACCAGATAAGCCGTCGAGATTATTGTTTTCACTGCCAAAAGTTTTTGAGGGGAAAGAAAACCACTGTAGGTGGTCATGTGTCATTTTGGCTCCAAAGGAAAATGCTAAGTCGCGCATTAGTTGTTGCATAAATTTGCATATTGATATATACAATCCCAATGATTTTAATAGCATTGCAGATTAGCAGAGACAGATGGACGCAGACACACACAGGCTGACATTCAGAGATTCCCAGTCAGAGAAAAACAGAGCCTGGGAAAGGGGGTGGGGATGGGTCACTGAGGGCAGGGAAAATCGGACAGGACACAGAGGGTGGTAAGGGAAAGATGGCGGGGCGGGGGGAGCCTGGAAGAGCAGAGGGTGCTTGTTAGATGGCTTTAAGGAACCTCCCTGCCCCAGACCCCCACTATCCTTCAGTTTTTAGACTCAGCCCTGAATGGAGTGTGGAGGAAGTGGGGCTGGAGACCTAGAGAGGCTAGGAGTGAATCAGAAGATCCAGAAGTCGTCTAAGGCCCACAGGAGAATTTAGATTTATTTTACTACAATAAATAGGCTCTTAAAAAATTTCTTTCTTTTTCATTTGTTACTCATTTTGGTGTTTCGTTCTCTCTCCCATGACCTGACTAGAACATCCAAGCACAGCATTAGATTTCTGTATAACTAGAACTCTTTGACATTTTGCCAGGAATCCCAAGGTCCTTGAGTGAAGATTCTACTGGATTGACTTGCAAACCAAACCACCAATTTGTTACATTTTTCTATGGAAAACATACACATCCTGAAGACAAGGGTGTTTACCGCTGAAGAGTCTACTCTCCACTAGGAACCTGGTGCCTGGGAAAACTCATTAAAAATTAGGACAAAGGGCTAAGAATTCCTTAAGGAATATCTTCCGTGTGCTTCAGGAGGCTGCCTGGCTCTACTCCCCTCACCCCTGCTACCCGACCCAGTGATTTTGAACCTGCCAACTGGTCTCAGTTCAGGGTTGGAAAAATATTCTCAAATTCTTAGTCTCGGCCTCTCAAGGTTGCTTATTCCAACCATCTGTGCGTGTGTGTGTGTGTGTGTGTGTGTGTGTGTTTGCATTGGTCATTGGAAAATCAGTAACTTCTGGCTGCAGTGAACTTCTGTCATTTCATAATTATTTACTGAGCTCTCAAGGTAGCGTAGGTGTTCCCCTGGGAGTTAGGTACTGCAGGGGAGACAAAGAGTAATAAGACTCAGGGCCAGGCTCTGGAAAGACTCACAGTGGCAAAAGGAAGATTACACAAATCCACTTGGCTGTCTACAGGGGGAGAAAATTACTTTAGAGAAATATCTGCAAGGATTCAAGAAGGAAACACCAAAGTTGTTTACTGAGGTAGAGGAAGGCTGGTTCACAGATAAGGTCGCATTTAAGCTCCAACCCAAAGAATGGGTCTGATTTTAACAAGCGGAATTGTTCGGATGGGGGCGTAGGGAGGAAGTAGGGGAGAGAGAAGGGGAGGAGGGATGGCCAAGAGGGAGCCCATGCAAAGGAGGGGAGACGCAGCAGAAGCACGCAGAGTGCTTTGATCAGGTGTATGCCTCATGCTTAGGCTGGACGTACAGAAGGGATTAGCGGGCGCCCTGGGAGACAGGGCTGGGAAGCCCGTTGGGGCCCAAAACATGGACACCCATCATGTCATGTACATGTCATGTCAGTAACTTCATTCCACGGGCACTGGACACTCACAGGTTTTTATACAAGGAAGAGTTGTAACTGCAGATCCTGACGCTTAATTTGGTCTCAGTGTCCACGATAGGCTGCAGGCAAGGAAAGTCGAGAAGGGGAGGAGGGCCCGTGTGGAGGTCTTGCTACAGGGCTTCAGATCAGAAGTGACGAGGGCCTGGCCGGACCAGGAAAGCAGCAGGGGGCATTTAAAAGGTAGAGGGTGTATGGGAGAGATGGAAAGACAGTCTTCGTCTCGGGGATGAGCTGGACATAGGAAGTAGAAGAAGGTAGAGTCAAAGATAAGGGAGCCTGACATTTATTGACGGCTGTGCTAGGCACTTTACACGTAATAATGCATTTGATCTTAACAACTGCATGAAGTACAGATAACTAGGATTCCCATTTCACAGATGGGCAAACTGAAACACAGGGCTTGCGTAATTTCTCCAGGGCTGCTCGCTTATTGGAGGGGTCTCCCTAGAGTCCTGGCTTGCTGCTCATTCCGGTACCATGTCGTCCCCAGTTGGATGGTTCCTGCTCTCTTGTCTGAACGGTTCCTGCTCTCTCCTCTGATGGTTCCTGCTCTCTCCTCCACCCCGTCCATAAATACCCGTTCACTGAATTGCCCTCTTGTCGTGACCAGCAGAAGCAAAGGAAAAGTAACTACCATCCTGGAAACAAATCCATTTTCATCACTGAATCCAAGCAGTCAGTGCGGCTAGAAAGGCATAAAACTCTGCCATTGTATTCAGACTCAATTTAAAAAAAAAATTCCCTAACGGCAGTTGGCATCGTGATTAAGGTTTTCATTTTATTTATTACTTTGTGATGGCAAAACAAAACAAAACAAATCCTGCCTGAATTATCTCCCATGTGTCAGTAGAAAGACATTTTTCCTATCAGTATACTTCCCGCTACGTGAATATATTGATAATCAACCTGATAGTCACTCAGGGACATCGGTCCCCTGGGTTTGGGGCTAGGTCTGAGCTGTTTTTTTTGTTTTGTTTTAAAGATTTTATTTATTTATTTGACAGAGAGAGATCACAAGTAGGCAGAGAGGCAGGCAGAGAGAGAGGGAAGCAGGCTCCCTGCTGAGCAGAGAGCCCGACATGGGCCTCGATCCCAGGACCCCGACATCATGACCTGAGCCGAAGGCAGTGGCTTAACCCACTGAGCCACCCAGGCGCCCCGGTCCGAGCTGTTTTAGAACAAAGATCATCTTCCTTGTTCTAGAGTGGCCCATGGGCTCACACCAGCTCTGTTCAGTCCTCAAGGTTGGACTCTGGATTCGACCTCTTTCTTCCTGTTTTCTTTCTCGTGCTGAAAGTACAGCACAGAAAACCCTTGATTGGAATTCAGGTACTGGTAGGATAATCATAGTGCCGCCGTCTTAAACACATACTACGGCAGCAGCTTTCAGACCGGCAAAATGAAGGTTTATTGTGTAATTACAGATCTGTGCTCTGCAAGAAAGGGACCAATTTCGCCAAAAACCAAATGGTTGGCATTTTTTTTTTTTTTTTATTTTTAGAACTGAAGAGCCTTTTATGGCTTGCTGGCAACCTGTTTCATCACCCTAATAATTGGAAACGTCCCTGTCGTTAACAGTCAACTGCTTCCATATATTCCACCCAAAAACAGACCATGCAGAATCAGTGGAAAGAGATCATGTTTGTGAATGTGTGCATGTGTGTGTGCGCTTGTGAATATATCCCAGAAATGATGTACAGGTACCTGTGTGCATACGTGTGTGTGTGTGTGTGTGTATGCATGCATGCTTGTGTTTGAATTTGAACCCCAAATGTGCAAGTGGAGAAAAATGCCCCTGCTACAGTGTGCTGAGTTATGGGGGGCCCCACCTACTGTGGAAAAATCACCTTCGTGATTTTACATTGCACCAATACCGAAAGACCCTGAGCTTTTTTTTTTTTTTTTGTAAGATTTTATTTATTTTTTGGACAAAGAGACAGCATTTGGGGGGAGAGGGGCAGAAGGAGAGGGGGAAAGCAGTCTTCCAGCTGATCAAAGAGCCTGACATGGGGGTCAGTCCCAGGGCCCTGGGATCATGACCTGAGCCAAAGGCAGACACTGTTAACCACTTAATCAACTGAACCAATCAGACGTCCCCCCCTCCCCCTGTCAGTTCTACTAAAGACAGTCTTCTTTTCCTTTTACTCTGTTAGACCCGAGTTCCTGCCCTTTACAACTTCAAATTCTTTTTAATACGAAATCTACCCTAAAGTGCTAATTCTTTAAGCGAAGCAAAGACTGGCTTGGGTATTTTCTCTCCTCCCAAATCTCTTGCTCCTTTTTCATCCAGAAGGTAGGATCAACGTTGGGGAAGCTTATCTTTTTCATTTACTTGGCCTAGAAATAAAATGTCTGTGAATCCCTGTTGAGAGTGAGACACCAAGGACAGGGAAGGAGTTACTTAGTGCCGTGGAGGAACGAAGTCTGTGTCTTAGTGGAGTCATCCTGCCTTTAAGGCCCTGGTGTATTTTTTTTTTCCTGGAGCCAGTGGTTCTCTAATCTCATGTTGCATCAGGATCACCTGGGAAGTTTTAAAAAAACTTTTAATGCCCAGGGATGCTGATTTAATCTTTTGAGGTGGGGCAGCGAGTCCATATTATTTAAAAGTTCCCCAAATGATTCTGAGGAGTGAAGTCAGAGGAGGACTGAAAACTTGCCATTCCAGACCCTTGGATCCCCCAAATCCATTGGCTTTAAAATCCCTTTAGATCCTATGTTGAGTGCTGTGAAGTGTGTAAACCTGGCGATTCACAGACCTGTACCCCTGGGACTAATAATACATTATATGTTAATAAAAAGTAAAAAATTTTTAAAAATCCCATTAGATCACCTGGAGAACTTTTACAAAATACCAATGCTGAAGCCCCCGCTCTGAGACCAAATATATCAGCACATCTGGGATGGAGTCAACACCCTTGGGCACTTATTTCTTGAGTGATTCTAATGTGTGAGCAAGATTAAAAATTAGTAGTCTGGGTTATAGATTTATGCCAATATATGTGATGTGGATTTTACAAAAGCATCAGTTAGAAAATAGTATAAAGTGTTCTGTTACATACCACAGGGCAAACTCCTTCAACATTTTTTTTCTTTTAACATCTTTGCCTTTTCTCCAAAGTTTTTGTTTGCTTTGTTTAAGACTTTATTTATTTATTTGAGAGACACAGAGTGCATAATGAGGGAGAGAGAGAAGCACACTCCCCGCTGAGCAGGGAAGCCTGATGTGGGGCTTGATCCCAGGACCCTGAGATCATGACCTGAGTCAAAGGCAGACACTTAACCAACTGAACCACTCATGCATCCCTGTTTTTGTTTTCTGAAAATTCATCTCTCTTCTCTCTCTCCCTCCTAGAAATCTTTTTTCCTCAGTAACTTCTCTGGCTACTTCCCCCCATAGCTGGGTCTTCTTTTCTCCTTAACGGCTTCCTTCATCAAATTCAGCAGAATATCTTTTACTTCTCACTCCTACATCAGAAGCCCCAAGTTATCCTTCCCAAATTAGGGATAAATCATTTATGTATTAAAGCTTCAGAAAGAGACAAGACCAGAAGGAAAATGGCACCCCTACCTGAAGGGAGACATAACTTAACAGATAGAGCTAAAAATCCCCAGTAACAGAAGAGCATCCCACATCCAAGACAATTCATCATGACGGAGCACACAGGGGTGGAATTAGCTGCCTGAATGATGCCTCTTATCTTTGGTTTTTCCATACTGTTTCCCCTGTCATCCCTGGATTAGGCCCTCTTAACACTTCCCCGGACAACTCTTAACATCTTTCTAACTAGACATCCATTCCCATATACCTTTGGGCCCCATCCCTAGCCTTATGTTAGGCAAGTATGAGTCCAACGAGTTTTCTAGCCTCCCTTAAATGTTAATAGTAATTCTTAAATTTTTTGTGGTCATGGACCCCTCTGAGAGTTTGATGAAAACTATAGACTCTTCTTGAACAATGAAACACAGGTTCATATAATTCGGCATAGAATTCCAGAGACTTCATGGAACCTCCAGTAACACAATGACGGACCTACAGTCCACGGACTACACTTTAGCCTAAATTTGTTAGTGTCTCTAAAGCTTGAAAAGAGTCAAGGTAGTTGAAACATTTGAGTTACCTATATTTGGACTAATCGATTTTTCTACTTCCTTTTTGGTCATCAGAGGAAGTGATAGGGATTTAGAATTCAACACTGAGTATTACTTAATAGTTGAAAGGAACATATATATATGATATACAGAATTAAATATAATTTTATTTATTTATAATATATTTATAATATTTATATTATATATATTCCATTTAATTTACACAAGAAAAATGAACATTGAAGAAATTAAATTGCTCACTTGAGGTGGCACGGTGAGGAGGTGAATGAACGGGGATTGGGATGCTGAAATCCTGCCTCCCAGGCCAGTGATGCTCACTCACCTCTGACTGGTCAAGATGTTCTCCCTTCATAGCATCTCAGGTTTCCTCCTTCCTATCCAGTTAGACTTTCCCCATTATCATTCATTCATTGATTCATTCAATAATTTTTCATGAGGGACATGTGCAGAGCACATGAATCTCACCATTATCATTCATTCATTCATCCAATAATTTTTTATGAGCGACTTATGGAGGACAAGGAGGAGACCTCATTACAGATACCAGTTTAAGGAACTAAGTTATGTGTTAATAATAAGGGGCCATGAAGCTATAAAAGAGGCCTGATCACATATGGCAAAGAGGCTCAGGAAAGGCTTTGTCGAGGAGATAACCTGTGATCTCAGGTGCAGGTGATGAAAGATACACCTGGGGAGAAAGGCAAAAATCCAGACAATGGGGGAAACCATTGGAAAGGCTCAGAGGTGAGAATCACAGGGGAGAGGGCCATGTCCATTTGGGCAGAAGTAGCTTTTGGGGAGTCCTAAGCAATGAGGCAGGAGAGTAGGCCGGGTCTTACAGGCCATGGTGAACAATGTGCTCTCCATTCAAGGGCGAGTGGAGGTCCCAGAGGGTTGGAACAGAGAGATATTGGTGCTGCATTATGCTTTAAGATCTGTTTGGTGTAGCAATGCAAAATATGAATGAGGCTGGAGAAGGTTCTTTTCTGCAATCTTATCTTGTTTAATGTTCTTCAATATCTTGTTTAAGCTTTTGTTCTTAAGGATGGAATCTGCAAATTAATATTTAGTCCACAGTTTAAAAAAAAAACCTGGAATTTGTAACCCTTTACAAAGTCCATTAGGCTTCAGGAGGTCAACAGATCTTCTAGATCTGGGTTATATGTTCATGTGTAAAGTCCTCTTCTTTTTTTTTTTTCCAAGCTGAGAAGTTTTACAGCTTCTCAACGGGATCCACAATCCAAGAGGACCACTGCTTGATGCTTCAAGGAAGTAGAACAATTGTGAGTTTGCCCAACATAGGATAGCACTGAGGCCTGAAGGTATATGTGATACTCATTGGAATAGGCTGTACTGCTAGTTCTAATGAAAAAACAAAAACAAAAACAAAAACTTTTTTTTTTTTGTCAAATGGGTCATAAAATATTAGCAATGGAGACATCTAGAAATATTAATTCTTTCACTTAACAGAAGTTGAAACCAGGAATCCTATTGGATAGCATGTTCCTCAAATCTGCCCAGAGAGTTCTAGAACCAAGGAAAATCCTTTCAGAATAGACAAGTTTTACCTTCTCTTGGTGAATTGATGTCATCAACATAACTGAATTTTCTGTTAAGTGTTTTATGTAAGATAATAACAATATCTAATAATTAGGACAATCTAAATACTGATAAGTGTACTATTGGGTATGTTAAAAATACCATGTTGCTGGTTTCTGTATCTGATGAGAAAAACACAATTTCCTGAAGTTTGTAAATATCTTCAAAATGATTTCCATAAATCAGCAGTAAAATATTTTCTGTGATTAGCTTATTCCCTATTAAAACGGCCATTAGACCATCAGCCTTATCTGTTTCTACCCATAACTAGGCGATTGTTGAGTGACTTTTTAAACATTTTTATTCAGACATCAGCATGCCCCACTAGCCCGTCTCCAGGTGAACAACTCCATCTTGCCATTGACCTATCAATTTTCGACACATGTAAGGTCTTGGATTCTAAATTTTTAAATTGAAAACACAATTACTTCAAGGCTTTCGTCGATAGAAAGTGCTAACCATTGCCAAGGACAAGCAGAGAATGTTGTCTTGTCTAAGAAGAGATTTCACAAGGAACCAACCTAATTTTCCCAAGGATCTTTCAAGAAGCCAGGACCATTATCATAAAATCCCCTAACCAAACCTCTCAGTGAAAAGGAGGATTCTAGTTCTAAGTTTCGGCATATTTTAGGGTTAATGAGAAAAAGGTCTCCTCACCCCCTCTCTTTCTCCCCCACCTCCGATGACCTTCCTCCTAATAAATAACTTGCATTGGCCTGGATAGCTCCAGGGAGGCGGCGGAACAGCCCCCTGGGACCAGCACCAAGCTAACTAGTACTCAGGAGGATTGGACAGAGGTCGGCCTCATTAGCACGAGATTGTAGCTGACTTTGTTCAACCTCCCTCAAGAGAGGAAGGGAATCAAAAAATATTCTTGTGGTCAGACTGTGGCTGTTGGCAAAGCCATTTCAGAAGAACGAGGTAACGATACGCCACAGGGAGAAAACAAACCGTTAGTTGAAGAGCTGGCAGCAGAATATTTCCAAGAAGAAACTTCTCTGTGTTTAAGGATCCAACAGCGGTCCGTTCTAGGTGGGGAGGTTGCTCTCGGGTGTGGCTGTCAGGTCCTTGGGTGAGATAAAGCAACAGTTCCACTGCTTTGTAGGAATGAAGCCCACAACGTTGGGAGTCTCGGGGCGCAGGTGGAGGAGACAGAGCTTGCGGGAACTTAAGAGGCGTGGGAGTGAGTGAGAGCATGACGAATTTAAGGTGACAGCCTTTATGCAAATTATTGAGCCCAGGAGAAAGAGCTGAGCTGGGACCATGAGAACTTCCACTGTATTCGTCATTGTTTCTCCAACTGGAACTTAAGGGTCAACTGTGCACAGCTGCGGCCTCCCCTCCCCCAGGTCCTCGGGGAAGGGGGTCCCAAGTCATCATTTTTATCCTGCTCGACAGAAGCTTCTTAAGCACACCTACGTTGGATCACCACAGCTGGACGCTGACTGATGTAATGGGAGAGGATGAGCAAGTTCAGAGAGGATGGCCAAAGGAAAGGGCTAAGGAGACAGAGTAGGAAAGTGAACGGAGTTATCCACTGGATGGGCAGTGAGGCGGTCCCCGAGGCCCTGAGTAAGGACAGTTGGGAGTTCCGATAGGGTGGATATGCGCGCACGAAGTTTTTGTGATCTAGTCGCAGGCAAGCCTCTGTGCGTGTGCGTGCGTGTGTGTGTATTAACCAGGCCACCCTACTGAGTCGACACACCTGCTTGTTAGTCCTAAGGATCTCGGACCTTCGGCAGGCTATGACATGTCTGTCGCATCCTGTCTCCTCAAACGAACCTGCGGCACTACCCCACATCTTGTTACATGATATTTTTCAGAAAGCGACGCTAACGTTCAAAAGGATGTAATTGCAAAAAATTTTGGAAAAATAAAAGAAAGGAAATAAACCATATTTTCCTTTGGAGTTCTACTACCATTTTTGGCGGTGTGAGATGCCTCCTTCCAGTATGTGAGTGTGTACAGTTATGTGCATACAGCATATAGGTATACACATACACATGCACACACACACAGACATATATATACAATTTCCTCCACACACATGAATTAAAAATGTATATATGGTCTCACAACCTCCTTTTTCACTCAGTGCAATAAAATCAGCATTCCTTCACACCATGAAACGTTCCATGCAAACGTGAATCTTGTTAACTGCGGAGGTTCATCTCTGGGAGGTCTCCACTTTATGGCACCATAGTGTCCCCTTATACTTATTTTTGAGCAGATCGAGGACCATTTTTATGAAAGGGCATGTTCCATATCTCTTCAGACACAGGAGGCAGTACATGCCATATAATCCACATACATTCTTTTTTTTTTTTTAAGTCATTTACTGCATTTTAAAAATTATTTAAATTCAGTTTAATTGCATATAATGTATTATTAGTTTCAGGGGTAGGATTTAGTGACTCCTCAGCTGTACACAACACATTTTTTTTTTAAAGATTCATTTATTTATCTGACAGACAAAGATCACAAGTAGGCAGAGAGGCAGGCAGAGAGAGAGGAGGAAGCAGGCTCCCCGCTGAGCAGAGAGCCTGATGCGGGATCATGACCCGAGGATCATGACCTGAGCTGAAGGCAGAGGCTTTAACCCACTGAGCCACCCAGGCGCCCCTACACAACACATTTTTAATCCATTCATCTACCTTCCTTGTAGGCACAAGCTCAGTCTTTTCTCCAAGTTCACAAAAAAATGTTCTTTCTCTCTTCTTGAGGCTCTGGTCTATTGGACTCTGTGTCCATTTCCAGCCTCTTCTGGTTAGAACTCTAAAAACAACGTTTCCCAAGCTCCCCTGTAGCTAGTTTGCTAGATACAAGAGTGGCTCTGACAGTGAGGCGTTGGGGTGAAGGCGGGAGGTGCTGCCTTTGGAATGAGAGCCTTGATCACGGGCTGGGATGGTGAGAGCCCAGAGTGACAGAGGGCAAGGTCACCCTGAGAGTCAAGGTGAGTATAGTCAGCAGGGCCAGAGCTGGGATGAAAATGGCTTTACCAGGGCACCTGGGTGGCTCAGTGGGTTAAGCCTCTGCCTTCAGCTCAGGTCATGATCTCAGGTCCTGGGATGGAGCCCCACATCGGGCTCTTTGCTCAGTGGGGAGCCTGCATCTCTCTCTCTCTCTCTCTCTGCCTGCCTCTCTGCCTACTTGTGATTTTTCTCTGTCAAATAAATAAATAAAATCTTAAAAAAAAAAAATGGCTTTACCTCCGGAGGTCTTCTGTGGTAGATAATTTATGATGTATCCCTAGCACTGAAATAGATGGAAATCCTACTAAGGTTGAATTTGATGTGTATGCCTGATGAAAGAAACCTTCGATCTGGTGACTGTTTACCAGAATTCCCTACCGAATTTCCCTATCGGAGTCAGTTCACAGACTCTGGACCCCAAACGAAGAGACGACATTCCTTTAAGAAAAAGACATGCAACATTCCCACATGACTGTATTATAAAATCTCCTGAACCTTCCCTAGAGAGCTCCGAGGCTGCTTACCAGGCTGCAGGTGTGCCGAGGAAAGAAGGGTACCAGATTTGGGGGTAATTTTGAACACATCTGGACACCTGTGCATGTGAACTTATTCTTTTTCTTGCATTCAAATGAGTTCCTTAGTCAGAAACAATGTTGTGTGTGCATCACAGGCATCTCAGTATCCAGAGTTTCTTGGAAACCCACTGATCAGATGGTGAGTTATGGGATTTTAATGATAAAAAGAGTTTTTATTGGAGTTTGTCTCACCTTAGGCCCAGGGGCTCCTGTGTACATACCCTGTGTTTATTTTCCCAGCTCATGACTGCAAAATTTGGCAATCAGAGGAATTCCACATTTGTTCTCTAACTCAGGAAATGAGGGAAGAAGGGCTACCCGGGAGCCTGCCTCCTACTGTGAATGACTACCTCCTAGGAGAAGTTGCAGAATTATTGTCCACATGAAGGTCCTGGAGAACACGTGGGAATTGATTTAAATCCATCTCTTCAGCCTGTGCGGAAGTGCTAGAGGTCTGGAAGAATGGTTGCATTTTAGGGAACTTACCTAGGGAGTGACTCTAACTGCAGAGCCTGTTACAGACATGATCTGTTTTTATGGAGTAAATCAACACAGTTCCTGGAGTCTGATACACAGTTGTCTATCTGGGGACGCTTCTCTCCCTAACCAATAAGCAGATGCTACTTAATGCAGTTTGCTCACGTCCAGCAGCAAGGGATCCTCTCAGGCAGCCAGCTGCCTTAATCTAGTTTGTAGGGACCTTGATTACTATTGTCCCATAAGACATCCCTGTTCCACTGTATTGGCTACATCATGCTGATTGGGGAAAAGCATCAAGTACCCCGGATATCCTGATAAAACATGTATGTGCCAGAGGATCAGTGATAAATCCCATGAACACTGAGAAATCTCAGTGAGTCTCAGTGAAGAGTCTCAGGATTTAGTGATGTGAGACATTCAAGAGATTCCCCAAAGTGAAACACAGCTTGCATCATCTTTGCATTCTCCGCCCTTAAGAAAGAGGCAAATAGGGGCGCCTGGGTGTCTCAGTGGGTTAAGCCGCTGCCTTCGGCTCAGGTCATGATCTCAGGATCCTGGGATCGAGTCCCACATCGGGCTCTCTGCTTGGCGGGGGACCTGCTTCTCTCTCTCTCTCTCTCTCTCTCTCTCTGCCAGCCTCTCTACCTACTTGTGATCTCTCTCTGTCAAATAAATAAATAAAATCTAAAAAAAAAAAAAAAAAAAAAAAAAAGAAAGAGGCAAATAAATGCTCCAATCTATTGCCAAGTAACCCTTAAAGCTGCTGGTCATAAGTGTGGCCCAAAGGCAGACAGGTTCTATAATTTGTTCAAGTTCAGGCTCAAGCAGGTCTTCTACTGGGGCCTCATGACCCAAGGGATCCAAAGTTGGTAGGGTGTCCCACACTGTATTGTTTCTGAACAAGGAAGTCATTCTATCACAAAAAAAAGGAGGGTCAATGAGTTTATCCATGTGGAATTTACTGTCTTACCATGAATCCTATCACTCAGGAAAAGCTGACCAGAAAAATGGTAGAATAGCCTTTGGAAGATCCAACTATGGCGGAAGCTGAGAGATCTCAGCTTTTCCCATTTGGAGGGCTATCTTACAAGAGGTTCCATTGCTTTGAGTAAGCAAGCAATAAACAAACACATAGTGCTACTCCTCCCGCAGGCAGATCTCATGAGTACAAAACCAAGGGGAGTCATCTCTTACTGTTTCACCTACTGAAAGACATTCACATGCAATTTTTGCTTCCCATACTTATCAGATGCCATTGGTGGCCTCTCATAGTCCCTTGGCCTACTGTGAAGCTTTCCAGGAATAGCCAGAAGTGCTGGGAGTTAATGCCCCAGGAGTTCTGGATAAATCACTTGGTCTCCTCACACTCCAAAAGGAGAATTCTGAGACCCGTGCCTCTGTCCCTCAACTAGTGTCCAGCGGGATTGGAGTCTTGTGTGGAACCTACAAAGTCTTCCGCCATTTTGAAATTCTATTTCAAACCTACTAATGTTCTGTTCTTGTGCTATAATGTTTCATTTCACTTTTGACACTTTGACAGATGTAAAAATTCTTTTAGTATGAGGTGTCGTAGAAATACAATAAAATTTTCCAACGACTCTCCAGTTATCACGGAATCATTTATTAAGTAATCCATCATTTCCTCACTGATTTGAATTGCCACCTTTATTGTATTCTAAATACCTATCTTGGGTTCTGGCCTACTTCTGTACTTTCTAGCTTACTGATAAGTCTGTCAATTCATGTGGCAGTGCCACTTTTTAAAATTACTGTAACTTGATAATGAATTGCTCTACCTGGAAAGACAACTGACTTCCCCCAATTCTGATTTTTTGGAATGTTCTTGGCTATTCTCATTTATTAGTTTTCCTGTGTTTTTTTTAGTCATTTTGATTGCTTCCCACTAAAAAAATCCAGTAGGTATTTTTTCGAGGGGGTGGTGTCAATGAACTCACTAGGATTCTCCTTCCTTTCCTTCCTCTCCTCCATATTTGCCGCCTTCTTTTCTTTTCCTCAGCCAAATTATTTATTCAGAATTCTCAGGTCATTAACGTGCAGCACTTCACTTTCTTTGTTCTTTTAGTAGGGCGTAACTTACATGTACTTGGTTCATCTCTTTTGGAAAGGAGTCATGACCCAGTGGGATAAGGAAACCAAGTTCTTTGTTCGTAACTTTGCCATTCTCTATCTGAAAGTCTTCCCTGTCTCTCTCTCTCTTTTTTTCCTTGCCATAATCTTTCATATGTATTTTGTAAATAACCAAGGTCGAACAAACCCCTACATGTGTCGAGACAGAAGATCATATATTAGAACAGAAGTAGCGGCTCTAGCAATTACAGCTGGCTAGCCTTTCTCCCTTCTCCTTAATATTCAAATCCATTAAGTGGGGCTAGTAGTAATAACTTACTGCGAAGTTAAATAAGATGGAATCAGTTAAATTAGTACAGAATCTTGCAGGAGATGGCATTTCTGGCCTCAATGCATTATTTCTTCAAATATGCAAATTCTGGCCTCAGCGCATTATTTCTTCAAATATGCAAATGCCTTCCCACTCTGCCTCTGGGCTCAGCCCCATGATGGACTTTACCAATGTAATATTAGCAAAAATGCTGTGAGAAAAGGGCTGTGAAGCTCCTGGATGCTTGGACCTGCTCTGGCTCTTGCTGCCTGACACTTCCATGGAAACATGTCCAGACTAGCCTGCTGGAGGATGAGAGAATTGTGACCCAGTCAACTCCACGGCCTGTCAGCGAACCGCTGACCACTCCCCGATCCCCTCACAAGTGAATGGGCCACACAAGTGGATGAGAAGTGCCACCCGACCAAGTCTGATGGAAGTCACCGACCTATAGACTATTGAACCACATCTTTATCACATTAAACCACTAAGTTTGAGGTAGTTTGCTTATGTCTGTAAACTGTGTCAGCAAATACATTATCCAAACTGGACATATAGGTGGAGCTTAAACATTGTTTACATAATAGCCATGTGGCGATGCAAATATCTTTTCATTGAAATCAGAGATAGTTCCCCACCTCCCCCACCCCTTCTGGTCCTTGGTAGCATCCTCCATAAGGCGTCCAACCTAACTACACTGTTGCATTTAATATGCTTACTTAGTGATTTGACATACTCCAAATTGCTTCTAAACTGTGTCTTGTCTTTTTTAATGGCAAAAAACATTTTTGTCACAGTCTACTGATTGTCAGCATTTTCTTCGGGTCTCTGAGGGGTTATAAGAGAAATTGGAGAGAGAGCCCTCCCTTCAATTCCACAAAGCTACCTGATAAGAGCTCCTCATTTCAGGGAAATACGGTACACAGAGAAGCATTGAAAGGAAACTGGGAAATTCAAGGAGTCGGAGCTGAGTATATTTAGTCTGTGATTTTTTTGAAGCAAGGTATGAAGACTCACCTAAGGAAGAGAACTAGAATGACAAAATGAATAACCGATCTATTTGTTTTACTTCTAATGTGGCCTCCTAGGTTGTGGTTGGGTTGTGAAAAGGGAACAGGGTACCTAAGTGTTGTCTCTTGACATTCTCCTCCACCTCTTTAGCAAACACGTTCGTGGGTGCCTTCCTTGTGATGGAAACAGTGCTGTGTTCTAGCGATGAGGTTAGTGGTGTTTGTAACACTGTGCCTTGAAAGGATGGGATTGGTAGAAAGAGTACGATTACATCTGCTTTAACTCTGCTACATCTACATCCATTTAGGACTCCTGGAAACTCTCAGTTTTATTTTTCCACCCCAGTCAAAGAAAAGGCCACGCAAATGTTAAATGTTACCCAGCTTACTGGGATGAATGAGGCTGACACTGAACGTGGGCCCTCGTTGAGAAGGAAAATTGGCCCCCGGTTCACTCCTCCCGCAGCTGCTGATTAAGCGCTCATGCTGGTTTCTGGTCTGACCTTTAACTGAACAGCACGAATCACAACTCCCTAATGAATGTATCCTCGGAGCTCTCCACCAACTATTATCTCTGAACAGAGCACGGTCGTGAGAGAAGCAAAATCTTCCTGCCAAGAGTGATGCCAACTGACCCAATGGCCATTGGAAGAAAGGGGAGATCAAAAATTTCTCTTTTCCCTGGCAGCTCACTTTGCCCCTTGTTTTCTGACGCATGCGTTTTGTTTCTTCTCATTCATTGGCTTCAGAGTCCACACAGTTCAACTTTATGTTCTGGAGAAAACAAAGAAGGTTTGTGCTTCTGGCCTGATGTTAGGGGAAAAGGGGCAGCTTCTTAGCTGGAGCAAGTTAACGACTGGCTGAAAGGTCTGCAGCCTCTGAAGATGCAGACTCAAGAGGTATTTGTTCTCTAAGAAGGCGTGGAGTCATTTCTACTGGGTATTTCCAAATGGCTTTTGCTCAGAACTCGGACAAAGCCCTACCTGACTATCTAAGTAAATAAGAGAGAAAGGAACAGGACCAGAAAGCAGGGTGGATATGTGGGTGTGGAGACAAGCCCTTGCATCTGTGGGGAGCAGTGTTAGAAACCCACTCATCTTGGCCAACTTCCTTTTCTTTTTCCTTTCCTTTTTTTTTTTTTTTTTTTTAAGAGATTCAAGGGAGTGAAATGACTGGTCTACACACAGACACCTGGGTCATGATGGAACAGAAGCCAGAACTCCTAGCCTGACTTCTGAGGCAATACGCTCTCCTGCCTTTTAGATAATCAGGGAGAAGTATGAGTAAATGTGTCTTGTCAACGGGGTCCTTCGAAGAGACCCATGAGTTCTAGTACATAACACTACCTTATAAGAAATTCTAGAATTTTCGGTTTTCTCAAAGTATGTTAATAATGAAAACAATTTTTAAAAATCCAACTTGGGAATTAACTTTAGAAATCCTCTCCTGTCCCTATTTCCCATCCCTTCGCAGAAGTCACTGCCAAGAGTTCGAATCATCCAGACATTCTTCTACGAACACACACCCTCGCTTAAATCCGCATATGTGATCCTACCCACGTCTATGTGTTTGTTGTTATTTGCAAAATTATAAATAGTGGCCATGTGGCCGTGGAACTCTAAAAAATAAAGAAAGGGACACCTTTCCACTTTTCTCACTTTTTTTCAGCTCTAGAGCTGCACACAGGGCATGGATGTTATTCATAACTCTGTGGGTTAACGTGGAGGTTATTTTCAAGACTTCATTATTAACGAGGCTACAATTGAGATTTTTGAGCATGCATGTTTGTCCCCTTTGGCAAATATTTATGCCAGAGACATCCTCGGAGGATTTGGCGGGTCAAAGAGACACTTGGATTTTTGATCAATGTTGCCAAATTGCTGCACGGAGCGGTGGGGCTGGTTGACTCGTCCGCTTTATACTGACAACTGACGTGCTGTTTGCCAACGATAACACTAGTTGCTAATCTTACTAACCTTGCCAATCTGATACACGGCAAGCTCATACGGCTTTGATATTTAAGTCAAGCTTCTTTCTTCTTGGGCGCTTATGAATCATTTGTGTTCCTCTCTGAGTGTTCTCCCCCACCCGAACGTATAAATTAGGCTATTTGTTCTTTGCTGATTGAGTGCTAGGAACTTCTCATTAAGCCTTACCACTAACCTTTTGATTACGTATGTTCCACGTCTTTTTTTCCGCATCTGCTGTTCGTCACTTAATTTTGTTTGTGGAATCTTTGGTTGTACGGAGATTTTAAGTCATGAAAAATGCGCCAATCTCTTCCGTTGTAGGGAAGCTCACATTTCTAATATCCTTTCGTAAATCTGGAGTCCTCTCATCCCTGCTAGGCTAACAACAGCAGTGATACACCTTTCATTGAAAATAAATCATTCTAAATTTAAAATGCAAATTTAAGCTTGCCGCTGATGCCTTGACTAACAAAATTAGTCTTTAGAGAGGAAAATAGAATTCTCCTATGTAACTGCATACAGATCAGTGTAGTCTCCAGAAGGCCCAGGGGAATGGTGAGTCTTTCAAACTGGACGTTGTGATAGATTGGAAATCTTACGCTAAAAAACCCAAGCAAATGGTTTTCAGATTCCAACTTCTTACCAGTCTGTTCCTCTCTTTCAAAGAGGATCGTCTGTCAGCAGTTCCTCAAAGCCTACTCCTAGGACTCAAGATTTAGCAGATTGTTAACATATAAATGGATTATTAAGCCTTTATGAGCAACTGACATCTTTAGACGAGCCTACGGATTGTTTGAGGAAGTAGAACACAGGAAGACTCAGTTTTGGTGAATGACGATCAAGTTGGGACAGGAGAGGAAATTTGCTGCTATGGGAAAATTGAGGTCTTCATAGGAAATCATGCCAGGTGGCCCAGGAAAGCCAGTAGTGAGTATAAAGGTATGGGGTGCAGAAGATGATATGGCGGGGGGGTGGATGGTAGGAGATGGAGGAGAAGGGAAGAAATAGAGAAGAAAGGACTGAGAAAAATTCTTGAGAATTTCTTTCGCCATAATACTCACTGAGGTGATCAAAATTAAGAATAAAATTTAGGCTTGGGCATTCCCATCCTCCTCCATAACTGTATGGTCTAAAAACAGAATTAGAAGGAAGATTTGCTGTTTGCTGTTGGAGCCCGGTGCCCTTTTAAAGACCTAATTTAGAAGTTGGAGAAGCCAGCCAGGCTTTCTGTCCCAGTGGAGCTTATCAGTTATGACAGGGATCAGCGGGGACTCTCTTTCCCTCTCCATCTCATTGCCTCAAGACAGATGAAATGAAGACTGTATCAGAACTAAAAATATTGTCTAAAATCAGGGATAGTAAGCAAACAAACAAGCAGCACCCATCATCTTTCTTTTGCAATGCATTCTAGAAGGATGCAAGGGAAAAATGCATATATGTGACTTTTATTTTACATGGACACAACATTGGCAAGCCTAAGCATTGAAAATTCTTATGTAAAAAGGATCCAGATAGCTAAAAAGGAATCCAAAGAGAAACTAGAGCTTAGTGCTGAGCTGAAATTGATGTGGCAACCCCAGGGAGGTTATCACATTTCAGAGCACTGGATCTGGAATGAGACCCCGCCGCTCTCCCTGAGCTATGCCTGTCGACAAGTGGTTGGACCTTGGAGCCGCGCCTCAACCCACCCCCTACCCGCTCCAGCACCGCTTCCTCCTAAGAGTGGTAACGCTGGTCCCCAGTGATGCTCTGCCGGCTCAGGGAGGGAGGGCATGCGGGTCACATACAGGACTTTGCTGCCCCGTGTGCCATCATTATTTTCTCCTCTATACTTCACTTTGAAAAGCTCACGCTGTGCAAGGTCAGGTTTCCACTAGTGTGCCCCCTTCCTGGATTTCTGCAAAGAGCTGATCTAATTACAGAATGTGTGCTTTAGAGTTGAAGGTATCTTGGCTTTGTCAAAGAGCCCTGTGCTTCCCCGGAGAACTCCCCGTGCAGAGTCTTTCTTGGTACCCTAACCCCGGGCTCTGAAATAAACGCACCCGAAGTCACCAGTTGGACAGGACCCAGGAGGAGGAAAGGAGTCAGTGATACGGACTGCCTGGCAGGAACTCCTAACTGCTTCTGACCCTTCACAGCCTTGGACAGGAGTGCTCAGATGCCTTTTGATTTGCTCGTCCCCTGCACGGGGAGCTGCTGTGATGTAACTGTGCATTAGAGCCGAGTGCAGAAAAAGTCTCTGACTTACCCTCACGTGGGTCTGTCATCATGGTTCCCATATCCCAGAGGAGATAAGCAAAGGGACAGCAGTGACAACCAAAAACTCAGCTTCTATCTAATGGTATGCTTCACGCATGCAATCTTCAGAAAAAGTGTAAAACCATTTACAATGCAGAGAAACTCACAAGATGCTTTTTTGTACTACAAAAATACTCATCATAGAATCCCTTTGAATAGCAAGTTATTCTAGCACAGCAAGATAATATTGACCTCCCCAAATTTATTATTCATAGCTTTCCTGAGTCTTTCTGGGTTCATGTGAAAATTCATTTGTATTATTATTGAATAACACAAATCTCAGATCTTTTACGTAGAATAAAACACGGCAGGGTGCATAGACAGCATGTATTTCCTTTTCAAGCCTGTGGACCAAATTCCAAATGAATAATGTGAAATACAGGTAGGGCTTCTGGCGGCTTCTGGCTACCTTTTTGACCCAGCCCATTTGTGTTCTCTGCGTGACTGACAGATTGGTTGCCAAGGATCTCCAACCCCTTGCAGACATATCAAAAGAGGTGTCTGTGATCACTTAATTAGAGTAGAAGCGAGGGGGGCAAGTCCCTGCTGGTTATCCAGGATTCATGTGATCAGCTGTTATCAAAGTCCCCAGGCTTTCCCTTCTGATGAAAATGTCAACCTCAGGAAGAAATGTCTGCCACAGCTTCTCGAAACACTGAGGCCAGGGGAATCTGGAGAAAGGTCTTTAAAACATTTAAATTAAGATCTCTGGCAATGAGCATCAGCAAGGGTCTTGCAAAGGCTCTATGTAAGCTTTCATAACATTTGCCGCCCTTCCCCTTTCGGAGAGTGAAGGTCACGCCAATCAAACCCTCCCCAGCCCCACTGGCCCTCCTGCCGCATCCTCCCCCACAGTGAAGGTGTGAACAGGATCCAGAAAATAATTGTACAGATTCAGATGCACGGCTCCCTTATCTTTTCCTGTTCTTGGTGACACTAGCCTCCAGGAGCCAACCCAGGCATAAACCTTTCCAGCCGTTTTAAACCATTCTGCACCCCCTGTACATGCAGCCGGGTAACCCACAAGCTGCGGATGTCTGACTTGCTGTATGATGGAGGACGTGGCCTGGAGCTGCATCCTTTTCTCCTTGGCGGGACCATGATCTGGGTTCACCCCCCACACTCAGCTGAGTAGAACAGACAGTAAGTGAAGTATGGCTCCTTGGCAAACGATTTGATGAGAAGAACTTGTCTCGTGTCACTTTGGAGCCAAGTAAGAAATGAGGTATCCAAGATTTGAAACACTTGGGCATTCACTGAATTCTATCTAATCGTATACATTAAATATTTGCCTGAGAAGAGTCCCTCTTTGCTAGAGTGCATCTTACATAATAAATGCATAGCCATACGGACCCATTCCTTCTGCACTGGGAGACAGACAGTCCATGGGTCTGAAATGAAACCCATATCATTTCATTGTTCATCACATTCAGGAATTCATTCATTAAAAACATGCCATACTCATGGCTCAGGTTTGCTCAGAGCAAAAGCAGCAGGGAAGAAGTTTGTGTCAGTGGAGTCTGGAGAGCTCAGGCGGGGAATTCTGTGTCATTTCCCTTCTGGACCTAGACAGGCAAACATAGAAATATAGGGATATATGTGGTATGTCTCTACCCAAGGAAGCCCTGATAGGTCTGAGGTGTTGGTTACATAGCTATCTCCTGCTATGCAGCCAGCCATGGCAACAGAAACTCAGGACACCCCCCCTCCCCCGCCAAATAAAACCAGGTACACATCCTCAGTCTTGATGTTTGTGTAAAGCAACCTGACAAAATAGTGTGGTATGGTTCATCGCCGTAGGTGTAAGTCCCAAAATCATCGATCCCTAACGTCAAGGGTACTCTGAGAGCCACGGTCCCAGAAGTTGGTCAGTGGTCAAGCGTGATTCCAGATTCTTTTGGAGATTCAAATGTTCTGAGCCCTCGGATTCCAGATTCTGTCCAGTTGACTTCACCATGCAGTTAAAGTTGAAAACCACAGAGACAGGTGCCTAGGAGCCCTCGGTAGAGCTTGAGTGGTGGAGAAACATGGTAGAGTTGGGGTCTTAGGGAGCTGAGGTTCTGGAGTGGGGATGGCCTGGAGAGAGGGAGCTAGTTAGGTGTCTTTCTCAACAGTAGAGCCATGAAAGGTGTGATGGAAGGTTTGCCCTGAAGTTTGTGTTCCCCTGAAGCCTAAACTGGTGAAGAACCCAGTTCTCTGAGTTTATAGCCACTATATGTCCCAGGAGTGGGGCTGCACGCTGTTTCTGGAACAGTGAGTGACCTGCCTCCCAAACCTGCCCGGCATGGAAAGCCAGGAAGCCAGGAAGCAGCGAGCCTTACAAACAATCCTCTCTCTGCACAGCCATGCTGATAGTATTTCTAACAACTTCCAGCACTACTCCAGAAAGAACAAGGTGAGCTTTTCCAGGACTGACCCAGCCTCGTCATTAGTTTACTCCCTCCAAATTCACTCAAAAGCTGAGCGCACAAGAGGAAAATTCCCAGCTGAGTGAGAGTCACAACCAGAGCCATGTGGGCCACCACCCCTCTGGCTCTTGGTGCTGTCCATCAACTCAGACAATCCTTGAAACACCAGAATTCATCCACCAGCCCTCAAATGACAGCTACGTGTGCGTGGGGGCTATCTGTCCCCAGCGGGATTGAAATGGATCAGTCACCAGCACGGAGAACTCATCCTTCAGATCCTGTCTCTCTGGAGCCACTTCTGGTACCAGACTCCGTGCACGTGCAGGTGCAAAAACAGTTCAATGACTTCCTCTCACACAGATCATCCCACCCAAAGTTTTTGTCTCAGCTTATAAGATCCTTCAAAGTCTTGTGCTCTCTGGCCTCCTCCTGGCATAAAGCCCTCACGCCACACCTCTCCTGAAATCCAACGTTCCAGTTGAAGACCCAATATTCTCCCTTGGATTCATTTGTGCCTGTCTAATTCCAGGTCATCGTGCCTGTTTAGCTCTCGCTTCTTTCAGGAAGCCTTCCCTGATTCCCAAAAACTGGATCAGGTCAGCTTCCTGACACTTCACGTGGGCCCCGTGCCTTTGTAACCGTCGGGTCACTGCAGTGAACTCTTCTGTCATCTCCTATGAGGACAGGGACCATGTCTGTCTTTTACACATCATATTCTTGTAACCTTGGTATATCCTTGGTACCTCGCTTACTCCTGGCTAATGGTAGGCGATGATAAATATTTATGGAATAAATGAGTGCAATATGCCCCTCCTAGTTATGCTCACGTACTCAGAAGTACTCTGCAGGGATCACCTACCAAATTTAGGGAAAACATACTTAAGTGGCACCATATAAATTCACCTCAAATCTTTATCTTTTTTTCCGATGAATATGGATTGCAAAAATGGTGAAACGGGCGCTCATGGGTGCAATTACTCCTCTTTAAAATACATGGATTAGCGAATTCTTGAGGAGACCTTCCTCTCTCATATAAACGAGGCCTGCAGTGGTCAACATGAGAAATGCAGGCAGCACCATGCAGATCTTCATTGGAAATTCAAGAGCAAAAGAACATTAAGCAAAATTTCATCATTATTTTTGCTATAGCAACAGCCCAGAGATCTTGAGGGGAAAGAAGTCATACATAATAACATGAAAGGCAATAGGCTAGATTTTTAAAAGAAATGACAAAAAAATAATAGAGATGAAAAATGGCCGTGCTATACTAAATCCTTGGAGAATGGCTTTTATCATTCATTACTATGGCTATGGGGCTCAGGCATGTACTTTTTAAACTTGCCTAAATATTTAGCTGTCCAAGGAGAAGGTATCTTTCATTCACCACCCCCCCTCATGCTATACCAAGGAGAGCTTGTGTCAATGAAAACTGGCTTAAAATGAAACATCAAACGAGTTACACTTGCCTGGAACACTGTGGTCATTTGTCATTTATTAAAATGTCAACATTAACGATTTCAAAATTTTCAAGCCTCTGTTCTGGAATAAGTCATTCTATTCATGCAGGTGATAAGGAAAAAAATAGAAGGATACCTTTTTTATTTGTAGAAAAATGCAATGATTTCCAATGAAATGAACTAAAAATGAATATGGAATTTTCCAGATGATTTATACAGGCTTTTATGATAGAAAACCCATCTTAGATAAAGTTATTGCTTATAATACCTCTTCCTGACTCCTCCAGAACATAAATAATAACCTTAGACCATATACTTAATGAATATTAAATTATATATTCAGATGTTAGAAATGGGAATCAATCTCCAAAATGCTCCAGCAAGATGACTTGATTAGTGAATACGTAGCATTAATAAAATACTTCACCTTGTTTTGGTTTAAATTTGTAAGCTAATGGGTTTAATGGACAATTCGTGGAGACTAAGATGTCTAGCCCGCTAGACTAGAGTATTTGCATCTTACGCACGATCCACATTCGGTGAGAGCACTGGCACATCTAAAGCATCTTGGCAGCTGCAGGGTTTTGATCACATTGGACGTAATTTCTGCACTTCTCTTTGGTGGGTGGTGTAAACATTCCCACCTGAGCTGGAGAGCAACAGCAGGGCACACGAGCAGAACGGTGATTCAAGAAAGGCTCAGAGCTGAACAATGGGTAGCTCGAAAGCATCACCTGTCCGAGGTGCTGGATGGAGACTAAAGGAAGCATAAAGGCAACATGAGCAGAGAGAAACTAAGAGCGGTGCAATCGGGAGCAGAGAGGACAAGGGGCTGGCCTGGAAGAGTTCTGGAGCCAGAGTATTCAAGGGATTGTTGCATAACCTGTGATTTACCTTAAAACCCTTCCTCACAGAAGGGCTAGTGTTGGGGTGCCTGGGTGGCTCAATGGGATAAGCCTTTGCCTTTGGCTCAGGTTATGATCTCAGGGTCCTGGGATCAAGCCCCGCATGGGGCTCTCTGCTCAACAGAGAGCTTGCTTTCCTGCTCTCTCTGCCTACTTGTGATCTCTCTCTCTGTCAAATGAATAACATTAAAAAAAAAAAAAAAAACTTTTAAAAAAATTTTTTATTTTTTCAGCGTAACAGTATTCATTATTTTTGCACCACACCCAGTGCTCCATGCAATCTGTGCCCTCTCCAATACCCGCCACCTGGATCTCCCAACCTCCCACCCTCTGCTCCTTCAAAACCCTCAGATTGTTTTTCAGAGTCCATAGTCTCTCATGGTTCACCTCCCCTTCCAATAAAAATCTTTTATAAAAAAACCAAAAAACTAACATTCCATGGTGGAAAAAAATATATATATATATTTATATATATGGTGGAAAAAATATATATATTTATATATATACATACATATATATATTTATATATATACATACATATATAAATATATATATATAAAATTTTCTTTACCTATTCATAAAGCCAGAGTTTAAATTTGCCTTTTTTAAAACCTTATGTAAATAGATAAAGATACTTAGCGTACATTATTTTGTGTCTGGCTTTTTGGATTCGTTGGTTCTAGGTTTTGTATTTATGTATGTATGTAGGTTATGTACTCTGGATAAGAGTCAGTTGTCAATTACATGCATTTCAAATACCTCTCTTTATGGTCTGCCTTTGTATTCTGTGAATAGTGACTTTTGGTAAGCACATTATTTTTAAAGTGTTAAAACTTATTTATATTCTTTTATGTTATGATAAAAATAGGAGAATTTTGGTTTGACTTTATAATAAATGATTTGGGGAAAATTAATATATGACGGCATTTTTCCTGCAATCCTTCAACAGGATACGTCCCTCCACTTATCCACATCTTTAATGTCTCCCAATTCTTTTCATAGCTTTTTGAGTAGAGGTCTTGCCCATCTTTTCAGTCCAAGGTTATGGAATGTGTAGAGTATTTGACAACTGGATAGCATCTCTGACACTTTCTCTATGTGATAAGGTTAGTTTGGAAAGTAATCACAAAACCATCAGGGATCACAATCTTCCTGACTTGTTCTTTAGTTTAAAAATGAGCTCACAACCAAAAATAATAAACTTACATTTTCAAAACAGCATTCAAATTCAATAAAATCATTCACCTAGCAGGTATAATTTGCACTTCCCCAAACAAAATTACACCTTGCAGTCTGTACCCTGTTTTATATAGTTTTGGGGTCACATAGAAAAATGGATTCAAAATAACTCAAGGTTTATTTCTTTGTCTTTAGCATCATGGGGCTTTCATATTTATTTTGAATCTACTACTTACATTCAGAAATAGTACCTTAGAGGTGGGAAACACAAGTGTCCCCCAAAATGAGCTCCAATGATTCAGAGAAGGAATGGATTTACCCTCCACATGAAAAGCATCTTGCTGAATATTCACATAGAGTTGTTTGCCTTTGCCTTATTTAGTTGTAGAAATTCTGGTTATGTTCTGAATATAGCACATATCTTCTATTTTTCTGCTTGCCTTTCATTTTCTCAATTGTGTCTTTTGAGGCACACACGCTCCTATTTTTACCATAATCTAACTTAATCTTTTTTTTTTTACAGTTATGATATTTGTATTCTGTTTAAGCAATCTCTACAGCATCTTCTAAAAACTGGATTGCAGTACCTCCACTTAAGTTAAATACCTACCCCAAATGTATTTTTATCTTGGAGGGGGGTCACATTTTTTTCCCACGTGGACATGAGTTGATCCAGTACCACTGATTGAAATGACGATTCTTCCTCTACTCTGTGGCCTCAGCTTTGTCCAAGGTAGGTGCCCATAGCCAGGTGAGCTGTTTCAGGCTCCCGTCCTGGTCCATCAGATTGTAGGTCATTGCAACAATCTCCCATTGGCTTCTGCCATTTTGTATTAAGTGTGGATGTCTGGTAGTGCACGGCCTTCCACTTCTTTAGGCTTTTCTTGACTGCTTGTGGCCTTTGACATGAACAAATAAATTTTAGAACCAGCACGTGCTTAACATAAAAAAAAAAAAAAAAAAGGAAATCCAACAAACCCTCTCGGGCTTTGGATTTCCTTGAATTTTCTTTATTTTTGTGAATTTTCTTTTGTGAAAAGAACAAGAGAAATTTTCTCTCCAGATTTGGGAAGAAAGACATAGATTTTCTTTTTCCAGAATCCTGAGAACTATAGAACAAGGATAAATGGAAATCCAATGTTCTTTTATTGCAAATATTTATTTTCTAGCAAAATAGTTTATTTGCACAGATCCTATCTCAGCTTTGAAAAGGCTTCTAGTAAGCTTCTTAAGTAAATTGTCTTCAGAAAACAAAGGAGATGCTTTATTATCCTAAGCAGTGAGACATTTCCTCTTACTCTGAACACAGGGCAACACCAACAACTCAGGATCCCTCAAGTTAAGTGTGGTCCTGGACGGAGGAAAGGGACTGTGTGCAATAACCCAGTTCTCAATTTTTATCTTTGTCAAAGGATATAAGGCTAGTCATATAATTTAATAAGTATCAATTACACTAAGTTTGTTTAAATTTATTTAAAACTGAGGGGCTTGGGGAGCTCAGTCAGTTAAGGTGTGCCTTCGGCTCAAGTCATGATCTCTGGGTCCTGGGATAGAGCCCCATATTGGGGGTGGGTTGCTGCTCAGCAGAGAGTCTGCTTCTTCTTCTCCCTCTGCCTGTTGCTCCCCTTGCTTGTGCCCTCTTTCTCTCTGTCAAATAAATAAATAAATTCTTAAAACAATTATTGGAAACAATGTGATGTAATCAATTATTATATGATCTAACTATGGTACCTAAAAATTTTTGAAGTATTAGAACTGGATGTGATTACAGCAAGTTAAGAATGCTCTCCAGGCTCAGTTTCTCACCTGTACAACAGGAGGGTTTTGGTGATTTCTGAAGTCCCTTCTAGAACTAACATCCTGTTCTTCTACCTACCTCACACCTCCTTTTGTGGTGCAAAAAACAAAGCTCCATTGCTCTATGGTTATACTGTACCATTCCATTTTTAGCCTTTTATTATTGCAAGAAAATTTCAATATTTCATATTTCAAAAAAATGTAGAGGAGTGATCAAAAGGATCTTCTACAACATTGAAAAATCCATATTAAATGTAACAAAATACAAATATCCGGTTGCAAGAAGAGTAAACTCTGGAGATTGAACATACAGCATAGTGACGATAGGTTCCGATACTGTATTGTATGTTTGAAACTTGCTAAGGGAATAGATCTTAAAAGTTCTCACTAGAAGAAGAAAAAGAAGAGGAAGAAGGGGGGAGAAGAAGAAAGAAAGAAAGAAAGAAAGAAAGAAAGAAAGAAAGAAAGAAAGAAAGAAAGAAAAAGAAAGAGAGAGAGAGAGAAAGAAAGAAAGAAAAGAAAAGAAGGAAAGAAGGAGGAAGAATGGAAGGAATTTTGTGCAGTGATGAATGTTAAGTAACCTTTCTGTGGTCACCATTCCACAGTGTATTTGTATATCAAATCATCACGTTGTACACCTTAAACTTACACGATGGCATATGCCCATCATGTATCAATAGAGCGGGAGAAAAAAAAGCATAGCATAATGTTGAAACTATTCAGTTTCAGATGGCTTTTGTATAATATGACATATAGTTTTGGGGATCACTGAAACAGAAACAAAGACTGGTATAAATAAGAGGTATCTATGCTTAGACTCTAGTGAAACCTAAGTGTGCCATTAGTGACACAAAGTATCCCTGAAACCTTGCCCTCCAGCTGACTTGCCCAGACAGCTTTTTTTTTTTCCCAGCTGGAATACATCAGATGTATTTAATAAGACCTCAGTCAATCCCCCAAATTATTTTTTTAATTCTAGGTCATCCTAGGATTCAGACATGGATCTTATATTCTTTTAACCTTTCGTGGTTTTTCCCCTACATCTGCTCATATATTAGTTATGAATATGGCAAAAGTCTATATTCTCAGCTAAATTAACCCCTCATTATTCAGGTCTCTGAGTACAAGGTCAAAAGCAAGATCACTAATTTGATTGAAATGAAAATGTTAATTGAGTTATTGCTCTGCAGTAGGGAAAGAAAAATAGAATAAGGCCAACCAACCATCCTTAAATGGAGTAAAGACCAGTTTTTTGTCCCAACCAAAGAACTCTGACTTCATGTAATGTCAGCTTACCAATTGAAAGACCCACCTCTACCCACCTTCCAGGTCCGTGTTCCAGAGAAAGGTCATAGTTATGAAGCTCATCTCTTAGCTGCCCAGGGATCTAAGGGTGTTTTGCTCCTAAGAAAGCGTGGGAACCCTGACAAAGGCGGGTATGGGTGGTGCTTCTCAACAGTAGGCTTAGCATCATAGAGAAATCAGAGTGAATGAAAAATTAGTTTTATATGTACATTTTGTATATACATTTATTTATATAAAATATATATAACTTTTTATATATGTAAGTGTACATATATACATATACATATATGCATATATATATACATATATACAGGGGCTTAGAGATGCCAAGGGACTTTTGTAAATAATATATCACTGTGTTAGGCTGTATTCAAGTATATTCAAGTACTTTAAGTACTTTTAAGAAATATTATTTTATTTTTTTCTTCACAAAAATTCTGTCAAGGAAGTACATATTATCCCCCTTTGCTGGATGAGTAAATTGAGGCTCAGGGAGATTAAGCAGATGTCCCACATCTCCCAGCGGGTACACAGTAGACCAGGACCTCAAACCCAAGGCTTCAGATTCCGAGTGGCTTACCTGAAATGAAATAAACTGCATTTTCTTCTGGCTTTTCTTCTGCCCTCCTTGTGCAGAGATGGTGGAGGAACTCGGGCCACACTACATGTGGACAGATAATCATGTTTTCTCTGCCCAGTGACAGAGCTAAACAGAAGCCAGAGAGAAGGTGGAGAAGTTCGGAAAGCAGTCCTAGGATTGTGGGAGGGAAACACTCCATAATGTAACACTATTCTCCACACGTTCATATCTGGATCTCTTCTTAGCTTGGAGCTAGCCTTCTTAAGTAAATGCATTTCTTTTCTATTTGATCACAAGATTTATTATTTTTCTTTAAAGTTCTGATAGATTTGGAAATTGGGATTTGCTACTCGGAGAAAACGACATTACTGTTATTTATGAGCTTTCCGAAACATTACGTTCGAATTTCCCTGGTTACCTGCTAAGAATAAAAGGAGGATGACTGCCTCCGTGGTAGGCAATTTTGCGTGCGTATGTGTGTATGTGCGCATGTTGTTTTCTGAGTGTGGTTTGTGTGTATCTGTGTAGTTTGTGTGAGTATAGTGAATGTGGCATGTGCACATGTGTGTGGCATGTTATATACATGTGTGTGTCGACATGTGTGAGTGTGGTGTGTGTGAGAGAGTGGTATAGTATATATGTACGTGTGTGAGAGAGTATGTATGTGGTGTGTATAAACATGTGTGATGTGTGTGTTGTGTGTGATGTGTATATGTGTGTGATAGTGTGCAATGTGGTGCATATGTGTGTGTGCATGAGATTGTGTGGTGCAGTGTATATATCTGTGTGTCTGTATGTGTGAGTGTAGTGCGTGTGTGGTGTGTGTGAGAGCTTGTATGTGGTGTGAGGTATATGTGTGTGTCTATGTGGTGTATGTGAAAGAATGTGTGTGTGATGTGGTGTGTATGTGTGTGGTGTGGTATACATGTGTGTATCGATATATGTGAGTGTAGTGTGTGTGGTGTGCGTGAGAGCATGTGTGTGTGTATCTGTGTCTGTATGGTGTGTTGGGCCACAGGGTAGGAGGTAGGAAAATGGTGCCTGTAGGAAGTGGGTAGTGGCAGCCCCAGTCTCTAAAAGGCAGGCAACCAGGGGAGGACAGATGACACACAGGAAAGAGGATCCAGAAGGGTCAGTTGGGGACAGCCTGGGCAAGGCCCTCAGTTTCCCTTGTTGCCTTCTCTTCACAGGTAGGAATGGTCTCAAGGAGGCATGGGAGGGAAGCCAACCAGATGAGCCCCATTGATCCCGGTGATCAGTGCGGGTGACAGAGGTCACACTCAGGTTGTCCTCATAGCCTGTGTCTGCCAGGCCATCAGAAATTCACATGCTCTTGATAGTAAAGGGGGTGGGGGGAGGCTGGGACAGCTTTCTAGAGTCTCGTCGACTATAAGCCATTGAAAATGTAGTCAAAGCAAAAGCATGACCATAGTAGCTGGCTAACTTGCCCACTCTTTGTATGCCAGGGCCTTTGGTTACCCATGGGCCCATCCTGCATGGTAGGAGTCACTGCTCCTTACAAGGGATGGGACAGTAAGTCTCAATGACATTTATTGCCATGGCCCGGGCCAGAGAGCTGTTCTGGGCTAGAGCAGGAGCAGAGAGGACACCAGGGCTGCAGGCTAACTCATACTCTTTCACTCCAAGCTTACTTAGAACTCAGTGGGAGGTTAGCAGCGGAGAAATCATATCTAAATTGGGTCTCCCCCAAAGCAGTGTGACAACACATGTGTCCATACAGGGAGAAGACATCAGTATCCCATCTCTGGAAAACTGTTCTGCTGGAAGAGAGATGTGTACTTTCTCTGGTTCTTCTGTGGTCTGCATAAAAGATCAGCAAATAGGCAGGGGAAGTCATAGAGGAAGGTATGGTGGGGGGTTGGGTGTGTAGAATCGAGGGAGGGTTCTCCCTGCCCATAAAAATTACGTTCTGCTCGTAGTTGGTTCTGAAGCAGAATCTGCTTTGGCAAAGTCCCGCTGACCAGATGGGCCTGGATCGAAGAGGAAGCGGCCATGTGCTGATACTCAAGAGGGCTCTGGCTACCCTCAGGAGGATGAGGCAGGACTACCTATGCTGGGAGCTATGGTCTGGGGCAACCCATCCAAGCTGGACAACGTTCTGGTCAGGAGCCAATTCATAAAGGAGGTCACTAACCCAGTGGGCTCATCTGAAGTCCTCGGTGAATATGGCAGCTGTGGCTATGGCTGGCATCCTCGGTATCTATCTTCAGGCATCTCTTCTTAAACTGCAGTAGAGGGGTCGTGGAGAATTCTCCAAAGGGAAGAGTGGGGAGGAACATGGAGGACCTCAAAAATGTACAGTGCCCCTTTGAGACAAGGGAATACCTATTGTTCTTACTTGGTTTCCTCTTGTGACAGATAAGCCTCTTGCAGGCATGTCTTTACAAGCACCAATAGAACTTTACAAGCACCAACAGAACTTGACTCTATGGTCTTACTCTTCAAAGTGTGGTCTTCAGACCAGCAGCCCTGACAGCATCTGGGAGCTGGTTTGAATGTAGAATAAGCCCTATATCAGACCCACTGAGCCAGAATCTCCACTTTAACAAGCTCCCAAGTGCTTGGATCTGCATCTTAATGTTTGAGAAGCACAGCTCTGTGGGTCCCTGGTGTTTTGCAGTGTTGGCAAGTGTTCAGGAAGAAAAACAGAATATGGTTTCAACGGCTATCCATACTTATGATAGTTGCCATCAGTAAAGAAATCTCTCAAATTTTATTTAACTCCATGCTTTCCAAAAGTATTTAACACAGATGGTCTTTTTTTCTTTTTAATGAAAGATGTATCAACGTCTCATGGGCGGCTACTGTTGGTTGTTGGTATAAATCCCCCACTAGAGATTGATGGGGGTGCCAGTGGATGGTGAAAATTTTGGTTGAGTACAACTCTCGGGAATAGAAACAGGGGAAGAAATGCATGGGAGTGTCCAGATGCCATTTCAGAAGTGAACTAGAAGGAAGACAGAAAGTACACAAGCCTTACAGTGAGAAGGGTAACAGGAAAACTGTGCACTTGCCACTGACCTGCTGGATGACGTTAGGTGAGGGTTTCCATCTGTATGATCCTCAGTTTTCAGTTGCAATATTTTACTTAGATAAGGCTCGCGAGACATTGGTCTGCAGTAAGTGCTCAATAAATCTATTATTATTATTATTATTATTATTATTATGATCTTATTATCCAGGTGGCGGAGTAGTTGGAGCACTGTAAGCTTCTATAACTTAGAACTTCCCTGTGATTTTAGTTTTTGTTTTCACAGGCCTATTTCCTAAAGGGATTAACAATAAAACTCTTAAAATGTGCACAGCCTGTATGTAAGTCTTCGGGAACAGATCTTGGAATATTTGTGCAAACGACTTCCCTTTTGGCAGTCAGTCTTGGGAGAAAGAGGACATCCAGGGAGAAAGTGGCCACTGGCCTCCAGCAGGAAGAGAGGGAAACCCACTGAGATCGTCAGAAGAGGGTGAGTAAGGAGAAGATTTTGATAGTTTTGCAGCAATGAGAAGCTCTAGGAAATTCCCTGATGTCTTTTCAAATTTTCAGTGCATTTTAAAAATACTTCAATCAGGGGCGCCTGGTGGGCTCAGTTGGTTAAGGGACTGCCTTCAGCTCAGGGCATGATCCTGGAGTCCCTGGCTCCAGTCCTGCATCGGGCTTCCTTCTCAGCAGGGAGTCTGCTTCTCCCTCTGACTTTCCCCCTCTTATGTTCTCTCTCTCGCTCTCTCATTCTCTCCCTCTCAAATAAATAAATAAATAAATAATCTTTAAAAAGAAAGTTCAGTTGAGAGAGCTGAATCCATGCTGTGGAAGGAATTCTTCTCTTGTATCATTTGTATAGGTCATGGGAATCCCAACTTCTAATTCAAAAGCTTCAGCTTTCAGGATTAAGAAATGTCTGAGCATTGGTGGGGAAGTCCCACTGGAAGTTTATTTGCTTGCCCCATTAAGGAAAGAACTCATGAACTCAATCTAACTCAATAAACTTGACCCACACATAAAGTCTCAAGGTAAGAAGGAACTTCCCAGGCTGGGTCCAATGGAGATGGCCTGATTCTTAGGAAGGGATGCATTTGGGGCAAAAACTAAAAAATTTATAACATGTCATGGTGAGTAGCTTTGGTAACTCTACAACAGAGTGTATGACCTCTTCCCCTAGCTCCTTCTCTTCAGGGGGTTCAGCCCTCAAGCAATGGTGGTCCAGTTGTGGGGGGCTACATGACCTCCAGACACAGTGAAACCCAACAGACATGGTAGCCATGTTCAACACACACAACTCTCCCTAGGAAAAGTGGCTCTACTCAGGAGAGGCCACGAGGTCCTACAGATGCCACATGGTAAGAGTTTGGGAGCACATGCACAGCTCCTTTGGGAAACCCTTGGGCCCTGCAGCACCAGGAAGGAGCAAGAGTCAGCAAAATGTGGGTTCTTATTGCCAAACTACCATTTAAAAAAAAATAAAGAGGTAAGTTACCCTCAGAAAACTCAAGAGTTGTCAAGCCTTGTAATAATGTAAAATGGCACACACATGGGCAATGCATTTCTACAAGAGGCTGATTGCAAATAAAGAAGAGTCCAGAGAATGGCTCAAATCATGACCTATCACACCGACTCACCTCTAGTTCATTTGGAGTCAGCCTCAACGTGCTCCTGGGAGGCTGTTACGTTCCTCTCCCTCCTTTTCCCCCTTCCTGACCCACTTCTCTCCTCCCAGGGTCCCAGCTCCCTCTGGCAGGTGCCCCCTAGTCATGCAGGTTGTGAAGTTTTCATTCCTGGCTCCATCCTGGAGGGTGACCAGAATAGCGGCTTCTTAGAGTTGTAGAATCTGCTTCAGGGTCTTTCAAGGGGCTCATCCTCAGTCTCGCAACTCCTGGTTTCCTGTTAGACTAGAGATTCTGATTCATTTGTTCTGGGTAAGGACTTGAGATTCTGTACTTCCAACAAACACTCAAGACATGCTGATCTGTAGTCCACGCTTTGGGCAAAAATGATCAAAAGAGACAAGAAAGTGTTTTTCTTGCTGCCGCTGATTGCTATTCATAGCATAACTTCAGATCACCAGGGGACGAAAGAAGCCAAAAGGATGAAGAAGGCTGAGAACACCATCCTGCCATGGGACACACAGCAAACAGGCAATATTCACATTCAACTGTTGTGTTCTTCTACTGCTAACCATACATCTTTTTTCCTTGTCGACCAATAGGTAGGAAGACGCATGAAACTCATAACTCCGAGTTGGGGAAGAAAGCTTGTCCTGGTCTGGCAGGGGGGAGAGGTCCTGTGCTTCTGCTATCTATCTAGGACTAATTTATCCGCCCCTCCCCAACCCCACCCTGGTAGTTCTGATCAGCCAAATCAAGCTTGTATTAATCGACAGGAAAATTTCAAAGATTTCTTCTTCTGTGTTTATAATTGTTGAGATTGCAATCTTTGAACTAAAGCCTTCACCAACTGCATTTCTATGGATTTATTTTTTGCCCATAATTGTTGTGAACGGCACAATTGATTCCATTGCTAAAGGTACAACTCGCCTTGAGCATAAAAGCCCTCATTAAAAGAAAAGAGAAAGCCTGGTCTAGCATGACTGCACAAAAGTCTCATTCATGACCACAGCAGCAGCTCCTGTTTCTATGCATCAGGATGGTGTCTGACCTTTCCTGAGAAGCCTTTTCCAATGTGGTTATTCCCCCCATGCTTCCACATAAAAATGCCACTCCCCAAAGCAATTACAGTTCCAAGATCTGTCCACTCTCCACATTATTAGGCCATTGCTGTTTGAGCCTACAATACTCCGCTTTTTGATTCATTCACATGTAAGTTATTTCAACACAGAGCACGTGACATGATGGGAGGAACCCCGGGTTCTAGGAAACAAGACTTTGGGGTTTTGTGTTTTAATTTGCATAGGATTGCTTGAACTTGAGGTGAGGAGCGGTTGATGACATTTCATTGATTATAGATATTTAAGAGCTAACAGGTGAGAAGAGAGAAGAAAATGGGCTTAACTCAAGGACTATTTTTTTTTTAAAGATTTTATTTACTTATTTGACAGAGATCACAAGTAGGCAGAGATGCAGGCAGAGGGGGTGGGGAAGCAGGCTCCCTGCTGAGCAGAGAACCCAGTGTAGGGGCTTGATCCCAGGATCCTGAGACCGTGACCTAGCTGAAGGCAGAGGCTTTAACCCACTGAACCACCCAGGTGCCTCTAGGGACTATTGATTATAGTTATTTATGCTGGGTTACCAAGCATCTCATTAGTCTGCAGACCCACACTTGGATACATGTGCACTTATCATTACATGGTAGGTTGATTCCCATAGTCGATCATGTGCATGTCGTGAGCCTAAACTAGTGAAATTCATGCCAGAAACCACAGGAGACACATTTCGGAGGCCCAATGCCCGAGTTCCTCCAGCAAGTCTTTTCAATTATTTATACCACTTGGATTCGTGGCTATTGTCATATCACCCTTAGGAACATGGCCTAAATGTCCACATCCACATCCTATTTCACCATGTGACTCGGCCATTGTTTTTGTTCCTTCCTGTCTACCGCCATGACCTTGAAGCCTTGGAATGTTCCTGCCGCTGCTCCTGGCTTCCTGCTAACTCATCCTTCAAGTCTTTCCTATCGATGCCCCTCCCTTCCGCTCCTCCCCAAGTCCACATTAAATGCTCCCCTCATATGCTTCTTCTACTTAATAATTCCTCTCTTTTTAAAATTTTTCACCTTGTGTTGACATTATTTGTTTATAGACCTGTGTTCCTGTCTAGACGTGAGCTGCCTGAGAGAAGGGAGTTAGTTTTATTCATGTTGTATCCTCTGTGCTTAGCATATTGCATGGTGCTTAGTAAGACCCAGTAAATATTTGTCGAATGAATGAGCAAGTCCCTCTGTGCTGTTCAGCCCCATGCACGCTATTTCTCCCTGCCAAGGAGGAGAAAAGCAGGCAGGCTACTTGGAATAATTCATTTTCAGGACTGCTATGATTCATGTCCAAGACCAGGCTAAAATCTGGCCAACCAATTTACTTGGCTTTATAAATCAACATCAGTCTGGCTACATCCACAGTCCATCGGCGTAATGAAATCCCTCACTGTTGTTTCATTGTGAGTTTTTCAGCATAAGAGCAAGCTAAGATGCCGTCGCTTTATATTAAAATTCCCGGGTAGATTGGGACACCATAAAGGCACATCAGAAATTAATTTCATAATTAAAGAACGGGGTTAGTTAAAAGTTTATGGGTCCAGAGTTTCATTTGATTCCCCAGATGTCCTGGTAAAGTATTGTCATAGGATTCAGTCTGCAGTAAGTTCCCAGTACATGTGAGCTATTATCTTCATAACCCCTTCCTTAATCTTCTTCCCCAAGACACTCCTTCCCCTTTAAGCCCTGATCTTTGGAAAATTGACTTCAAACTCTGGAGAGGATAGAAGACAGAACACGAAGGTTTCATTCATTTCTGAAAAGGGGTTAAGAGGCTCCCTCTTTCCTATAGGCACTAAGCTTCTTTGGTTCTTCTCCTTAAGCGTCTGCTCAATTCAACAAGTGGGTATTGTACCCAGTTTTGTGCCCAGAACCTCACTAGGCAAATCTAGCACAGCTACTGCCGTGATTATAAAAATCTATGATGCTGCTGGTTCTCAAGCAACTTCAAAGTCTGTCTGTAATGACCCCCTTAGGGACTGGTACTAAGTGTGCCCATAAACTCATGTTCCTACCCCTGGTTTCCACACCCTTAAATATGCTCTCACATTCCATCTCTGCTCACCTTGTTCTCTCTGGTTCCCAAATAGAAAGCAGGCACCGTTGTGAATATACATTCTCAGCTGATACGTTGATCTCTACAATGGAGTAAAGATGACCTTACAACATGAACACAGCACGTGTATATGCTATTAAAGAAAATTTGCAAAATATAACCCAACCTCATGAATCAACAAAAACCACAGCAGACTCCCAAAGAAGGCTAAGTCTGCCTGTCACACCAGAGGGAAGGGTTAGACTCCCTTTGTTGCTCTATAGCCTGGTTTGAAAATCAAATAGATAGGTAAGGGAAAGTTTTAGCTTAAAACTCACACAGAAAATAAATCCTAAGGCATGCCTGGAATTCATTTCCCTAATTTCTCCTGCTGTGGTTAGCTATTGTGGAGGCGGCCAGAATGGAATTAACGTCACCGAAGAGTTTACAGTGCTTTTGCACGGTGAGGTGAGCTAAGGATACAACTTTAATTTGGACGTGAGATTCCTTTGTGGACCTTATAAGCCCTTTCGAGTTATATACGTATCAGCACCCATCTGTGTGGGAACAAAACAGGATCTGCTGGAGAAGGGAAAAGAACATTCTGGTTCTAGCTGGTAGGCTTCTTCGAGCACTTCCTGAATTTATGCATGTTACGACTCCTGGTTTATATGCACATATGCACTGAGGCGGGGGATGAGACCAGGGGTGGGAGGTGCAGAGTAGTGGTACATACGAACTGGCCATTTGTATGCACTTTTGTCAATACTGCATTGTCTCTTTTGTTTTTGCGCACCCATAAGTTATCTCTAACACATTGATGGAAATGCACATTTGGGGGATGTTCCTTCATTATGGATAAAATGGCGAAGGGCAAACACAGAACAATGGGGATGATGAGTCTCAGGAGAGGAGAAGGTTGATGGGGAGAGCAGGAAATGGGAACCTTAAAAAAAGGTACGAGAGGGAATGATCAATTCAAATAAAAGCAAAACCCCATAGTAGTATAACAACAGTTAATGGCTATTAAACTGATTTGTAGCCCGTGATGGTTAAAAATAAAGTAGAGAGACATCTTCTGAAACTTGGTGCCAGTGGGGGAATTAAAAATGAGAAGAATGGAGGGGTTATTAACTAACCAACGGGGAGAAGCAATAACTCAAATTTTAAGCGGCAGGTATATGTGTGGGGCAGGGCTACTAAATTTGGACAAATTGTCCTGAAAAATGTCACCAAGAACCGAGGAAAGGTACCGAATGAACCTGGAGTGAAACCATGGAGATCGGAACAAGCCGGACTTATGCCTGGGATGTGTGACTGGGCTGAGGGTTCCTCATCGTACTTCCTACCAACAAAGGCACTTGAGCAGCTGGGCAAAACAGGAAGTATGTGCCAGCCTGGGCTTCTTGCTGGGGATACAGCAATAATATATAGAGAGAGTAATAGTCTCATGACTATGATGGGCTCAGAGAGTAGGGGAGTCCTCAGTACTTAGAAAACCATGAAATAAGGCAAGTACTTTAAATCATTGGCATACAAAGAGTGATGCCAACCTCACTGGTTCTGGTTGCTAATATCCTTCCTTTCCCCAAAAAGGGAAAAATCGCACACCAGTCTTTCTCCATTGTAGAGAAAATCATCCAACTCATACTCTTCTTCCAGCCACATTTATATTTTTGTGCTTTCCTCTGAAATTGTAGAATAAAACACCTCTTGTCATGTAAAGGGCTTTTAGCTATCTGCAGAAAGATAGGAAAGGCTGGGGAAAGTAAGAGAGTATAAGTTGGGTAATAACTCTAAAATCTTACCATTGGTTGTCGGGCAACATTCAGTCTGCCTACTTCTGTACTGGCAGAGCTCAGATTTGGTTTGGAATCTACTCTTCTTTCTTGTGAATCAGGGAAGGCTGATCCCAACCCCAGCCCAGCTCCAGCGGCAAATCCTGAGCCACCTAAGCCAACCATGATGGTCCCACTTCTCTGCCTGTGGATTGTTTAAGACTGAGCTGTGGTCCATTGTGATTAATGAGTAGATTTCATCACTTGAAAAGAGACATTCATGAAGGCATGGTCTCCTTCCTCTAGATACGGTTACGTTCCTCTTTGATGTGTGATGAGGCAGCACCCATCTTCAGCCGTGGGGAGAAGTTAGCCCAAGGTTACATACAGGTTAGCAGAACAGGCTCTAGATCCTTGATGACCATTTTTGAACTTAGTAATGTTGGATGTTTTCTTTTTGCAGAATACCAAATTTCCAACTTTCAGTTGGTTTTGTCTTGGTTTGCTGCCAAAAGCATTTTGACTAAGATGCATGTTATTGTCGGGAAATGTCTCTGAAGATTATTGTACTTCAGTTATGTGGGTGCCTAGTAAGGTTATATAAGAGGTATAGTTGTTTCCTTCTCCTTGAGTTCGAGATGATTCCTTAGTCCCCGGATGTGGCTGAAGGCTTATTCCGACAGCTCCTGAGTCATGCCAAAGATCGTCCAAGCTTTTGCTAATGAATTCTGGAAACAAGAACCAACTTATGCGGGCACTGGCTTTTCATTACCCTACTTCCTGTGAAAACCGACCCTTCCCCTCCAACCCACCTGGACTCCAGATGTTAAAGATGCAGGGCTCCTTCCCACTGTGCTCCCTATTCTCTCTCAGGCACTCTGGGCCAGGAATCTTCCTCTTCAGCCTGCTGAGTACGGTAATAAGGTTGTGGCTCCCTCCCCAGACAGATCCTGTGAGCAGCCAGAACTCTCAGAAAAGGGAAGGGAGAACATGCATGCATGCTTTAAAACTCCATGGAGAAGTGAGGGGGAGGAACGGCAGCATGGGGGAGACATCTGAGGGGGTGAGAATAACTGTAACTGAAATCAGAAAGGTTGTGTACAAGGGAAGCCCAAAGTACACGGGATTCAATTCAACACCTTTATCCTTAAACAGAGGAGATCATGTTGATTAAACCATAGTAGCAAAAATTGTCAGCTTCCTAGGTACTGGAGGATTAACAGAGTGAGAAAAGAAAAACATGTATTTGGTTGTATAAAAGTAATATACCACTCCATTGTGTACACACCACATCATCTTTCTCCATTCATCTGTGAATGGACACTTGGGCTGTTTCCATAATCTGGCTATTGTACACAATGCTGCAATCAACATAGGGGCACAAGTATCCCAAATGAAATCTCGCCATGTGCAATGACTTGCATAGGTCCAGAAAGCATGATGCTGAGCGAACTAAGTCAGTCGGGGAAAGACGAATATCATATGATTTCGCTCATATGTGGAATTTAAGAAATAAAACAAATGAACAAAGAAGAGGAAAAAAAAAAAGAAACAAACCAAAAAAAAAACCAGACTCTTCACTGTAGAGAACAAACAGATGGTTTCCAGAGGGGAGGTGGGTGGGGGATGGGGGAAATAGGTGAAGGGGATGGAGAGCACACATGAGCACTGAGTCATGTATAGAATTGTTGAGTCGCTATATTGTACCCCTGAAACTAGCGTCGTGCTCTATGTTAACTACACTGGAATTAAAATTTTCAAAAAGAGGAATACAAATTATAGTAATTTATGCAAGCAGCATGTCATTTGTACCTAATTAGCATGCCACTGTAACAGCTATGCATACATTAAGTCAGGTGTAAGTTTTATTTGCTAGCCTATGTCTCCAGCTTTTCTGGGGTCATCCTGATTCACCATTATCAGCTAATGTCGTACACGGTGTCCATCGACTTTACCAAGCTGGAAAGGCCATCGCCTATAATTTATCTACACGCAGCCTAAATTTTCAAACGTTTCTTTGGAATCCACAGTGGAACTCAGCTAAGCCTCCAGCCAGCATTACCTTCAGAGGTATGAAATTTCAACAATTTAACTTTCCTTGGGCCATATATTTGTTCCTGCTGCTTAGCAATGACTTCGATCGCACTTAGCAAATACGTGGCATTTTTACCGAAGTGCTTCACAGATATTAACTCACCTCCGTTGCAACACTCCCTCAGGAGGTAGTGTGGCCCACGTGACCGCCCTGCTCAGGTAGGTGCCCCTGGCCCATCCTGATGGTCTCTGTGGTCAGGGTGGAGAGCTCTGCGAGGAGGGAATGATGATCTTCGTGCTGGTGTCCCCATCCTACATGGTGCTCCAAGGGTCCGGAGCATAATGGCCCTCCTGGCTGCGAGGATGACCCACTCTTTAATGCCCCCCTCCTGAACGTCTCCCCATCCACGGTTTCACTTGCTCTTCTTACTCCTCACTTGGGCTTCTTGTGATCATTTCCAAATAAATGACTTGCCCCTGGGTCCTTCCCCTGGGCTCTTCTTAGGAGGGACCCAAACTACGACATTACATTCTATTATTATCCTCTTTTTAAGTCACTGAGATGATGCCTAGAGTGGCTTGATCATTTGCTCAAGGTCATCCATCCGGGAAGGGGTCTGAATTCATGCTTCAGGTGTGTGCTCTTAACTACTATCCTACACGGCCTCTAAAAATCATATTCTATAATTTCGTGAACACATTCACCTTCCATGCGTCCCTATCCTTCTCAGTAATGTAAACGAGGGGGAGGGGCTTGGCAAGATACGGTCGTCAGTAAAACCTGGTGCATGGTATATTCTTGTAAATAAAATTTTATTGGAACACGCCCACGCCCACTTTACATGTAGTCTACATAGAATCCAGGGTTGCTTTTGCATTACAATGGAACTGAGTAGATAGAACAGATGGAGAACATAAGGCCTGCAGAATCTAAAGTGTTTACTGCCCTCCACCCTTCACCAAAAAGGTTGCAGAGCCATACTATTTCTCCTTAAGGCTAACATCTATTCAGCAGCTGTCAGTGGGACTCCCACAGTATCACGTCACTTTGGGTTGGGTAGCTTTGGAGTTCTAACCACAAATAGATAAGCACATTTCTTGCTCTGCTTTTCTGGATGAATCCAGGAATCAGTCACATACCCAAAGGCAGAGGGTGTGCCTTCCTCTCCTTCTAGCTGTCAATCAAATGGCTTGTGACTATTTCTCCCTTTCCTAGGCTTGTCCTGTTTTGAAGAGACCCAAGGTATTCCTTTCCCTGAAGGAGTACACAGCGTTGGCCATGCTTAAATAAGTGGGTTATAAGCCCAAAGGAAGCTTCTGCCGGAGACGTAATCATGCAGAAAAGGAGCTTGACTAATTCTGCGCAGGCAAGAAAGATCTCATCTTATTTTAGATGATTCAATGGGAACATTATGATTAGTTTGGTAGAGTTGTTATGCTAAGTGTTTGTTTGGGAATTTCTGTGTCTCTGGCAATTTCCGCTGGGCCTGGCACCACAATATTTGCCTTATGCATTTACACACAGGTGTCGAAAGCACATTTATAGACATTCACATCAAAGGCACCCATTTGCTATCCGAGGCAATCAAAAGGATCTCTCATTATGCACCATTTATGCCAATCTGCCAATTTGGAACTTTTTTTTCTTCTTTCAGGAAACCATAGTAACACTGTAAATCATTGAGGGTGTTGGGATCTGTTTAGCCACACTTTGATAATAATATCTGCCTTCCCAGTCAATGCACTGAGAACATGCTGAAATATACGTGTCTTCGTTCAGGCCATTGTAACAGAATAACGTAGACTGGGTGGCCTATAAACAGCAGAAACTTGTTTCTCACAGTTGTGGAGCCTGGAAGTGCGCAATCGGGGTGCCAGACTGGTCAGGTTCTGGGGAGGGCCTTTTTCTGGGGTGCAGGCTGCTGACTTCTCATTGTTTCTTCTTAGGGTGGGGAGCAGCGATAGGAAGAAAGCTCTCACGTGGCTGGCGGAAGGGTGCTAATCCCAATCTTGAGGTCTCAAGACCTCAACTTACCCTAATTACCTTTTGAAGAACCCACCTCCTAAAGCCATCCCATTGGGTTTGCACTTATGGGGGGCTGGTCCCACTGCAATTCTCGGTGGAGGGGTGGAGGAGAGGGAGCAAGAGAAGAGAGTGGGGAAGAATGCGCCCAACCACCAGAGCTCTTCAGAGGGACCGAGGCCCCCCTCTCCGATCCGTCCACCATGGATCCTGATTCCCACACCCCATCCTTCTCCCCACACGCCACCTCGGAGCCGAGAGCATCCCCGCGTTGTCCTAGACACATTGCACAGACCCAGGCTGTGACCGTCCTTCCTGGGAGGCGCTGGCAGCCTCTGGCCAGAGTGTGTCAATCATTCGTAAGAGCTGATACCCTTCAGGTATCCAGGGCACATTTTGCTCGGAAGCCTCAACAAGAGAGGATTTGCACACTAGTTTTCTTCCTCCATTAGTATTCACACCCACAGAGCCTTCCCCAAGTGACCCTCTTATATTTTCTTGGCTTTGCTTTCTGCCCTAGTTCTCCCAGCTCTTCCCCCTTTTACATTATTCATAGCTTTTATTTCTCACTTAGTAATTTATTTCACATTTTATTCATGCATTTGCACCCACTTAACCCAGGTCCTTATCTTGAAAAATGACTTCTCTGGAGTAACTAGGGGGGAAAAACGTAGCAAATTATCAGGGTGTTTCCTTCCTTCCTTCCTTCCTTTCTTTTCTTTTCTTTTCTTTTTTTTTTTTTTTTTTCCTTTGGAAAGAAAGTTCCTCAATGATTATATTTTCATTTTCAACAGCTGGAACTGAGCTTGCCCTTAGACAGCGGTTCTCAATCCTGGTTGCACAGTGGCACCGTCACAAAATACCGATGCCTGGGCTCACTGCCCGAGATTCTGTTCTCATTGGTCCGGTGAGACTTGGCCTTGGGAGTTTTGAAAGCCCCCCCAGGAGATTCTAACGTCCAATCAAGGAGGAGAGTCACTGCCATAGGCAGTGCTAGGCAGCAAGGCCATCTTTGGGAGTTTAGAATCTGTCCATGTCCTCTCTCAGTGGAACTATCTTCCTGTAAGATTCCAGCATAAGTCAGAAAAGCTGGGCTCAAGTCCTTGCTCCACCAGGGAGCAAGGCACCCCTAAGCAAGTCCTTCTGTCTGTCTGAGCCTCAGGTTCTCCATCAGTAACAGCTCCATGTCCCAACCCGGTGAGCTGGAACGTGGCACCAGGACCAAGGCTGCACACTGAGCTCCTGGGTTAGAACTGGGTCTGCACTGCAGTGTGTAGAGTCAGGGACTCTGGGGAAGCTGAATGACATTGCACCAATGAATGGGGCCTATGGCCATGCACAGATCCCCTGCCTGTCCCAATATGCCCCTGCTGTAGGCTCTAGGAGAAGTCAGCTCTTAGGACCCCAGATGGGTTCTTTCCCGCTTCCAGCTCTCAGAACCTCTGTGTCTCCCACTGGGTACCAGGCAAGTGTCCAAAACCCTTCACTGACCACTACCACTACATACATCAGCAAAAGCTTTTGACTTTATGGCACAGGCCTTGAGGTGGTCGCAGGGAGTTCTTTCCCCTGCTGGTTGTAGAACTGAAGAGGAACCAGAAGGCAAGGAGGAAGCCGGCCAGAAAGGGGGCAGAGTCTCGCCTTCCTTCTCTGCTTAAGAACACTGGAGTTGCTGTCTCTTCCATCACAAAGCAGAAGGTTGATGGATATGAACAAGAGAGTGGAATCCCAAACCTTGTTTTTTAGGTTGGAAAAAAAAGCAATTCTTCTAACTAGACCCCAAGCAGTTGAGTTGTGTGATGTCACACTTTTTCTGACGTCACACTGCCTCCCCCATACAGGAAGATGATGCCTTGGTTTATGAAGGTCCCTTACTGAGAAGCAGAATGTCTTTAAAAGAGGAGAAGGGTGAGCCGCTCAGATGGCTCAGTCAGTGGGACATCTAACTTTTGAATTTGGCTCAGGTCATGATCTGAGAGTCGCTGGATTGAGCCCGGCGTCTGGCTGTGAGCTCAGCAAAGAGTCTGCTTGAGATTAACTCTCTCCCTCTGCTCCTCACCCCAATTCCTGCTCGCTCTCTCTTAAATTAATTAATTAACTAATTTAAAAAGAAAAGAAGGGAAAGAAAAGAGGAGAGGAGAGGAAAGACCTCATAAGCCATGAACTTGCCGCTCTGTGACACTAGAAGCTCAGTCCCTCCTCAGGGCATTTGCCCTGCTTTTCCCTTCTCTAGAATGCCCTTCGCCCATTAGCACGTGGCTCATTCCTTCTCTGTTCAGGCACCTCCTCACTGCCTCCCTCAGTCTTTCCTGCTCAACCATCACAGTGATCCTTACTACTCACACTTAAATTATTTACCTGTCTGTTGCTTGTTTACTAGACCATGATCTCCCCTGAGGGATAGAGTTTGCTTGTCTTGGTTCCAGCTCTGCTCTAGTGCCTGGAACAGTGTCTGGCAAAAAGAAATACGAGAAAATGAATGAAAACATGAGTGAGTGAGTGGGACCTGGCAAAGTGGAGTCGTCTGCTTTTGCAAGACAAAATGGCTCCCATGCCATAGCCTCTACCTGATACCTCAGCCCCTGGACCGGCTCTGCTCTCCGACATAGTGTTCACAACCTTCTGACTTACTTTACTACTTGTTTACTTTCTATCTTCCCTACTAGAAAGCAAACTCCATGAAAGAAGGGATGTTTTTGTCCACAGTTAGCCCCAGCTTTCTCCCCAAAGCAAGGACAATATCTGGCAACATAGTGGAAATTCAATCAATATCTGCTGATAAATTATGAACACCTCACTCAAAAGAAGGGAAAGCCAGTCACTCTTTGGTAAAGGTGATATTTTTCAAGTGTGTCTCCTTTGTCATCAGCCTCTACGTTTTTACTTTCCTCCTCTTGGGGAGAGTGCTTCCTCCCTCCATGGTCCCCCATGGCCCATTAGAGTCTTCCTCTCCTCCCAACCAGCACAGAGCAGGTCTTCACATCAGCTTCTAATGATTGCCCTTCCGGTGCTTCTTCTGGATCTCTAATCTTGCTGTTTTGTCCCCAATCCCAAGGCCTCCCTTTCTCTTTCCACCAAAGGCCTGCATATCCCTCAGAGCCAGCTCTTTCCTAAAGGCTTTCTGACCCACAGCCTTCTTGGAATCTCCACAGGACCTGGTACTTCTCAAATGGAACTTGGGATGCATTAGAAGAGATGGCTGGCCCTTTGGAGACTCTGTTGGTGAGAACGTAACCCAAGAATGCGCGCCCCAAGACTCAAGGGGGGTGCTCAGTAGCCAAAGCTGCCAGCTCACTCATAGGTTGACACAAGAATCTTTAAGCATCACCAATATCTTTCTCCCTACACGGCTGAGGCCAATTTCTACTCTGGGCCATAGCAAGTCTCCCATTCCTAAACTTGTTACAAACAGGCTTACAGCGCAGATCCCAGGACCTCCCCAAACTACAGTTCCTCTCCTTTCTCTCCAACCCTGACCTTGACCTCGGCCCCCTGGGTCTCGGGACCAGAGAACGTTATTCATTTTCTTCTTTCAGACTTTTCCAGTCTTCTTTCCGTCATCTGGAAGCCTGTATTTAGGCAATCTCTCACAGCCTGCAGGCAATTCTGGGCCCCTCCTTACAAATATCCTCCTACCTCTGTTCACCAAATTAACATTACATTTGTTTGTTCCATTTCCTAGTCATCAACAGCGTTCGGTGTGAGCTGCAGATCTGTATAGTCAAAAGCCCAAGACTTAAGACAGGAGTTGACCCCCTTTAAAACAGACCATGGAATTAGGGGTCTCTAAAAAGGTCTCTAAAACGCCCCTCTAGTGCCATTTCTCCCCTGCTTGCCCACCCCCAATTTTTATGGGAAGTGTGAGGCAATCAGGAATGTGGGTGGACATTTCTATTTTCTCAGGAGAAGTCATATTGGGAGTGGGAAACACAGATGAGTGACAAGATTTTGATAGATGAAATGTTTTCAGGCTTATTAAAAATTCTTCAAAGCAAACAGATGCTCCCTAGACTTCCACAGAGTCAAATTTAAGATTGCCATGTTGTTATCTCTTCTCTTCGTGGCCAAGCTCACCTTTTCCCTTACATGCAGTCTCCCTCCCGTTCACAGGCTGTGTTCACAGGGGGTACATATGTCAGGTAAATAATATAAACTCAGTAAGGCTTATAGGCTATCCGGTAATATCCCATTCTGTTAACATAGCTGAATTCAATATTACCTATTTAGGTATGAATGAATTTACTCACTCATTCACTCAATAAATAAGCATTGAGCGACGACCGTGTGCTGAGCACCGTGCTGGGCAGTGGGGGTACAGAGGGAGCAAAGAGGACCCAAGCCTTGCTGTCACGGGTCTTGCACAGAAGTGAAGGAGACTCAGATCACAAATGAATAAATATACAAGATAATTATAGATTGGAATAAATGTGATAACATGGAGGGGGAGTCTATTTTAGATCAGGTAGTCAAGGCAAGCGTCCAGATTTTGGAGCTAGGCATGGAGAAGGAGGATAACCAGGCTTAAAAAGAGCTGAGGTGGTGAAGTCTTCAGGCAGAGGATGGAGCAGGTGCAAAGGCCCTGAGGCAAGAGGAGACTGGTATGTGGTTTGGAGGACAGAGAGCAGGCCAGGTGAGCTGGTTACCCTGAGGGAAGGAAAGGCAGATCTCAGCAATTGCTTTCTGGCCTCTGAGGAGTCTTCCTGTTTTCAACACAACTCTCTTGAGTTCCTCGAACAGATAGAATTTCTATCAACCCAAGAGGGCCTGCACTACAGATGGCCCAGACACCAATATAAACCTTTCCTGACAAAAGTCACAAAATTATGCTCACATTGTCTAAAAATCTTTGCCTCACGAAACTTCCTTACAGCCAAAGTAACATTTTTCTAGACCCGAGAGACCCGAGTTCATTGCTCATTCCCTAAAGTATGAAGAAGAGTCTGCATGAATGACAAACACACTTCTGAGGAGGAATATTCATGTTTGCAAAAATGACCTTGGACTTCAGATTGTCACCAGGACAACAGGGATGCCCAGATGGCATGAAAGCCTATTTTTTTTTTTGTTTTTCTGTATCTCTTGAATCTTCTATCATTCAATAAATTGTGAGAAACACTTAGGGTAACTTCAAGTATGACTCATCAGTAATGCCCTGTAATTGAGAGTAAGAAGAGACAAGTCATGTAAATAGTTGGCACATTTCCCGGCAAAGGCTCCATTAACCCTAGTTCTTTTAGGATAGAAAAGATACACACAGCTTAAACCTAAAGAGTTTGGTTATTCCGAGGGCAAAGACCTCTTAAGTTTTTTCCAAATGAAATCTCAAGTCATCTTAAGAAGGGAACCACCACCTTTAGCTTGTGCCTAAAAACATTTCCTTTCAAAGCCCAAAACGGACCTGGATTTTCAGAAACAAGGCCCTTAGGATGCCACAGCCATTGGCCTTGGCTCATTTCCTGCCATTTGATTTCTTCCTGTTCTTGTAAGTCAAGAGTTATTATTCCAATGGCTGAATCCGATTTTTTAAAAAACCTGATTGGGCCAATCTGTCCCATCCTGGACCTTTCTCAATAAAAATCTCAACCTAATTCAGAGTGGAAAGTTTTCAGGCTTAAAAAATGGCTTCCATGAAAGGGATAAACAGATCACAAGCCCACCTCCGGTGTTTGGCTCCGAGGAGACCCGCTCTGCCGTGCCCTGCTTTCTCTCTGACTTCACGCCTACACCTGTGGTGTGACGGGAACCAGCATTCAACTTGCTCTCCTGCTGTGGCAAAATGTGTCAGACACCGTGGGGGCCTCCGGAGGCTTGGACTGGAGGCGGGCAGGTAGGATGTCGGAATTAGCAACTTAATGAACCTGTGATTCCATAAGAAGTGGTTACACTGCTTGAACTGTGGTCCAGGAGCTCAAACATGCCCTCAGGTGGGCAGCGAGATTGAGGGTCTGGTGCCTGCTGTGTTTCTCTCCTGTCTGGGTGTGCAGGTAAAGGGCTGGGCAGGTGTCCCCTGCTGCAGGCCAGAACGGCATGGGGCTTTCCTTCATCGCATCAGATTTGGGGGTACTTCTGTATGCATCCATCTCCCTGTCAAGTCCGTTGGGGTAGGAGGCTTTGTCTTACCTGCCCTTGTGTCTCTAGAGTTTAGTACAGTGTGCTCAATAAGTACATGTTGAATGAATGAATTTGTTTTTGTTTTTTAATTCCCATGTGTTAAGATCAGCTGGGTTGTCTCGCAGAGGACTGGGTCAGTGGCTGGGTAAGAGTGAACTCTCAGACCACCCAATCACACAGATGTCCCTGTTTCCTGGGACAAGAACCACCTCAGCAAAGCATGCTGGGAGATCCCAGACCAGGAGAAGCATGAGCTATCCATCTCCCCGAACACGGCTCCTTGTAATCCAGTATAGTCTCTAACACCAGTATGTCTCAGGATTTTTTCACACCAAGATGTACATAGAAAATAATAATATTTGTACAGCATACTGGAATAAGCCACTCAGGCTTATGTAGCAAAGAGACTGGCCCGAGGGCTCCAGGTGTCTCTGGATGACTGCGGAGCTCCGCCAGGAAGCCTGCTGCAACCATCTGGCAAGCCCGGGGCCCGGGACAGCCTGGACACCAGCACGCCCTGCCGCGCTCATTGCAAAAAATAGTCTTCAGCCAACCGTGACTCCTAAATATCAAATCCATGACCAGGTATAATTTTTTCTGAGATGACCTGGGCCACCTCGCTGTATTTGCCAGTCAGATGATAATAATTACCTGTCTGCCGGTACGTGGACAAGGGTGATCAGTTCAGGGCCAGCTGGGCATGGCTGGCTGGGACTAAGTGTAGGTTCCATAAAAAGTCCCTGAAGATATGTATACTAGCTTAGATATGTGTAACCCTTCATAGTCAGGAAAAGCTTTAATGCATTGCACATCAATGAATAACAAGGTTTGGCCAACAACCCGCAGAGTAAAGTAAAACAAACACAAATCTCAGAATAAAAATGTACCGTAGAAAGTCCAATCACTGAAGCTCTCATATCCCTTCCTCTTACGACGCTCAGATGTTCTTTCGGGATCTATTTATTCCTAGTTTTACAAATAGCCTCAATGAACTGGAATCTGACTTACCAATCACTAGAAGAGATAAGGAGAGAGAAGAAGAGGGAACTACAGGTGACATAGGACAGCAGTGAGAAGTGACAGCAATGAGGGAGAGGAGATAGAAACGAACACATAGAAAACTGGGACTCATAAGGAGGCAACCAGTCCCATGTACCCAAACTGATTTTGAGGGCATCCCTGTATTTTTTTAAAAGATTTTATTTATTTGTTTGTTTGTTTGCTTGTCAGACAGGAAGAGAGACCACAAGCAGGCAGAGCGGCAGGAAGACGCAGAAAGAGAGAGAAGCGGGCTCCCCACTAAGCAAGGAGCCTGAAGTGGGACCCGATCCCAGAACCCTGGGATCATGACCTGAGCAAATGCAGCGGCCTAACCAACTGAGCCACCCAGGCAACCCAAGGGCATCACTGTATTAACACAGGACTGCATAATAGTTTATATCAACAAGAATGGACAACTTGGGGCACCTGGGTGGCACGGTTGGTTAAGTGTCCAGCTCTTGGTTTTGACTCACATCGTGAGACCAAGCCCCATGTCGGGCTCCCCTCTCAGTGTGGAGTCTACTGCAGATTCTCCCTCTCCCTCCTCCTCTGCCCCTCCCCCTCATTCTCTCTCTCTGAAATAAATAAACACATCTTCTAAAAAAATAAGAATTGATAACTCAAGTGAGAAAGAGGTTAACTGCATTCTTCATGCTCTGTTTAAGAACCTGTGCAGGAGTGCGATCTATTTTCAAGAGCTTTCCGTTTCAAGTCTTTAAAAAAAAAATCATTGCTTGAAGATATAAATCCTGAGCTATATGAAAAAGTCTGCTATCAGCTTCTTTCTCAAGGGCTCCAGATAATCAAAATCTTGCAGTATATGGTTTTATATTTTGCAGGATTTGTTGAACAGAGCTCTGTGTTCTGTGTCCTTTAACAGCCAGTATAGAAAATGATTTGTTTTCTCTTTCTCTGTAGAAGTGCACTACATTTAGTTGCTATTTATTTAAATGGACCTTGATTGACTTTGAGTGGCCCCAGCTAGATTTTTTTTTTAAGTCTCCTCACCCCTGCTCGATAATGAAACCATAGTATCCCAGCTATTTTAAGCATCCACTGGGAAGTTGGAAGCAGTGTTCTGATCTTTGTCTCACATAATTCAATACTCACTGTAGAAACAATGGGCTCTTGTATGTCAATTAGCTTGAGCACACTTATCTGACTGACAAATCATTTTTCCCTTTGAGAAAAATCAAGGCTCCCCAGTATTCCTACTAAAGAGAAGTCAAATATTCAGACCCTCTTAAAAACAAAAAGTGATGTGTGAATATACAGCTTTGTGGGTGCCTCGAAATGTGTCACTTGGTTATATCAGAAATTTAGCAAATTCTGTTCAAAGATTCTATCCAAGGATAGAATTTGCGGCTGGAGGAAACTCTCAGCCTCCTTCTCCCATCCAGGAGAGATGCTGAGGAAGGAAGGAGACACGAATGCACAGTGAATATCCCAGGAAGACAGAGGTTCTGAGAGGCCACACGTCGAGTCACAGCCTGCGGATAGAGGGGATCACCCCACTGAAGTGACAGAGGGAGGAGTCCACAGGTGCGGGGGAGACCCCTAGCTTACCTCCACCAAATCCATTTACAGGTAGTTTGAGGGTTTTTTTTGTGACATGCAAATGAAATTCAATGCAGACACGAGATGTCAAAATACACTTACGAGGACCACGTGGTTGTTAGCTTTAAGTGAAAGTCTCCCAGGACCCTCTTGTCCCAGACTGTGCTCTTGAGGATCTTAGAGCATCCTAGCTAGCTCTTCCCTGCAACACTGTGATGGAGGCAAAACAAGACCAGGTGAGCTCCCATTGTTACTGAGCACAGCAGCATGGCCCATCTCAGAGATCAACTGTACGGGTTCAGGGACAACTGGTAGACCATGGAGGTCCAGGATCTCTTAGGAGATCCAAGGTAAGCTAGATGTTTCCCCTTGGAAGGTTCTTGCCCAGTTAGGTTTCCATCCAATCGTTTATCCACAAACATGAATAATACCTGGTTAAATAATATTTGCTTAATTTTGTCCATTAGCCAAAAAACCCAATTATTCATAAAGAATTATAATAAACCTTTCAGTAACTCTGTTCACTCACATAAGACCCTTCCAGAACTAACATCTTTCTTTTGCTATCTCATGCAAGGGATATGAAATAAAGCCCAATTTTTTATGAGATGACTGATCTATAATTTTGTTATCAAGTTCTCATTTCTCAGGCCATAAACTCAGGAGTGCCGAACACAGAGGGCTCTTTGTTTTATCATCACTGAACTTGGGATTTGTCTTGAGTTTGATGATTCCTGTTGGTAGGAATGACTTGACTCGGCAATTCAGGGTTCTCAGAATCATTTCAGCTTCAAACTCCATCAGTTTGGAACTTGACCCCCACCTCTGCTCTGGGCTGGGGGAGGGATGCTGGTATATTGAAATCCAAGGAAAGTTATAAAGAGACGAGGCATTGTGCTGGGGGGGAGGTCAGCTGGCCCTCCCTGCCAGCCTGAGTTCATGCAGCATATATCCCCTTGTCCTTAATGCTTTGTCCTCAAGTCCCCTGTCACTCAGCCCGTTGAGAAAACACTGCTGCCTATGGGTCTGCTTATATGAGACTACCTCTGGCTAACCTCTCCAGCTCTCCCATGCTGTCATGTCTCCTCTTGGACATCAAAGCTAAGCAGGAGACAGAGCCCCAGGGGAAATTCAGAGCACTAAATGCCCGCACCCACCTGGGGGTTCCATGACACTCTGCTTTGCAGACTGGGCCAAAGGCAGCAGGGCAGAGGCCCCCAACACTTCTTCTCTGTTCTCCTCCTCCCTGGCTCTCCTTCTTGTCCACACCCAGACTCTACATTTAAGGGCTGAGCCCATGGGCTTTCCTGTCCTTAGGATGAAGCATTTCCCCCAAATCTGTTGCAGTGACAGAAACATTTGCTTTCAATACCCAGAAGCCAGACATTGAGACACAAAAGCTCTTTCTGACAACCGATTATTTCTGCGAGAATTTCGAAACTCTATTGTGAACCTTAAGAGCTAGAAAGTGATAGTCTAAGTTGTTCTGCTATGGTCCTCCTTCCTTGAAGCCATCATCCCCAGAGTGCCTAAAAATATGACCCTCTCTAATCCTGGGGAGAGACAAGCAGGATTATCCTATAAATAAACCAGCAGAAGATGCTGCATCAGTATCTAACCTCCATGTATGCAAGCCCCCAGGCATCTGAGCCCCCAGGTCCTATGATCCTGGTTTTCCCAACCTCCCCATCAATGGCTAGGCCCACACTCAGACTCTGGCTCAAGCAGTCAGTGGGCTATAGGGGGAACCTCCTTCTGCTTCACAATCTCACTGTTTCCACACTGAGACAGAATCTCCCCACCAACACCATAACCTGGCCCGTGGTCTTGTGAAGATAATTTTGAGCAATGGGCTTGTGAATGGAGCTTGAAGCTAAACTTGAGCTATAGTTGGACTGAGATGCAAAAAAATGTGTTCATGCAGCTCTTCGAGCACCTAGATTACACATCAGGTCCAGGACTGCTGGCTCCCCTCAATCCTTAGACTAGAGTTCCTGCTTCTGAAACAGGCACAAGGTTCCCAGGAATTGAGAGAATATTGTCCCACACTTCCGCAACCAGGTGTAACCAAGTAATTAATTGCAGATTAATAAGACGTCAGTGCAAATGTCCTGTGGCAGCTGGGGTAAAACCTTAAAGGACTTGGCATCCACCCTTTGCACCATCCCTCCCTTATCTTCCTCTTGGATTGAGGCTGTGATAGCTTTTAAACCACAGAGCATCACACCTTAGGGGAGGGCGACAGAACAATTTATTGGAAGGAGACTCGTTTCCTGAAAGGCTTTGTTGAGCTGCCATAGAGGGACTGGGCTGCCTACCTCCAAACTTTTCTGGAGTGTTAAAGCCGGTGCTCATTTGCATCATCTGTCTTATGCCGTCAAGCCAACTCCTGATACGTCTACCTGTAACTACATCCCCTTCTGTCTGGGCTGGGGCCAGGGGAGTAGGCAAGAGTGTCAGAGAGCCATCTGAAGCTGTCACAAACAGTGGTATTCATGAATGATTTGGCTCGGCAGAATCAGGCTGGGTGCAGGAGGCTTTTCATTCTGTGGCTCCGGAATGTGTATCTGACCGTGTCTCCTTCCCTTCTCGTGGGGAGAGGGATGGCTATGATATAAAAGGTCCGTCTATTCTGCTGCAGGATGCCAAGTGCCCTTTTCCTGTGACTTGTGGGGATTCGCTGTGGTTGCCATAGAGACCAAGTGAATCCAAGTTCAACCACGATAGCTGGGCCTTTTTATTCAAAGGGACGTATTTTGAAAAGGAAACCAGTATGTGAGATACTAAGGTGACTCATCTTTCATTCTTGTGGCGAAGCATGCTGAAGCCTTCCTTCACGATCGTAATGGATGTCATCCCAAGAAGCCCATTTTTGTGACTAAATCATGAAATGATTAATTCACTACATTTTCCCTACCCACCCAGCATCTGGCCTCAAAGAATTCTCTTCTTCCAGAATTTTAAGGGAGAAAATTAAGTCATCGCCTTACCTTCTCCACCATACCAAATAAATACATATTTTCTAGCCTTTTTTTTTTTTTTTCCTCTTCATACACTCCAGCATTGTGGAGCGGATTGTGATGGAAATAGTCCTGGAGAGACCTGAGCCTATTCTAGGCTCAGCCCTTAAGCAACTGTATGGCTTTGGGTAGGATTGCCCTGGGTTTCAGTGTCTCGATGTGTAGCCTGGGGGGTAAGGTGGAATGACATCTAAAATTCCTCCCAAATCTAAGAACCAGACACCCCTCCTGATGTGAACTCTCCTCTAGACCGTGGCAAGGACTTTAATCAGGTAGATCCCCTAGTTTCTGTCTTCCCAACTAGAATGCAAGCTGATATCATAGGTACTCAGTTCATGTTTATCTGATGAATGAATGAATGAGTCTGACCTCAAGATTAATTTACCTAAACATTTTTTTTCTTTTTCCTTAATCAGTGAAATAAAAAACTGACTGTCCCACATATAATCAGTCTCTACTGGCATTAACTTGGATTCAGGCCCAGGACTGTCTTTCTCACTGGCATCCCCAGCCATTTTTGGTCCCGGGTTGCAGACACCTGTGACAGACCCAGGAAGTGGGACTTCTGTGTCTTGGCGTCTTCCTGAGACAAAATTATATGAATGTAAAAATAATCCCACCTCTGATGCCCAGTAGTATCCAGAATGAATCCCAAGATTTAAAAATCTCCTGCAGGCAGTTTTCAAAGCTCCTTTCTTCCCATTTCAGATACTGAGTCACTCTTCTTAGTCGAAGGTCAAAAGAACAAAGGAATCTAAAGTCCTTTCCAGTCCTTTCCGGAGAATTCCAGAGAGGAAGGGAAACCACAGTGCACAGGAAGACGGAAGCAGGCAGGAGAGGCCAGAAGTGGCTGGGTTTAGTGTTGCGTCTCTGGGCAGATGTCCTCAGGCTCACGCGGCACACTGTGTCCCCCGGAAATGCCTCTCCCTGCCCCTGTGAGAACCTCCTGTCTGCAGTGCTCACAGAGTCTGGAGGGAGTAGAACCTACATTTGTAGATATGCCATAAAGACAAATGTACTTCCTTCCTGAGACCGTCTCCTCCCTAGGCTACAGGCTCCCTGACCTCGCGGTCATCTCCACCCTCTGCGCTCTGTAGGTCCTTCCTCAAACACGAGGGATGGCTAACTTGTGTGGATTAGGTGTCTCGCTGTGCGGTGTTTCACTTACGCCTTACGGGACCTATGGGAAAGGTATTTCTACAGTGTCCTTATGGATGAGAAAACAGGCTCAGAGATCCAGCTCCTCTCCAGGATGTGGGAAGTGGCAGATTCAACCCAAATTCACCACGTCCCTAGAGTCGGCAGTCTTTACCAACTATCCTTCCAGACCGTTCCGGAGCTGGCTGTGCGCCCTTCCTGGGGCACCTGACCTGAGTGGTCCTTCTCTGTATTAACTGATATTTCCAGAGGTCCCTGAGAACCAGAGGTGTCATCTGCCGCTTCCCATTTTATGGAGACCAATTCAACTCAAAAATCTCTCTGTTCTAAGATGATAAAAAACCTAAGGAAAAAAAAGAAAGACTCTCTCTGATTCTGATGATTGATTGTCTAAATGGCCTAGCTGACATATTCTGTTTTTGTTTTTTTTTTCCCTTTTTTGCTTCATTTTGCTTCTCACCACATAACACATTTTCATGGTTCAGGATCAAGACCAGGTAAGATGGCTTCCGCAGAGATGTCCACTTCTATTCCTACACCTCTATCCCAGAACCCTCCCCACATCTGTTGTATGTGGCCATAGTTTCTGGTTTATCCTTCCAAGGTTTCTTTCTGCAAAAGAACCACAGCATATATACACACATGCATGCAGGAATGCAAAGATATTATGTATTATATCCATAACATATTTACATGTGTACATGTCCTCTGACTTCGTTCACAACTAGAGCATAGCAAGTTGCTGTTGTGTACATTTTTTCACTTAGCAATGTATCTTGGGGAACACTCTGTGTCTGTAGTACTCCTCTTCATTCCTTTTTTTTTTTTTTAAAGATTTTATGTATTTGACAGAGAGACGGAAAGCGCACAAGTAGGCAGAGGGGCAGGCAGACAGAGAGGGAAAAGCAGACTCTCCACTGAGCAAGGAACCCAATGTGGTGCTCGATCCCAGGACCCTGAGATCATGACCTGAGCTGAAGGCAGAGGCTTAACCCACTGAGCCACCCAGTTCGTCCCTCTTCATTCTTATTATGTGGCTGCCGAATACTCCATTGTGATCTGTTCCCTTATACTAGTTTATTATCCAAAACCTCACTGATGGACACTTGCATTTCTAATTTTTTGCTACAGCAAATAATTCTGTAACAATCGGCTTTGGGCAAACTTGCTTTGTATTGGTGGGGGTGTATTTTGGGAGGTTTCTGAGGAGCAGGGTCAAAGGCTAAAAGCACAGTAATTTTGTTAGATGTTGCTAGATTCCTGTCTACAGACCTTGTACCATTTTGTACTCCCATCTAAAATATGTGAAGTCTGGGAGTGGTGCATAAACAATGAATTCTGCTACGCTGAAAAGAAATTAAAAAAAATTCTGATAGAGTAACTTCAAAAATGTAAATAAAATAAAATAAAATATGTGAAGTACCAAATGCCCCCAAGACCACTCAACTTGAATGTCTTGGTCAATTTTTTACCAATCCAACAGGTGAGAAATATCTCAGTGTAGTTTTTTTTTTTTTTAAGATTTTATTTATTTGACAGAGAGATCGCAAGTAGGCAGAGAGGCAGACAGAGAGAAATGGGGAAGCAGACTCCCCGCTGTGCAGAGAGCCCGATGCGGGCCTTGATCCCAGGACCCTGAGACCATGACCTGAGCTGAAAGCAGAGCCTTAACCCACTGAGCTACCCAGGTGCCCCTCAATATAGTTTTAATCTGAATTTATTTTATTAGAAGTGTGGTTGAACATTTTTTCATATGTTTAAAGCCTATTTACTTTTTTCCCTATGAATTGTCTGCCGCTATATTTTGCTTATTTTTGTATCATTTGTTGTTGTTGTTATTGATGAGTTAGGAGGGCTTGAACTATTAGGAGCTTAGTCCCTTATGGATTAAGTTGCAAATATTTCTCCCAGTGTGTCATTTGTCTTTTTTTTTTTTAATTTCTTTTCAGCATAACAGAATTCATTGTTTTTGCACCACATCCAGTGCTCCATGCAATATGTGCCCTCCTTAATAACCTCCACTAGGTTCACCCACCGTCCCACCTGGCTCCCCCAACCTCCCACCCCCCACCCCTTCAAAACTCTCAGATTGTTTTTCAGAGTCCATAGTCTATCATGGTTCACCTCCCTTTCTAATTTCCCTCAACTCCCTTCTCTCCATCTCCCCATGTCCTCCATGTTATTTGTTATGCTCCACAAATAAGTGAAACCATATGATAATTGACTCTCTGCTTGACTTATTTCACTCAGCATAACCTCTTCCAGTCCCATCCATATTGCTACAAAAGTTGGGTATTCATCCTTTCTGATGGAGGCATAATACTCCATAGTGTATTTGGACCACATCTTCCTTATCCATTCATCCATTGAAGGGCATCTTGGTTCTTTCCACAGTTTGGTGACCGTGGCCATTGCTTCTATAAACATTGGGGTACAGATGGCCCGTCTTTTCACTACATCTGTATATTTGGGGTAAATACCCAGTAGTGCAATTGCAGGGTCATAGGGAAGCTCTATTTTTAATTTCTTGAGGAATCTCCACACTGTTCTCCAAAGTGGCTGCACCAACTTGCATTCCCACCAACAGTGGAAGAGGGTTCCCCTTTCTCCACATCCTCTCCAACACACGTTGTTTCCTGTCTTGCTAATTTTGGCCATTCTAACTGGTGTAAGGTGGTATCTCAATGTGGTTTTGATGTGAATCTCCCTGATGGCTAGTGATGATGAATATTTTTTCATATGTCTGATAGCCATTTGTATGTTTTCACTGGAGAAGTGTCTGTTCATATCTTCTGCCCATTTTTTGATATGATTATCTGTTTTGTGTGTGTTGAATTTGAGAAGTTCTTTATAGATCCTGGATATCAACCTTTTGTCTGTACTGCCATTTGCAAATATCTTCTCCCATTCCATGGTTGCCTCTTTGTTTTGTTGACTATTTCCTTTGCTGTGGAGAAGCGGAAGACAATCTCATGCTCTTGGGATCGAAAGAATAAACATTGCTAAAATGTCTATACTGCCTAGAGCAATCTATACTTTTAATGCCATTCCAATTAAAATTCCACTGGTATTTTTCAAAGAGCTGGAGCAAATAATCCTAAAATTTTTATGAAATCAGAAGAGACCCCGAATTGCTAAGGAAATATTGAAAAACAAAAACAAAACTGGCGGCATCACGTTACCTGATTTCAAGCTTTACTACAAAGCTGTGATCACCAAGACAGCATGGTACTGGCATAAAAACAGACACATAAACCAGTGGAACAGAGTAGAGAGCCCAGATATGGACCCTCAACTCTATGGTCAAATAATCTTCGACAAAGCAGGAAAAAATATACAGTGGAAAAAAGACAGTCTCTTCAATAAATGGTGCTGGGAAAATCAGACTGCTATATGTAGAAGAATGAAACTCGACCATTCTCTTACACTGTACACAAAGATAAACTCAAAATGGATAAAAGACCTCAATGTGAGACAGGAATCCATCAGAATCCTAGAGGAGAACATAGGTAATAACCTCTTCGATATCAGCCACAGCAACTTCTTTCAAGATATGTCTCCAAAGGCAAAGGAAACAAAAGCAAAAATGAACTTTTGGGACTGTCATTTGTCTTTTGATTTTTGTCACGCGAAGAAGTGTATTTATACCTGGATAGGTTTGTATAGGAGTTTTTGATAGTATCTTTTCCTTTATTTCTTCTGAGTACTGAGTCACAGAAAGGTTTTCCAGCTGCTATGCTGGAAATTCACCCAAATTTTCTCAGAAAAATACACGAGTTTATATTTTACATTGCTACCTCTAAAGTCACCTGGAGTTTTCTCTGCTATTTTTTGTGATGCACAGATTCAATTACATATTTTTCCAAGTGACTCTTCAGTTGTCCCTAAGACCATTAAGAAGCCCAACTTTCCCCATATGTTTGAGATACTACCTTTATCATATCTGAAATATATTCCTGAGTCTCTTTCTGGGCTTTTAATTCTGCTTTATTTGTCTTTCTCTTCATTCATATCACATTCTTAATGTGAGGACAATAGTATGACATTTGTAGGTAAAATGCCACTCTTGACTGATTTCTCTCCTTGTTGTTGCTTTTCTGTATATACACTGCTTTATTTTTAGTGAAGTCAGATTTTGTATATTTGACGGTCAATGAAGACCCACCAAATTCCAAATACCAGCGGGGAATGGGAAGCAAAGCCTTCTCAAGCTGTTCCGTGCGCAAGGGATGGAGACACACAGCATGTCTTTCTTAGGCTTATCTCTACATAGTGATTATGGAGCCTTTCCCCAAAGCCTCCTTAATTATTCCAATGCTCTTATAATGTGACCTAAATGAGCTGAGGTTCTTTATTCAGTGGAAATTTCTGACCAGGACACATGTGGCTGTGGTTATCCAGGATAATTTTCCTACTAAGTCTTTTTTAAGGACACCCTGACAATAAGGCATCATTCTGTATGGGCTGGTTTTACAACTGGCTTCTGTGTTCAGACTGAACCAGTATCCAATTGTGTCATCAGATATGGTAGCAGATAGGTAGCTTACCCCAAGTGGCAGCTAACTTCTTTAAAATATTCCCTTTCCAACCAATTGAACTGTCTATCCTTTCCATATTCTTGCCACTTCTCTGGGCCATATTGCATAGAGACTGAAGTGACGTTGGATGGAGGTTTGGATAATATCTTCCTCTTGCTCTGTGGTCACAAAGTCTTACTGATGACACTCTTGAGTGCTGCTAAACAATATTCTTACCCACTTGAGCATCTCCCTCTCTTCTTCTCTTCTCTTCCTCCCTCTCCTCTCCAAGTTTCTGCTTCATTCATTGCCTTACAACCCCAAAATTTCATAGAGACTTGTGAGCAAAGTTCTCCTTTAGTTTCACCCCCTCTCTTCAGGCAAAACCCTTCTCCTAAAGCTCTACAATCACCCTGTTCATCCTTGTTCTGGGTGGACTCGTGTCTCCCCAAAAGGATATGTTGAAGACCTAACCTCTCATTCTTCAGAAGGTAACCTTCTTTGGAAACAGGGTCAATGCAGATGTAGTTAGGTATGATGATGTCATACTGGAGTAAAATGGGTCTTTAGTCCAATTTGTCTGGTGTCCTTAAAAGAAGTGAAAGAAATACACAGGGAGATGGCCATGTGACAATGGAGGTGGAGACTGAAGTGCTCTAGCTGAAAAACCAAGGAACACCAATAATTGCCAAGACAACTAGAAAAAAAGAGGAAGGATTCTCCCTGACAGCTTTTGGAGTGAGCACAGCCCTGCCAACACCTTGCTTTCAGACTTCTAGCCTCCAGAACTGGGAGAGAATAAAGTTTTGTTGTTTTTAGCCACTCGGCATGTGGTATTTCTTTATGGCATCTAAGGAAACTAATACAGTCCCAGGGCTTTACATCAGGAGGCTTTTGACCCACATGACTCCTGGTCCAAGGTGCAAACATAAGGGGAAACATCATTTTGTAAGACACTGTTTATTATTTCCATAAAGGCTCAAGATCACAGCCCCTAGGGGCTGTTACAGAGCTTAGTGAATTAGGGTCAGCAGAATGTACCTTCTTCCTTGCCAAGAGGAAATGGTGCTACTAGATATAGCCTTCTTCTCTAGCCAAATGGTCCTACTGGTTGTCTACTTTTTCACCTGGAATTATCCTCACCCATCTTCTCTTCTTACCCAAAGCCCCACCTCTCCTGGAGGCTCAGTTCAAGCTCCTCTTCCTCCAAGATGCCTATCTGGACTGAACTAGAGCAGAGTGACCTCTGCCACCTCTGCGTCCTATAGTAATCTCTGCGCTTCCCACGTACATACGTAGTGTGCGTTGCTTGCTGTGTCTTGCTGGTATGTCTCCCTCACTCTAACACGATGAGTGCCTTCAAGGCAGCATTTATACCTCCGCCCACTGACTGCAGTGCCTTGCAATTGTGAGTCCTGAAAATTACGGAAATGGACAGAACAGGTCTGAAAGTTAATCATTAATGATAAACAAAACAGGACCCAATGGCCGTGAGTGGAAACATAAGTATCATGGGTTCGTACTGAAACAGATGAAATCAAGCAAAACTGCATAGAAAGGAAACATCTAAAATGACACTTCTAACTACAATAAATCTAGAAAAAGCCACTGACTGGAGAAAAGGGACTAGCTAGTTAAGATGGATTTCTGTCTCCCCTCTAATTTATTTTTGTTTTTACTAGTTCCTTCAGTATCTGGATTTTGACTCTGTGTTTATTCTTCTGATCAATGTTTTGTGCTCTTATTTTTAGAAGTATCTTGAAATTATAAAGTTGTATTGCCAGACAGGAGCTTAGAGATTTTCCCATTCATTTTGAGGCAAGAGAGAGATCTAGGATTTGGAACCAGTTGTGAGTAAAAAGCCAAATCCTCCCTTTATTAGCTGTGGGATGTCAGTGAACTCAGCCACTCCTTCGAACTTTGGTTCCCTTACTATAATAATGGGAGAGTATGTCTTCCCAGAGTGGTTATTGGAAAGATTAAAACTATTGTGGATATTGGTTGGGCACCTACATAAGGCACTCAAAAATGAGCTATCATTTTTCATAGCAACCAGAAAATTTGTCTTTGGAATAAGTCAGATCAATGGTTTTCAAATTGTTCCCCGGAGCCCTAGAAGTATGAAAATGTGTCCCCACAGCCACTACGCTGACAGCGGTTGAAGGCAAAGTGGTACCTGATGGAGCTCAGGTCCCCAGACTCTCCTCAAACGAGGCAGCCCCCATTTCCACCCGTTTTATATATGCTCCATCTAGGACTGCCCCAATAGGAGAAACATAAGGAGCTCAAAAATATGTAAACTCAAGAACGTGTAGTATAAGACAGTGCTTTTCACTAGATGTTTATAAGACAGCACATCTGTCTTAGTTACTAAAGCTAAGTGTTTCATCACTTAGAACAAAGGCCCCAGTATCGAGAGAAATACTTTGAGTTTTAATGGGTCATTTGAAAAATCCCATATTAGCCAAGTAGAACAACTGTTCTTTCCTACAGTAGATGCCCAGAAAGTTAAATTGCTCAAAAAAAAAAATGTATTGGATAAATGTCCAATAAATACCTAAACGACCTACATCATAATGTTTTGAAGGAATAAATGAGATAAGTGCTGGAAAATGTTTGTTATGAAAACACCAAGCATTATTTTTATGCCCATGCTGTTCCATCATCCACATTTAATTTGTCCTCTCTTATCTTCCCCAGGCTCCCTATGATCTGGAGATTAAACCAGAGTCTGGGGTTGAAGGTCATCCAAACAAAACTCAAACCTGTAAAGGTCCAATAATTCTGACTAATTAGAACAACAATGTCTAGGAAAAGAGAATAACAAGGAGAAGGTCTCATGACTGGGATGATAGTGATGTTACTACAGCAGCTGTTGCTACGGGCTACCATTTCCATAAATGTACATGCCCGGCACCATGCCAAGTACTTGGATCTTCACGACACCTGGAGAAGAAGGGATCATTAGCCCCATTATATGGACAAGAAAACTGAGGCCCAGAGAGCTTAAGTAATTGCATGCTGTCACCTAGTTCATAAGTGCAGTAAGCAAGAGTCTACCCTAAGTTGTCTGACTCAGAGACTAAATGTTTTATAACTGTACTAATCTGATGGTTAGGAGGGTGGAATGGAGAATTCTTCTGACAGTTTGGACTGGCAGTTTTTCCATTAGAAACATTAACATAATTCTATCCTTTCTTTTTGTTTTAGAGAAATGTAGAAGTGCTTGACTGAATGAATAAAATATTTTCTAGGCCTGTAAGTATGAGAATGAAGGGCATGTGTATTTTCCTACCCTTCCTCCCAAGTTCCTACTGAGATGTTGACAAAGATATATAAGGGATGGTTACGTCCAATTAGAATGCTGACAATGAGGGCGCCTGGGTGGCTCAGTGGGTTAAGCCTCTGCCTTCGGCTCAGGTCATGATCCTGCGGTCCTGGGATCGAGCCCCGCATCAGGCTCTCTGCTCCCCAGGAAGTCTGCCCCTTCCTCTCTCTGCCTGCCTCTCTGCCTACTTGTGATCTCTGTCAAATAAGTAAATAAAATCTTTTTTAAAAAAAAGAGAGAGGAAAAGAATGCTGACAATGAATCAAAGGTCATCAGCAGAAGTTTCGGTTAATTGCATAAATGCTTGGGAGTCTCAGAAAGCCAATGGGACCCTATCAATGTACCAAAACAGAGCGATCGTCAAGCCAAAACATGCGAGTGAGAAGATTTGACCATGATCCTCACCTACACAGGCTCCAAGCTTGCTGTCAGGGGGTGAAAAGAATGAACATGAATCCAGGGCAGTGAGCAGTGTGGGTAGACTCACCACAGACAAACCAGGGAATGGCCAAGCCACGCGTGCTCTCCCTCGCCACTCCGTATCCAGACTACAGACTATGTGGAAGTTTCCACCAAGTGGAAGCTTGTCTGTGGTGAATCTGTCTGTTCGCATGGAGTTCTAATCCACTTTCAGATTCAGAAAATTGCCTTCTAAGTAAGCACAGCTATTAGTGAAATCCATGCCATTGACCTATATTAATCCACAAAGTTCTTTGCTCACATAAATAGTCAACAAAGGCTCGCAGGCATTTGAAGAAAATAAACCAGAGGCAGGATAAAGACTATTATGAACACAGAGCAGCCTCGGAGGAAAGAGACCCAGAAAATCACAAGAGATGACTTGCTGCCTCAGAGCAGTTTCGCGGGCTATGGCATCCTTAAAGCAAGTCCTGGTTGCTATGGCCGCAAAGGAGATCAATTAGGGAACAAGAAAGAAAGACTGGAAATTTCAAATCATTATCAGATCTTTTTTTTTAATTCAATGATGGGATTAAATAATGGAGTGGGAGGAGTTGAAAACAAGGTTAGGGGCAGAGTGAATAGAAGTAAAGGATATCTCCCAGAAGGCCAGATAGAAAAGATGGGAGCTTGGCTAATAGAAAAGGAAAATCGAGTCAATACGTATTTGAAAATAAATACAAACCTCTCAGTGTGTACCTAAAAGCAGTTCCAAAAGCACTGTTGTTCATCAAGGGGTTCACTTTGGTGTAATTCACTGAGTTGTGACTTAGGATCTACGCATTTTTATGTATGTACTAAACTTTAAAAGACACTTTTAAAAAACTTTAATAAAAGAGAGTGCCGGGGGAGCCATTTGAGCCTCCCCAAAAAACCTGAGCAAATATTACTTTCCTAATTTAAAAAGCAATCAGGAAATCGAATCCTCATCAAGTCAATATCGTGGCAATATTACAATACGCCCCTCGAAACAGGCAAAACAGTTCTTTGGGTGAAGATTTCTTTAATAAAATTGTTATTTAAAAGATTCATTATGACAAACACTCAGAAGACCCCCCAAAATTCAAATGAATAATGAATCACTTTCCAAAGTTATTACTGCTCTGCATAAACTCGTTAACAACTGATAGTAGAAAGCTTACAAGTATCTGGGAATTTGCTGAAACATTTATTATAAAACAGAGTGACATGTATACAAGTTTTACTAAAATATGTTCTTTCATTGTCATTCTATCTACAGAGAATGTTCTTTCTCCAAATTAAATCAAATTAGAAACTACAAAAGGAAAACTTTCAGATAGTAACATGTAACAGAATGAGCTTCAGTCAGTGATTATATTCCAGCAGCAGAAATATTGGAAGTACAGCAAACAAATTATGCAGATCACAATGGAAACCATTTTAATTTTTTTCTTTTTCAGAGGGTGGGGGGAAGTGGGAGGGGCAGGGGGAGAGGGAGAGAGAGATAATTCCAAACAACCTCCATGCCTAGCAGATCCTGATGTGCCGCCCGATCTCATGACCTGAGCGGAAATCAGAAGTCAGTTGTCCAACTGACTGAGTTACCCAGATACCCCAAAAACCACTTTAATTTTTTAAAAGGAGGATGTGTTTATTTGGACAGAATAGTTTATTTATTGTGTTATCGGATTCTGTTCTGGACTTTAAAGTTTTAAGGTTAGTTCATGTTGGATGTGTTTTTAGTTTATCAAAAAATTTTTAGGGGCACCTGGGTGGCTCAGTCAGTTAAGCTCAAGTCATGATGCCGGGGTCCTGGGATCAAGCCCTGTATTGGGATCCCTGCTCAGTGGAAAGTCTGCTTCTCCCTCTCCTTCTGCCTGCCACTCTGCCTCCTTCTGCTCTCTATCTCTCTGTCAAATAAATAAATAAAATCTTTACCAAAAAAAATTTTTTTTAAGACTGGCAGGAAAAATAAAATGGAGAAAAAAACCCCAACCTGTACATATATGTGATTTATTTTAAGAATCATTCAAAATCATGAGAGGAAACACACTAGGCAGATCGAATTAATTTTTGGTCTTTGTTATTTAAGGTAAATAGTATTTTGTAGCAAAATTAATGGACAGTAAAAAGAAAATCTTCTTAAGCATAAAACAAGAAATTGAAAACAGCAATAGGGCATTAGAATGATCTTTCTAAAACCAAGAATATCTTTTCTCCATTTCCAGCTTATGAAAGGGGCAATACAGTGATTGATTCATGTAATATTGCAATTTCCGATAAATTTCCTATTAAACAACAAATAAAAACTAAAACAAGGTTCTCCCACTTTTCACAACTTGGTCACAGGTGGAATGGACTCATAATACTGGCAGGAGACCTAAAAGTTTAAATCAACATTTGCTCAATGAGGCAATGCTGTAGCTGCCCATGGAGGAATTCTTGGCTTGATGCAAGGTCAAGAGGTCAAAGCAATTGACCAGCAATGAAGGAAGATAAACTGGACAGGTCTTTCACTTCCCAGGGACCGGGCTAAAAAAATAAGAGATCTGGACTCTGGACTTCTCGATTCACATGTCATGCTGGAGAAGGGAACGGAGTACATCTCCAAATCCAGACTTGGTTCTGTTAGAGTGAAGTGAGAACACATTTTCCAGAGGTGACAACATCCTAAAACACCATAAGGCTATGCATCCTAATCTTAGGGGATAAAACCTTAAGTAAATTAATTGGAGGTAGAGAAGCTTCTATCTTATTTGCTTCTCAAAGTTCTGGGTTCACACCTGCAGTCCCCCTCTGCCCAGGGAGCAGGACAGCTCTGGGGACCTGTGGTTTCATCTCTTGGTGGGGGGGAGGTCTCAGAGTCCCATGACTCTCAGCAAGCCAAGAACAGTAAGAATGATGAGGTTTCTTCCTTTTCCTTCCACAGCTTCACTTTTTGGTTCTCTGGTAAATAGAGGGAGAAGAATAAACAGGGCTAATATTTGTTCAGCGAGCCCTTGGCTGCCTACCTTTGCCAGGGGTCTGATTGGTGAGTAGTCCCTGCTTGTTACATATTTCCCAACATCACTTGTGAGAGCAAACAACCTGGAGGCCACTCTCCTCTGCCTTCTGTTCTTGAGTAGCTGTGAGATAAAACTGTTTGCTAAGAGCAAAGGAAAAGATATGGAAAAACTTCACTAGAACTCTTGAAATGGAGGGGTGCCTGTGTGGCTCAGTTGGTTAAGCAACTGCCTTTGCCTCAGGTCATAATGTCAGGTCCTGGGATTGATCCTGGCCTTGGGATCCCTGCTCAGTAGGGAGTCTGCTTGTCCCTTTGCCTCTCCCCCACATAAATAAATGAAATCTTAAAAAAAATTTTTGATAGGCAAAATTACCTAGTTTTCTAAAGTAGAAGTAAATTAGAATTGTAGTAAGACAGGTAGTGGGACGGAAGGGGCTACTTATAACCATGACAACATCCATGGGAGAGTGGAACACAGTGGTGGCTCTCAACACAGGTGCACATTGGATTCCCTGGGGAAGCTGGGTAGGGCCTGGGGCACAGGATTTGCAGAACCTTTGCAGGTAGGTGGTTCCATAAGCAGTCAAGGTAGAGGACTGCTCTATAGAGAGATCAGGGAAGAGGGTAGGTTGAGGGCTTTAGGATGCAGAAAGACACATATGGTGGAAGAAATATCAAATATGTAGACAACAATAACTTAGAGACATAGACTAGTGAGACAAACTTGGGCGTCTTTTTGACAATTCCATTCTGGTAGGTGATTAAGGATGAGCTCAAAAGAGTAAGAGGAAGCCCAGTGAAAGAGAAGGTAAATCCTTGCAACACAGGATTGAACTATCAGTGCTTAGCAAAAATAATCAGAGGATGGTACTTAAAATACTTCTATCACAGAAAATCTGGTAGAAAATCTGGGATTTCTGAAGCAAAAACTAGAGCTTTCACAGAAAATGGTTATAGACGAACCCTGTTACGTGTTAAGTTATGTGCCTTCCTGCCCCCAAAATTCACATGTTGAAGGCCTAACCATTAGTCCCTCAGAATGTGAACCTATTTGGAAATAGGGTCATGAAAGATAAAATTAGTTAAGCCAGGATGAGGTCAGATCGATGGAAAATGGGTCCTTCCTCCAATAGCTGGTGTATAAAAAGGGGAACTTTAGATCCAGAGACACACACATGGGGAGAATATCATGTGAACATGAAGATGCAGACCAGGGTAATGTGTCTATCAATCAAGGAACCCCAGAGATTGCCCATAAACCAGTGGTAGCTAGTGGAGAAGCATGCACCAGATCCTTCCCCAAAGCCTTCAGAGGGATCACGGCCCTACTGACACCTGGATTTCAGACCTCTCTTCTCCACAACTGTGAGACAATAAATTTCTGTCCTTTAAGCCACTCGGTTTGTGTTGCTTTATTGCAACCTAGGGAACTGATACACCCTCCAGAGACCCTCCTCCCCATTACAAAGAGGCAAAGAACACTCTTTGAAATATCTTTACCTCGTCCTAGATGCAAGCTGAATTCCATGAATGCTTATCCATTACTGGGATTCAGTGAGTGTTTACTGAGCAGCTGCACTGGGCTTGGAACTCAAGAGCCCCTGAGGAGCAGTAGAACCTCAAGATGCTGCCATTAGGCTGAGAATGGAGACAACGTGGTGACATGGTGGCATTTTATTTTACTGTCTACCTCTCAATTCATTTCAGATTTTATATGGACAAGTATGGTTAATATAGTTCTTCCTCTTGTATTAGCAAGTGACAGATGTCTTAGATCAGGTTTCCTGGAAAACACTCTGAGATTTGGGTGCAGGAGGTGTTTACTAGGGAATGTTCTCAGGAACAAGACTTGTACAAAAGCCAGGGGAGTAGGCTGGGCATATGGAAGAGTCAAACATCAGTGCGTCTGTAACAAAGATCTCAGCCACGCTTGTGGATGTCCTGCTATGAGGTGAGGGGGCCAGTCTTTGCACTCGTAGACTGACCACTCATTAAATAACTTCATCTGGGTAGCTTTCTCTGGGTGAAGGCAATCCTAGGGAAGGATTCACCTTGTTCCACATGCCCAGCCATTGGAAGAATAAATGCCTCCATCCTGAGGGGCGTTCTGGATAACACACTACAATAGTCATTCCAGAGGACATCTGTTTCTGGATGAAAAATAAGAATCTGTTAACCAACATTTACTGGGCACCTAATGGGATGAGTAGACAAAAGGCAGCTAGACTGGTTTCCAGAAGTATCTTCCCAGCAGGACATACACACAGAGATAGGCAGTGCTGGAGGAGGAAAAATCAGAATGGAGAATGTAGGTTCACCCTAAGGAGAGTGGGGCAAAATCAGCAAGACAAGGGACAGGCTTTGGGTCAATTAATCCCTAGATTTCACAGAAGGGAGAGTTGGCCCGTACTGTCTCTTGGTAGGGAAATGGCACTGGGCACAGTTGTACAGAAGACAAAGTGAGGCCATTTCCCTTTTGTGGGCACCCATCCAAGCACCTGATTTTTGTAAATTGTGTGGTTCTGCTCAGTGATCTCAGGCTCCTCTTGAAGGTAATGGCCCAGAGCCTTTGCCGAATTCTGCCTGGCTTGTAGCAGCCTCTCGCAAGTGGAATAAATCTCAGGCCTGAAAAGTTACCCACACAGAACCGTTGGTGACTCCTGCCTCTGATCTACAACCAGGGGAAATGGTGGCCTGTTTCTGGTTCCATGGGAACTTACCACTCCTTCATCAAGCCAGCTTCTCCCGCCTGCCTGTGTTGGTTCCCTAGCCTTGCCTTAAATTACCACAACCTGGTGGCTTCGCACAACAGAAATGTATTCTCTCCTAGAGCAGGAAGCTGGAAGTGTGAGATCAAAATGTCAACAGGGTCATCCTCTCCCTGAAGGCTCTTGGGGACACTTTGTCCCATGCCTTCCTCTTAGCATCTGGCGTTGCCGACCATCCTTGACATTTCCTGGCTTATAGACACACCACTCCAGTCTCTGCCTCTGTCAGGACATGGTGTCTTCCTTCTGTGTCTCTGTGTCTCTTCTCTTCTCCTCATAAGGACACTAGTCATATTAAATTAGGACCCACACAACTCCATTCAGACTTGATCACATCTGCATTCCCCAATAAGGTCACATTCACAGATACAGGGGATTTTATAAATAGGTAGCCAGAATAAATCCAGCCTAGGTATGAGGCATAAGAGGAGCCAAAGTGAGATAACTGGAAAGGTATTTTGAGGCCACAGGGCCTCAGTGGGGTCTCTCAAAAAAAACTTCACCTACTTTGAGGTGAATTCCAAGAACTAGCTCTCTCCGTTGACCGGATTATATCGCTAATGAGGCAAAGATTTGATCACAATCTGGAACTACTATTTCCACATAAGCCTAACTAATGCTCGCTGACTCTGTGACAGAGATATAGCAGGGGCAAAACCCATTCTGGCCACGGAGCAGATGGTGCCTGAGTCACAGAGGCCTCCATATTGATCAAGACTCCCATCTTATTCCAAGCAGCGTGACTTGAAGACCGCTGTATTCTCATTAGGTTCTTAAATAGAAATGACAATGAGCAGCTACAGAACCACAGAACCCCCAGCCAGCCGAGCGTTAATACAGATCACAGTGAAGCTGGCACCAGAGGTGGACAAGAGGGGGCTGGGGATGTCAGGAATGGGAACAGGACTCCCATTTATATTTTGTTGCTAGAAGACAGAAGAAAAAAATCAGAGGCATTTTTTTTTAACTCCTCTGATTTCACGTGTAATTTTAGGTCTACTTAACTGCTTCCTGAAAACGTCTTTGAAAAGATAAAGGAAAACAAGGCTCTAGCCTAAAGCCCAACAATGACTGTGAATTCTGGGAACCAAACCACCAGCCCTATCAGATCCCATAAATGGTGAGGAGACTTCCAGCAATGATGAGGCTCATAACTGTCTTGGGGAAAACAACAACAACAACAACAAAAACCCACGAAAGATCATGGAGAGATATACAGCTGTCAAGCAAGCTGGACACTGCTGCTGTCCAGAAACCTTCTGCAGGCTACACTTGGAGCCTAATTCCTTCTCCCATAAAATGGAGATGACTAGGCTTTTACTAGGAGCCCTGGAAGGTCATGGCCAGGCCATCAAACCTAGTTCTAATACTGCCAAGACCTTGAGCAAAGAAATGACTTAACATTTCAGAGCTTCAGTTCCCTCAGCTACAAAATAAAATTATAATAATATTTATTCTCAGCATTGTTCTAAAAATTAAATGGGGTACCGTGTCTTAAATGTTTTCTCCATAACAGGAGCCGGATATGAAATTTCCTGTTCCCACCACATAGAAGACAAATCGCCTCTGAATTAGAGATGTTTGCATCTGTGGGATCTCAAGTCCAACCCACAGACACGTCTACTTATGCGGGCATCTGGTTTCACCCAGCGCGGCAAACCCAGGCATCGTGCACTGAAGGTTGCCGGTGAACTCCACAAGGAAGAAGATGGGGGTTGGACTTCTCTTGTTCCTGAGTTGTGGATTAAAAAATGGAGCCCAGCTCCAGAATGCTGAACCTGGGTCCAGAGATCACTGAAATGTATATAACGTGACATGGTAGGAGCCTTCTGGTTCCCCAAGGGGACATGTAAATACAAACAAAACAGATAAATGAAAGAATAGGACATCATGCCTTTTGCTATTGCTTTTCCTTGGCTGTCCCAGTTTAAACGTGCTTTTTGAGGACCGTGTGACTCTGGTGACCCAGGGTAAGAGCAGAAACTCAGCTCTTTCCAGAAGTAGAATAGACAGCCCTATCCCTTGTGAGGCACCATCTACCAGAATAGTAACTGCAACTCGGCACTTTTAGGGGAAATGCGGTCGTATAGCAGAAAACGCAGAAGAGGAGATTTGTACTGGCCCGGAGGCTGGCACCAACCATTTAGGGAGGCTTCCTTAATTGCCCAGCTCTGGAATTCCCTAGCCGGGCCTTAATTTTCACTAACTGAAGGGACACATTCCACACCCTGGGTCTGAAGATTCTTTAGCCTTTTGTCACAAAGGAGAGAGGACTTCTGGCGCAGGTCTCCACTTTTGCAAAAAATTAACCTGACCACCTCTGGTTCCTTTTTGGGACTCTGCGGTGATGGTCTTTGTTCCCTGCTCTGCCAACTCCCCCACACCTACACAGAGACAGCGGTACTCTTCTCCCCAGCAGACAGTACTGGCTGACTTTAACCCTTTTCTTGCTCATTTGTTCGCTTGGAGCAGTGGCTCTCAACCTTAGAATCACTGTGGAACCTTTAAAAAGAAAAAAAGATACTGACGCCCAGGCTGCACACAAGATGAATTCAATCAGAATCTGTGGGGGAGGGACTCAGGCCTGGGTATTTTTTAAAGCTGTCAGATTATTCTAATGTGCAGCCAAGGTTGAGATCCACTGACTTAATGAAAGAGTGAACCGGTGCATAACGGAGTCATAAAGAACAGGGAGCAGCCAGCCCATCTGGGCTTCGAGATCATCACTTGTCAGGTCGTACAGCCCAGGAATCTAGCTGATTCTGCAGAACCCCCAAATGTTCTAAGGCCAGAACATCTGAGATGGGTATCATCGTGGCGATCTTCACCTGCTCAGGCTGCCATGATGAAATACCACAGACTGGGTGGGACTGGGTGGGTTATATGGTGGATACTTATTTCATCACACTTGGGCAAGTTGGAAGTCCAGAATCAAGGTGCCCTCATATTCAGCTTCTGGCAAGATCTGTCTTTCTGACTATAGATGACAACCTTCTTGCCATGTCTTCACGTGAGGTCATGGAAAATATAAATGAGTTTCTGCCCTCAGGTCCTGGTGCAGAGCTTCTGAAACCCTTGTAATTACCTAAGTGATGACAACACTAGGATGATATATTGTTCTAATATTTGTCTGTGACCACAGATTTTGACACAGGACTTCTAAAACCCTTGTAATTCCCTGAAGGATAAGAAAGCTAGGTATATGTTCTGTTCTACTGAGGTGACCTTGGGTGGCCTCCTGGATGACACATGGTTGGGGGCTGGCCAACAGAGAGACTAAGCCATGATTAGAAGCTTGGAATTTTCAGCCACACACTCCGTCCTCTAGAGAGAAGGGAGAAGGGATGCCTGTGAAGTTAATAATTGATCATGCCTGGGGCGCCTGGGTGGCTCAGTGGGTTAAGCCGCTGCCTTCGGCTCAGGTCATGATCTCAGGGTCCTGGGATCGAGTCCCGCATCGGGCTCTCTGCTCAGCAGGGAGCCTGCTTCCTCCTCTCTCTCTGCCTGCCTCTCTGCCTACTTGTGATCTCTCTCTGTCAAATAAATAAATAAAATCTTTAAAAAAAAAAATAATTGATCATGCCTGTGTGAGAAAGCCTCGGGGAAAAAAGCTCAATGATATAGGGTTTGGAGAGCTTACAGGAGGATGAACATATCCACAATGGGAGGTGACACATCCCAACTCTATGGGGACTGAAGGTCCTGGCTTGGGACCTTCCCAGACCTTGTCCTTGTATCGCTTCAGCTGGCTTTTCATTGGTGTCCTTTATCATATCCTTTAATAAACCAGTGAACGTAAGTTGGTTCCCTATGTTCTTGTGAGACTCTTTAGCAAGTGAATCAGAACTGAGGAGGGGATCATAGGAACCTCCAATTTGTAGCCAAATGAAACAGAAGTTGTGGTTAACTTGAGGACCTACCACTTACAACTGGCATCTGAAGGACGATGGAAACGATATTATGGGACAGAGCCCTAGGGCTGTGGGATCTGACACTATCTCCAGGTAGGTATTATTAGAGTTGACTTAAACTATAGAACATCCAGCTGGTGTTGCAGAGAACTGCTTGGTATGGAGAAAAACCTTCACACATTAACACATTTGGAGCTCAGAACACTGTGTGAGCATTGTAGTTAAAAATAAAGGAGATCTGGGGCTCCTGGGTGGCTCAGTCAGTTAAGCATCTGCCTTCTGCTCCGGTCATGATCCCGGGATCCTGGGATCGAGCCCCACATCTCCCCGCTCAGCAAGAAGCCCGATTCTCCCTCACCCTTTCCTATTCCCCCTGCTTGTGGTCTCTCTCTGGCTCTGTCTCTCCAGTAAATAAAGTCTTAAAGAAAAAAAAAATAAATAAAGGGGATCTGGTGGGAAATTGAGCTTTGCCTTCATACCTGAAATGGCCCTTCTTCTGTGCTCATGCTGGGGTCAAGGGTGGGAGTTGGGGGGAGCTCTCTGTGTCTCTTCTTCTTCTTCTTTTTTTTAATTCTTTATTTATTTAGAGACAGAGGGAGTGAGTGGGGGGAGGGACAGAGGGAGAAGAAGGATCTCAAGCAGACTCCATGCTGAGCGAGGAGCTGGATGAGGGGCTCCAATCTCACAAAGCTGAGATCCTGACCTGAGCCAAAAAATGAAGTTAGAACTTCTCAGTCACCAACTGGCCACCCAGGCATCCCTCTCTGTGTCTCTTCTTGTGAAAACATGCATTCTATTGGATCAGGTTGCCACCCTTATGACTCACTGAGCCTTAATTATTCCTGCAGAGGCCCCACCTCTAAGGGGTCAAGGCTTCAACATGTGAAGGGGGTGGGCAGGATGCATTTAGTCCATAACAGTGGCCATGGCCCCAACAGATGCTCCAGCGATGACAACTTGCTCAGGTGTGTCCTTCCTACTCATGGTGTGGTTCCCAGACCAGCAACTTTGGGGTCCTCTGGAAGCTTGCTGGAAATGTGGAACTTTGGGTTTCCATCCAACCAGCCTCACTGAACTAGACTCTGCTTTTTAACAAGATCTCTGTGTGATTGATTGGTCTGTATTTTCAGGTGGGAGGTATTCTACAATACCAGGCTTTCCTCAATGCCAGCAACTTTGCTAATTCTGAGAAATTTTAGAAGATTAGTCTGCAAAATAGCCAACCATACCTCCCCCACACCTGGTTCCTGGATCTCAGGGAAAAGTCAAACTTTCTCACCCTGAGCTGCTTCTTCTTCTTCTTTTTTTTTTTTTTTAATTTCTTTTCCCCGTAACAGTATTCATTGTTTTTGTACCACACCCAGTTCTCCATACAATACGTGCCCTCCCCAATACCCAGCACCTGGTTTCCCCAACCTCCCACCCCCCCCCACCGCCCCTTCAAAACCCTCAGGTTGTTTTTTAGAGTCCATAGTCTCTCATGGTTCACCTCCCCTTCCAATTTCCCTCAGCTCCCTTCTCCTCTCCATCTCCCCATGTCCTCCATGTTATTTGTTATGCTCCACAAATAAGTGAAACCATATGATAATTGATTCTCTCTGCTTGACTTATTTCACTCAGCATAACCTCTTCCAGTCCCGTCCATGTTGCTACAAAAGTTGGGTATTCATCCTTTCTGATGGAGGCATAATACTCCATAGTGTTTATGGACCACATCTTCCTTATCCATTCGTCCGTTGAAGGGCATCTTGGTTCTTTCCACAGTTTGGCAACTGTGGCCATTGCTGCTATAAACATTGGGGTACAGATGGCCCTCTTTTCACTACATCTGTATCTTTGGGGTAAATACCCAGTAGTGCAATTGCAGGGTCATAGGGAAGCTCTATTTTTAATTTCTTAAGGAATCTCCACACTGTTCTCCAAAGTGGCTGCACCAACTTGCATTCCCTGAGTTTCTTGAGAAATGAATCTCCTGGCTGTTGAGTTGAGGCATCAAGATGAAAGTCCAGAGTGACTGTATCTCCACCAACTCAACCCTCTTGTTCCTTAACATCCTCCTCCCCTCCCCTCCCTTGCCTTAGCTTCCCAGAATTTTTTTCCAAGAAAAACCATTGAGATCAATGTTGAACCAGCAGCAATAAGCACTCGTGAGAAACCATACCTACCATTCTAGTCCAGGCCCACCAGTTGAGCAAGGGTCTGGTGCTCAGAGTTTCCTTCATCACCTCCAAGGGACCTGAAAAACCTGAGATGTGGGAGATCTGCGCAGTCGCAGATCTTCGTGCTCCTGGGATGAAAATCTGGTGAGTGAGGGCAGCTGGCCCTGATCCCAACGGTGGCCGACACATGAAAAAAATCCAGGTATACTCGAAAGACAGAACAGGGCTAACGTGTCCTCCTCTGTCTTGTCACAACTTTTGCCCCAGTAAAGGTGTCAAGCTGATCACATCTCTTTAGGAATTTAGGTTTTTGTGTGTGTCACAAAAGCCACAAGAGAATTGGGGAGTTGACAGTCGCATCATGTGGGAGACATTCGGGAAGACCTCCCCCCATGCCAAAACTCTCTCATCCGGTGTGACGGCTGTGGATCTCTTCCATGAAAGAGTCTTTTCTCTTCATCCCTTGAGATTTAAAAACCTGGAGAAGATGAACCCTTTGGGTGAATAAGAATTTCAGGCCGTTTCTTCTGCAACAGAAGAAAAGGGCATCTCAGATGTCTTGAAAGAAGGTCTGGTTGGAACACAGAGAGGCGGGAAGACCTCAAGGATAAAATCCACCTGCTGCAGGGTGACCTTGCCCGCAACCCACCTGACCCGGGGGTCTGCATTTGAGTTGTCACAGAGCCCTTCACCCACAGTTCTGGAGAGTGAACTGAATCTTTTTTTTTTTTTTTTAAAGATTTTATTTATTTACTTGAGAGAGAGACAGTGAGAGAGAGCATGAATGAGGAGAAGGTCAGAGATAGAAGCAGACTCCCCATGGAGCTGGGAGTCCGATGCGGGACTCGATCCCGGGACTCCAGGATCATGACCTGAGCCGAAGGCAGTAGTCCAACCAACTGAGCCACCCAGGCGTCCCGAGTGAACTGAATCTTAACTGATATTGAAAGTAAGAATGTTATTATTTTGAGAAGTGAATATATGTCAATCTAGAGGAGGATTTCTAAAGGCTTCATATTTGGTTAATATTTTTATTAGTTCACTTGATAAACTTGTGGATGATCTTACATTTCTGGATGAAAAATTTGGGAGGAGTAATTATATATTGTGTAATAGGTAAGTATCAAGGAAATTTCAAGGGAGGGAAACAATAGGTCAAAACTAAAGACATAAATTCAGTAAGAATAAACAAAGTATGGCTGTAGGCTAAAAAATGTCTATTTATGTGAAAGAGGTGAGAACCTGCCTGAGAACTATAAATTTCAAAATGAGGAGTATCCACTGTCCTCTACACTCATGTTATGTTAACACAGTCCTGGATATTAAATTTTCTAAAAGGTCATTTTTGGTTTAGAGTGATACCTTGAAAGCAATGTTAATCGTTTTTCCTCCCTAGACTTACTGCAGTGAGCAAAACTATGCATGCATATTTTTGGTCCTTTATTGCAATCTTTTGCCAAACTCAACACATCTACTGATTTGCTGTGTTTATTCAACCACTTACAAATTTATTTATTCATTTAATATTTGTCGAGCACCTACTATGTGCTCTGCTATGAGACTACATAGATGCATAACCCTTGGTCACAGAGGGTATCGATGACCAATAGGACAGGGTTCATAGAGACAAACTCTGCCCACCGTGATCGCTCCTCCTTGGAAATGGAAGCAGCAGAGAGAAGAAATGTATGCACATTGAAGTAACAACCCATGTCCTCCACTCCCCTACACAAGGCTGCCCCTTCAGCTGAAGGGGCATTCTGAGCTGGAAGGAAGAGAGAAGCATTATACTCAATGTAAGACTGAATCTTCAATCTTACACTTGAATAGGACTTTTTAAAAAAGATTCTGTATTGCAAGGAGCACTGGTTATTATAGGCAAACAATGAATCTTCAAACACTACATCAAATACTAATGAGGGGCGCCTGGGTGGCTTAGTGGATTAAGACTCTGCCTTCAGTTCAGGTCATGATTTCAGGGTCCTAAGATTGATCCCCACATCGGGCTCTCTGCTCAGCGGGGGGCCTGCTTCCCCCTCTCTCTCTGCCTGCCTCTCTGCCTATTTGTGATCTCTGTCTGTCAAATAAATAAATAAAATATTTTTAAAAAGGATTATTTTTTTAAAAACTAATGAAGTTCTGTATGGTGACTAATGTAACATAATATATTTTTTTAAAAATTAAAATTTTATTTATTTACTTTGAAGGAGAGAGAGAGAGCATGCATGCAAGCAGGGTGAGGGGCAGAGGGAGAGCGAGAGAGAGAATCTCAAGCAGATTCCATGCTGAGCATAGAGCTCAATGTGATATCAATCTCACGACCCTGAGATCGTGGCCTGTGCCAAAATCAAAAGTCAGACGCTTAACTGACTGAACCACCCACACACCCCTTGAATAGGCCTTTCAATGCCTTGAGAATTGGGCTGATACGCTAGCAAGAAAAGAGAAGACAAACTTCTGCAGAATGTGTTTAAAGATAATAATGGGGAAGAAAAGCGAAGCTGTTTTTGGATTGTGCCCTATGTGTCCAGCCCATTCAATGAACATGGAATCTATAGAGAATATCTTTAGAAGAAAGAATAAGAAACTAATAGGAGTGGTGAGAGGAGGGGAAGAGGTGGCTGGGGGCTGAGGGGAAGAAAACACATTTGTATCTCTTGAATTTTTGACTCAGTGCAGGCATTACCTCTTCAAAGATGGCATAATTTTTCTTTAAGGACCTATACAAAGAGATGGACAAAAGGGGGCATATTCAGAGGAGAAGGAGTAGAATCGTAAAAGGTCGGATCACAGTGTTCAAGAAGGAGTGTGGATGGATAGGAAAACTTGTACCTGGAATGAGGGGACATGCGGGTGTGGGAATGGGGTCGTGTCTTAGTCTACGTGTCTTCAGAGGACAAGACTGGAAAGAGAGAAGAAATCGTAAGCAGGTGAATATTATGTCACTTTCACTTTCCTTTCTAGGGAAGTGTCTTGTGGATGACGAGAGGTTCTAAACAAGTTTGCCATGTTGAATGGAAAGTGACCTGAACAACTGAAGTCACTTTCACTCTGCGATTCAGTGACAGGGAAGTTTCAATTTGGTACACATGCGAGCCTCGGGTCTCTCTGAAGGCAACATCTGCTGGGGCCGTCCTCCTAATTTCCACCTGTCAATTCTAGTTACTGCTCAGATTCAGTAATCACAGCAAGAGGGGTGAGGGGAAACGTGAGAATAGTGGGAGGCTCTAAGAGGTAAACTCGAGTCAGCTGGCTGCATTTGTTCAGTGCTGAGGGAGTGGAAAGGAGTATAATGAGCTTCTACCTCTATACACAGAGGTGTAGGAGTCCATGCCAAGGACTGTCCAAACTTTGAGGTTTTACCCTGCTTACACGTTAAGAAGTCAATCTGCCATGGTTTCCCAGATGCTGGCTGAAGACAGGAGACTCCTGGGTCAGAGATAGACTTTATTACTCAGAGCCATACCAAGTCTCCTGCTCCCCCAAGTCCCAGTGTGGAGGCAGACTTAGGCAGATGGGCAGCATGCACACAGGGTACCCATGGCACAGCTCGGGAAGCTCAAGTTGAAACCTCCAATCTTATAGGCTAGCCATTAGCAAACTTGTCCCCCCTTTGCTCTAGAGAGAGATATTATCTCATTTTTATCCTGATCAGGAAATAAATTTGCCCTCTTTCCCGAAGAAACCTCTATCTCTGTTAAATGAACATCCTTGAAAACATAGTCCGGGATAGAAGCTGTCCTATGATGTGTAGAAGCACCTACAGAACTCAACAATATATCCCTATCGGAGCAAGGTGGCCTACTCACCATTTTGTGTTGTAGTTGGTCGTAGCATTGCCAACGGACCACACCATTCTGGACCCCAGCCTACCTCTTTCTGAACCGAGGAAGCAAATGTAGTTCTTGGGTTTAGACAGACCTGGATGAGATTCTTAGCTCTGTCATTTAACTACAGAGAAATTTGTTTGCCTAGTGTCTCAGACCCTCGGTTTTTCATTTGGAATATGGGTCCATGATACTTAGTATTGTTATGAGAATGAAAACGCACAATAATTGAATAAGTGTCTGAATAAGCATTAATGTATCATCTAATATTCCTTTGATTTTTACTTAGAAAAAAATGACATTCTGGATACCCAACTTGTAAGAACTGACCAACGCACACACAAAGTTTTCTGTCTTCTCCTGTGATTTGGGTCTATAAATTAGAGGGGGTTGGGAGAACAGGAGAGAACAAGCCTTTGGACTTGTCCAGCTCAACAATACTCATTTGTGCATTTCAGTCACTCTTGGACCAAAAGATCTCAGATCCTGAAATTTCATTAATTCCTCAGATTGGAGATCAAGCCATCCTTGCTTTCCTTTCTCTTGGGTCAGATTTCCACTGACCACCATGTTTTCTTCACCTTCCTGCTTCTCCACCCTCCCCTGCTTCCCTTGACCTTGCTGGCTTAGAGCAAATTTAGGTTATCCGTCCTCCACTCTCCATCATAAACACCCTCATCCTGTAATATCAAAGATTTCCCTGGAGGGCTCCAACCCAGTATCTCTCTAATTGAACCTGTTTGGGGCATAATTTTTTTCTGGCAGCTCCAAGCTTGTAAGATGAAGACACCGTAAGTAATGTCTAGAAATCTGCCCCTTATAAAACAATACAAAAGCAGATGACTTAATTCTAGGTGACCAAATAATTTGTCTCCATTGCTTTGTAAGATTGTTTTGTTTTGTTGACTCCCACTCCAGAAATAACAGGGTGTCTTCTGTGTTTTTTTCAATCCCGGGTGAGCCAAGAGTCCTTGCTTTATTTCCGAGAGTCTTTGAAAAGGGGAGTTGGATACTGCAGCAGACCAAGAAATAAGAGGCAACAGTAAGCAATTTAAACACCAAGCAGATTTTTCAAAAAATACCACCTTGTCATCTAAACTGGTTCTCAAACTTTATCATGTATGAGAATCACTTAGACGGCTCTTTAAAACTGCTGGGACCCATTCCCAGAGCTTCGATTCAGTACACGGAGGATGGGTCCCGAGAATTTGCATTTCTAATGAGTTCTTAGTGTGGCTGATGTGGCTGGCCAGGGAACACACTTTGAGAAGCAGGGCTCCAAAGCGGTGTTTTTGTTTTTTTTTTTTAAGATAGATAGACTTATTTATTTATTTATTTATTTAACAGACAGAGATCACAAGCAGACAGAGAGGCAGGCAGAGAGAGAGAGAGAGAGAGAGAAGGAAGCAGACTCCCTGCTGAGCAGAGAGCCAGATGTGGGGCTCGATCCCAGGACCCTGAGATCATGACCTGAGCCAAAGGCATAGGCTTAACCCACTGAACCACCAAGGCACCCCAAAGCAGTGGTTCTAAGCCTCAGCTACCTACTATGGTGCAGGGGAGCTTTCAGAAGGTACTACCTGGGTCCCAAGCCCCTGAGATTCTAATGGGATTGCAACAGAGATGGGCCCAGGCATCTAGATTTTTACAAGCTTCCCAAGTGATTGAAGAGGATACTAGGGTTGAGAATCACTGTGCTTCTAGCAGTTTCCTGGATATGCAGACTCTTCTCTCCCTCCCAGCTCAGCTACGAAGGAAGAAGATGGGTGACATAAACAAGTCATTATTATAAGCCTTGTTGGATGGAAACCAGTCATTTGAAAGCCGACTGGGATGTAAGGGAAGAGGAGCATCTGGTCTGCTTGGCATCTGTCCTGCTGGTTAGGACTGATGAGGACTCCAGCTGGCCGTGACCCTGTTTGGAATGCTGGTCTCCTGGGCAAACATCTCCCCCCAGAGGCTTCTGAAATCACAAAGTAATGGACTCAGTAGAGCCTCTGCACTTGGGCAGAGGGGGCTCAGTGTGTGCCCAGTGAGATTTGAGCCCAGTGAGATGAAAACAGGCAAGAAGCTCCCTGGGTGGGTTGATTCCCTTGGGACTCTCCAGCAGGCGGGAAGGGGCCAGACTCCTTATTTACAAAAGGCCTCTTGAGGAGTAGCAGTTGTATTTAAAAAGAATCCTCTATAGAAGAATAATATTTTTTCAAGTCTTAAGTCACCTGCCTTAATATGTGGACTAAAGTTTAAGGATTTTCTTTAAAGATTTTTATTTATTTATCTGAAAGAGAAACAGAGATAGCGAGAGTGAGCACACGAGTGGGGAGCAGAGAGAGAAGCAGGATCCCCAGTGAGCAGGGAGCCCGACATGGGGCTCCATCCCAGGACCCTGGATCATGACCTGAGTGGAAGGCAGACACTCAACTGACTGAGCCACACAGGTGCCCCTAAAGTTTAAGGATTTAGACCAGTGTCTCTCAACATGAACTCACATTAGAGTCCACAAGGGACACTTACAAAGAAAACACCCATCTCCACCGAGGGTGACCGACTAGTCCTGGATCCCTATGACGCCCTTCATTTTAGCACTGGAAGTCCTGGGTCCCCTCCACCCCACGCAAACAGGGACAGGGGGTCACTCCACCCCACTCCAGAACTATTAAATTGGAACTTCTAGGGGTGAGTCCTGGTCATCAGTATCTCAAAAGTCTCCCAGGGGATTGTCATGTGTGGCCAAGGCTGAGAACTACTGGTTTTTAGATTAAATGACCTTGTATGCCATGCAATATTCCAGAGCTCTGATTGGGTTAGGGCGTATTAGTTGTGTGTGTGTGTGTGTTTACACATTTGTTTTTTAGTGTCATTCACTAGGGTTCCTTTAGATAATTGTGACATTTCAAGTCTCTCAGAGGCTGTGTCTCCAGCAACTACATCGCGTATGATCATCTAGAAATGTTCAGCTTTGCGGAGAGTGGACCGACAGGTTCCTATAGCCAAACTTACTAAGCACTTCGACAACGATCAGAGGGGGGCATGGCCAACCTGTTGCAATTCCATTTGCAGAGACAGTGGAGTCCACCTTTGTCGATGCTGACACTCTCTGATAAAGAAAATCTCATTTTCACTTTCATGAAGCTTTTAAAATAAGTGACGAACCATGATTTAAAAAAAAAAAAAATTAGGGGTGCCTGGATTGCTCAGTGGGTTAAGCGTCTGCCTTCAGCTCAGATCACATTACCAGGGTCCTGGGATCGAGCCCCAAGTTGGGCTCCCTGCTCAGTAGAAGCCTGCTAATAAATAAATTAATAAATAAATAGATAAACAAAATTTTCTTTAAACCTAAACATAAAACTACAGAGACAATCAAGTGGGCAAGAGGAAATATGTAACCACCAAGACAGTGAATGATGCTCTTTCAGGGATAATTCAGGAACGTTCTTTTACAAGCCAATAATTTCCTTTCCGTGTGAGCAAACCAGGAGGCCTCAGGCTGAGCCGCTTCTCCTCAGTGTCAGAAACGTCTCGTACTCTCCTCAAAAAGAACATTTTCCAGTTGTCCTGGGTGTGATCGCATGTTTTATTCTGTCTTCCAGAATGAAAGGGTCCTGTCCTTCCTGACAAATGATAGGCATGTGAAGAAGCACCAGATGAAGGACAGGAGAAGGACCTGGCCCCATTTCAAGGCTGTCTGCACCCACGCCAGCTGCCCCAGGGAGGCCAAGTCCCTGGGAATACGGGGTAGCCAGAGGGCAGGCAGTCAGCACCTGGAGAATGGAATGTGGAAAATCAAGCTCTGCCCCCAGCTGTTTAGTTGACTAATGTTCAGAGAACAGTGGTCCAACTGGTAGGGCCGGAGGGCCAACCAAATTATGGTTTCTGTAGCTTTTTCTCTCTGGATAAGAGAAGAAGCATTTTTATGGAGTAGAGTAAGAAAAAAAAAAAAAAAGAAAAGAAAGAATTTCAATTAGTGGCAATCCAACTCCCAAAAAGCTTAAAAAGAAAAAAGCATTGACCCCTGCCTCTTCTGACATGTTTCGATAGCCCACTTTGGGATGCTGCACTCGTAATGATGAAATGCTATAGGAAAACAGCAGTGACCTTGGATATTGCTGACCAAGGAGTGGCTTCCTCAGGAGGTCATTTGATGTCTCTCTAGAGCCAATAGGTTTCACTTTGGGTCACCGACCCATGCTTCTCAAGTTGGAGGAATGGCCCAGCCCATCAGCCACACAGCCCAGGATGAGGACCGAGAGCAACACCACCAGGATGAGACTCCTACCCTGCCACTTAGCTGCCGAGTGACCTTGGGCATGTCACTTAACCTCACCATGCCTCCATCTTCTAATCTGGAAACAAGGGTCGTCATTCTGCCTGCCACTTGGGGGTCATTGTAAGGATTAAATGAGGGAGCGTCTAGAAACCGTGTCCTGCAGAGCCAGGCACGTGGGCACGCCCCATAAAGGTCAACCGCTATTGTTAATGACCGTGATGTGGTTGATTCAGAATAACGCAGAAAAGGACCTACATCATGGAAGTCTTGAAAGCCACAGAAGAATGATAGGGAGTATTGAAATTAGCTGTAGAAAGCAAGATTTCTTTTCTTAGCGAGGAATTGTGTAAAGATGCCATCCTGAGGTCCCCACGGCTAGCACATAAAATGAATATATATATAAAACAACTCCAGGATCTTTTTGTTCTTTTGGATTCCCTGTTTCCACAGACCACCCTTCTTGGCGGCCACTTACAACGGTGCCTGAGACACAGAAAGTGGTCCCTGAAAGTCAGCAGCTACTGTGGGGTTGATCATCTTCAATATTAATGCTATTCTTAATCTAGATAGGGAACACCACCCAACGGTGAAAAGGGAATTATACAGTGTGGGTGAAAGTGCTTTGCAAAATGGAAGGTATTTTACAAAACTAAGGTAGCATTATTCCCCTGCCTCCCCCCGCCCCGCCCCCCGAAGAGTGAAGCGCCGACCACGGGCTCTACTTCATGCAGGAGCAAGTGATCGGTGTTACTTTATGTGAACTTCTTTTCTAAGAGACTCTCCTGCAGTCTGGAGAAGGATGGCTGGCATGGGCTTTCCTCTGGCTTGCCAGACTTTCATCTGCATGGGGTTCGCAACATCCGTGGAGATCGCAACCATTGACCGTTACGATGTTCATGGAGTCAGGTGGTTGACCCATCCCTGTTCTTAAGCCTGCTTAACGCTTTGGAGAAGAGAACAATGAAGCTTAAGAAGCATGGGGACCAGCTTGTTTCTGGTGAGACGGTGTGCAGAGGGGACTCTGCGGACAGGTGTCTGTGGACACGCAGCCCGGGTCCCACCCCCAGGGCTGAGACAACTCCAAGCTCAGCTTTGTGCCTGGCAGACACTGGACACCAGGTCAGATGCTATCTAGACAGCTCCTGAAGACCTGGTTAATTGGGAGTCTTTCATTACCAGTCTAATGGACAAACATTTCCCTCTCTAGATATTACTGCAGGCACAGCCTTTGTTCACCAAGAAAAGCAAGCTGCTTCTTCCTCTAGGGTGTTATTTATCTCTGACCAGTGAAATCCACCCTCTCCAGCCGTGATACACACACTTTCTTGCTCCCCTCATTCAAACACCCCCTTAGCAGAATCTATGACGACATCTGTTAGGTGACTGTCCCCTCGCTTCGCCTTATGCTGTCTGCACGATGGATCTAATGACTGTATTTAGAACACTGTCCTAGGTACTAAGACTTACAAAACAAGAGAAACATGGATTCATTGCTTTCTGGGAAGGTAAAAGAAGTCCCTGCAGCCTGACTATCTGAACATGTTTCCATTTGTTGCTACAGGAAACGATTTTTCTTGCAAAGGATAATGGGAAGAAATCATCACGCTGTTAATAGTGAACATTTATTGGATACTATTTACCAGACACCCTGCTGTACCTTCTCCCTGAAATGTCTCTGAATCCTCGCAGAGACCCATAAAATGGGAGCTACTTATCATCATCCCCATCGAGTGATAATTGTCCTAAGATTACTCAGTCAGTGAGGGAGCTGGAAGGAAACCCTTATCGTGAGGCTTAACCCTTGCGTTCTCCTCTGTCAGTTTCTTGACATTCATTCATTGGTTCATTTGGCAAACTTTTGCATCAAAGTGTGATGGTGCCAAGGCATTAGAATAACATATAACAAGAAACAAATGTGTGTATCAGCATTTCTGTCCTGTTGGAACTTCCCATTGCCACACGATGTGGGGCAGCCCCGGGATGCATCGCTCCGGTACCTCTTGAAAAGAATCTGCCTGGTGGAGGTTCATTGGTGGACAGCTTCCAGCTTCCAAGCTGGGTCTTGAGGTGGACTGCATTCCTGCCAAGGCCATGACTGACCCTGCAGAGCCCGCCCATTCCTGCTCTCTCTGGCCCTCCTCTGACGGGCAGTCCTTGCTGTGGGGCTGACACTTTCTCAAGAGGGCACCGCTCTCTGAAGCTTCTCCCCTGCCTCCTCTCCTTTCCCCTGTGGCAAGCCTGCATTGGGATCTGAACACTCTCTCCACCTTCTCCTGCTCCCTCCCCTTCATCCTTCACCGTGTTACCCCAATAAATCTCTTGCACATCACACTCCATCTTGGCATTTGCTTCTCAGAAGACTCAGATAGATGCGTCCTTTATGCAACATCACTGGGAACTGCCCTGTCCCTGAAATCAGGGGTTTGGACGCCCCACTGTCTGAGCACAGCCTCTAATCCTGTAGGCTTGCATGCTCGGACTCTCCCTGCTAGGTTGGATCTTCTCCCGCTCACATTTTCTTGTTCGTTGACCTGCCTTCTTTCCCTCTCTTGTCTCTTCCTCCCGATCCATTTGGCTTGGTTAGAGCCCGGGGGGCCTCCCAGTTTCTGGGTTTATCACCAGGTTCCTTGATAGTATCGGAGGGCCACACATTACAGGACGTTTAGCATCCCCTGCTCCTGCCCTCTGAAATCCACTTGTGCTCTTCATCGTCTCTGCCTGCTTCGATCACCAGTGCAGTGTGGTACCTCCTCCCCTCCACGGAGAATCTCTGGTTTAGTCTCTCATTAGTTTCCTTGCCATTGTCCTTCCGTCATATCTGCCTGAAAACAGTCCAGCTCGGGAAGACTAGAGCTGACTACCTGCTTTCTGCCGTGAGGAGAGGCCGGAAGGCTGCTGGGATGGATCCCACACGTGGATAGCTCGACCTTGCTCTCAGTCCTCATCATTAGACCCAAACAGGCTCCGGACACGATGGCAAGCTAGTGGGCTCACTCTTCCATCATACAGGATGAACCATCAGAAATCTCACGCTCCTAAAATCTCTGATCCACAGTGCCCACAAACCCTAGAAGAGAATTTTGGCTATTACTGCACGAAGAGTAAATATCGTCAGACCCTTCATCCTGGGCTTCCCGCCCATGACAGCTGATTCCTGATCCATCGGCCTCCTCGGCTCCATCCTAGCTCTGGGGATGGATCCACGGTCAGGATCCCACCTCACCTATGTTGTTACTGCTATGAAAGTACATATGTATCCCCTCTGCTCTCCCCCAGCTCTCTCCTAACTGCCTCTCACCACCAGCAAACACGTGCTTCTTTCTCCAACACAAGAGATCCATCATTTGGATGAAATACATAACACAATTTCACATGTTGTCTCAATAACGCTTCATCCTGGGGGATAGCTTAGCTTGACTAAGAATTAAAAAAAAAAAAAAAATAGCTCCCTTCCTTTGATTCTACATCACCTCTAAGGATGTCAGCCCTCTTTAAAAGACTTGCTACTCCCATGATATCTCTTTTCTTCTCTCTTGCTCATTCCTCAATCCTTTCAATTAGAGGCCCATTCCCAACACTGCAGTCAAAATTCATCTTGCTAAGATGACCCAAGACCAGATTCAATAGACATTTGTGGCCCTCAGCTCACTTGACCTCCTGGCAGCATCTGTCAAGTTGATGGCTTCTTGTAGACCCACCTCCTACCTCTGGCTCCTATGACGCCAATACAGCCGGTTTCCTCCTGCCTTTTGGCCATCTTCCTCCAACTGCCAACTTAACTTTTCTAACCATCCCTTTAAAACTGTTATTTTCAAAATTTCTGTCCTAGGCCCTCCTTTCTTCAAACTTTTTCTTGGCAATATCTCCCTGGAGTCTCTTACCGCTTCTAATCCATATGCCAACAGCTCACAAAAGCCGGTCCAGTCCTCTCTCCTAAACCACGGACCCGTGTGTCTGAGCGCCATCCATGTGAGTTTCCATCTGGCTGTCTTCCAGGCCCAAACTTTTGCTTCTAGATCTGTCAAGTTTCAGTGGCTGAGAACATGAGCCATTCTAGACATTTTAAGCAAAAAGGGATTTCTACAGGGAACTGCATGCTTACCAATTTTTGGAAACACTGGAAAAGGCTCTGAGTGAGGTGCCCAGAAATAACACCTAAAATCACGCTGCAGAATTAGCCCTCTAGGACAAGTGCTATTTTTGCCTCAACAGGAAGCTGAGGAATTAGAAACCCGCAGTCCTGAACGTAGGCTTAGTTATGAGGAAGATGTCAGGCGTCTGTGGCCAGAGTCACTTGATCTAGAGGCTCTGATACCTGCTTGATTTGCATCAGCAGGATGGATACTTCAGGCCCTACTGCCTCCGTTTTGAATCCAAGACTCCCATGACTATAGCTGCCCTATACTGTATCGATGACTCTATCGATGGATCTAAGCCACCTTTGAAGCTTTAATTGCAAGGGACTGTGGGAAATGTAGTTTTGGCTGTCGAGACTCCAGAGTACAAGACTGGCCACTAGAAGGAGTTTAGACCAGAGGTCAGGTGAGCCATTCCACTATATCTTCCACTACATCGAAAAGAACTCATCATTTCCCCAACAGGCTGCTTCTCTCCTACTATCCTGGATTTCTGCAAATGGCGCTCCCTCTACCCAGTTGGTCAAGTCTGAAATAAGGAGCACTGCCTCTGAGCTCTTCTCCTCCATCCAATTCATGCCAGTTCCACCCCATGTATCTTTTCATTCTATCCACCACTCTCCCTCCCAGGCAGCCGTTGTCTCTTACCTGAGCCACCCCTGTTATTTTCACCCAACCAGTGTCTCTGCATCCATCTCTGTCCCTTGGTCATGTATTCTGTACCCCATAGCCAGAGTGATCTTAGTAAAATAACAGTATGAACAATGACACTTCTCTGTTTCACGTCTTAATGGTTCATTTCACACGTGTCATGTGCTCTAGCCCCGTAACCTCCGCCAAGGCAAAGACTGGGTCTTATCCACAGCTGTGTGCATCTCCAGAACCCAGCACGGTGCCTAGAACAGAGTAAAGACTGTTGCTGCTATGGCAAAAGACCTTGCTCTTGGGACGCCTGGGTGGCTCAGTTGGTTGGACGACTGCCTTCGGCTCAGGTCATGATCCTGGAGTCCCCGGATCGAGTCCCGCATCGGGCTCCCAGCTCCATGGGGACTCTGCTTCTCCCTCTGACCTTCTCCTCACTCATGCTCTCTCTCACTGTCTCTCTGTCAAGTAAATAAATAAAATCTTAAAAAAAAAAAAAAAAGACCTTGCTCTTTCTCATGTAGCAATCCAAACAGTCCCATTCTCATGTGGTCATCAGCCAGGTTTCTTCCTGCCGGGTCATAAGCAATAATTGAGTAAGAGAAGCACAGCCTGGAACAAAGGAGTCAATAGGGATATGAGCTTCCTTGTGTTTGAAGTCAGTCCCTCAGGATAAAGCTGCCTTTTGGAGATGCATATGTTGTGCTTTAAAAAGTTTGAGGGTGGGGCGTCTGGGTGGCTCAGTTGGTTAAGCATTTGCCTTTGGCTCAGGTTATGATCTCTCTCGGTGTCCTGGAATTAAGCTCTGTGTCAGGCCCCCCTTCTCGGTGGAGAGTCTGTTTCTATCTCTCCCTTTGTCCCTCCACCCCCACTCCCCCGTTCATGCTCTCTCTCACTCTCTCAAATAAATAAATTAAAAGAATAAATAGATAGCTTGTGGGAAATGGAGGATCCAACTTGTCTCTTGTCATTTGTCTTGTCTTGCTCTAGTAACTGATTCTCTTTTTCTGCCCTCCAACTTACTCTTTTTCCTTTTTTACTTAGCCTCTTTTCTCTACTCCACCACTGCTTTTCTCACTTAATATCCATTCCCTTGAAAGCCTAATGGAAGCTTCTAGGGCCTTCCTATCATCCCCGGTCCCTTGTAATGGACTTCCGTGTCAAACTGCCAGTGTGTCAGTAAGGATAACATAGTGCTTCCTCTACAAAATTCTCTCCCTTCCCAGAAGTTCTTTTCTTCTGGAACCTTTGCCCCACACCTCGAGATTTCGCTTACAGCCAGGGTTCTGCCAGCCCCGTGCAGCTATGTTCTGTTGTAGCAGTTCCTCTTGGCCAGGGTTTTAAGAACGTCTTTAAATAATCTGGAAATACGTTCTTGGACCCAAATTCAGAACGTCCCTGGTGGATCAGACTTCAGAAGAAAACAGCAACTTGAGTCAAGGTACTTCTGACCTCTACTCACATCAAAACAGTACAACATCAGCATCGTGACAGGAAGAACACAGTCATGCAGACCACAGCACGCTTGAGGGCAGGGTCCGGAGATGTGCGCACGGTGCCCTCCACTCAGGAAGTCATGCTGACCAGTTTTCCGGTTCACCAACAATCGCCTGTTGCTTCTTTTCTTTCCTTTCCATTTCGCTTCTTTTCTTTTCTTTTTTCTCTTTCCTTTCCTTTTCTTTCCTTCCTTCCTTCCTTCTCTGTTATTAACATACAATGTATTATTTGTCCCAGGGGTACAGATCTGTGAATCACCAGGTTTCTACAGTTCACAGCACTCACCATAGCACATACCCTCCCCTATTTCCATAACCCCACCACCCTCTCCCTACTCCCCTCCCCCAGCAACCCTCAGTTTGTTTTGTGAGATTACAAGTCTCTTAAGGTTTGTCTCCCTCCCAATCCCATCTTGTTTCATTTTTTTCCTTCCCTACCCCCCAAACCCTCCGCCCCACCTCTCAATTCCTCATATCAGGGAGATCATATGATAATTGTCTTTCTCTGATTGATTTATTTTGCTCAGCATAATAACCTCTAGTTCCATTTATGTTGTTGCAAATGGCTGGATTTCATTTTTTTTTTTTATTTGCCTGTTGCTTCTTAATGTCATCTCTCTTTTTGTCTCTTTCTTTCATTCTTTCTTTTTTTTTTTTAAGTTTTTGATGTTGTGTTCGTTGATTCATTAGTTGTGTATAACAGCCACTACTCGTCACATCACATGTGCCATCTCTTAGGCTTTGGGTTGGATGCTTTTCCAGGAGGAGGTGAGAGCAAGCACAGAAGTTAAGGGATGTTGAATAACCCCGAAGCGTCTGTTACCTTACCTGTTTCTATGCATATCATCTATCTGCAAAATGCACGCTCTTGGGCTAAGACGGAGGCTGCTAGGAAGGGACACGCTGGCCCTTACTCCTCCTTCCCTGTACTTCCTGTGGCAGGAAACTGTGTGCTGGGAGCAGACCAGTGCATGCATTTTTTGGGTGTCCTCTCTCTCTTTTTTAATGATATGTGCTGTGGTTTGAGACCTTTTGTGTATCTGGAAAACACCTCTTCACTTGCTGAGACCGTTTATTCACCCGCTTACTCATAATTTCTTTCACTCATTTAACGAACACTTACTGAGCACCTACTATGTGCTTTGCTAGAAGAGTACATCAATAGAAACCACATAGCAGGCGCTCAATACATATGCGTTGAGTTAATGAATACATGATTCTCCCCTAGGTCCTAGAACTCCTGGGTAATGGAAAGGATGGAATGTGACTCCTGCCTGGTGTTGTACTGGTAAGTTTAATGTTCCATTAATTCACACACGTGTACGTGGAGCTGGAAGAGCCCTCCTCACCGCGCTGCCAATGTCCACTCTGTACTGTTTCCCTTAATGACAGAAATGTGAGTCTTATCTGCCAGGCTTCCCCCTGCAAATCCCTGTGATGTCCTTTTTCCTCACCACCCTCTCCAAGGCCTTGAGTCGCTTCTGGTCAGCTCCGCAGATATTGAAATGCTGCTTAGTTTTACCCAAGTGCACTAGGGAATGAGAATTTATATCTGCATCTGATAGCAACTTCTTTTTCTCCATTTCTCTAGACTGTTTTTCTAAAACATAACAGTTCCCATCTATTCAGGGCTTGCTATGAGTCTTAGTGCTTAAGCTGTCTAAGGGACTTTATATGAATTCATTTGTCTAATGCTCACACCTATGAGAGAGGGAGCTCTTGTTTGTCCCCGTCTTACAGATTCGAGAACTGAGTAGGGAGAAAAATGAATCTGTGCCCAGTGGAACAGCTGAAAGGTCAGAGCTCCCACCTGAAACCAGGCAGTCTTGTGCCAGAGCACAATTAATTTCCATGCCTGCCTTTCCTCAAGCAGGGGTCCTGGGAAGCCACTCCTGTCTACAGAGGGGCCAGTTTACAGACCCATCTCCTATGCATTCTGTTGGGGCTTTTAAGGAACATCATAAAAACACCCCTCTCTTCAAGAAATGCATAGGATCAGGGGCACCTGGCTCAGTGGGTTAAAGCCTCTGCCTTCAGCTCAGGTCATGATCACAGGGTCCTGGGATCGAGCCTCACATCAGGCTCTCCGCTGCTCTGCTGGGAGTCTGCTTCCTCCTTTCTCTCTGTCTGCCTCTCTGCCTACTTGTGATCTCTGTCAAATACATAAATAAAATCTTTTTAAAAAATGCATAGGGGGGCGCCTGGGTGGCTCAGTTGGTTGGACGACTGCTTTCGGCTCAGGTCATGATCCCGGAGTCCCAGGATCAAGTCCCGCATCGGGCTCCCACCTCCACGGGCAGTCTGCTTCTCCCTCTGACCTTCTCCTCGCTCATGCTCTCTCCCACTGCCTCTTTCTCAAATAAATAAATAAAATCTTTTTTAAAAAAAATGCATAGGATCAGACAGATGGAGCTCAGAACCTGAGCTTTATCCTGATGAAGCCAGGATGCAAGATGTGGTCAAGGTAAATGGCCAAAGGGGCCTGTGAAAGCTCTCACCCCTGCCACTTCCGTTCCCACTCCCCAGTCTGGACTTTAGGACAACCCACGTGAGAGAGCATTCTGGTCCGCAGAGTAAGTGCATTTATCAAGAATTGCTGCCTCGCCCTAGATGGGGTCAGAGAGAAAAGAGAGCGGGCCAAAGCTCCAGGTCTCAGTCTTTGAGGAACATTGCCTCACTGTACTTGTTTCTTGGGGCCGTTGTCAGAAAACCAGATTAGAACAACAGACACAGTCTCTCACAGTTCTGGACGCCAGATTCCAAAATCAAGGCTGTGCACCCTGCCAGTGTGTAGGATCTATCTTCGCCTCTTCCAGGCCTTGGTGGCTGCTGGCATTCCTTGACCTGTGACCTCATCATCCCAATCCTGGCCTCCATGGCCATATTGCTGCCTCCCCTACTTGTGCCTTCTCCTCCGTGTCTGCCTTATTTCAGGTCATCTGGAAAATTCAGGATCATCTCCTGTTAGGGACCAAATTGTGTCCCCTGTAACATTTTTTGTTGAAGCTCTAACCCTCACTGTGGCTATATTTAGAGATAAGACATTGAAAAAGAAGTCACTAAGGTTAAAGAATGTCTTAAGGGTGGGGCCCTAATCCAACAGAACCTGTGCCCTTACAGAAGAGGAAGAGACACCAGGGATTCAGGCACAGGGAGGGAAGCCTGTGTCAGGACACCAGCAGAAGGTGGGGGTCTGCAAGCCAAGGAGGAAGACCTTAGGAGACACCAACCCTGCCAGCACCTTGATTTGGGACTTGTCTCTCCAGAAGGGTAAGAAGTAAATTTTTGTTATTTAAGCCACCAGATGTGGTATTTTGTTATGGCAGCCCGAGCTGACTTGTTTCAGAATCCTTAAATTTACCAATAATGGTAGTATTGTATTATATATAAAATATTAGTATACATATATAGAATATATTATATATGCTTATATAAAACACAATGTTATCTTATGTATAATATAATATACTTATATAATAATATAATAGTATATACATATAACTGACATACAGTGTTATATTAGTTTCAGGTCTACGGCACATTGATTCAACCATTTTATACGTTCCATCAGAGTCCTTAAGTTAATCACATTTACAAAGACCTCTTTCCCAAATAAGTTAACATTTACAATTTACAGGGATTATGACTTGATATTTCATGATTGCTATTAGTGACTAAAAACCAAGGACCCGTGGTTGACCCCACAATCAGACCCCTCACTTCTCCAAGGAGAGGGGTGGAAAAGGCAAGAGACAAAAGGCCAGAGCGGTAACTTGTTGATCTAGTGGTTGTCCCTGGAAGCATGAGTAGACAGCGCCCCGCCTCCTACAGACTGCCGGTGCTCCAAGAGCTGTCCTTCCATTCCCTTTGCACTTGGAAAGCTCTCAACCTGATGCCTGACTGTGTGAAGTATTTATTTAACACCAGGTCCCTTGGCTTCCTGCTAAGCCCACTCCTACAAGGTCTGCTGCAAACCAGAGACCCTTTCTCCACCATATTAACAGCCATGTCTTCTGCACATGGGCCCTGGTTGCCAAACGAGAAGAACAGAGGTAAGAAGGCCAGAATATCATGATATATGGATGACGTGCTGCTAGTGAGATGTCGAGGCAGTAAATAACCAGGACTAGACTTTACCTCCAACAGGATCAACAGCTGCTGAATCAGCCAAGAAATGTTCTTGAGCCTGATACTTGGCATCGTGCCAGTGACAGTAAGTAAACAGACATGGTCCCCAGCCTGTCGCAGTCAGAAGTCTAAAGCAGACAGTATTGGTCTGCACAGGCAGTGTAAGAACAGGGCAACAGCTGTCATGCATTAATAAGGGGCAGCAACAGCCATGGACAGATTAAATAGAAATTGGCAGTGAGTGGGTTTCTTGGAGGTTTCTCTACTGTACGCAGAGTGAGCGTCTCCCTGGGACAGGGACTGGAATCAGGGGTCGAATCAATATTATTTCTGCCCCAGGAATTCACTACCCTTTTTCTTGTACCTTCTTCCAAAGTAGCCTCTACAAGAGTGGGAGGAATTCTCTAACTCTTGGAGAAATGGATTAACCATATTTTTGAGCATCTGCCATGAGCAAGGCACTACAAGCTAGAAAACACCAAACCACAGGGCTGTGGTTGTCGGGACGGTGGTCCTGGTCCCCAGGTCTGTGTAGTCAGGACGGTGGCCCCTCCACCTGCCCCAGAGACAGCAAAGGCAGACACTGCGGTCTCATGCGAATGGCGTAAGTGTCGTGTCTACTGCTAAACTAGAGAGTATCATCTCCACCCTCACGATGAGGATGTGAGATCCGGAGTGACCATGATGGACAGCTAACACTTGTTGAGTTCCTCAGTGCGTCATAAGAGGGAGCTGTGTGGTAACAGAGATAAAGGAAGAGCTGCACTGCCTGATTCAAATGGGAGCCATGCCCTTTGATGGTAGTGTGACTCTGAACAGGCCAACTGCTCAGGGCTTCAGATGCACCATGGGTAAATGGGGTAATAATACCACTGGGTATTGGGTCGTTCTGAGGAGCAAAGGGGTGAATACAGGTGAACTCTTTGGAAGAGTGACTATATGAGAGGTGCTCATGGGAGGCTGGTGAGCTCATGATGTTGCTATTTTATAGATGAGGCTGCTGAGGCTTAAAGAGGTTTGTTAATGGCCAAAGTCACGGGCACTCAGAGGAGGAGATAGGACACAAACCCTGGCTTGAGGGGCCAAACGTTTGCCCATCGAGCTGGTATACCAGTTGCCTCTCTCACAGCCACTACATGCAAGAGCCAAGCTTCACACGAGGTTCCACTGTCCCACACAGAAATGCCTTGGCCAGTGTCTCACAGACTGGGTGACAGAACTAGGATGAGGAGCCAAGCAAGCTCTAAGTGTCACTCCCCAAATACCCACTTCCAAACCCACTTTTGACAGCTAATATCTTCCTCTAAATGCAACCTTCTTAAGCATGAGGAACCTTTAAGGCCTGGTGTCCCTTGTGCCCAAAGCTGGCATTGGTGTCCCTGGGCACCTGTTCTATTTTCTGTAGCTTAATTTTGATATTTTGAAATTACCACTCATTTTGAGCATTATCATGCACAGAACATGGTGCTTAAAATTAATATAAAGAGAAATAAGACAGGTCCTTGCTCTCGAAGGAGTTTGTTAGTGAAGGAGATAGGCAGGGACACAAATAACACAGAGACATGAACAAGCCTGAAAGAACAGAAACAGCCACCCCTCTACTGGCTCCCTAGTGCTACCGCTGGGGGATGTCACAGCCTCCCAAGTCCAGGGGGAGCTGGGGGACACGTTGCTTTTCAATCCATCCCTGTGCACAGAGGAGCCAGAGCATTCTGGGATTGCGGAGGACCTTCCTCTAAGGCTTCTGAACAGTGTCAAGGACACCAGGTTCACAGAGTAACGTCATTTGGCAGATGGCAGAAGCTGCCTCAGGGAAGGAGAAATGCTGATGCTAATGCCAAGCCAGAGATAGGACACGTTTTCTCTGAGTTAGAGAAAAGGAGGAGTGTCCTTTTCTGAATAGAAGCAGCAGATGGACCCAATATTCCAGCACTTTTTAATCAGTTTGTAGGTCGTAGACCCTTTTGAGCATAGAATGAGCGCTGTGGACCCATGCCACAGAAAAAAGAATGCGGGCTGATACATCGCGTTGCATAGCTTCCATGGCTTCTCAGACCTTTGAAAGCCATCTGTGGTTTCCCACTGGGTCCATAAACCCTACTTAGAGTTTTGTTTTGTTTTGTTTTGTTTTTTTGAATGGCTGCAGACTCTCTGATACTCTTTCATCTGGAATGAGGTCTATGTCCCTTATGTTGAATCTGAGCAGCCTTATGACTGCTTCTACCAATAGAGTAGAGCTTCCGAAGCTAGTTCAGGAAAGATCAAGTAGTTCTATCTGGTTGGCCTGCAGTGCTTGCTTTAGGAGTGCTCCCTCTCAAAACCCAGCTTCACGCTACGTGGACAGGTCATCGGTCATGTAGTGATGGACAGTCCTAGCTGGACCTCTCTGTTATGGGTTGAATTATATCCCTGCAAAGATGCTGAAGTCCTAGCCCCCAATCCTAGTGAGTGTGACCTTATTTAAAAATGGGATCTTTGTAGATGGTCCCACTAAAAGGAAGTCATTAGTGTGGGCCTTAATCAAGTATGACTGGTGTTCTCATAAAAGGAGGGAATTTGGACACAGAGACGGACCTGTGTACAGTACAGAACCACGAGAATATGAAAGCAGAGATTGGGTTGGTGGATCTATGGGCCAAGGTTGCCAAAGATGGCCAGAGAACCACCAGAGGCTAAGAGAAAGGCATGGAACAGAGTTTTGTTCATAGCCCTCAGAAGGAACAAATCCTGCCTTCTCCTTGAGCTCAGACTTTGAGTCTCCAAGACCACGAAATAATAAATTCCTATTGTTTAAGGCACCTAATTTGTGGTATTTTGTGATGGTAGCCCAGTGAACTAATATACCCTCCTCAGAGCCATTCCTGCTGGGCTCCAGGTAGGAAGTGAAGAGGCCTTTCCAGAAGTGGGTCCTCCAACCCCCAGGCATTCGAGTGGCCTGCAGATAATCTGGTCTTCCCAGCGGAGGTCACATACATCACAGAGTAGAGGCAGGCCATTGCAACTGTGTCTTAACTGGTTTCTGACCCACAGAATACATGAGTATAATAAAATGGTTGTTTTAGGCCACTAAGTGTGGAGTTGTTTGTAATGCAGCAATGGTGAACTAGAACACTCCTGAAAACTCTTCTGACCTCTGATAAACCAAAATTATGTTCTTTTCCTTCTTCATCTGCAAAGGGAACTCTCCCGATGAACTAATTTGAGCTGAATGTCAGCGGCATCATAAAACCCGGGTTGCTGGAAGGCAGCTTGATACTCATATTTAAGCAAAACAAAAACAAATTACCCGCAATTCCAACTCCATACAAGTCGAAGAGCTTTCATTTTGTCTTTCAATCCCTGTGCATACATAATTTGCAGATATTTTATTCAAGTTTCATTCAACATAGTCATAATCAGAGTAGATATAATTTTCAAGCCCGTTTTATTCAACTTGCCATTTATCATAGTATTTTCCATGTTGCAACATAGTCTTTATTTTAATTGGCTGCAAAGGATTTCATATGTGATTATAACACAGTTTACTCAATCACTGTCCTTTTGGCCAATATAAAAACTTTGATGTGAATCTTCTTTAATTGCAACACTTTAATTGTTGTTCTAAATCAGGGGTCAGCAAACTACGGTCCGAGAGCCAGACCTACCTCCTCCATTTTTCTACTGCCTGCTAGCTACTGGTAGTTTTTAAGGTTTTCGATAACTGGAAAAAAATTTTGAAAGAATAATATTTCATGACACATGAATGTTATATGAAATTTAAAATTTAGTGTCCATAAGTAAAGTTTTATTAAAACACAGTCACACCCATTCATTTACATAGTCTGTGGCTGCTTTCACAACACAAGGGCAGAGTTGAACAGTTGGGACAGAGACAGGATGCAACATAAATCCTACATTATTTACTATCTAACACTTTCCAGAAAACACCTGTGGACCCCTGTTCCAGATATACTTTGAGCCACCCCTCACATCCCCCAGGATTCGTGTCCATGTTATCTTTCTTTCATTTTGTCAGGAATCTCTTTATTGAGATTCATTATTAATTCACTCAACAATGATTTGTGAAACACCTGCTCTTTGCTAAGTACCCTGTTCTTGCTAGACGTTATGTGGATACAAAGTTAGATAAGGTTAAAAAAAAAAAAATCCTTCCTTTCAAGGAGTTTACAGTCTAACAAGATCTTCAAGACAAAGGCACACATTGTAATATCACAAGTCTGAAAGCCCTGTGAGGCATTAGAGAGACACAGAAGAAATGCTTCAGGATCCAGATGTGTGGTAAGTCCAACAGCTGGAACATGACATCTGAGCTTCAGAGAAGGGAATGGAATGGCGGTCTCATAGGAAAAACAGGAGCAGCGTGGTTCACTAGCTGCCATGCATGTGGGACAATGTGGCTACAGTAGAGATGATTTAAGAAGCCAGTGGGAAATCAGACAAAAGGAGGGAGATGTAGAAGGAGGGAAGGAGGTGGAGATAAAGAAGCAGGAGGAGGGGGCACCTGGGTGGCTCAGTGGGTTAAGCCTCTGCCTTCAGCTCAGGTCATGATCTCAGGGTCCTGGGATCGAGCCCTGTGTCAGGCTCTCTGCTCGGCGGAGAGCCTGCTTCCCGCTCTCTCTGCCTGCCTCTCTGCCTGCTTGCTCAAATAAATAAATAAAATCTTAAAAAAAAAAAAAAAAAGCAGGAGTTGAAGAAGGAGGAGTTTGACACACCTGTGAAGGGAGACAACTGGATACAAATCTGACAGATACACCACACTTCAAGTATCTACCCCAATCATCAATATTTATTTTTTAATTTTTTTGGTAAGATTTATTTATTTAGTTCAGAGAGAGAGAGTGCACGTGCAAGGGGAGGGACAGAGGGAGAATCTCAAGCAGACCTGAGCCTGATGTGGGGCTGAATCCCGCAGTGGTGAGATCATGACCTGAGCCGAAATCAAGAGTCGGACAGTCAACCAATGGAGTCATCTGGGCGACCCTCACTAATATTTTTATTTCCCTCTGGCTAAAGGCAGAGACGACAGATTAAAATGTTTAAGTTCTTCTACCAAAGGGAAAAATGCATCCTTTCTAAAAATGCAAGAGTTAGAGATGCTAATCCGTTAACCAGGAGAGGCCTTTCTCATGCAAGCCTCTGAGATGAACTGCTACATTCCATCAAAAATAAGTTTAAATTTGAGACCTTTGGATGTTTCTAAGAGGGCTTCTTATACATATCCTAGCGAGAATACTTTTGGAGCTACCAAATACAGGGCAGGGTGGGGGCAGGGTGGTTACAAATATAAATTTTCTCTTAAGCGTCTACATTTAGAAGAACAGGTCAACTTTTATTCTTGTCTTTTCAGTCTTCAAATCAAGCTCACTAGTTGTTCCAAATGGCCTCACTCTTTGCAATTCCATCTTCTTTCTGCAGGAAAACCAGCCCCTCCCCCTTTACTCAGGCTTTCCATCACAAATTAGAAGGGCCTCTAAGATCAAGGCTACAGGGAATACTGCATTGATTGAAAGAGAATTACTGAGTCTAAAGAAATCTAATGCCAGTAAATATTAAGCTTCTACAAGTTTTATCCATTCTTTAAAACACAGCTCATGAACCAACTCTCCCGGAGAAGTGCTTGTCAAACTTTAAAGTGTTTAGAGCTGAGGATGTTGGCAAAATGTAGATTCTGATCCAGGAGGCCTGGCGATTCTGCATTTCTTACAATTTCCTGGTCATGCTGCTACTGCTGGTACATGGACCAGGCTTTGAGTGGCAAGAGACTAGACTACCCAAGGCCTCATTCATTACCTTCTTCTGAATTCTAACAACATGCACACTCTATTCTCTTCAGTATTTTAGTCTTGTATTGTTTCCTGTTTCATGAAAGTTAGTTTTCCCAGACTATGAGATCCTAAAGGAAGGAATCTTCTCTGAGCAACGTACTTTCCTACAAAGGGTTCTGAAAATCAGGGAACACATCATTTGAGACAGTCCAGAGCAGTTTCCTGTAAAAGAACAGAGACTTGGGCAAAAGTACCAATTTGGGGCATCCCTGTATCACCCCTAGCAGTGGTGCCCATGGGAAGTGGTCATTGTTTTGAGATGCAGAGTACGTACAAATTTGCAAGCCTTATATATGCATGAACAAGAAATGGAACCTGTTTTTCATTTCTATAACTAAATTTAATTGTAATTCCAAGCTTTACCTTCTGCCTGATTGCAGAAAGCATTCATTTAACTACATTTAGGTGAACCCAATTACCTCTGGGTTCCTCTGCCATGTTGGGATTCCCCTCACCCTTGCCAATGTTGCCACTGCCACTGTTCAGTTGTCAACCCCACACAGCATCTTCCTCTTGCCCCCCGCCCAACCCCATTCCTTAGCCATCTTGTAAGGTTCAAGTACTTCTAAGTTATAAAAGCCTGCCTCAAAGTCTGGCTTTAAGCAGGAAAGACTGCAAGTTATCAGATCAAAATATTAACCATGAAGCAGCCACATAGCATAAGCTTGTTTTCTAGGAGTTGCTCCCCAAGGGAAAGAGTTAAAAAGCAAAGGGAAAGCAAAGGGAATTCTCCAAATAAATGAGAGCTTAGGT